>NW_023416290.1:18958674-19558674 GCF_014176215.1 Rousettus aegyptiacus | reverse complement strand
CAAACACTACATGATCTTACTTATAAGAGGAATCTAAAATAGTCAAACTCATAAAAGCAGAGTAGAATGGTGGTTGCCAGGGGCTGGAGGGAGGGAGAAATAGGGAAGTATTAGTCAAAGGATATAAAGTTTCACTTATACAAGGTAGGTCCTACTGTATTTGTATGTCGCAGTGCCTATAGTTAACAATATCACATTGCACACTTAAATTTTGCTAATGGGATAGATCTTATGTTGTGTTCTTATCACAAAATAAAGTAAAATAAAATAAAGAGGGTGGGAGGAAATCTTTTGAGATTATGGATAGATTTAAGGCATTGAGTGTGGTGATGGTTTCATGAGTGTATACTTATCTCCCAATTCATCAAGTTGTATACCTTAATTATGTAAAGGTTTATGTCAATAAAGTGTTTTTATTAAAAAAATGCTTCTTAGAACCCTAATGAGGATGATGAATGGTCTCAAACAAAAGCTCTGAGATGTACACCCCCACCTCCATTCAACTGTCATTTCCATCTGTTTTATATGCTGAGATTCCTTATTAGACTTCACCCATGGGTTTCACAGCTTAAGAATCAGTTTGAATTATTGAATTGTACACTTGAAACCTATTTGATTTTATTAACCAATCTCACCTAATAATTTTATTCAGAAAAAAGACATAATCAGTTTAAAAAGCAATGACTGACCAGATCAAGTTCAAACCCCTTCCGATGGCACACTGGGCCTTATGATTGGCTCCTAGTTGCCTCTCCAGCCTCAGCTCTTCCCCTGGCCTGCCTCCAAAACACCTACTAGTCCCCACCTAGTATGCTGTTTTTTAATTCCCTGCCTTTGAACATCCCCTTCAGGAAAACTTCCTGGGAGTAGGAAGAACTACCCCTTTTCTGTGCACTCATCATTCTCTGCATGCTTTTCTATTATCAGGAAACATACTGAATTAAAATAATTTGTTTATAAAGCAGACTTCCCTACTAGATTACGAGTTTATCTTTTCGTGGCCCCAAAGCCTGGGAAAAGCTTCAGACTTGGCAGTCAATAAACATTTGAAGAGTGATGAAATTAACAGAAACAATGGATCATTTTTATATACTGCAAAGCCTTCATACAACAAAGAAAACTTCTAAACATGAAACTAAACATTCCTCCATGTGTTTTCAAAATGTATGTGCAAATCTGAATTGAATTTCCTTAATAATGCACTGCTATGAATATACCAAAATAAACAACTATGAAGCAAAGTCCATATGATAAAATACGGTCAAGAATAAATGAACACTTATGTTACAGATAAATACATACCCGCATGCTAAATCTTAATATACACAAGGGGGAAAAAACTGAAATTTATTGAGTGTATTAAATGTATTAATGCTTATATTCAACTGTGCTAATACTTTAAATACATTATCTC
This sequence comes from Rousettus aegyptiacus, assembly GCF_014176215.1. Lineage (NCBI taxonomy): Eukaryota > Metazoa > Chordata > Mammalia > Chiroptera > Pteropodidae > Rousettus > Rousettus aegyptiacus. The sequence continues at coordinate 19,557,260 of NW_023416290.1, read as the reverse complement.
AACGAAAACCCTGTGGATACGTATCTCCAATTTATTTACTTTAATAAATCTCAGAGAAGTTAAGGGATTTGCCTAAGATCACTAAACTAGTAGACAGAACCAGAATGCGAGCCCAGGTCTTGATCTCAGATTTCTACACCTTTTACTAGTTGTATGAGCCAGTGTGCAACATCATCTGTCCCCACACTGATCACCAAGGCACACTGAGCCTGTGGCAGGCTCTGCACATTATTCTCTTCCTCCCTTCACAGTCATTAACACTCCTCTGATGTTTCCCACTCACTCAAAAGGCACTACTTTCCAGACAGCGAAAGTCAAAAGTGCTAAGACCAGCTCTGCCTCTTCACTGGAGCCTCAAGCTGTTTCCACCACACTATACTATCTCCCTACAACAGTTAATTATTCTAAGAAGGAAGAATTTTCTTCCACATTTTTTAGTATTTTTCCAGTATTTCTCTCATAGACGCATGACCATGAAAAAGCGTGATGCAAAAGCATATGATTACCCATGATTCACAGCCAATCGGTACTTACTGAAGATAGGACTGCCAGTTCACTTTGTTCGCCCGAACTTCTGCAGCCTTGGCGGCAATAATGTTGGTTGGTACAGCAGCATCCACGGCACCCCGGATATCCATTTTAGTCATTTAAATTTTATAATCTTGAATGTTTTCCAACAGATCTTCAGTTTTGATGCAAGGTAAAACCAGAATACTAGGTGTTATTTTTTTACTACTACTGTCATTAATAATATCATTATCACTTTAATCTCCCCAGGCATTCAACTCAAATATTAAATATCCTAAATATTAAATATTAATATCATTATATTTCAAATCTTGCCCAATTAGGTACTGCTCGATAAAAGTGTTCTCTATAGGTCTTTACTCTTCCGAGAAAGGTTTTTTAATTACTGGCACAATATTTCAGTAAGATTTTTTAAAGTAACCATTTACTTATTTTACTTACTTTTACTAAGCATCATTTTGAAGTGACATGTGAAAAACCTGTATGTCCTTTCTAAAAGTATTCAGTCAAATTAAAATAGCCAAATTGAGAATGTAATTTCTTAGAAGACAGAGATTTCCTTTTCAACCAAAGTTCATAGTATTTTCTAAATCAATTTTAGGAGAAATTTTTGGAAAAAATACCAACTACAATTTAAGTACAGCCAATGAGTGTCTAACTTGATGACAAGAACCTAGCAAAAGAGATTTAAGTAATTCTCACTCCTAAACTAACAGATAAACGTTTAAGCCTGATTTTAACATGACACAAAATATAGAGGTTCCTTTCCATAAAATATAAATTCATGGTTACGGCCATAAAGAAACGAAAATTCTATTCCAAGACCCCAATGACCTTAATCAGTTTGAAACTTAATCTCTGCATCGGAGAATTGCTGCCTAAACAAGAGCAAGGTGGACTGACTGGCAGGGCCCAAGCAGAAACTGGTTCCGTCCAGGCCAAGCTGGAACCCTGGAACCAAGCCGGCTCAGCCCCAGCGCCCCTCTTGGGGTAGCTGAAGGTGCCTCAGTGCTGTCATCTAGGTCCCTGAACAACTCGAACCTCCAGGAGGCCGGGGCCAAGGCCCAACCGTAGGGAAGTATTTTATCTGTCCTCCGCCCGCTGCCCCTCACGTTCCTTGACCCAACGGGGAAGGTTCCGCAGTTTCGTAAATCTAGTTGAGGCCTGAAAAAGAAATCTGGGAACCCAGAACAAGAAGACAGGAGGGGTCTGGGCTGCAAAGAAACCGGCCCTCACCGCAGGGTTCAATTCACTTGGGCAGTGCCCGAAACGGAACGACATGAATGTGGCCTTACTTCGCGAATCCTGAGGACCCTACAACGCACCCAAAGGCGGCTGGGAGGAGGAGGCAGTTCGGGACGTCAGGGCCACCGCCAGGCCGAGGCGCGGAGTCACAATCGCTCCTGTCTGGAGGCCTAAGCGGCGGCGGGAGACTCGGACGCCGTAACGTGGTGAGGGTCCAGCACCAAGGACACGTCGAGAGTTGCTCAGGTAGAAAGCAGCCGAGCGACCGCAGTAGAATGACAGAAGAGCGGGTCAGGTGACCAGAGACATGTGACCGCCCGGAAGGCGGAAGCCGGGAGGACTCAAAATAGCCAGAGGAGGGGCGTTGCGCTTTGGAGGGAGTTGTTTGGATCCCAGAGTTAGAGTCCGCACGACCCGCAACAAAGGAGCCTCTGAGGAGCGCTGAGCTCCAGCCCCGGCTGGCGGGTGGGGAGGGAGGGACAGGTGGGGACCCCGAAACCCAGCGAGCCGCCCCGGGCCCGAGGTCGCCCGCCAGAGGCAGAGGACCAGGCCGAAACTCATTTATCTTAAATTTGAAAAGTTAGTTTAATTTAATGTTTTAAATAGATTGCTTCTCTCTTGCTTTTAACAGAGAGAAAGATAAACACTAATTTGACATAAGTAGTTGAGTAAAAATACAAAGGGACCTTACATGATATCCGTTATAGTTCTAAAGTAACACTTTTGAAAGAACTCTAATGCAAAATGTTTGACTTTTTAAATCTGAGTAATGGATACATAGAAATCCCTTATATTGTTCTATTTACTAAAATTTTTAAAATGAAATGAATGCTATGGGTAGATTTTATATGTGAATCTCTAGCCTAAGTTGATAATGAACTTGCTTACCAAATAATCGTTGGAATTAGAGTGAAAGTGGAAATAGAATCAAAAAAAGATTGCAGATACTAACCTCAATGATAGTTTAGTAAAATAACTCATTGGTAACAAAGCTATGGGTCACAAAACTATTCCCTTAACTATCGTATTTTAAACTTAATAGATGTTTCAGAGGCTCTGGAAGTGGGGAAGTTACTTCCTCAGGGGTCTTGAAACTGTGTGGAACTTTTGGGATTATTGCGATGACTAGGGATAGAGAGTTCCTGGCATTTGGTGCCCAGAGAATAGAAATAATAAACGTTGGTAAGGACACCACCACAGTACCACACACAGGCATTTTCCAGCTGAAAATGTCAGTCAGTAGTGCTCCTGTAGAGAAAGTGGATAGATGACTGTCTCTACCTGATTAACTTGTCATTCCAAATATAAAGGCAGATTTCAGGCTGTGGTGTGAACATGGCCTTACTATTACAGAATGACATCTTTATGAAAGCATCTGAACAAAGCTGGGGACTGCCCCAAAAATAGCATAAATATCTACCCAACAGCAAGCACACTCCATAACCAGGTAATCAGACTCCCAGGAATCTCTGCTGCTATTAGTATGAATGTGCAAAGATAAATGTACAAAGGTTTTTAGTGCGATATTTTTTGTAGAGAAAATAATAATAATAATAATAATAATAATAATAATAATAATAATAGAACATGTATTTCTCAGTTTAGGCTGTCATAACAAAACACCATAGACCAGGGGATAAAAACAGGAATTTATTTCTCATACCTCTGGAGACTGAAAATCCAAGATATCACAGTGCTGGCCATTTCAGTTCATAGTGAAGGCTCTCTTTCTGACTTGCAGATGGTCACCCTCTCCCTGTGTCACATGGTAGAGAGGAAGCTCACAGAAGAGCTCTCTCCTGTCTTATAAGGACATTAATTCTAGTAGATCAGAGCTCCACCCTCATGATCTCAGTTAACCTTAATTCTTTCTATAAAAGCTTTGTCTCCAAAATAGTTACATTGATCATTGGGGGTTCTTCATATACCGTTTTGTTTATTTGTTTGTTTGTTTTTTACACCTACAGCACCTGGTCTTACTAGGTGGTCTCCCATCCAAGTACTAACCAGGCCAGACCCTGCTCAGCTTCCAAGATCAGACAGGTAGTATAGCCATAGACATTTATATGCCTTTTGAATGAACACGAATATTCAGTCTGTAGCACAACCCAAATTTAGCCCAACAAAGGAATGGAGAAAATAATACAATATCAGGTGTTGAAGTATTATGCAACTATTTTTTAAAAGTGATATAGAGCTTTGAATTCTGACACAGGAAGAAATGTTAAACGAGAAAAGAAACCTCAGATAACGTACATATTATTTCCTTTGTTTAACTGGATGTTTATATGTGTGTCTGTGTGTAAATAAATTCTATTCTGACACACATCAAAACGCTTTTAAACAATGGTAACTGTGGGGAGTTGTAATATGCTGACTTTCAATTTTTACTTTAAACACTTCTGTATGGTTTGAATGCATTTTAATCAACATGTATTACTTTTGATGGTTAAAAATTGAAAATAGAATTCATCAGTAAAGTCTGAAGTTTGTTTGGGATTTTAGGGGGTTTTGGAGGGAGGCTATTTAGTTAATGTATTTATTTTTAAGTGAACTTTGATAGTTTGTCTTTCAAAGAATCTGCCCATTTCATCTAAATAGTCTAATTTATTAGAATAAGAATGTTCCCAATATACCATTATTAATTTGATATCTGTAGAATTCGTGCTGAAATTACCTTTCTCATTGCTGATAGTCTCATGCATTGCATAATGACATTTCTGTCAATGATGGTGGTCCCATAAAATTATAATGGAGCTGAAAATTCCTATCACCTAGTTATGTCATAGCCATCATAATGTCATAGTGCAACATATTACTCATGTGTTTGTGGTGATGTTGGTGTAAACAAACCTACTGTGCTGCCAGTCATATAAAAGTATAGCTATACCATCTAAGTTTGTGTGAGTATACTTCGTGATGCTCACACAACAAGAAAATCGCCTAATGACACATTTCTCAGAACGTATCCCCATTGTTAAGTAGAGCAGGACCATGTGATTAATTAGTAGTGTCGAATCACTTTTTTTTTTTCTTCCGGCTAGAGGCTTATCGATTTTCTTGATCTCAAGGAACCAGCTTTCAGTTTCATTGATTTTTTTTCCTCCATTTGATATCTTTTTCTATTTCACTAATTTCCACTCTGATATTTATTATTTCCTTCATAACATATTTTATAAAACCCAGAATGCATTGTTATTATTATTGCTTGAAACAATCTCTTAATGAGAATTAAATAATTTTTAAAGTCCTTGTATTTATTCTCAGAGTTATCACTTCCAGTGTTCTTTATTCTTTTGTGTATATCTAGATTTGAAGATTTGGTTCTCATTTTTCTTCTGCCGGAAGGACTTCACTTAACATTTCTCATAGCTCGAAACTGCTGGTGATTAATGCTTATAGCATTTGAATATCTGAAAATGACTTTATTTTGCCTTCATTTTTGAATGCTGTTTTCACTGAGTAAATTATTCTAATTAACAGTATTTTTCCCCCAGTACTTCAATTCTAGCTTGATAGTTTTTTTCTCTTAGTTTCTTCTCTGTCTTATAGTTACATTATTCCCGATGAGAAATCTGCTGTTATCCTAAGCTTTGATTTTTTTCTTATTAATGTGTCTTATTTTCTCTCTTTTAAAGATTTTCTCTTTAACATTGATCATTATGTGTCTCAGTGTCATTTTATGTTTCTTGGGCTTTGGGTTCATTGAGATTCTCACATCTGAAAATTTATCGTTTTCATTAAATGTTGAAAAGTTTTGGTCATTATTTCTTCAATCATTTTATGTCCTGTCCATTGGAGGCTCTGAATTCGTGTATATTAATCTGCTTGAAGTTGTCCCACAGCTCACTAATGGTCTATTTGATTTTTCAGGGTGTGTGTGTGTGTGTGTGTGTGTGTGTGTGTGTGTGTGTTTAAATTGGATACATTTCTCTTGCTATGTTTTTAAGTTTACTAATGTTTCTTTCTGCAATGTCTGATCTGCCAGTAAGTCCATCAAGTGAATTTTTCATCTCTAAAAGTTCCATTTGGGTCTTTTTATATCTTCTGTATGTCTACTTAATATGTTTCATCTTTCCTTCAGCCTCTTGGATGCATGGAATACAGTTATAATAACTCTTTTAATGTCCTTGTCTACTAATGCAAACATCAGTGTCATTTGGGGATCAGTTTTGATGGATCGGTTTACTTACTCATTGTGGGTCACACATTCCTACTTCTTTGCACATCTGGTAATTCTGGATTAAATGCCAGAACTGATGAATTTTACCTCGTTGAGTGCTAGGATTTTTTTTTTTTATTCCTATGAATATTTTTGAATTTTGTTACCTACAATTTGATCCTTTGGGTCTTGCTTAAAAGCTTTGTTAGGCAGGACCAAAACAGTGTGGTCTAGGGTTAATATTTTCTAGTATTGATGCAAAACCCTTCTGAGTTCCAAATACTCAATGCCCTGTGAACTGTACGTGTTCACACTTTAGCCTCTAACAATGAGTGCTATCCCTAACCCCTTGTGAGCTCCAAGGGTCATTTTCTTTAATCTGTTGGATGGTTCTTTCCCCTGTCTCAACTCTTCTCATATGAATACACTGATCAGTACTCAAGCGAACACCCAAAGGGGACCCTCTGATGTCCAAGTTCTCTCTCTCTCTCTCTCTCTCTCTCTCTCTCTCTCTCTCTCTCTCTCTCTCTCTCAGTCTCTCTCTCTCTCCCTCTGCAGCTCTTCCTCTGCAGTACTCCAGTACCTGCCTTGGCCTCTCCAGACTCCCCACTCCATCCCCTCACCTGAGAGAGACCACTGGTCTCCACCTGGGCTTCCCTCCCTGACCCGGAGCCTGAAAACTTCCTCAAAGCAGTAAGCTAGGGCTTCCACAGGGCTCCTCATTCATTTTCTGTCTTTTGAGGATCACTGCCCTTCATTATCCAATATCTTGAGTAGTGTTTTTTTAGACCTAGTCAACTTTTTGAGTAAATTTATCTAGTCATTCTTTCTTGGCCAGAAGCAGAAACCTTTGTTTCCTTTTGAAAACAAATATAAAAGAAAAAACATTCATAGAAAGAGAAGTAGAAACTTATTAGATACTAGTAAACTTTCAAAAGCTAAAAGTTAATGTTATTTTTTTAAATCACCCAAGTATTTCCTGCTTTACTTCTAGCCCAAGACTTAAAGGACAAGTTAAGCTTTCATCAAAATGTATTTTTTTTCTTTCTTCTTAAAATGGTCTTGTTTGGTCCTCCTACAGCATCTTGCATTTTCCTGTGTCATCATTATTTTTATTCCACACTTATGAGGAAACTAGTTTTCACTATTGAGGCATAAAATATGTATCTCTAATTTTGGAAGAAATCTTGCAATTCACGTCATGGTGGCTTTCTTAAAGACAAAAAATGTATGGAATGTATGCAGAATACTGGAATTTAAACAACAATATTATAAATCATAAAATGTCAAGAATTTCTGAGAAAAAAAAATGAGAATTTGAACCATATACCTGAAAAATCAAATATCAAAATCTTACCTTCTTATCACTTTTGTTAATAACCTAATTATGGGATTTGGGTTGCTATGTGAATGAAGGTGATACAGGATGACATTGGCATAAATATTAAATGCCCAGAGTTTCATCTATACTATCTATGTAAACTTTCTTTCTGTAAGTCAGTTTGAAATCAGGACATAGCCTGTTCTATCTTGATGCCTACAGCATCAAGAGGTTAGCAAGATATATTTGAGAAAAATAGATCTCTATCTTCTGGAGACTGCCTTGGAAATTTAGATAAAATAGACCCATTGGTGCTAATAATGTGGACATGTTGAATTTGAAATTCATGTGGAATGACCTGGTAGAAATGACAAAGAATCCATTAAATCAATCTTTCTAGAGTTCAGGATGGACATCTGAACTGGAGATATAATTTGAGTATTATAAGTGTGGAAGATAAAATTTAAGTCTTGAGAATGGATGCAATTGGCCAAAAGGGTGGGAATTAAAAAAGGCCGAAAGCAGAATCCCCAGGGACATGACCATTTCTTGATCAGGAAGAGGGAAAAGAATAATGAAAAGAAGTTTCCAGATAGATAGGAGGAGGGAAAACAATCTATGGAAGGTTAACAACATCAAGGAGAGAGAGAGAGTTTCAAAACAGAGGGACTACCTTACCACATCAGATGCTACTGCCAGGTCAAGGGAAAGGAGAATGGAAGGACCTAAATTATCCAGTAACTAGGAGACCTTTCCTGGCCTTGGCAGCAGAAGTTTCAGAGCAATACTGGGGAACAATTATAGTTTTATAGAATTTTCTAAGGGCTAAAGTTAACAATTATCTTTTTGCTTGATTGAAGAGCCACTCATTTAACTTGCTTGGCATGACTAAATTCCAACAACCAATCTTTTAATTTATTTTTATAATTCAAAGAGCCAAGATCTGGCCTATTTTCTCCTTAGAAATTTATAAAGATGACTTGTCACCGCCATCAATTAAATTTATTTATTAACAGGCCAGGTTTTAAAGGAAACCAAGTGGAGAAAACTTTCACTTCATTCAGGCAGACTTTTTTCCCTGAGGCATTCAGGTAAACAGGGACTTTCGCCGACTTACACTGAACACACTTCCTCCAATTATCCTGTTAGCTCAGTGGTGGAAAGGGGCCCATTGTTCAGGGCCCCAGTGCAGGCCTTAATCTCCAAAGTACTTTTAAATATCACATTTTAGATAACACAAAAATGAATTTTTAATGCCATTTTACAGAAAAGAGTCAAATGTCATTGGTAGACCTAGGAATTATTCTAAATACATCATGTCATGTGTGTATATTTTTGATCGGAGTAGAGAAAATAAACCAGAATGAGTGAGAGTACCATATGTAATTTCATATTTTGATGAATTAACTAAAAATTAAACTTGATCTCTGTCAAGTAGTTCAATTTAGAGTATTCTGTTCGAAATCACTAACCTTACTGAATTGTAAAGGTGTGAGGAGATAGTGAAAAAAATCTATTCTGTAATAACTTTCTTATAAATTGCACATGAAAGTATCTAAGCAATGTTATCAATGTGTCAAGAATGTAGATACTAAGAAGAGGGATTAAAAGAAAAAGATTGAATTTATTTTTATTCTGGGTTAAAATACTTTAAAAATTTAGAAATAACATATTAAACCACTGATGTAAAATTGACTTCTATCGTTATCATTATGGGCTGAATTGTTCCCCTATCCCCACACCAAATTCATATGTTGAAATCCCAATGCTCAAACTGTGACTATATTTGGAGGCAGGGTATTTAAAGAGGTGATTAGGGTGGGCCCTAATCCAGTATGGCTGATGTCCATATAAGAAGAGATTAGGAGACAAACATTGCTGAAGAATATGCACTGCCTCCCTATTGCCTGTAGAACAAAATTCAGACTTCCTGGCCTAGCATTCAAGGGCCCCTGCAGTATGGGCCCAGCACCCTAAAAAACATCTCCTATTATCTTCCTTGTGTTCTAGTCCAATTGTTATCACATGCTTATCAGACTTGATGGGTTTTGTGTCCTCTCCTTCAGTCCACCTCTCTCCCTATACCAGGAATGCCCTCCTGGCCCTCCTCTGTGTAGTCATCCTCACCCAAGATCTATCTACAACCTTTACTATCTGTATCATTCAGTTGCTACTTAATCCAAATCTTAAACACTTCTCTATATTTTTATAGTAATCTGATATCAAATTTACATAGGTATACACTTCATGCATTTATTCAACAAATTTTGGGGATTTTCCGTGTCAGAATGTGTTAGGTACTGGGAATACAATGTCAAATAAGATATTGTCTCAGATCTCAAAACATTTACAGTATAGTTGGGGAGGAAGAAAATTTAAACCTTTAATTTATTTACTAAACCTTATATTAAGCATCAACTACGTGTCAGAAACCATGCCAAACCTCAGGGAAAAAATGACTTATGGGAAAGAAAGACATGTAGTAGATCATTGTAGTGATAACTTCTTCATGCATTAAGGCATGTTGTAGCCTCAGCAGTAAGAAGGAAAGGGTAAGAAACAAGAAAAAATAGGGTAAGAACATCAGCATTCAACTAGCTGTGAAAATCACCATGGAATGTGTCCTAGAACCCTGGATACTGACCTCAAGAAAGCCAGAGCACATCTGTTTCCCACACAGTAAAAGAGAGGAGGATCTTCAGATACTGCCTTAGTCAGAAGTGACTTAGGAACCTCATCCTACTCAGCATGGCAACATTGTTTCCATATCTGCAGACAGATGCCAGGGTGGACATGTCACATGTCTTCAGTCAACCCTCAGAGTTTACTTATTCCAGGGTATTTTCATCCAGCTATCATTTGTTTATAAAATTAATGAATGAAGAACAACAAAATATTACTTCCTGCCCAGATTGATCAACATTGAAGCAGTGGCATCGGGGACATTGCTACCAACGTGCTAATATTCAGTGCACATCCACTATCAATAATGACTCTGAAAGACACTATTTCCATAGTCTCCATTTCCAAATGTCATTATATTTATACATATATGTATGCGTGTGTGTATATCTTGATACATACTCAGATTTGTTATTAAGCTGCAGGTAACTGATAATGCAGCCCAAACTATCTTAAATAATAAGAAATTTATTAGTTCACAAAATAGGAGTGCTACAGAGTTAGGACCAATTTCAGGGCTGTTTGACTCAACCATTCCATAATGTCATCAAAATCTCAGATTCTTGCTGAATTTTTTCTCTGTCATCTTCATAAAAAGATCCCTCGCGGTTACAAGAGCAATCAAATATACTTATTTTTTCATTTACATCTGACAAAAGAAGTTGACTTCCAATGACTTGGTCTTAAAAGCAAGAAAGCCTCTTGTTCGGAAGTCTCTCGCCAACCTTCCCCGCCTCACTGGCCCAAATCAATACAGGCATGCCCATGTCCAAACAGACTGTTTCTTCACAGGCATAGGTGATGTGGTTACCAAGACAGAATTAATCAACTGGATTACAGTGGATGATAAAGAGTCAGAATATGATGCTAGGCACTGAGGAGAACTATGAAGGAAAAAGAACACATTGCATTTGCCATCTGTTCCCTTGCAATATAATATTTTTAATAATTCTTACTGTCAGACAACTTATGTAAGTTGACCAAGAAGTTGCCTGCTAATTTATGGTAGCTTTTTCTCTAAATATACATTCTAAAAAGATTATAAGCCTAAATTTTCACTGATTCTATCTATATTTTCAATGCTTCCTTCTTTTAGTAATTTTCTCCTTCTTAATTATTTCCTGTATTTCTAGAACATGCATTCTCAATGAAGACTTGGAGGATGAAGGAGTAATAATGCCTCCAAGGTAGCAAAAAGGGTCTTGAATTGGAGAAGACCTTAGGTATTACAGTGTTCTGTGCCCACAATAATTCAATCCTACCTGACAAAATTTTATTCCTTAGTATTTAATTTCTGTTGTTAGGGAGAAGTTTAATTTCAAATTTCAGTTTAATTTTTCTCTTTAAGATTGGGCAATAACGAAGCAAAGGTTGAAAAACACTGCTTCAGACAAGGAAAAGAGTTCTGACTATATTAGTTTCCTAACAAATTATCACACGCAGGAAGCCAAAAAAAAGTGTTTTTTTTTTTTTCAGAAATTTATTCATTCTCAGTTCTAGAGGCCAGAATCTGCAATGAAGATATCAGCAGGATCACATTTCCTCCCGAGGCTCTGGGAGGAAATCCGTTCCTTGCCTCTTCCAGCTTATGGTGACTGCTTGCATCCGTGAGCTCATGACTACATCTTTCCAGTCTCTGCCTCCATGGTCACATTGCTTCTCCCTCTTCTGTGCCTTATGAGGACACTTATCATTGGATTTAGGGCACACATGAATAATTCAGATGGTCTTTTTATCTCAGGATCCTTAACTAACTACAACTGCAAAGACCCCTTTCAAATAAAGAAACATTCACTCCTAGGATTTGATGCACATATATCTCTTAGGGGCCACCATTCAATCATAACTCTGACAAATACCAATCCTAATTAAAAGCAAGCAAAAAGTAGGAAGCAGAGCATGTCCAAATGTGGCTTGGACTGCTGCCTGACTCCCTGATTTGTTATGAGCTTATGTGTCTTCCAGAGTTGATTCCCAAGAGTTTATAATGCAGTGTGTCACTGTTAAAGTGATTAAGCAAGGAGGCCATTAGACAGGAATGGCTAATGCCTGGGTAGCCTATCTAAGAGAATTGAAACCTAAGTCAGAGTCAATACCTATAAATGCACTTGTATCCCAGAAAATGAAATTTAAAAACAGCCAATCACCAACAACAAACTGGGCTTTCCCAATTTAGGCAATTGTTTAAACTATAGCTCATCAAATAACTTCTCTGCTTTTCTTCTCTATTGCTCTGTAAAAGCCTTTTCTGAGCTCCCGCCAATGGAACACTTTTGGTTTGATACTGCCCAATTCAAATAGATGTTTGTTCAAAAAAAATTGAAATTTTTAATGTGCCTCAGTTTATCTTTTAACATAATTAATTGAATGTTTGTGTCACCTTCAAAATTTATGTGTGGAAGCCCTAATCCCAAATATATGTTATTTGGATATGGGGACTTTAGGAGGTGAAGTATGAGAGAGAGAGAGAGAGAGAGAGAGCTCTCAACATGTGCAAGTACTGAGGAGAGACCATATGAGGTTACTGTGCCATGGCTTATACTTTAATAAAAATCAGATATTTTTCTGACATTAGAGAGAAGAGAAGAGGCAGGTATGCACTGGTGATATCTCTCTTACATTATTTTTTCAACACTTCTACTAGGGATTGAACCTAGCCTAATTATATATTGTATGTAGTAAATGTGAGACGGCCTCTGAGCTGCCTTGTAATTTCCTAATAACTGAGCTCCAGCGCTACTATGTATAAATGACATAAGGGAAATAAAACTATTGACAGGAAAAAAAATAACAGTAATAATTAATGTATTCATTAATTATTAGTTAATTAATAAATTAATTAATAACTATGAGATATTAGTTAATATCTCATTAATAATTTTTTCACTAGGATAGAATCATATTATATGTTTGGAGAAAATATACTACTTAGAAATAATCAGAGCATAGAAAATTATGAAATTTCAAAGGAATTTCTTCAGTTTAAAATACATAGAAAGTTATAAACATTATACCTAATCTTTTCTTTCTTACTAGTGCCTAGATTCCAATGGGAACGAAGTTTCAGGATTTTCCAGGTAAGTTAATTTTATTATACTTCATCATTGGTCCCAGAAGGACAATTTTCTCAATTTAAAATTTTGAAAATATGGTTGCTGTTGTAGACAGCTTCTAAAATGTCTCTTAATGATGCCCATCTCCAAATGATTCATGCCCTTACATAAGCCTCTCTCCTTGTGTGTGGGTTAGACCCACTGAATTTCTTCTAAGAAATAGAATATAGCAAAAGTAAAGGATGTCACTTCTGAGATCAGATTATAAAAGACTGAGACCTCCGTCTTGCTTGCATTCTCTTAGGTTCTTCTCATTTGTTTACCTTGGTGAATTAAGCTGCCAGGTTGTGAGCTGCTCCATGGAGAAGTCAAAGTGGCAAGAGCTGAAGGTGGCCTCCAGCAAGGAACTGATCCACTAGCCTTTGAAGAACTAAATCTTGTTAACTACGGAGCTAGCCTAGAAGTAGATCCTTCCCAAGTTGAGCTTTGAGATCACTGCAGCCCCAGCTGACACCTCGACTGCAGCCTCATGAAAGACCCTGAGCCAAAGAATGCAGAAAAATTATAGCTGATTCCTATTACTGTCAGATAATAAATGTTGTCATCTTAATCCACTAAGTTTTGGGGTACTTGAGATGTGGAAATAAGTAGCTAATAGTTACCAAAATAAAATAATAGCATTTAGCAAGAGTTGTTACATGCTGGACACTACAATAAGCCCTTTGCATGCAAGTGAAAAGAAACAGATCAAGCTAAGTTAAACAATAGTAATAATATCCTCAAAATAACATTTTTATCTTAAAGGAAGTTATTGGACCATGTAAATAAAAAGTGTAAGGATACATATTCAGAAACTGTGAATGAATTGCTCAAATAATGTGAAGAATCTGTTTTTCTCTCTGCCTGCCTTTCTAATTCTGGTTCTCAATGAGCTGATTTTATTCTTAGGCAGGTTCTATCCAAGTATTGGCAAAAATATATGCCAATGATATATAAATTCTATTAATTCATAACCCTAGTGGAAAACAAGCACAGTTTTTCTAATAATTTTAATAAAAGTCCTAGGGATAACTCTAATTGGAGAGGTCACATGCTTGACCTTGAGCAGTCGCTGTGGGCAGAGGAATGGAATTCACTAATTGGCCAGGCCTAGGTTGTATTGACAGACCTGCAGTTGAATGTAGGGTAAGCTATCTAAATCACAGGGCTTGCAACTAGGATAGATAAGCGCTACTATTAGAAAACTAGTACATGAATGGTGGACAAAAAAAGAGGCCCATTACATTTCACTTCTTGACATCCCAACACACACCTGCACATGCACGCCACACACACAGAGGCATACCTCCCTTTTTCCCATAGAAACACTTTCAGAAATGCTCCCACTTAACATATCCCATGTGAAACATATGATGTACTCACCATTCAAAAGGAAGACACCCAGAATCTTTTCTAGTGACTGCATCTGGCTGAAAGTCCAGAGACATTTGGTGATTTGCAGTCCTTTTGGTCTGGTATGTGTGTGGGTCCTTAAGGCTTTCAATTCATGGTTAAGTGATGGTTCTACCATCGCTTTCAACACACAGTGATGGAAGAAAATCCAGGTAACTATTTGGATCCATGACGCACAGCAAAGACTGTGTATCCTATTAGTCTAGCAAATGTCTCGACCCACGATCTAAGCTATGACCAATTGTGCGTGCAGTCTTGGAATCCGCCCTAGCCTCCATAACTCTCTGAGATGGGCCTCTGTAAGAATTTCCTTCTCTAGATCTACACATCTTCAGCCTCCTTTGCCTGAGGGAAGAATGTTGGTTGGGCTTTGCCATGTTTAGTGTTCTCTGATAGTTCAACTCCATTAACACAATAGGTTGTCAATCCATTTGTTTTCTGTCACTCCCATGATCTATTAACCTCTCTCTTCGCACCATACTCTAAGATGTTTATTCTTCTTAAACACAATTCTCTCAGTTCTACCTGTTAGTTACATTGACACTTTAAGAATTGTCTTTTTACTTTGGGATAATGCAAAATAAATATATGTATTTGTCAATAATACTTTACTTAACTTATGACAAATTGTAAAATTCTTTTTTCATACAACTTCTCTCATTACAAACCTTAGTTTACACAGAATGCCAGGAAAGGCCAGTCAATGATACTGTGCCACTATATGCACACACACACACACACATACACACACCTCAAATATAAATATATATATATATATATATTTACTGGACTCTCATAAGCACTGAGTGTGTAACATTTTATTGGAAGACTTACTCAGATGAAGTCATTAACAAATTCAATTTAAGATGAAAGAATTTTCAAAGGAATAGTTTTTAAGTAGAAAAAAATCATTATAAATATGAATTATATGCTTAAAACCTATATAATTTTATTAACCAATGTCTCCACAATAGATTTAATTAAAAATATAAATAAATAAATTTTAAAAATCCAAAGTATAGACACTATAGGAGAAATTAATCACTAATTCTATAAAATGCCAATACACCTAAAGAGAGAGAGAGAGAGAAAGTGGTAAAGATAACTTAATAAATATTCAAATAAAATGTAAAATGTTTCCTCCAAGGTTTGACACCAGAATAGATATTGAGAAACTGGAAGCAAGAGAAAAATGCTGGTGGACCTATGACATCCTTAGAGAAAAAGAGGAAAGAGAAACACAATTCATTTTGCAGAATGGTACAAAGCAATGTGCTCTGGCCCTAGTGCATGAAGATGTGAATGCTGGTCTAGTACTATATGTAGCCCTTGGACATATCATTCAATATCTCATTCACAAAATGAAAAGATAAAATGGGCAGGAGGACAAGGTGATCTTGATAGTCCCTTCCAGCTCTGAAGACTGCACAGGTCAATATGAGATTACTAATACCATTTATTCTGTTTTCATTCTAAAAGTTCAGAACCAAATATCAGGTTTCTAGACCCTCAGATCAGTGATAGTTTAACCATATCTTCACTCAAATGTCCCTGGAGAACATTTTTTTTTTAACTGTTAAGAGATTTATCACTCCACCCTGAAACACTTGGTCACTTTAGAAAGTTTCTTTTCTTTTTATAAAAATTCTAACAGCTTTATTGAGATAAAATTCATATACCATACAATGCACCCATTTAACATGTACAACCGATTAGTTTTTAGCATATTCACAGGGTTATGCAACCATCACTGCAATCAGTTTTATAACATTTTCATCACCCCAAAAAGAAACCTCTTATTCATTCGTCATCATTCTCTCTCCCCTCACAAATCTTTCTGCCCTAGGAAACCACTTCTCTACATTCTGTACCTAAATATTGGCCTAACCTGGACATTTTCTTATCAGTAGAATCATATAATATGTGGTCTTTTGTAACTGGCTTCTCTCAGTATAATGTTTTCAAGGTTCATTCACATTGTAACATGTATCGGTACTTCATTCCTTTTTATTGCTGAGTAATATTCCATTGTATGGATATACTTCACTTTATCTATCTGTTCATTAGTTGATGGGAATGCAGGTTGTTTCCAGTTATGGGATATTTTTGTGCAAGTCTTTGTGCTGAACATATGTTTCACTTCTCTTGTTTACATAGATATCTAGGAGGGAATTGCTGAATCATATGGTAACTCTATGTTGAACATTTTGAGGAACTGCTAAACTGTTTTCTAAAATGCTTGCAACATTTTATATTCTCGCAAGCAATGTAAGAGAGGTCCGATTTCTCCATGTACCCACTAACACTTGCTATTGTCTGTCTTCTTGATTAAAGCCAACCTATTGGGTGTGAAGTGTATCTCATTGTGATTTTGGCTTACCTTTCCCTAATAGCTAATGATATTGAACATCTTTCCATGTGTTTATTGACCATGTGTATATCTTCTTTGGAGAAATGGCTATATAGACACAACATCCATTTTTATTTTTATTTTTATTTCTTAGTTGTAAGAGCTCTTTGTAGATTTTGGATACAAGAATATTTATGATTTGCAAGATTTTCTTCTATTTTGAGGGCTGCCTTTTTAGCTTCTTGATGATGCCTTTTAAAGAACAAAAGTTTTTAATTTTGATAAAGTCCAGTTTGCCTATTTTTTTTCTCTTGCCACTTGTGCTTTTTGTATAGTATCTAACAAGGCTTTGCCTAATCCAAAGTTATGAAGACTTATCTATATCAATCATCAAAGGATTTTATAGTTTTAGCTTTACATTTACATTTTTTTTTAATTGGTGTGGGGTAGTGGTCCGACTTAATTTTTATGCTTATGGCTATCCCGTTATCCTAGCATCACTTATTGAAAAGACAATTCTTTCCCCCATTGAATTGTCTTTGCGCCTTATTGAAAGTCAACTGACAATAAATGTATGAATTTATTCCTGAACTTTCAATTCTCTTCCACTGATTTCTATATCTATCCTTATGCCATAACCGTAGTCTTAATTACTGTAGCCTTGCAACAACACGGACGGATCTTGAGATTATCATGCTAAGAGAAATAAGTCAGATAGAAAAAGTTAAGAACCATATGATTTCACTTATAGGTGGGATATAAAACTGAATACAACAAACAAACAAACTCATGGACACAAACAGTAGATTAGTGGTTACGAGAGGAAAGGTGGGGAAAGGCATGGCAGATAAGGGTAAAGAGGGTGAAATGTATGGTGACAGAAGGAAATTTAACATTTGGTGGTGAACACACAATGCAATATACATATGACATATTTTTGAATTGTACATTTGAGACCTATACGATTTTATTAAACAATAACCCCAATTACTTCAATAAAAAATTAAAACTTAAAAAATTGAAGCGTGTAAATCCTCTAATTTTGTTCCTCTCTTTTGAGATTGTTTTAGATATTCTGTGTCCCTTACTACTTCATATCAGTTTTAGAATCAACTTGTTAATTAAAAAAAAAAAAGGATCTGTGTTGTTGATAAGGATTGCATTTGTTTTATAGATCAATTTTGAGCAGCTGGGATCATTCTACAAAAGAAAAGTTCTCCAGTTCATAGTCCACAGTAATACACACCTGGGGCCCTTACTTCTGTGCCCCCAGATGAAGCAGAGGCTACTCAGGCATTATATACTCCTTTAGAGGATGTTCAATAGTCTACTTTTTCATACTCTGTTTAATAATCTTATATTTATAAAGTATTTTACAAATATGAAGTATAATATTAGCAGCCAATTTTTGGCTTAATCATGGGATGGCTAGTTGCCTCATAAGAAAATCTTTTTAACTAATTCTATATAATCTAAATATAAAGAATGATAATCCTTGACGTTAAGTTTGGGTATGAGTTTAGCATACATCTCTAGCCACAAAGCTGACTACTACGAAATGATCTTTTAAGAAACCTAAATAGATTAAGTGGACCATCCGCCTCTCAACTGAATAGCCCAAGATTGTCAAGCACTATTCTCTATCACACACTACTAATAAGAATTTTGCCAAGCAATCTATTTCCTTTATCAGTATATACTAAGCAATATATTGCTTGAAACATATCTTCCAGTTTTGATTTAGGATTAGATTTTAATTAAGAACACTTTGCTACCTGTAGAGGGCAGTCATAACATACCTAGACATTCAAAATAGAAGGTTCTACCTGGAATAGAACACTAAAGATCTGTGGATAAGCTGCTTATCCATAAAACAGATAATCCTTTTGCTTTGATTAGTGTCACTTTCCAGGGAGGCTCCCAGCCAGCTGAGAGATGGCTCCGTATCAGCCAAACAAAGAGAAATAGAGTGGCCCCTGGCCCGATGTTGTTAAAATCAGGCTACAAGACTCATTTGGAGACCTTATTATAAAAACATGCCCAGGATTTCCCAAGACAACCAGGAATGCTTCCAGAAACATTTTTCCAGACCATCCATGTGGAAGCAATTTTTGCCCCTGCCAAGGGCTGAGGGATATAATGCAAACATTCATCAAACCGTGGAAAATGAAGGGGGCACCAAGGCTGTGCGTGATGTCACGGTAAGACGATCTCCATAATCCATGGTCCTTTCTTGAAAAAGAAAGGGTTTATACAGAAAGATTTTAAAACCATAGGCAAGCTTCAGTGTCATTGCTCCCTTTATCTCATTAACAAAAATTAAAATTGTTTTCAAACCAAACCCAAGAAAAAAACTAGAACTGACAATGATTACCTGATCTGTCCAGTTTTCTCCTACCTAAACAGCTTCCCTCTACCAAGACAAATGACTATTTATTTTTTATTTGTGTGTTTCAGGAGATAATGTTTTAAAAAGCAGAAAACCTAGACAAATTTCGTGGTTATTGCTATTAACCCTTAAATGTCTATCTCTGATATAAAGATTATATTCCATATAGTAATGCAAGAAAAATTATAAACTTCTTTTCACAAAAAAATTGCTATAGAAAAAACTGGCATACTAATACAGAAACATAGGAACATTAAGGAGCTAAGGGATATTTTTCCTAAATTCAGTTTCCTAAGGCGAATTTCCTAAGTGTGTATTTCTACCGTTAGATAACGTTATTTCCTCCCAAAGAGTGTCAATTTTCCTGCTTAGTGTTTTGTTTATCTTTGCAGAAAGTGCAATTTAATTCTGTAAATCCTCTTAACTATTAATAGAACTATCTCTTAAAAGGTTATTTGGTGTGAATGGGGATGGGCATTTGTTAAGGTCTAACAAATAATGAACAGAGCTCAAAATTAAATGCTGCGAAATCATACTACGGTAAACCTATCCAAATAATTTTTTCATTTTTTACTTAATTTATTGGGGGTGATATTGGTTAATAACATTTTAATAAGTTTCAGGTATTTAATTCTAAAATATATCATTTGTGTATTGCATTGTATGCTCACTACCCAAAGTCTAGTCTTCTGTCTCCATATATTTGACCCCTCTTACCTTCTTCATTGTCCGCCCCCTTCTCCTGTGATAACCACCATACTGTTGTCTGTGTCTATGAATTTGTTTGTCTTGTTTGTTAGTTGCTTTCTGTTTTATATCCCACATATGAGTGAAATCGGTATTTCATCTTTTTACAGCTGAGTAGTATTCCATTGTATATATGCACCACATCTTCTTTAATACTAAAAAATTCATCTGTCCCTGTGCCATGGCTCATATCCTGATAAAAATCATTTATTTTCAAATTCTCTCTTTAATTCTCTGGATCTATTCTTTCTCCTGATGCTACTTCAATTTTCATAAAGAGAAAAAAGTATTTTTTAAATTTTGGGGAAGCTTTTTATGCAGCAGTGTGCTCACCTTTGCTTTTGAGCTTTCAGAAATATGTAAACAAATAATACATGGATTTCCACACCCCCATCATCACCTAAGCATGAGATCTTTAGGGAATCTGAACGAAATGAGATATCATAGCTAAAAGTCCTTAATTAATGGACATCTAAGTGTAGGTAACATGTGCAGAAGAGATTTCTAAAAGGTAATATGTGGAGACTACTGTGGGAAAGACAGCAACAACAACATTTTCATATGTTATAAGTATATGTGTGTATACGTAAAATATGTGTGTACACACACACACATACACATATAACTTCGAACTTCTAACTGTCTGGAGGGGTATGCGTAACAAGAATCATAGGCAGGTGGATTGAGAACATTTTTAAGAATCACAAGTACACCTTCCCCAGCATCCTGGAATTGACTGTACTGCTGGCACTGGGCAATCCAAGCTGCCACGATGTCATTAACCCAAGTAAACAGGTTCCAGCCTGCAGAACAGTAGGTGCGAGCAGTCAGGAGTGATCCAATTGAGATGCTGCTGGTCTCTCCATTAAACTTCACCTTTTATTTATTTTTGTTTTCTATTTAAGTATAGTTGGTATAAAATATTATATTGGAATGAGGTGGTATTTCATTGTGGTTTTGATTTGCATTTCCCTGATGATTAGTGATGTTGAACATCTTTACATATTGTTAACCATCTGTATATTTACTTTGGGAAAATGTCTTTTTATGTGCTTTGCTCATTTCTCAATCAGGTTGTCTATTATTTTTTTGTAATTGAATTGTATGAGTTTCTTATATTTTTTGGATATCAATGCCTTATCAGATATATGAAAATTAACATAGAGAAATCCATCACATTTCTATACATTAATAATGAACAATCGGAAGGATAAATTAAGAAAAAAATCCCATTTACAATTGAATCAACAAAAATAAAATGCCTAGGAATAAATTTAAGCAAGGAGGTGAAAGACCTGGACTCTGAAAACTATAAGACGTTTAAGAAAGAAATTGAAGCATACACAAGTAAATGGAACCCAAGACAATCTGTGTGACACTAAGAACAAAACAAAAATAAAATCAAATGGTATTTCAGCTAGTCATAAATGGTATTGTTATCATTTTAGAATTTTGTTTATAAAGCTAATTTGGACTCCCTCTTAACTTGAGCATTTAAGATACTAGCTAATGCCTTTCAAAGTAAAAAATGAAATGGTGATTGACTTAAATATAAGTGCCAAAATCCCTCATACAATTTTTATAAAATTTAAGAAATGAATGATGTTTTCATGAATAACAAATACATATTTTCATATCTTGACTGACAAAAACTACAGATACCAAATGTTAGATCCTCAATGTTGGTAGTCTAACTCAGACAACACATCTACATCAGTCAGGTAGGCTAGCTCATGCTTTAGTAACAGATAAACCCCTAAAATCTCAGTGGCTTAACAAATAAAAGTGTATTTTCTATTCATACCATAGTCTGATGTAGGACAGGATATTCTCCCTTAAGCAGTGACCCCAAGACTAAAGTTTCTTCCATCTTGAGGCTCTGCCATGCTGTGGATCTGAGGTTGCTCTGGAGGCATACTCAGGAAAAGAGTAGTGGGACTGTCACACAGGAAGTTTAACTCTCTCAGCAGGAGGTGAATCCCGTTACTTCCACTCACATCAATATTTGTTGACCAGAGCCAGGCACACAGCCAATCTGATCACAAAGGAGTCTGGGAAACATAGAAGAAACCACGGTACTGATAAGCTCTTACAGTCTCCATAACACCATCCACTCAGCTCTCATCTCTAATTTTCAATAGAAAACTCAGATAACTACAACAACAACAAAAAAAAAAGAGCAAAGCATCCATTATACATCAGGAAAGAATATATATTTTTAAAAAGACTTGTCTACATATATACATAAAGAATGTATAATGTATATCTGTGCTTTTCAATTGGCTTGGAAAAACTCAATCTTCTGAAGTTAAAGAGTTTAGTCATCAATCATTTTTCATTAATTACCATAAAGTGAAATGTCTGGGAAAATGTGACTTTTTCACTCTTCCACTTGGAATATCATGTAAAAGTCAAGTATTTGCTAACAAAACCACATTGTAGGCATCTTCATTTTCCACACTAAAAGTAAAAATTTTTCAGTTTTTTGAAATTAACAATCCACATTTGTCCTACCCTTCCAAGTTACAAATAAAAGCTTTTAAATACAAGTTTTGGTCATGTTGGCCAATTTTTTAAACATTTAAATAATTGTTTTTCAGGGTTTTACATTAAAGATTAAGTTTTCTCCACTGAATTATATTTTCAGAGTCAACATTTCTACCAGGCACCTCAGAATGATTTGTTTTAGCAAAGATAATTAGTATTTTAATATGTTTCTTTTATCTTCTGATGTTTTTCTGAATGAGAATTCAGGATATACAGCATTACAGGTTAAAGAATATGTAACATTATGTAGTTTTCTAACTTAACCTGAGTTTGCTTTTGCTCTTAGAAATGTAAACATACAGTTTCTGAGTACACACATGAATGGCAGTGACCCTAAAACTAATGTCTCTGTATAGCTTCATGCATGTTACCAGTCACTCCACACTCAGACTGTAGTAGGGTGTATGGTAATTAGCCCATTTTTCCTTGGAGGTGTCCCAGGATTCTCAAACACTGCTTACCTGTTAGGGTGCTGTACTGTTGCCACAGAAAGTTTGATTATGCAAGGGGAGGATATTACCATTTCAGAAGAAAGCCCATATAAGGCATCTCTGCAGCCCCATCTCAGCATTGCTGCATGGATATTCTGCTTACTGAGCTAGAATGCTTCTGCTGCTACTGGTGGCTTTATTGTAGACTGATGTTGACTGTGCCACTATGGCACATTCATGTAGGAAACAGAGGAAATATTTTAATAATGTATACCTGCATTATAGTCATTACAATATTTAAGCTGGTGTTGCATATCTAAAATCAGCTAAATAAATAAATAAACAAACAAATAGATAAAATTAGCAAGGTACACAAAAAAAGAAAAACTAGAAAAGGAAATTATACCCAGTGATAAGACATTTGCTTATTAATTTAAAAGAAAGGAGGGGAGTTACGTCGGAAACATAGTGGAGTGAGAGACATTCCCAGATCTCTCCCCTTGAAACAACAATAAGCTGAACATTTAAAACTCAACAAAAAACACACAAACAGCACTTCAGTATGTCTGAGCGTGGGATCTG
Organism: Rousettus aegyptiacus; assembly: GCF_014176215.1. Classification (NCBI taxonomy): domain Eukaryota; kingdom Metazoa; phylum Chordata; class Mammalia; order Chiroptera; family Pteropodidae; genus Rousettus; species Rousettus aegyptiacus. The sequence goes on along the minus strand of NW_023416290.1, from coordinate 19,533,771 downwards.
CGCATAAGAGCTACCACAGGTCAGAACCCCGGGAATCAGGTGGTAGACTGGGAGAGACAAAGAAGCTGCCTCTCCCAGCCAGAGCTCCCAGTAGGAGGAGTGATTAGGGGAGAAGGTGTGGCAGGTTTCCTAAACAGCCCTGCCTGGAAGAGCTATGAGCTCCACGAGACTGGTGGTAGTGCCCAGGCATCAGGGCATAAAGCAGAGAAGGGGGACTACACATAAGTGTAGACGGCAGAGACACAATAGTTGATGAGTACCAGCCGCAGTTGCAAAACGCAAGACTGAGCCACAGCCCCTCCATCCATATCCTCCAAGACTGAACACCTGTGGAGCCCCAGGGGAATCTGAGCAGACATTATTGAAACTGTCCCTAACAATGACAGGGACTGAGACTGAGGGTAGCGAGTGTGATTTAAGATCTATACGGGGAAAAAAAAGGTATTATTAAGACTTTATATAAAGCAGGAATCCAAGAGTCTTAGACGCCACCTATTGGAAAACAAAAGAAAACGACCTTCTTCGTAACAGGCTAAAGAGAGACCTTTATATAATAAATCTTCTTTCTGGAAAAAAAGCAAAACACGCTTCCATTAATGTCCAGGTGGAGAAATAGTCCATTAAACACCATGAACAACCAAAGTGACAAGGAGCTCAGGAAAAAAATCTTCAGAAAATCTTCAGAAAAATCTTCAGAAAATCAGCTTAAAGACATAGAAATATGTGACTTAAATGACAGCGAATTCAGGATGGTACTTCTGAAAAAACTCAACGAGAGCCAAAACAATTTATATAAACAATTTCAGGAATTGAAAAAACAACAAGATTAGTAGAATGAGTTGTTTAGCAAGGAGACTGAAACCCCCAAAAAGAACCAAGTAGAACTTCTAGAAATGAAGAACACACTCGAAGAGGTTAAAATTAAAATAGCAAGCTTGGGAAATAAAGTCAATCAAATGGAGGAAAGGATCAGTGATATTGAAGACAGAAATCTAGAAATCAATCAGAAGGAAGAAGAGAGACACCAAAGAATAAAAAATAATGAAGAGAAATGCAAGAGCTAGTTGATACCATCAGGAGAGGAAACAAAAATAATGGGCATTCTCATAATAGAGGAAGAGAAGCAGGGATTAGAAAGTTTTTTCAGACAAATAGTTGATGAGAATTTCTAAATCTGAGGAATGAGCTAGAACTTGGGATTCAAGAAGTCAACAGAACACCCAATTATCTCACCCCAAAAAGGCATTCTCCAAGACACATTATATTAAAATGATCAAAAGTCAACAACAAAGAAAGAATTCTCAGGGCAGCCAGGGAAAAGAAGATGGTAACCTATAAAGGAAAACCCATAAGATTATTGTTGAACTTCTCAGCACGAACCTTATAAGCCAGAAAGGAGGGGGATCAAATATTCAAACTATTAAACGAAAGAAACTACCAACCAAGAATAATGTATCCAGCAAAGCTCTCTTTCAGATATGAAGGAGAAATAAAGTCCTTTCCAGACACATAAAAATTGAGGGAATTCTCCACTACAAGGCCTGCACTACAGGAAATACTAAAAGGGGTCAGCTCATCTAAAATAAAAGGACAAGAAAAAATATATAATAGGAGTAAGGCGATTAGCAGGCAGATAGAAGCAAGGGAGTGCAACTTTTACTAAGAACAGGGCACTATAAGCTTAAACAATAAGAAGAGATTTGCTATAGGAAGATAGTAACGAATGTTCAGCATACATAAGGATGAACTGAGACAACAATGACTGAAAAGAGGAGGATTCAAAGATCCAGATTTGCAAAGAGGAGTGGAGATATGGCAAATGCAGAAGAAAATGAAGATATCTATCTATCTATCTATCTATCTATATCTATATATCTATACCTATCTGTACCTATATCTAGCTATATATATATAACTATCCTCTACATATTTGTAATGGTAACTACACACCAAAGATTCAGAACTACGAAGTATATATCATAAAACAAGGACCAGACGGGAAACCCCCAAAACTGAACCAAAAAAAAAAAAAAAAAAGACACACAGGACAAGAAAACAATGGTAACACCGAGCTACCAAAAAACAAAACATAAAATGTAAATGGACTGAACTCACCAATAAAAATGTACAGAGTTGCAGATTGAATCAAAAAATTAAATCCAACCATATACTGCCTCCAGGATACACATCTCAGCTCCAAAGACAAATACAGACTCAAAGTGAAAGGGTGCAAAATGTAATTTCAAGCAAAAGATCTTCAGAGAAAAGTGGGAGTAGCAGTACTAATATCAGACCAAATAGACTTCAAAATAAAAAAGTAAAGAAAGATTCTGAGGGACACTTCATAATGATAAAGGGGATCATGTACCAAGAAGACATAATACTTATTAATATCTATATTCCTAATCGGGGAGCCCCAAAATATGTAAAGCAATTACTAACAGAACTAAAGGGAGAAACAGACCAAAATACTATTGTACTAAAGGACCTAAATACCCCACTGTCAGATATGGACAGATCATCCAAACAGAAAATCAATAAGGAAATAACATACTTAAATGACACATTAGACCAAGTGGGCATAATTGACATTTACAGAGCCTTTCCACCCAAAACACCTGATTTTACATTCTTCTCTAGCGCATATGGAACATTCTCAAGAAATACCCTCATACTGGGACACAGAGATAACCTCAATAAATATAAAAGGGTTGAAATCATACTAACCATTTTCTCTGATCATAATAGTTTGAAGCGGGAGATCAACTATAAAAAGAAAGCAGGAAGAACCACAAATACATGGAGATTAAACAAAATGCTACTGAAGAATGATAGGGTCAGAGAAGAAATAAAAAGAGAGATCAAGAGATACATAGAAACAAATAATAATGATAGTACAATGTACCAAAACTTTTGGGACCTGGTAAAAGTCGTAATAAAAGTTCATATCATTGCAGACCTATCTCAAAAAATAAGTATGAGCTCAAATAAACAACCTAATGCTTCATCTTAAAAAAATTAGGAAAGAACAAATGAAGCCTAAAATCAGCAGAAGGAAAGAAATAATCAAAATCAGAGCTGATGTAAATGCAATTGAAAACAAAACAATAGAAAAAATAAATGCAACAAAGAGCTTATTCTTTTAGAAATTAATAAAATTAATAAACCCCTGGCTAGACTCACTAAAGAAAAAAGAAAAAGGACACAAATAAACAAAATCAGGGATGAAACAGGAAAAATTATAACAGACACCACAGAAATATAAAGGATCATACAAGAATAAAATGAAAAAGTATGCAACACCAAATTTAGTAACCTGGAAGAAATGGACCAGTACTTAGAAAAATACAATCTTTCTAGACTAAATCAAGAAGAACTGGAAAATCTAAAGAGACCGATCAGCAGTATGAAAATTGAAACAATCATCAAAAAACTACTAAAAAGTAAAAGTTCAGGAACAGATGACTACCAGTGAATTCTACCAAACATTCAAAGATTTAATACCTATTCTTTTCTAAATCTTCCAAAAAATTGAAGAGGAGGCAAGACTTTCTAACTCATTTTATGAGGCCAATATTACTCTAATACCAAAACCTGATAAGGATAAAACAGAAAAAGAAAACTACAGACCAATATCTTTCATGAACACTGATGCAAAAATCCTAAATAAGATACTAGCAAACCGAATACAGCAACATATTAAAAAGATTATAAACCACAACACAGTGAGCTTCATCCCAGGGGCACAAGAATGGTTCAACATACGCAAATTAATTAATGTGATACACCACATAAACAAATTTAAAAATATGAATCATATGATCATATCAATAGATGCAGAAAAAGCCTTCAACAAGATACAGCATACATTTATGATCAAAACACTTAACAAAATCAGTATAGAAGGAGAGTACCTTATCATAATAAAGGCCATCTATGACAAATCCTCAGCCAACATCATACTAAAAACCTTCCATCTGAGATCAGGAACAAGATAAGGCTGTTCACTATTGCCACTGTTATTCAATACAACATTGGAGCTCCTAGAGAGTGCGATATAAAAGGCATCCAAATAGGAAACAAAGAAGTCAAACTGTCACTATTTGCGGATGACATGATTCTCTATATAGAGAACCATAAAGGCTACACAAGAATACTGCTAGAAACAATAAGCAAATACAGTAGTTTCTCGATACAAAATCAACATTCAAAAATCCATAGCTTTTCTATATTCTAATAATGAAGTGTCAGAAAAATAATGAAAAAAAATAATTTCTTTTGCAACTGCAACAAAAAGAATAGAATACTTACGAATAAATCTAATGAAATGTGAAGGACCTGTAGAAGAGAAACTATTAGACTCTATTAAAAGAAATCATAGAAGATACAAAGGAATGGAAAGGTATTTCGTGTTGTTGGATTGGAAGACTCAACATAGTTAAAATGACCTTATTACCTAAAGCATTATATAGATTAATGCAATCCCTATTAAACACTCATTGTCATTTTTTAAAGACATAGAACAAACCAAATCAGATTCATATGGAAGCACAAAAGACCCCGAATTGCCAAAGCCATCCTGAGAAAAAAGAACAATCCTGGAGGCATCACTCTGCCTAACTTCAAAGTATCCTATAATGCAACAATAATCAAAATGGCATGGTACTGGCAGAAAAACAGACACACAGAACAGTGGAACAGAATCAAGAGTCCAGAAGTTAACCCACATATATTTGGGCAAATAACTTTAGACAAAAGACAAAAAACATACAATGAAGAAAGGAAAGCCTCTTCAGTAAGTGGTGCTGGGAAAACTGGAAAGCCACCTGAAAAAGAATGAAACTAGACTCTTGTCTATCACCGCACATCAAGATTAACTCAAAATGGATTAAGGACCTGAATATAAGATCCTAAACAATAAAATGCATAGAAGAAAACATAAGAACTAAACTCAAGGACCTTGGACTTAAAGAGGATTTTATGAATTTGACCTCAAAAGCAAGGGAAGTAAAAGGTAAAATAAATGAATGAGACATCAGACTAAAAAGTTTCTGCACAACAAAAGAAACCGTCAACAAGATAAAGAGACAACCATCCAAATGGGAAAGTATATTTGCAATCAACTCCTCCAATAAGGGCCTAATATCCAAAATCTAAAAAGAATTCATACAACTCAGTTAACAACAACAACAACAAAGATCAAATCAAAAAATGGCCAGAGGACCTGAACAGACACTTCTCCCAAGAAGACATACAAGTGGCCAGGAAACATATGAAAAGATGTTCATCGTCACTAGCTATTAGAGAAATGCAAATCAAAACCACAATGAGATATCATCTCACAACTGTTAGAAGAGCTGTTATCAATAAGACACATAAGAACAAGAGTTGGAGAAGATACAGAGAAAAAAAGAACCCTCATATACTGCTGGTGGGACTGCAAATTGGTACAGCCACTCTGGAAAACACTATGGAGGTTCCTCAAAAAACTAAGAATTGTTCTACCATATGATCCAGCAATCACTCTACTAGGTATTTACCCCAAAGACTTGAAAATTCATATATGAAAAGATATCTGCACACTGACATTCATAGTAGCATTATTCACAGTGGCCAGAACATGGATCAACCGAAGTGTCCTACGATAGATGACTGGATAAAGAAGCTGTGGTACGTATATATAATGGAATATTACTCAGCCATAAGAATATATGAAATACTGCCATTTGTGACAACATGGATTTCACTTAGCATGAAATAAGCCAGACAGAAAAAGTTGAAAATCACATGACATCACTTATATGTAGGATATAAACCTAAAAACAACAAATGAACATAACAAACAGAGACTCATGGACATGGACAATAGACTAATGGTTACCAAAATGTGAGGGGTAGGAGGAAGAGGAAGGTAGATGGGGTAAAAGTGGTCAAATATGTGTTGACAGAAAAAAATCTAATTATGGGAGGTTAACATACAATGCAATAAATATATGCCTTACTGTTAAATTGTGCACCTGAAACTTATTGGATTTTGTTAACCAATGTCATCATTAAAAAAATTAATTAAAAAGATGTTTTTAATTAAAAAATGATAATAAAAGGGAGGAATACTTTTAATAGCAGATTGACATCACAAAAATTTAAATGATCAAAATATAAAAATAAGAAAACATGTTTGAGAAAGTATATCAGAACACGGAGGAGAAAGATAAAAAAATTAAATTATGAGAGAGAAAATAATAGATATGAAGAACATATCTTGAAAATTCACTTTAGTCATGGATAAAAGAAATAAATAAAAGGAAGATCTGAGCAGATGAAACAGCAATAACCAAATTTTTTTGAAAACAAAATTTTATATTCCTGCTATAAATAAAGATTTAAGACAATAATTCAAAAATACATATTGTATTCCAAGCAAACTTAATGACAATAGAACTAAATCTAAGAATATCTTCACAGAATGTTCAAAGGTCAAAAATTAAAATAATATTTATATAAATGTCCAGAAGGAAAAATTAAGATTACCTACAAGGGAACAAAAAGGACCTTCACCCTATAATTCTCTGAAGCACTAAATAGATTTATAGAGAGCTTTGAAGAAAAAACTTTGCCTCAGGAATTGTTCATAGCCAAGCATCATTTATGTCTTAACACAAGAGAAAAACATTCTAACATAGAAAGGATATGGATAATACATGACACAGCTACACTTCCTGTATAAATCACATAAAAATATGTTTCGGAGCAACAAAAACTTAGGGCAAAATTAGAACTCAAGAATAAGAAAGTCGCAGTTGGGGAGGATTGGTGTTATTGAAACACTTAATCACATGGAAATATTAGATATAAAAAGTGATTGTAAATGTGACTGTTCTTTAAAAGTTTTATTATATTATGAAAAGAAAAAGAATGAGGGAAGAGGCTTGCAACTCCAGAATAAATTCACAGAGAAAGGGAGGAGAAACAACAGGTCCTCCTTATGTCAAATGAAAGGAAGTCAGAAGTATTTTTTTCTGTTATGGATAAGATAGTTAAGATAGATGTAAGAGAGCATTTGAAGAAGGTTCAGCTAGGTGTTGGTAAATGAAAGCAATGTGCCTTACTTTCAAATTATTCCTAAAGAGAAAAACACAGAAACTGTACAGAAAATATCATAATAATTAAAATAGATACTAAGAAAACATAAAACATGAAAGGAAAGTTGACAAAAGCAAGACTGAACCAGACAGCTGTGAAAACAAACACAAATGTGTAAGTGTTGGATGACCAGAGGCCTCAGGAAGGTGTGAGCAAGTCTCCAGGAGATGGGGCAGTTTGAGACCAGTCTGTGGCTTAGAGCAGAAAGAATAAAACTAAGGGCACCCAGTAATTCTATTTATGGTTATGGGAGGGCAAGATGTGGGGCCCCGGGAACAGAAAGAATTCTCTTCTTCAGCAGAGTGTTCTGTTGCAGGGGGAGGTGTCGGCACCCTTCACCTTCAGAAGGGGCCAGCCATCGTGGGAGGCAGTACTGAGGCTTGTAGAGCCCTGGGGACAGCGTCCTGGGCACTGGCTTTTCTGCCCGCTGGGCATAATATCACAAGTGCCAGAGGCGGCAGTGCTAAAGAAAGAGAGCAGAGGAGGGTGATATGGGGGATAGTGTGTGTGAGAGCTGAGAGAACTTGGTTACCAGCACAAGGAGACACTGTTGAGACTTCTAGAAATAATTGAACAGACTCCAGGTAAGGAAGATGAGTGTCTGCCATGGCAGTTGGAGCAAGCTCAGCAGATTATTTGTTACTGTTGTCGTGGTCCCATTCCATTAAACTGTTGGCAGACGAGGCCTGAGAATCATGCGTAATGCCTCAATGGCTAAAAAATATCCATCTCAAATAAGACTGTGGTTATGCTTTTTTAAAGAGTCCCAAAGGGAAACACAGAAGTGACTCCTGAAGAAATACTTGTGACCTTCAAAGAAAGTGTGTGTGTTGGGGGAGGGGCGGGGTTAAGAGAGGAAACATAATGGGCAATGTTAATAATAGTTGAAACTGAGTGATGGAAATGAGTGAGGGTCTGTGAGAATATTTGTTCTTGGTTTGTTTGTTTTTTCTTTTGAAAACTAACATAAGGAAAATTTTTTTAGATCTTGAAGATTAGAGCTTAGAATTTAACCTTTAAAATTAAACAACAAATGAGTACAGCTTTCCATATTCCATATATATACCACAATGGGAGCTGCTAGTATGTGCTTCAAACTTCATTAGATAGCACAATTCATCTTGACCTTTCAGAAAAAAATCCTTAAAAATGACAAAATATCCTGCCGTAAGTCTGAAAAATATATTGTAAAAATCTTGGTTAGCATCAGTGTAATGTTTGTTTGTTTTCATAAGTTTTATAACTCTCAGATTTTAAATTAATGATTAAGACAGATATACCTAAGTCTCATCTCCACTATGCAAAAGGCCTTATAAAATCAAGTTGGCTTTCCTGCCAAAATCAAGCCAGTCTTCATAGAACCATAAATTACCGCAAACATCCTAGAAAATTTACATTAAACTTTTGCCTTTTTGCAAGGTAAAGATGTTCATAACTTGCTGGGAATATTACATAGTAAACTTGTTAGAATTTTATATAAATCATTTATTTACATTCTGTGGGTGAAAGAAATTCAGATCAGGCTTGCATCATTTTAGAGTCTATTTTAGAATCTTCTATAAAATGGCTTTATAGTTACTGCATTTAAAATGACTGAAAACAGGAATTTTAAAATAAAGCAAATATATTGAAAGATAATAATTTAAACCATGAAGAGACTATTGGAATTTATTCAAATATTCAATGAAACCCAAATTGCAGACAACAAAAGCAATTTAACATCAATAATGCAACCAAATATTTCTCCATGAGAGTGTATTTTGCTTATATGATCTGAATTCTCAATATTAAAAATTGTAAGGATTCATTTTCAAATCATAGACCCATCCAAGGACTTTTATTCAAAATAAGACTAAAAAGGAACTAAAATATCATAAGCATAGTCTGAACATACTTTTGTAACTGCCTGTTCAAATCACATATGACAAGAAGATAAAAGGAAATATCAGGAAGGCAAGAACCTGGCAGCTCAGAAACCTGAATTCAGGAGTCTTTGGAAGATGCTAGAAAGACAGCTCAGCACCAACAAACAGCTTGCTAACACTGCATATCCATTTTCTTATTTCCAATTCCCAAGAGAAAGAATCTGGCCCAGTATGGGTCTAGTGCTTACTGCTGGCTCCATCAATCCTGGCTGTTTTGTAGGTTGTGAGACAATCTTAAATGAGCTGTCCAGCACATGTTTGGAGCAATTGCAACTTTGAACCAGAATATGGGCCTTCCAAAGCAACCACAATACTCAAAGTAGGCAGCTCTGATATAGATGTTTGAGTTCTGGCATTTTTATATCTGCTATTCACCAGCTTTATACAGGCATACTTCATTTTTTTAAATTTTTATATATTTTTTAATTTTTGTTAATTTTTATATTTTTATTTTTCAATTACTGTTGACATACAATACTATATTAATTTCAGGTGTACAGCACAGTGATTAGATATTTATATAATTTATGAAGTGATCATTCTGATAAATTTAGTATTCAACATCATACATAGTTATTATAATACTACTGACTATATTTGCCATATTATACCTTATGTCCCCATGAATATTTTGTAACTTCCAATTTGTACCTCTTAATCCCCTACCCCTTCCAACCATCCCTCACTCCCTAATCTGACAACGATCAAAATACTCCTCTTAAATATGAGCTTGTTTCTGTTTGTTTGTTTATCCTATTCTCTAGATTCCACACATGGCATTCATCTTTCTCTGTCTGATTTATTCCACTCAGCACAATACCCCTAGGTCCACTCATGTTGTTGCAGATGGCAAGATTTCATTCTTTTTTATGGCTAAGTAATATTCCATTGTGTATATGTACCATCTCTTCTTTATCCATTCATCTATTGATGGACAACTAGGTGGCCTCTATTTCTTGGCTATTGTAAATTATACTGCAATGAACATATGGATTCACATGTTCCTTCAAAGCAGTGTTTGGATTTCTTCAAATAAATGCCCAGAAGTGGGATTACCAGGTCCTTCTTTGTTTCTTGTTATAATCTTTGTTTTAAAGTCTATTTTTTCTGGTATAAGTATTGCTAACCCAGCTTTATTTTTTTTCTTTCCTATTTCATGAAATATCTTTTTTCATTCTTTTACTTTCGGTCTCTGTGTGTATTTTGATCTGAAGAGGGCCTCTTGTAGCCAGCATATGTAAGGGTCTTGGTTTATTATCCATTCAGCCACGCCGTATTTTGATTGGCGCACGTAATCCATTTACATTTAAAGTAATTGTTGATAGATATGTAGTCATTGTCTTTTTATTATTCTTTTTTTTTTAACCCCCCCCCTTTCTTCTTAAAGAAGTTCCTCTAATATTTCCTGTAATACTGGTTTAGTAGTGATGAACTCCTTTAGCTTTTTCTTGTCTGGGAGCTCTTTATTTGTCCTTTGATTCTAAATGATAGCTTTGCTGAGTAGAGTAATCTTGGTGGTAGATCTTTGCTTTTCACCACTTTGGATATTTCCTGCCAATCCCTTCTGGCCTGCAAAGTTTCTGTTAAGATATCAGCTGACAGTCTTATGGGATCACTCTTGTATGTAACTAACTGCTTTTCTTTTGCTGCTTTTAAGACTCTCTCTTTGTCTTTAACCTTTGGCATTTTAATTTTGATGTGTCTTGGTGTGGACCTGTTTGGATTCATATCATTTTGGACTCTGCACTTCCTGGGCTTGTATGCCTATTTCCTTCACTAGGTTAGGGAAGTTTCTCTGTCATTATTTCTTTAAATAGGTTTTCAATTTCTTGCCCTCTCTCTTCTCCTTCTGGTATCCTTATCATGCGAATGTTAGTATGCTTGATGCTGTCCCAGAGGCCTTTTAAACTATCCTCATTTTTTTTGGATTCTTTATTCTCGTCGCTATTGTGATTGAGTGTTTTTGGTTTCCTTATCTTTTAAATCTCTGATTTGATACTCTGCTTCACATGATCTATTGTTGATTTCCTCTAATATGTTCTTCATTTCAGTTATTGTAGTCTTCATTTCTTCCTGGTTCTCTTTTATGTTTTCCAGCTTCACCTTTGTTTTCTATTTCTTTGTTAAAGTTTTCACTGGTACCTCTACTCTTCCCCTAAGTTCACTGAGCATCACTATAACAAGTGTTTTGAACTCTGAATCTGGTGGATTGCTTGTCTCCATTTTGTTTAATTCTTTTTCTGGAGCTTTGTTCTCTCATTTGGGACATGTTTCTTTGTCTTCTCACTTTTTTCTGCCTACATGTGTTTGTTTCTATGTATTAGGTAAAGCTGCTGTGTCTCCCAGTCTTAGTAGAATGGTCTTATGTAGTAGGTGTCCAGCGGGGCTCAATGGCACAGTCTTCCCTTGTCTCCTGAGCCAGGTGCTCCAGGTGTGTCCTTTGTATGGGTTGTGTGTGCTCCTCTGTTGTAGTTGAGCATTGGTTGCTGTTTGCTCATCATTGGGAGGGATTGACTCTTGGGCTGATTGGTTGTGATGACTGGCTATGACCAATGGAGGAGCTGTTTGTTCAGGGGTAACCCTACAGAGCAGAATTCACTTTAGCAGGGCTCTGGTGCCTACCCTGTCTACCCTTTGGGTGTGTTGTCATACGTAATCCTGGGTGGTGTTCCAGCTCATACCAAACCCGGCTACTAGGCATGCAAGCCAAGGCATCCTGGAAAGGGCCCTGCTGCAGGCCAAGTTCAGCTGCAGCCTGTGCCCAGCCCGGGGCCACCTGGCACAAGCCACTAAACAATTCACAGATGGCCACCTCCCATGCTGGATTTGGAAGTGCCTCAAGAGGCCAAGCTGCAAACCAAAGCTGCCACTATTGCTGGGCTTGGACTACTCAGCAAGAAGTACAAGGCATGCCAAGGTCAAATGCTGCTTGTTTAGATTTTGTGAACCTGTGAAAGATTTTAGGAAATCTGCAGCATGAGCCAAGACAGGCCATTTGTATGGAAAATCCACTGGAAGCAGCTTGAGTTGGCCTATAAATTGGGAGGGGCGTGGTCTCAAGGAATCATCAGAGTGAGGGGACTTGTGTTAGCTACATTGCCAGAGACTCATCTCTGGCACCACCTGGGTCTGCATGCCAGGCAGGGGAAGATTCAACAAAGGAACAATAGCCAGTACTTCTGTCTGGGAGAAAGCTGCCCCTCCAGCCCTTTCCCTAAAACCAGACAATTCAGTTTCTCCCTCTATCTCCCTGTGCCTTTAGAGCTGCTGCCCAAGTGCTGGAGCTCACAACAAGTGAGTCCAAGGAAGTTCATGCAGGCCCTTTAAGAAGAGCACCTGGGACTCCCAGACACAACCTCTGCTGGTTTTCACACGGAAGTTGTGGGGACTTCTCTTCCTGGCACTGGAATCCTGGAACCCTGGGTTGGGGAGCTTGCTGTGGGTCTGGGATACCCTCGTTTCTTTGGCGAGACCTCTGCAGCTGAGCTATTTCTCCTAATTCTCAACCACCACATGCGGGAGTGGGACCAGTCCATTTCGTGTTTCCGCCCCTCCTACCAGTCTCGAGATGGCCCCTTCTGTATGTCCCTATGTAGGGCTTCTATTCAGCCAGACCTCAGGTGACTCCCAATGATGGCTATTTTGTAGTTTAGTTGTAATTTTAATGTGGTTGTGAGGAGAAAAGCACAGCATTTACCTAGTTCGCCATCTTTACTGGCCAGACACACCTCGCTTTATTGTGCTTTGCTTTATGCACTTCACAGATAGTGCGTTTTTTACAAATTGAAGGTTTGTGGGAACTCTGCATTAGGCAGTCCATTAGTGCCATTTTTCAAACAGGCTTAGATGATGTTTCCTTTAGCAATAAAGTTTTTTAAATTAAAATATGTACATTGTTTTTTAGGTGTAATGTTATTGTACACTTGATAGACTACAGTATAGTGAAACCTAACTTTTATATGCACTAGGAAACCAAAAAATTCATATGACTCTTTATTGCCATGATCTAGAACTGAACCCGCAATATCTCCAAGGTATGTCTGTAAACAATCTCAGAGATAAGTACACACATCTCCTTTGTTTATTCCCTGCTTAGCAAAGCTTTATGGATGGGCCCCACAGCAACTAAAGTCTAGGGTCGTCAGACACACACCCCTCCCCCAGGAGACACAGGTGGATTGTGACTCTCTGCTCTTTTGAGTCAGGCCAGATTGATCCAATGGGTCATCTGATAACCCAGACTCACTGGTACATGAATATTTTTACCAATAAGTCATCAGTAAATGTTTCTTGAGGTTGTAGAAAAATAGTTGAACAAAATATTACCAAATGTAAAGAGTACAAATGTTACTTGGAAGAAATGATCAAATCATTTGGTATTACTAATTTCATACATTTCCCAATTCTATAATAAATCTGTTCTCTCCGCATGCGCAAGCTGAATTTTGCCCCATTTATTTAAGATTTTCATTTGTGACCATTTTCCCAGGAGGTCATATGTTCAGAATGATATATTGTTTTGAAGTTTTCAGTTGAAGAGAGAGCTTTATGACCATGAGCGCCATCCGAGGATAACATGCATTTAATTATATTGACACTTTTGTTGCTGGCTTGAAAAATAAGCACATAATCAGCAAATAAAAGGCAGGTTATATTGCTTCCTTTTTGTTTTTGTCTTTTAAAAAAAATGCTAAAAATTGACTATTTTTAACAACTTAGTAGTATATTAAGGTCTAGCTTCCCTTTTCCCAGAGTTGTAGTTTTGGAGAAGAAAGCCAGGCATTTTCCATCATTTGTTGGCCCCTGGAGGAGTCCAAGCTTTGAGAGGGGGAGTAATCATCTCATATGCATTCTTTACAACACTTGAGATAAGCAAGGTAAAGATGTGGAGGGTGTGAGAGACAAGAAGCAAAGGAAAGTCTCCTAGGCACCATGCCCATTAGCCTGAGCAAAACTGAGAGATAAAAGAAGTCTGCCTCCCTCTCGCCCATACCCCTCACCTTAGACCCTTCCCCAACATCCCAGGCATACCCTAGGCTCTTTAATCTCTCATTCTGGCCCGGGTTCTCCCATTAGGAAAAAAAAATAAAGTTTTCAGAATCATTTGCCTTTAAATGTAAACAAGTTAATACATTTTTCTTACAAAATCTATGGGAAATACTAATATTAGATCCAAAGGAATCAACTTCCAATCGTGCAATATGGGGTACTTAGGATATGAACAGAAGAGAGACCTGGTGTTTGGGGATGTTTCTAGTCCCTCCTCAGAAGCCACATTCCAGCCTGGTCCAAATCCCAGCCCATCTGGCACCGGCTTCTACTGTTCACTATTGAGAAGCTGCAGCTTTCCTGGTGTCCTCCCTTCGCTTCAAAGCCTCCTCTTTTTCTATGCAGTCTTGGCCGTAGGCCAAGTTATAACTCTACTTGAGTCATCTATCAGAAATTGGCTTGTTAGATACGTGAAATCACAAGGAGGAGGAAAAAAACAAATGCCTTTGGGTTTTAGAAAACCAGGGCAGCAGAAGGCTCACTGCATTTGAAAATTTCTTCCCACTGAATCAAGATTCAGAGCTCACAGCCCCTCACCTCATGCCCAGATACAAAAACCATTCTGAGGAGTCCAAGAGCAAGATGGGTTCTTCTTTCCGGATGCTTTTCAGAAGCAAGACTGAAGAGAGTGAAAAAATGGTAAATGGTGACATCTGGTGGAAATTCAAGCACTGTAGGGTTTCAAACTAGTAAAACTCGAGGTTCTGTTGTAACTAACTGAAATTTCATTACTTGAAGAAAACCTTTTTCCCAACTGAAAAAGTTCAGTAATGTGAATCCTTTCGGTATACACAGGTACAAACTGTCCTCAGGCAGTATGATGACATAAAAAGCAATGTCTTTAGAATGGTGAGTACTGGTTTTTATAATTCAGGTCTAAACTGGGTTTAATTCTCTGCATTTGGTTTTACGATCTACAAAATTAAGACAATTAATACCTGTCACATATAATTTCATTAGTTTTTTTTTAATTAGATACTTTGATTTTGAAAAACAATCTGCATCCCTGGGTCAAGGCTTCCCATTCATCCTGGAACCCATGTGCTTAATTTGTAGCCAGTTTATCCCTAGTTATTTCTATCTACAGGTGGAGCCTCATACCTACTGGGCACATGGTAAGATCCCAGTCGATATTGATCAGCCAATTGATTAGTAAATAGAAATGCATTATTTCCCTGCTTCATTCCCAACCCATGAGTGAAAACTTAGAGATATTAAGTTTTCTTTTGACTTCTTTAAGCTAAAGTCATTTTTAAAATCTTTCTTTAGCCAAATAGCTTGTGTGCATTGAAGGAAATTAATAATAGTTATGAATCCCGAATGGCCCCCAAAATGTGTAATTTAAAGGCAGTGCCAACCTCCAGCTTCCTCTAGAAAAAAACACCCCTTTTAAAATGCCAAGCAAAGCAATCCAATTCAGTCAAGTCCAAATCAAAGAAATCAATGACCGCTAACAAGCTCTCCTGGCGACCAGACTAGAAAGGGAGAAAGCCTTAGAATGACAGGGCCCTGCACAGTCAGAGTGAGGCTCTCACAAAGCCCAGTTCATTAGGAACTACTGGAAAAGAAGCAAAAGCTATGCGCCTTCCTTAGTCCTGTCACAAATTGTCCACTTTGGATGGAACAATGTCTTCCCTTGTTCTGGCCACCTTGTTTGTTTATTTTGTGTTCTACCAGTGTGAAATTGGTGGATCCGGCCTGGGGCTGATAGCGGATGGGGAGACTTGCCGGTGATCCCTTTCATGTCTTGCCTTCTCTGAACACCCGTTTTAACAAACCCCATTCCAACGAGGCTTGCACATGGAATTGTGGCGCTTCTATCCCACAGTTTCTTGTCTATTCAAATTTAAGAAGAGATGAGATATAGTGTTTAAAATCGTGTCTTTAAAAAAAATCTTTTTATTATGGAAAAATTCAAACACATAAAAGTAGTGCATAATAGCATAATAAAGCCCTGTGTACCCACTGCCCAGCTTCGATAATTATCAACTCCAGATCATGTCATTTCTAAGTTCATTCATATAACAAATATTAATTGAATGCATATTATGTCCCAGTACTATTTTAGGTTTTTGAGATACAGGTCTGAATAAAGTGAATTCCTGACACTCACAGGACTTAGATTCTAATGCAGAACAGACTAACACGAAACAGTGCAGGAAGTGCTTCCCTAAGGAAAGAGCATCTAAACTGAGACTTGAGCGCTAAGTAGGAGATTGCCCTGGAGGAGTAGAGGAGGAGCAGACTGAGGAGCATGATTAGAGCTTTGAATACAAAGGAATAATGAGAAAGATGGGTAAGTAAACAGAGGGAAGATCAACAAATCAAAAAAAAAAAAAGAAGGTCATATGCCATATTAAGTCTTGTAGAGAAATGAGGGGCCAATAAATAGTTAGGGAGAAGAAAGTAACATGATCATATTGGCCTTTTAGGATGATCATTCCATCTGCAGGATGGGGAACAGGTTACAGTGGACACAGGTGCTGCGTTTGCTCGAGACGGGAACTGTTTAAGGAGGCTGCTGTGATTTAATTAAGGGAGCTGGGGAAGTCGCTGTGGGGATGTAGATAAGTGCATGCTTGGGGATGCAGGCTGGCTCTGGAGCTCTCTTGGGTGTTCTGCTCTGTTCTGCTTTAACGTAGGGCCAATGGTTGGTGTATGTATGTGTGCGTCCCAAGAGAAGGTAATGGAGAGTGCTTGTGTCAGAGAATGAGCACCATACTGAACCCAGAAGTCAGCTCTGTTAGAAACCCTAGAGACCATCTTCACTAAATCCCTTTGTACAGAAAAGGAAACTGAAGCCCAGGAGAATACAGACTTATCCAAAATCACAAGGGAAACTTTCGTAGGGCCTCCATTGTCTGACTCTGCCGTCCCTTCCACCATCCAAGGCTTTTCCACTGCTTTGTGGTTTTACCATCCTTCTCCCTTCATTTCACTAGGCACCTTAGGAGAATAGCAGAACCCAGAAAAAATGTTAAGATTCAAATGATATCAGTTTATGAAACATATGTGTGTATGTGCATGTATGTTTCTCTTAAAAAAGAGAAGACTTGATTATTCTGAACGGTTCCATTCCCTGAATTTTTCATGCATGCAAGCTTACATTTGTTTTCATCAGCTCTTAGGATATTGACGAAAGGGTTTCTCATTTCTCAGAGTTACTGACATCAATCTTTAAAAAGCTTTAGGATGAAATATTACAATATGAACCATTGTTGACCTGTTCTATATCCCCTTAAGAGAACCTATATGTGAAGTAAAAAATAGATGTATGACTTACAATTAGATTACACCGTGATTGTCAATCACTTTGGAAAGCTTTACTTCACCAAGATTATAAGCTTTCTTGAAATAAATAGAATTTGGCAATCATACAGAGTTTTAACTACATTGCATTTCATTTTAGAATACAGTAGCAACAATCTGGACTCTATAGATTTAATTCACCAAAGGTATCTGACATTATGAGGCAGATTCTCCTAAAGACTTCACTTTGGTGTGTGTTCTTTACTAAAATGTCGGGAGCTTCTATCATCTCTAATGCTCTGGTAGCGCCTAAAATATTATTTCTTAGTTTTAGGTAAATTGTGCCATTATAGAAGCTGTAGTATCTTTTTAAGACCTCAGAGCACTAACTAATTTACTAAGAAAAGTGGAGAATTACGAGCCATGTGATTAACTAACCTAGTAGTACCGATAGAGTTGAAGTCTGTAATTCAATCTCCGATGGAAGTTTAGAAGCATAACTAGTCACTGAATTCTCATTACTTGCTGAGTATAAGAATGAGAAGTTGGAAATTTGGTCTTAAGAGACTTAATGTTGTTAAAGGTACTTAATGATAACTAGAAACTACTATAGGCATTAGGAAAATATAAGTCAACAGTACCACTGTCATCAATTACTGTCATCTGCATAAATAAATAATGACCCAGTCTCCTGGATGTGGGGGTCACAGTCAGGAGGCATAGGTTGGTGATCCAGTTCTGCTCCTTACTAATTCTAACAGAAATCATCTAACCTCACTGGTCTGTAGTTTCCTCATTAAAAGCTTGGGCAGGGGTTGGGGGTAAGGGATGGGAGCAATGCTTAGTGAAATAACATATATGAGAACACTTTGTAAACGTACATCAGGATAAAAAAAATGACGATTATTTTTATGGTAAAGATAAACATGCAAAATATAGTGGGGATCGTGTTAGGGTTCTGCCATTATTCCCTACGAATAGCTTATTTGGTAAAAAAAAAAAAAAAGTGGGGAGGGGGATGAGTGAAAAAGGTGATGGGAAATAAGAAGTAAAAACTTTCAGTTATAAAATAAATAAGCCATGGTGATGTAATGTACAGCACAGGGAATATAGTTAATAACACTGTAATAACTTTGCACAACTCACACCTTGAAAGGTTTCGAGAGTCATATTTAATTGTGGTAAAATATAAGTAACATAAAATTTACCATTTTAACCATTTTAAGTGCATAATTCAGCGGCTTTCATTCACAAGGTTGTGTAACCATCACCACCATCTGTTTCTATAACTTTTTCATCAAGTCAGATATTCTTTATCCATTAAACAATAACTCCCCATTATCCTCTCCCCCCAGCCCCTGGCAACTACTATTCTAGTTTCTATCTGTATGAATTAGCCTAATTTTTAGTACATCATGTAAATAGAATCATAAGATATTTATTCTTTTGTGTCCAGCTTTTTTTTCATCTAGCATAATGTTTTCAAGGTTCGTCCATGTTGTAGCACGTATCAGAATTCCATTCCTTTTTGTGGCTAAGTAATATTTAAGTTTGTTTTTTTTATCAATTCCTCCAGAAAATATTTATTAAGCACTTTGTTAAGGGCCAAGCACTGTTCTAGGAACTAATGATATAGCGATGAAGAAAATCATACAAATAAACAAGTGAATATATAGTATGTCAGATGGCAATAAATACTCAGAAAACTAATATTGTAAGGATTGCAGTATAGGAAAAGAAGATCTTAGAGGTGGGACCGCTCATGTGGTACCTTGAGGGCAAGTGTAAGGACTTTGGATTTTACTCTGAACTAAGAAGCCAATAGAAAGTTTGAAGTTGCGGAGTGACATCATCTGACATACATTTTGAAAGACAACTCTGGCTTCAGCATTGAGACTATACTATAAGGGAGAATGGGACAAATGGGGAAGTAGAAATACCAGTTAGGGGGCTATTTTAATAGAGTAGGTGAAAGATGATAAGACCTGGACCAGGGTATATTGACCAAGGTTCACTAGAGAACAAGAACCAACAGGATGTATACATTATAGATAGATGATAGATAGATAGATAGATAGATAGATAGATAGATAGATAGATAGATAGATGACAGATAAAGTAGATAGGAGAGGGGAGGGAGAGTAAGGGAGATCAACTCACATGATAATAAGACTGACAAATCTGAAATCTGTAGAGCAAGCCAGAAGATTGGAAACTCAGTTAGGGTTTCTGTTTCAGTCTGGTGGCCAAATACCTTCTGAAGAAGAACCTGTACCATACTGTTTTCTAACTTCTGATGGTTTGCTGGCAATCTTTGTCATCTCTTTGTCTGTAGATGCATCACTCTGATTTCTGCTTTCATTCTCACATGGTGTTCGCCCTGTGTACCTGTCTGTATTTAAATTCCCCCTTTTTTTAAGGATACCAGTCATATTAGATCAGGGGTCCGTCCTACTCCAGCATGACCTTATCACATCTGTAACTAATCACATCTGTAACAAACTTATTTCCAAATAAAATCATATTATGAGGTACTGAGGGTTAGGACTTTAACATATGAATTTTGGAAAGACTCAATTCAGCCTATAACACTGGGTGGTAGCTGTGAATATGGGAAGCTGTTGGATTTGACTGAAGAGTGAAAGGAAGAGAAGATTCAGGGACGTTCCAAGGTTTTTGACCTGAACAAAATTATCAAGTTACTGGAGTTCAGGTCACTCTAGTAGAGTGGATAAATGTTGTGCTTGCCTCCTCTTATGACCACATCAAAATTACAACTAAACTACAGAACAGACACCATTGAGAGTCACCTGAGGTCTAGCTGAACAAAGGTCTTATACAGGGACATGCAGAAAACTTAAGACTAGTACAAGGGGAGGAGATATGTAATAGGCTGGTCCCACACCTGTGTGTGGTACTTAAGAATCAAGAGGGACATCTTGGCTGCAGAGGTCCCCCTGGAAGAGCGAGTGGTCCTTGCTGCATACCCAGGCTCCGCAGGCCAGGGTTCTAGTGCCAGGAAGAGAAGTCCCTACAAGTTCTGGCTGTGAAAACTGGTGAAAATTATGGCTGAGTGAGATAGAGGACAGCTGAAGTTGCAGACATTCCTCTTAAAAAGCTGATGCATGAACTTACTTGCCAATGTACTCACTTGCTCTGAGCTCCAGCACTGGGGCAGCTGCGTAAAAAGCACTAGGGACATACAGGGAGGAAATGCATCATCTGACTTTAGGGAGAGGGCTAGAGGGGAAGCTTTCTCCCAGACAAAAGTGCAGAGAGAATAGATGTTTTGTTGTTGTTGTTGTTGTTGTTGTTGAGCCCTCCCCCATCCAGCATGCAGAGGCAGACAGCCACAGTATTTGACTCTCCATCAACTTGGCTAACAATGGTCACCTGAAACTGGTGATGCCCTGAGACCCCATCCCACACAACTTGGAGGCGCATGTAAGCCATCTCCAGTGGTTTACCATATAAATGGCCTGTCTTGATTCATTCTTCGGACTTTCAAAATCCCTCAAAGTTTCACATACCTAAAGTAGTAGCATCCGGCCTTGGTGTGCCCCATACCTCTTGCTAAACAGTCACAAGCCTAGCATTAGCAGCAGCTGGCCTCAGTTCACAGCTTGGCCACTTGAGGCACCTATAAGCCCAGGACAGGTGGCAGTCATCTGCAGATTTCTTGGTGACTCTTTCCAGGTAGCCCTGGGCAGGACACAGGCTAAGGTTGAACTTGGCCTGCAGCAGTGACCCTTCAGACCAAAACAGAACCACCTGAGGCTGCATCTGAGGATGACACACCTAATGGGAAGACTAGGCATGTGCCAGAGTCCTGCTAAGGTGAACCCTGATCAGGGTCAGCCCCTCACCAGCCAGTCCTCACAACCAATTAGCCCAAGAGTAAGTCCCTCTCACTGATGTGCAAACAGCAACCAAGGCTCAATTTATGACAGGAGGGTACACTCAATCCATGCAAGGGACACACTTGGACACCAGGTTCAAGTGACCAGGGCAGACTGCACCACTGGGCTCCATAGGACACCTGCTATATAAAGCCACTCTTCTAAGACAGGGAGACATAGAAGCCCTACGTAATGTGTAGAAACAAACACAGGGTGGCAGCAAGCATGATGAGAAAAGAAACATGTCCCAAATGAAAGAAGAGAACAAAGCTCCAGAAAAACAACTAAACAAAATGGAAACAAGCAATCTACCAGGTACAGAGTTATAATGATGCTCAATGAACTTAGGGGAGAATAGAGGAACTCAGTGAGAATTTTAACAAAGAGAAAGAAAACATAAAAATAGAGATAGAAAACATAAAAAGAACCAGTCAAAAATGCAGAATACAATAACTGAAATGAAAAATATATTAGAGGGAATCAACAATAGATTAGATGAAGCAGAGGATCAAATCAGAGATTTGGAAGATAGCAGAAAATACCAAATCAGAACAGCAACAAGAAAAATAATAATAATCAAGATAGTTTAAAAGGCCTCTGGGACAATATCAAGCATGCCAACATTCACATCATAGGGGTAACAGGAGGAGAAGGGAGAGCAAGGAATTGAAAACTTATTTAAAGAAATAATGACAGAGTAACTTCCCTAACCTGGTGAAGGAAATAGACAAACAAGCCCAAGGAGCTCAGAGAGTCCCAAAAAAGATGAACCCAAAGAGGTCCACACCAAGACATATCAAAATTAAAATGTCAAAGGTTAAAGACAGGGTCTTAAAAGCAGCAAAAGAAAAGCAGTTAGTTACATATAAGGGAGCTCCCATAAGGCTGTCAGCTGATTTCTTAATAAAAAGATTGAAGGCCAGAAGAGATTGGCAGGAAATATTCAAAATAATGAAAACTGAGGACCCACAACCAAGATTACTCTACCCAGAAAAGCTGTCATTTAGAATCAAAGAACAGATACGGAGCTTCTCGGACAAAAAAACAAAACAAAACAAAAAAACGCTAAAGGAGTTCATCACCATCAAACCAGTATTACAGGAAATGTTAGAGGAACTTCTTTAAGAAGAAGAAAAGGAGAACAAAAATATGAATAATAAAATAACGATAATTACATATCTAGCAATAATTACTTTAAGTGTAAGTGGATTAAATACCTCAATCAAAAGATAGTATGACTGAATAAGAAAACAAGACCCTTACATATGCCGCCTACAAAAGACCCACTTCAGATCAAAAGACACACACAGACTGAAAGTAAAGGGATGTGAAAAGATATTTCAGGAAAATGAAAACAAAACAAAAGGCTGAGGTAGTAATATTTATACCAAATAAAATAGACTTTAAAACAAAGGCTATAACAAGAGACAAAGAAAAACTTAGTAATTGGGTATTTATATAAACAAACCCAAAACACTACTTTGAAGGGACATGTGAATCCTTATACTCATTGCAGCATTATTTACAATAGCCAAGATATGGAGGCAATCTTGGGTATCTATCGATGGATGAATAAAGAAGAGGCGGTACATATATACAATGAAATATTACTTAGACATAATAAAGAATGAAATCTTGCCATCCGTAACAACAATGATGACGGAGGGTGTATTGCATGGACTGGAGTAGGTCAGACAGAGAAAGACAAATGTCGTATGATTTCACTAAAATTTGGAATCTAAGGAACAAAATAGACAAAAGAGAAACAGACTCATAGGCACTGAGAACATTTTGATGGTTGCCAGAGGGAAGGGGGTTGAAGATGAAAAAGGTGAAGAGATTAAGAAGTACAATTGGAGTTACAAATAGTCATGGAGATATAAAGTATAGCATAAGAAATATAGTCAATAATATTGTAATAACTATGTATGGTGTCAGATGGGTACTAGATTTATTGGAGTGATCACTTTGTAAGTTATATAAATGTCTAATCACTATATTGTACACCTGAAACTAATTAATATAATATTGTGTGCCAACTGTAATTGAAAAGTTAAAAAAAAATTAAGTATGAGGTAAAGATATTTTTAAAAAAATCAAGTTCCCATTCATTTAGATGGTGAAGACTGCAGAAGGAGAAGGTTTGGAAGGGAAAATCAACAGTTCAGTTTTGGATATAATTCAAATATATATATATGGACATATGTAAATAAAGACCCACCTCCTGTCCTAAGCCTCTCAATTGGTTAGCAATAGCAGCAGTGAGGCAGAGAGAGCTCAGTTCTCTCTGCAAGAACAGACAGAGCCTACAAGTGACTTCCCTCCCCAGACATACATGTTATCAAAGTAGTCCTCATTTCTGGTCCACTCTATGTCATTTACTAGCCCCACCTTCCTCATTATCATTGTTTTATTACACAACTTCTCCTTATAACACCTCCCTATAAGCCTCAGGCATAAACACACTTTAAAAGCTATTTAAAAAATGGATGAAGTCAGAACTAATTATGAGCTGCAGATATATTTTTTTTAAAGTTGTACTGCTAGAACATTGAGATTCCAAGTGAAACTTAATAGAAACATGTTATCAATAGTTTGGCTTTAAGTAATATTAGCCTATGACTCTAATATTCATGGGCTGTTTAGCTTATTTAGTGTTGCTTTCTAATCTGCATGATTTATAGTCAGGACAAGTAAAGGTTTGCCTTTAGAGTTTTCAGTCACTGTCATTTAGATTCTTAGTCCAAGTAGAATTTCTTTTCCAAATAATAGAAAGTAAAAATATATACTATAGCTAAAACACAGCCAATAGAATTTTAAAAATAAAGTTCAGGAAAAAATTGGTCATCTCATAAAATTAAATCTAATTTCGAATTACAGTCTAACTCTGATTTTAATTTTAAAGGCTCTCAGAAATTTGGGGTTAAAAAGGGAGTTTAATTCTGCTATGGACATTTCCTTTATAAAATGTTACTATTTAGGGGTGAATGAAAATTTTCAATTTGCCTTTCAAGAAGTGAGACTTTGTTTATATTGATTCAGGGTATTGCTATTTTCTCCTCTGCATGGCTCAAAAGTCAGCCAACTCGACTAATTGAGGAAGTGGATATTCCATCAGAATAAAGTATTCCCTAAGTCATCTGATCTCTAAGGAGCGATACTTTCAGGAACACAGATTCCAAGGTGATTCTATTTTGTGGCTGGTGTTTTTGAAACTCTTAGACTGTCATCTAGAATCTGGGTTAATAAAATCTGGAGTGATCAACACCACCTGCAGCTGAAGGTCTATCCTCAGATAAGTTTTCTTAGATCGAATTTTGTGGCTATATTGATACTGCATAACTCTTTCCTTGCCAAAAGGACCAAGGGAAGATGATGGATTTCAGCACCCTCCACCACCTGTCATGCTTCATTAGAACCAGAATTGGGGAGAGGCTGCTGATCTGGAGGGGAAAGACCAATTTGGGGAAGGTGAAAGGTGAATGTCTCCGGATGAGCAAAGGAGCCAGGGCTCTGTGTTTCTGGTACTGAGTTTGAGACTTTGATTCTGCCTGAATATTTCCACTATTTCTCACACAAGAGTCTCTGTCTTGAAGCACAGAACCGAAGCAAAATGCCTAATGAAGCATACCGGAGGAAAAGACTTGGCAAGAAGGGCTGGGGGCAGAAGAGAGGAGAGTCAGATTACAGGTTCATACATTCTCACAAAACCATTTGCAACTTTGGGGACCCACGACAGGCCCATGAAGCTTCCGTCGGGCCCCCAGAACGAGGGCGTGCGTCGCAGAAGTGTGCCTGATGCTTTTCAGAGTTTTCTGCTTTGTTCAAGCCCTTGGGTGGACTTAGTCAAGCTCTGGGTCGCCGGTGACCTAACTGCTTCTCTCTTGATTTCCTTAAGTGTAGAGTCTGGGCCTTGTTGATCACGTCCCTAAGGTTCCTGCGGCCGCCGGGTACCGCGCTCAAGGCACACGTGGCAACGGCTGCTGGCCCGTTGTCCTCTGCAAGTGCACAGGGCGTTAGCTGCCCAGGTCCAGCCGTCCCGAGGCGGCTGAGCGCTCTTGGCGAGGGCGGAGTCCCCACCTCAAACCCAAACCGAAAGGAGGCGCACCTGTCCTCCCCGGCGAGACGAACGCTGGGCGCCAAGGCCGGCTCTGAGCGTTTTCCAAATCGCTCATTTCCCCCCTCGAGTGAGCTGTTGGCGCTTCTCCAGAAGCCTCCGGAGCTCCCAGCTCCAGCCGCTAAAATAAACGCGCCGTGCCAGAAAGCGGGGGAAGGGAGAAAGAATCTGAACCAGAAGAATGAAAATACTAGGAGAACGACCCCATTCTCCAGCAAAAGGTAATGAGGGGAAGCGAAACAGTGTGAACTTATTTGGAAATGCAAACCGATTTCCAGTGTCTCCCCGGACGCATACAAACGACCTAAAGACAAATCAGCCAACGCTCTCGGCAGCTTCCCAGAAAGGGCCTCATGAATGAGAATAGGTTGCTAGGTTTCCTCCCTCCCTCTTGACAATCGCTTCCCGCAAGACTTCCACTGCGGAAAGAAAACATGGGGGACCCGGCCATTGCAGAGCCGCGGAACCGAGCCAAACCCACGAGCCGCTGCTCTGCCTTCAGGACCCTGGAGAGCAGCCACCGCGCCCCCGAGACCAGTATCCGCCTGCCCCACGCTCCTCGCCCCCTCCTGTGCCTACCCACCCCGTCTCTTTACTCGCTGCTTCCCGCCTCCACCTTCATTTCTCTTGGCAACCGCCTCTCTTGTTTTTCACAATCAGATTAAAGTGTCTCTTTGTTTTGCTTGAGGGGGCTGTTTGGATTGGCTAAATTAGGTTCCGGTTTGTAACTTCACTAAATATTTGTGGACCAAGAAGCCCTGAGAGCCTCTCAAACATGAGAGCCTGAACAAGACAGGAGACCTTAAAAGGCCACTGAGTTCGACCCCTTTATAAATGAAGCCGATAAACTCAGAAGAGTAGACTTTCCCAAGGTTATCCATCAAGTTAGTTGCAAGGCTGGATATAGGACACTGGGCTTCAGACTTCTAACTTAATGCTTTCCTCTAGTATCCAAGAAAATATAAGAATTTTACCTTCTCCTTGGTGGCTTAGGTCTCCTAAGCAACAAGTGGAAGGTGGTAAGGCCTGTGTTCTGGAGAATAACATGGGCACCTTGACTGAGGAAAGCGAGCCTGCAGAGTGTGCCCCAACTCTTAAGGGTCCCAACTCAGTCCTGGGCTCCCATACCACTCCACTCCATGCCGCACAACCAAAATCATTTTGGCCATGTCCTTTCTCCCGCCAGCCTGAGGTGGGTCTGGGATCCCTTAGTGTTCTCCCACTATCCAAATTTCTCCTAGATAACTATCCCAAAGCCGACTACGGACACCTTCTGTGCCTCTGGCAGGTAGAGCACTAGGCACTTTGGAAGGGGGGAAAGGACAGAGGGAATGAGAGTGGATGAGAGGAGGGAGAGGAAGAACAAGACTTTCAAAAGTGAACTTTCAAAAGAGATTTTCGTCCAAATTCTAAAGAATCAAGAGACATGACCACAGACTCTGCTATACCTTCCATCTCACATTTACCATGCATTTGAATTCCCTGGGAATGTTAGCATTAAGATTCTGATGCAGTAGGTCTGGTGGGATCCAAGATTCTGCATTCCTAACAAGCTCCTAGTTAGTGAAGCTTCTTGGTCTTAGGAGTAGCTGAAGTTATAAAAGGGGAATGGGGAGGGAGAAAGGAAGGTGGAAGAAGCAAAAAGAGAGAAAAGGAGAAGAGAATCTAACCAATGGCCTTTCCCTTTACTCTCACCGACCTTCTTTTGCACCTCCAAAGGAATGCCTCCAAATGCTGTAGTATAGGGCACTAACTACACATTCTCTCCAGAATGTAGCTGGCCCCAGCAGTAATGGTATGCTGATTTTGTTTCTCTCCTTCCCCGCCTCTTGCCTTTCCCGTCGCCGGCCCTGCACAGTTCCCAGACTCGCCCGTTGCCCCGAAGCTGCTCAGACTCCTTTCTAGCACGCTCTCCGGCCTCGCGCGGCTCTTCTCTCACCTTCTCCAGAGAACCCCTCCTGAGGCTACTCAGCGGCGCCCGGACTTCTCCCTTTTGCTTCCCACCTTGCAAACACCTGGTCCCTTACGGGGGCAGAAGGAGCGTCCAGGCCGCCTCTGCCTCCTGCTCTGGGCAGCTCTGACACTGCCTGGCCGACCCCCAGGGGAACGCCTGCCCAGGGAAGAGGACGCCGGCGCTGGGCAGCGTTCGTCCATGCTCGTGAGTACCGTAGTCTCCACTATGCCCTACCCCTGGCCTCACATTTACCGCCTGCATCCCCAGCTCCTTCCTGACCCTGACGGGCCCACTCCTCGCCGGGCCAGCAGGGGCTCCGGCAGCAAGGAGAGGTGGAAAGGTCAGGACAGGGCTGAGCACGTCCTAGGAAACGGCGCCAGCGACTCGCCTGACTCCTCTACCCCTCAGGAGATCCTCGAAGCTACTTTTTCCTGGGCCATTTCCTTTTAGGGTCCATGGAAGTGGCAGGAAGCCCTTGCACTTCCCGAGGCGGCTCCTCAAACTCTTGTTCTCAACATGTTGCCCCCCCTCCCCCTTCTTCCAGCCTCCCCCAGACGCGCCTCCGCCCGGTCCTCGCGCGCCCACTCCTCAGATCACTCGGCTTCTGCCTGCAGTAGAAGCCGGGGAGGAAATGACGTGCTGTTATTTTTGTGTCAGGTCAGCTTCCAGCTCCAGTTTAGCGCTCCGAGCTTGAGCGCACAGCCCCGGCGGTCCTACTACGCCTCGCTCCCGAGAGCACATTTGGGCTATAGGGACACGCAGCGTCGGTGCCCGCAGACGTGGTGACAAGGTTCCTCCGTCACCCTACGGATTTCCCCTTATCGTGGACTCCGAGTCCCTTGGGCACGGAGGGCGGCTGCTGAGGATCTCAGCAGGGTCCGGAGTGAGAAGTTTGCACCTCTCGCCCCCCAACCAGGTGGGGCCTCCAGCTCCCGCCGGCCGGGAGAGGGCGAGGGATTCCTTTCCAGTCTGGGCCAGATAGCTAGAGGACGAGGCTGCAACTGGGTGGGGCAGGTGCAGAGCTCAGAGAAGCACCCTGGCGAAAGGAAGATGGTAAAGGGACTGCCCTCCGAAGGTGGCGCAGTCCGCGGTGTGACTCTCCAGGGACCCAGCAGCCCCTCTGCGCGCGGCACACCCCCAAACACACACTCGCACCTCCCTCTTCCATCTTCATTCACAAGGTCCGGGCACGCATTCCCTCACTTCGGAGTGTCGTTAGGTCCCCCCGCGAGGAAGCGAAAGGATAGCAGAAGAGGCTCTGCAGACGCCCTCAACCCCCGCCTGGCTTCACGCCCACACTCTGGGTACTTCCTAATCTCCGGCTACAGGAGGGGAAGTTACGGTGTGGGCGCGGATTGGGTCCCGCCTGGGGCCTCGGGCAACCCCCCGCCAGCCCCGGCCGCAGTGGAGCGCGCCGCCGCCAGAGGGAGGCGAGACCTGGGCTTGCCCGGCGGGGGAAAGGGGATTGAGGGGCAGGGGGAGGCGGACCCGAGGGAGGGAGAGAGAAGGAGTGAATTCGGCTAGAGGAAAGACCCAGAGTCAGAAAAAGAGGAAAGCCGGGAGACCAACCGCGAACCTAGAAAAGAAAACACTTAGTGTAACAAAAATAAGACATACGATAGACGCATGCGCACGACGGACTGAGGCGAGCCTGCCGGAGCTTCCCCTCTGGTTTCCCGGGTGCACGTTGGAATCGTGAGTACCCCACTTCCTCAATCCACTTCTTTTTCTCAGACTTGCCCGAAGGCCTCGGGCCAGGAAGTGGCCGGGGCCAAACCAGGCGTGCACGGTTTGCGGTGCGCGGCGGCGGGAGCGTGTGCGGGTGGGTCGTCACCACCACAGGTCCACCCCGGTACATTAGTGCATATTTTGGAGGTGTGTGGGCTCAGGGTGTGACCGTGTTTTAACGGGGGCATCTAGCCACCAGGATCAATTTCTATCGGGTCTTCCAGGGCGTCCACACGATTCAACCTTTGTGGCGGGGGCCAGTGAGTGGGGGTTGGGGGGACGCGTCAGCCCACCCTGTAAAAGCCTAAAATGCATGTTGGCATCCGCTATATATATGGGAAACTTCCAGGCGGATGCAAGGAAACGTCGGCGTTCTTACAGGACAGTGAGAAAGACCAAGAAGGGGCCGGGCGCCGGAGGCGGGCAGAGTGAGCGCAGGTGGAAAGGAAGAGGAGACACTCCCTGAATCGCAGGACCTCTCTATCGGGGAAGCACAACTCAGGCAGGCGACCCGAGGAGTTGGGCCAGGAGTGGGCTCCTGCACACGGACCCTGGAGGGTCTGACTTGGTGTTGGCATTTACGCTTTTGAAGCCGAATGGACGGAATAGCCCCCCACCCTTTGCCCGTACCCAGGCCGTTAAAGAGCTGGTGCCGCGGGTGTTTTTCTTAAACAAACCCGGGCAATTGACTCTTCCGCATTCGCGAAGCTGCTCTAGGGAAGTTGGAATGAGTCTGGGCACCGAGGCTTCAGAGACTGGAAGTGGGGTGGGGAGGCAGGCGAGGGACCTAAAGAGAGGCGGCGCGCAGGCAAGGGAGGTTTTGGGGGGTCAGGGTGCGCGGCGACTCCCCTCCCCCAACCGTAGGGGAATGGGCGGGGAAGAGGCCTGGGAAGAGGCGGTGAGCTCGGTGGGAGGGGTATTTGCGGGGGAGGTCTGGGTGACCTGCAGCCCTCGCGCGTTTGCGGGAGTGGGCGGGAAGGCGTGGGCACTGGAGATTCCAAGTACTCTGCGACCTGTCTATCCCGCCAGCGGGGAAGTGGGCGGAGGAAGGGCCTTGGGAGAGGCAGCGCGCGGGGACGGAGAGCGTTGCGAACCTCCGGGACTCTGCAGCATCCGGTGAAAACCCGTGAGCGACCCCAGCGGCAAGCGGGACGCGGCCTCGAAGAGTGCCAATAGCCACGACAGGGGATGAGGTCTGGGGTGCCGCTGCTGCACCCGCGCCACCTGTGGGGGACAGGATACAGGAGTGACCGTGAATGCAGAGTTTCTGTCCGAGAGCGGGAGAGCGCTCGAGGGAAATCTCTGGCCACATCCTTTGCTTCTCAAAATCTAGCAGAGGCCAGTCGCTCTTTGTCTACCCTTATGCGCCCCCTTCACGCCGCGGTGGGGTTCGATGGTTGTCCCAACCGCAGCCGGTGCCTTGGGTTCGGATGTAACCTCTCTTGCCCACTGGCTAGCAGAACCAGTCACTTGTCACTGGGGCTTCACATTGCCCCGGGAGTGTGGGAAGCAGCAATTACCATTCATCCTTGGATCCGTCCACCTCCTTGAGGCGCAGGTCGTGGGGCCGCAATGTGGCTTGACTTCATTTCACTTTTAGTGGTTCCAGTCTGTGGAATTAACTAAACAAGGGTCCAAGTTCACAAAACAATCTAATTCCAACCCTCTCCCAAGCTTGGCAAGGACATTTGTAATGAATTGACTCTATCCGTAAATTCTTACTTTTTGCTCATAACCTAATTTTCTACTGGACCTCTTGTTTATCTTCTGTTCATTAAGTGGCATCTTTTTTGTCATGTATCAACTCATGTAGGAGAGGCAATATTGCCTAATGGATAAGAGTCTTGTGCTCTGTAACTGGTTTTAAATCCTGGCCTAGCTGTGTGACCTTAGGCAAGTTACTTAACCTCTCTGTGCCTTAGTTTTATCATCTGCAAAATGGGGACAATAGAAGTATCCACTTTGTAGGGCAGCTACCAGAATTCGATAAATCAATACAGTAGAGCTCTGGTACATACCAAAGAAAAATAATAGTAATAATAATAATATTATTATATTGATGCTAAATTTGTTAAATAAACTTTGAATTATAAAAAGATAAGGAAAATGCATATTTTGTGAGCTATAAAGAGTATACATAATGAAATAAAAGATGTCACATGAAAATTTAAAAAACTGTTTTCTATGTCAGTATCTAAATTTAAATATAGTACGTTTCTACATCATCAGGACCTTTTTATTTAAAATAAATGACATATTTACATACAAGCTTCAGACATCATTTTAAGAAAATTATCTTTAACCAACATATTTCTCTTTGTAAAACAGATATGCATAAATATACATAGGTCATGGTATATACAAAGAAAACCCTTCAGTATTGCATTAAAATATTGCACCAAGTTAATTTTATTTAAGAGAATGTGGAAACTTACCTCCAGAGTAGGAAATGGCAACTTCTCTAAGAGATCACACATTTTAGCCAACATATCTTGCTATCAAGAATATAGAATGATAAAAGTCAGATTACTTATTCCACCTCCTTTACTTTACACAAGAAGAAACATTAAGAGAGGTTAAAGGCCTGGGCCAGAGATCTCCGGCTAAATAGGGGCTGAAATAAGGTTAGAATTATATCTTCTGAGTCACTCTCCAGGGCTCTTCAACACCACACTGATCACTTCCTGCTTACTCAGATTTATGAACCTCTAACAAATAGGAAACCAGAGGATGTTATATAGGGCAAAATATACAAGCATGTGTTATCTTCAATACAAGGAAGACCAGACAGTTGTGGCGACTGTTGTCCCACAGCTTCATCATGGTCCCTTGCAACAGAAGACATGACCTCATGACTTGCATAAGGTAAGCTAAGGTTACAGTTCAAGCAAGAGGCAGAATCAGCATCAGAATTTATAAAGCATACATTTGGCTACATATTTTATTAATCCCTTATAGCAATTTTACATTAGAAATCATTTTCGAGCTTTTCTTAAATTTTTAAAATCTTCCTGCTGGCTTTGAAGGTCTTTCTTATAAGACCTTCACACAAATGGAGATTTTATTGTTCCAGGTTTTATGGACAAGCAAGAGTGAAAGAGAAAAATAACTCTCTTATTTTAGGGCAATACTCCAGTTCCTGGTTTCGTTCTAGGCACTTGAATATCGATTTCTAAAATTCTACTCTTCCTTCGTTTCTACGTGTGGCGGTGACATTCACCTTCCACACGGATGCAGATGGTGACTTAAAGGCCCAGCCCTCACATGAGAATTTAGGAATTACACAATGGAGCCTTTCAATGAGTATCTCGCCTTGCAAAATTATTTGTAGGAATGGTGTGGCTTCCAGAGAAGGCACTTCTAGAAATGGTTCCTGCATCCTTGAAGAAGGAACCCATGCTTCTCTCCAGTGTATGAACTGGGTATCTAATCCTTGACGTTGTATCTCTGTATACTTACCACATGTATTTAGACAGAAGTAGAGGGCATTGAGCAGGGAGTGACTTTCTAGAATGCTCCCAAGCCAGTTCAGCAGAACTGAGTTTTGAAATCACATGTGTTAAGTCAGGCCCTAATATGATTATAATGTGAATCATTGTCCAATTGAGAATGTTGTGGATTGGTTTTCAGTGCACTGCCAGGTGACTCACAATGTGAGCTTCTATTCAAATACATATAGTGTCAGTCAGCAACTAATAGGGTTCACTCTGAGTCAGAGCTTAGCATTTAGTACAATAAGTGTGAGTCACTGACTACCCGGCACCATCTGAGATGGTCCCTGAACGTTACCTTGAGCAGCTCAGGAATATAGACAACATTGCATGGGGTGAGTCAGTTCCATAGTATGATTAGACTTCTGTAGCGGCCATTCACAATAAAGCTTGATGTGACTGAATGCTCCAGGTAATGTTACATGATTATAAATGCATAGAATAGATTACTTTGATTGTAATCCAGCTGATTAGTTTCTAGCTATTTGTGTGAGGAATCATTTGTGAAATATGAGTATTATGCCCTATTGCCCATCTGTGATATTTTATTTGACTTACCTTAATGATTATTAAAGCCAGTTAACTTTCTGGTTTTGCAGTGTTCAATTTCTAGTTATTATTTAATTTTACTCTAAATTTAAAATCCTTTTTAAGTATGTGTTAGTTTTTAAATGTTAGACTATGGCATCTCATGCAAAGCTACCTTGCAGTTTGACTTCCTGGGGCCCTGGATTATACAATGTGCAGCTCAGCCCAACAGTGAAGTAGAGGAGACTACCTTGTTCTCTGGTTTGTCTCCATTTGTGCCTTGTCACCTCTGCTGCTAACTGAATGATTCTTGCTCAAGTGCTAGAACACAAGTTTGTGGTGCTGTAGTACCTTAGAAGGCTATGACACCCAGCACTTCTAACCCTTCCAGGGCGGTATGGCTGGACCAATGCAGGCCTATGTTAGCTGTTTCATTTGTGCAAGACAGTGGAAAGAATGATGCAACCTATGCCTCACTCTGCCCTTGAAGGACTTTTATGTCTCTGGGTGTGGTAATAATGAGATTTAAGGAACTAGTAGATTTCTTAATTTGTGATAATTAGTGGCAAGAACTTTTTATCCTTGGAACCAAGATTAGACTATTGTTTAAAAGTACAAGTATATTTTTCTCTATTTATCCTCTGATAACCCCAAGAGAATCCCAGATGTGTAGACTTTACCGTATACCTTTATTGTGTTTCTACAAATATCCATGTCTAGTGATAACCAGGTACTAATTCATATATCTTCTGAGATATATGAATACTTCAGACAGATACAGATACTTCTTTGCGTTGAATGAGCACTGTACATAAAGAGTTCTGTTCTTCTCAACTTAATGTAATTGCTGCCAAATTCAGGTCATTAGGACTCTTTCATAAATTAGACTGTAAAACTGAAATAATGTGTCTACATAAGTTTGCAAAATTTCAGCCAGAAGCTATAGGTATTTTTATGACATTCTGGATTGCTTTTAACTTACAGTTAAAACTTATAGTAAAGTGTACACATTTTACTTTACAGTTTAATAAATGTTATGTAAGTACCCCTATGTAACGATCATCTAAAACAGAATTCCTCAAGCTCAGCACTTTTGACATTTTGAGTGAATAACTCCTTGTTGTGGGGACTGTCCTGTGCATTGCAGGACATTCAGCAGCATCCCTATCCTCTACCCACTAGATGCCAGTAGCACTTCTCCCTAGATATGAGAACCAAAATGTTTGCCAAATGTTTCCTGGGGGAGTAAGAGGCAAGATCACTCACCACTGCTCCAGATCAAGACACAGGAGATTTTCAGCCCACATCGTAAGATCTCTTCATTTCCTTCCAGTCGGTACGCCCACAGGTTACCACTCTTCTGAGTTCCCAGACCTATTTTTGAACCTCGTATGGAACCATATGATACATATTCTTTGCATCTTGCTCAGCATTGCTTTTGAGATTACTCATCGTTGTTGCATGTATTGTGATTTTATAATGCTGTCTACTGTTACTTTGTGTGAATATATTATAGTTCATTTATCTGTTACACTATTAAGGATATTTGAGTTGTTTCAGTGTGGGGTTATTATGAATAATGCTAATATGAAGAATCTTATTCATGTCTTTTAATATACATAAGCTCTTATTTACATTGGATTCCCAGGAGTGAAATTGTTGTGTAACAGATTGAATATATGTTTAGCTTTATTCGATACATTCAGTTTTTCAAACTATTTTTACTGTCCAAACAATTTACACCCCTACAAGCAATATATGTATATATGGCTTCATATCCTCACCAGCATTTAGTATTGTCAGTCCATTTAATTTTAGTCATTCTCCTGACTCTGTAGTGGTATATCATTGTAGTTTTAATTTGTATTTCCCTGATTACAAATTATGTGAAATGCCTTTTTTTTTTTTTTTTTTTTTTTTTTGGCCAGTTATATATCTCTTCTGTTGTAAACTGCCTCTATAAGTCTTTGGCCTATTTTTCCATTGTATTGTCTATCTTATTATTGATATGTAAGAGTTATTTATTTATTCTGAGTATAAATTTATGGTTAAAATACGTACATGTATGTGTGTGTATGTATTGCACATTCCAATCTGTGCCTTGCCTTTACACTCTCATTCCATTATCTTTGGACTTCTATAGTTTCTGTGGAAAGTCATGCATCTCTAAATGTAATGTCTTTTTCTTCTGGCTGATTTAAATTTCTTCTCTTTGTTTTTGGCTTGCCATAGTTTGGATATAATGTGCCTAAGTGCGGTTTTAGATTTGTTCTGCTTTCAAGTCATTGAGTTTCTTATATCTGTGGATTAATATCTTTCATCAGCTTTGGAAAATTTTCACTCAACAACTCTTCAAATAGTGCTTGTTTCCTCTCTTTTTTCCCTGCTTCTGGGACTCAGATCATATATATGTTAGACCTTTTCCTCATTTCCCTCATGTCTATTATTCTGTGATCTGTTTTGCCCTCCTTTTCTCTCTTTCCTCTTCGGTTTGAATGCTTTCTTTTGAACTGTGGTTAGTTTACTTAACCTGTCTTCTACTGTGCCCAGTCTTCTGTAAAGCCGTGTAGCGAGTTGGTTTCAGAAATTGTTTTGTTCTAAATGTAGTTGGTCTCTTTAATACATTTAAATTCTCTGAAGAAATTCCCTATCTTGTCATCAATTTTTTTCCATCTAATTCTTGTCTACTAAATACAATATTGAAATTGTTTGTGAGTCTGTATTTATTGTTTTTTTTTCCTACCACATTTTTGTCTCTTCACATATCTAGCAATTTTGTTATATCTAGACATTGCATGTAGAGATTGTATAGGTTCAGATAATATCTTCTACCAGCAAGGAATCTCCCTTGGAGAGATTTTCTGTGGGAATAAAGGGCTGACCACTTCAGTGTTAACAGGTATTGAAATGACTTGGGGCTGTTTGCAATTTTAATAAGACTTAGATAACCTCTGTTTCCCTCCGCCCTCCCATTTCTCAGGTGTTTTCTCCTGTGTTTTGGATTTAGAGGCTAGTGGGTTTCTATCTCTCCAGTCTTGAAAGAGTGAGAGACTCAGTTTTACCTTCAGAAGTTTTGAGCTTTGCTTTCTACCCCTACCTTCCAAAGGTGGCATCCACATCTGGTTAATGCCTTGAGGAGGCCAGCCACATGTTTGAGGAAGGCCTACACTGAAGCAGGGCTTATTTTCCCATCTGAGACTGTAGAGACCCTTTATATCCTCGGGCCAAAACCAAAGTCAGCAAGTGCCCTTGGGGGAGAAAATATCTGGAGATAGACTGCTCACTTTTGAAGAGCTCTCCCCTTCAGATATTTTAGAGGAAAAAGTCTAACATGTATATGATTTGAGTTAATTTATTTTTTGCTTCCACGACTCTCTGACGGTTTTAGAAATGTGGTTTTAGTTATTAATCTGACTTTTTTAGTTGTTGTGTGGTAATAGCAATATGCCTTGACCATTTTTCTTGAAGATATTTTTCTTGATTAAGTTTCTTTTTCTTCTGTCTTTGGATCAATATCTATTACACCATTTGTTTCCAATACAATTCAGAAAATTAACATTAAAAATTTTGCCATTTGCAAGTATACAGTGTAATGTTTTGTGAGTTTCAAAACGTTAGAAGGAAAAGAAATATGTTATAATCCTTGCAATTCTTTTTGCTTCAAATTGAACATTGAAATGACAGAGAACTGGGTTTAAGTTTTGACTTACTCACTAATTTTGTGAGCCTCTGGTTCTAAAAATATATAACATGTACAATTATGCTTACTTTAGTAAGAAATGTATAGTAGATGGTCCAAGAGAGTATTCAGTAGGTGGCATCCATTACCATTATTCCGCTAATATTTATCCATCATTATTTTAGGCCCCTGAACATAGATAACTTTTTAAAGCACTTATATTTTGATGTATTTATATCTGGTACAGATTCTAAAATTTTTCCATTCAAACAAGGTTCTGAAAAAAAGTTTTATAGTATAAAAGGCCTATACTCAGATATTCATGAAAATATTACTAAATAAGTTTATGAATGCATCTTTTGCCAAAATTTTTGTCTACAAAAGATTCATCTTATACTTAGGTAATATATTTATATTGCCAAAAAATAAATGTATGAAATTTAATGACTAAAAGAATTACATTCATAGTAGTCTGCTCTCACTAAAATCCTCATTAATTATTTGGTGTTACATCTACTAGGGTTTATTATAAGAGGTTAGCAACAAGAAAATAATTTTAAGAAATATTACGAAAAAATTAACAGTATTTTCTGGAAAGGATAACTGGTTGATCTTTGCAGAGGAGAGTCTGTGTGGGTACTGACCAATTTTAACATTATCTCCATGGATGATTTTAATATAATTAATTTTCATTATTATTTATTGCTTTTTTATTTTGACTTCTACACTTGTTTCTTTTAAAAAAAGACTGCTAATATATTAAAACAATTAGAGATTCTATTCTAAATATAAGGTGAAAATAGTAGTCTTGGAGGCAGTTTGGTGCATCTGGAGTATGCAGACCTCTCTAGACTCAGGCCAGTAGGACAGTGCTTCAGGGCTGTGTCCCTGAGGCTGCAGACGTACCTCGGTCTTTGCTTCTTTAGAGTGATGAGAGTCAGTTTCCCTGGTCTAACCTTTGTGTTCTACACTCCTTAC
This sequence comes from Rousettus aegyptiacus, assembly GCF_014176215.1. Classification (NCBI taxonomy): domain Eukaryota; kingdom Metazoa; phylum Chordata; class Mammalia; order Chiroptera; family Pteropodidae; genus Rousettus; species Rousettus aegyptiacus. Next base: position 19,496,031 of record NW_023416290.1, on the reverse strand, counting down.
AGTTTGTGGGCAGGTTCAAGTCAAGGCAAGTCAAGGCACAAGAATGATGGGATCTAGTTATGCAGCAAGCTGGAATTTATCAAATTCTCACTTGAGCTAAATTTTTTCTAAAGAAATTAAATCGTTTCTGTCCCTTTAATTATCTTGTTAGACTGGGCTGGTCTTTTGGTAAAATGAAATAATTATTAACAAAAACATCTGAACGTCTAACCAGACTATGTCGAATAAATTTGGGCAAAAGGAGGTTGAATAAAAGGGTACAAAAAAGTAGGAAAACATAAAATTACGTAAAATCTAACAAAGTGAAAAATTCACCTTGCACATGTAAAACAAATGTCATGAACTAAACAAAAGGCTCTATTTCTTTTCCTCCTCTTCTAGTGATGTATTAAAAATCATGAAGGTGTTAAAATTATAAAAAAACTAATTTAGATAAAGCATACATTTGTTTAAATGATATCAAGTTTATTCTGATTGAAACTGGTCCTCTATGTAGCCTTTTTTTGTATTCCTTAGGATAGGGATTTTATTCCTAGATCTCTGTATCCAATTACCTGATGTTGTCTCAAAAAAAAAAAAAAGAAGGAAAAAGAAAAAAGTAACAAATAACTACAATTCCCTACATAAAACCCAAAATGCATACTCATTAAACATGTCCATTTTTTGAAATTTTTTAAATTTTAGATCTAGTTGTTGAACATATCTAGTTATTTAACTACTTCAGCCAGGAGGGATGGGGACCTAAAATTCAGTAGATACTTTGGCGCAATTTGTAGAAAACCGAACCCTTGAGGAACAGAGATGAGATTCTTTCACATGCATCCGAGGAACAAGCAGACAAAGGCACTCTGTCAGCCTGGCCCCCAGACTGTCTCTGGAACACCAAGGTGGTATGGAACCAAGGTGATGATGCCCTGGAGTTTCTGTTAGTTTGTTCTCAATAGCAGTAGCCCTGCTGGATAAAGGATTCCCGAGGCATTGGCTGATGGGCATCCAAAATAACCCAAATCTATCTAATTGTGGCCTGTGCACAGCTGTGATGTGAAGAGCAAGGCACCGTTCGTAGCACAGTGGATGGACCCAAGTCCAAAGCCACTGGTCTAGATTCAAGTCTGTTGGGGGCTGACTTTGAGACCCTGGGCACATCACACAACCTCTGAATCTGAGTTTCCCCATCAATGAAATGGGACCTTGAAATCCGCTCCACACAATAATTTCATGAATTAAATGTAACTAAGCTTTGATTACTGCTACATTTGCTTAGGTAGACAAAGGGGAAACTGCATTAGCTGAAAATTGTTAATGACTCTGATGAAGAGTGGTTTTATTCTAGTGTCATGGATTGCAGTTGAAAGCCACAGTGGACTAACCAAATCTGGGTTCTGTTTTAAATCAGTAAATATTTTAGGTTTTGTGGGCCAGATGGTCTCTATTATAACTATTCAACCCTACCAATGTAGTGGAAAATCTGTGGGGGATAGAGTAGAAATGGATGGGTTGGGGGCTCATTATAGCAGTCCAGGCAGGAAATGGTGCCAAGTGAGCTGGAGGGGCAGTGGAGTTGTAGAGAAGTGAGCAAACCCAACAACATCCACTGTAGTGGAGTGGATGCAGCTAGAGGAATCAAGATGCTTTCCAGGATGTGGGTACCATCTATGGACTTAGAGAAGACTAGATAAGAAACAGAGGGACCAGAGAGAAGACTCAAGAGTCCATTTCAGACTCTAAACTCTGAGATATCCCCAAAAGCTCCAGTTGTGGTGGCAGGTAGGCAGTTGCAGTGACATGTTCTAAATGAAGGGTTGGCCTGGGCTAGAGGCAGAAATGTGAATTGCTTAGACTATTTGTGATGTGTACCTTACTGTACTATGGTATAATAAATTTTCAGGAGATTATAGTGGGAAATTCTTTACCATCATCAGTGGAGTATTACTACCCTAGAATCTGCACTTCCTTTTCTATAACTATAAATAATCTACAGAGAGTTTCTATATACTTATTAAAGAAATCAAACTAAGGCACATGTGCCAAATCCAGACACTGTTTTCATATGGCCTGTACACTAAGAATAGCTTTTACATTTTAAAAATTACTTGTTATATATAGAGAGATTATTTTGAGGAATTGGCTCACGCAATTGTGGAAACTTGGCAAGTTCAAAATCCTAATGGGGTAGGCCAGCAGGCTGGAGACCCAGGGAAGAGTTGCAGTTAGAATCCACACGCAGTTCTGCTGGCAGCACTTCTTCCCCGGGGGAGGTCAGTGACTCAGGAACAGCTAAATGCAAGAGATGTGTAGGGCAAGGCATGGAGGGAGGGGCACAGAGCTTCTATGCCCTCTGGGTACACCATCCTCCCAGCACCTCCATGTGTTCATCAACACAGAAGCTTAATTTTTACATTTTTTTTTATTGTTGGGGGCGGGGGGGGGGTAAAAGAATATTTTGTGACACATGAACATTTTACAAAATTCAAATTTCAGTATCCATAAAATTTTATTGGACTACAGCCACAGTCAGTTGTTTACGTTTTGTCCGTAACTGCTTTTACATTAATAGAGGCCGAGTTGAGCAGCAGCAATAAAGGCTACATGGCCCACAAAGGTTGCAGTATTTACTCTCAGCCCTTTACAGAAAATATTCACCTACCTCTCATCTATAACCTAAGTGTGAAGTGTTACTAAATTCTCATAGGAAACAATCTGTACGAAAGTAAATATGAAGTTTAACCAATACCAATGTTATTTCTTAGAGAAGTAATGTAATCCCCCTCCCTCCCAAAAAAAAAATTCAGGAAGACAGACCAATAATCCAATTAATGATAATCTGTGATGGGAAATAAAACCAAAGGATGTAACTTAAGGTTCTTTTTGGTATCTACCATTTCAACATTCAGCATTTCATCAAATAGGAAAACTTAAAGACAATCAACAAGCCCAAAAATACTAATGAAGAACGGCTAGAGGGAAATAATATACACAAAGGTTTTTGTATATAAGCAGCTCAGATGCCACAGGCTTTCAGGGATTCAAATTACTTAGAGCCTAAAAGCTTCAAATAGGATGGGAGCTTGCTATTTCATATCATGTATCATAGGATCACCGCAGGATGAAAAATTCTAACTAATAATGGACACGAAGCAAAGTTTGAGGAGCCAATGCTACTATGTCCTAAGGAATCATGGAGAATTTTCTCTGGGTAAAAGTAGAATTTGTGAAAAAAAGAGATGTAGAGAAAAAAATTTATCCTATGTGGAACAGAGAAGGCTAATTAGTTACTGATGAGCACACCTTTTTGTACATTTTTATTATCTTTAATTTGCATGTACATTAATATATTTCATGGCCCATCTGTTGTAGTTGGTGGAAAAGAAGTTCTTCAACCAGCAAGTTTTCATTCAGGCCTAATTATTTGTAATATTTGTGCCCAAAAGGGGGGGCTTCTGCAGTCCTGGGTGAGTTCCTTCTCTCACTTGTGATCAAACAAGAATGCCTTGTCCATAAGAGTTTCCATAGTTCAAACTAATAATTCAGGGTCAGTGATAGGAAGCGTCATCACAAATGTTATTCATTAAAGACAATTAAAATAAAAATAAATGTTACTTTTAAGAAATAATAAGTTTATGGTAACCGCACTTAAAATTTAATATTCATATAATAACAGCAATAACTTTGTCATACCCAACAAAATTAACAGTATTCCAGTTTCATTTAAGACCTAACTGCATTAGTTTCCCAGGGCTGCCATAACAAAAGTACTGCAGACTGGGTGGCTTAAACAACAGAAGTTTCATTTTCTCACGGTCTGGAAGCTAGAAGTTCAATATTAAAGTGTTGGCGGTTTGATTTCTCCCGAGGCCTCTCTCTTTGGCTTATAGATAGCTGTCTTTTCACTGTGTCATCTCACAGTCTTCTTTCTGTGTGTGCACATCTCTGGTGTCTGTGCATCCAGATTTTTTCTTATGCAGACACCAGTCAGATTAGATTAAGACCCCACCTTAATGGCCTCATTTTTAACTTAATCCCCTTTTGAAAGACTCTGTCTCCAAATATATTCTGAAGTTTGAGGGTTAGGACTTCAACATACAAATCGGGGTGAGGGAGCATAATTCAGTCCATAACACTAACCATATCACATTCTTTCTCCTCTTTATGTGACTGCTTCCTCTACCCTCCATCTTCTTTTTCATGCATTTGTGAGAAAAACTGGATCCATTGTCCATGGATTGTCCTACATCTGAATTTATTTGCATCTTTTTCATGATGCTAAATCGTTCTGTTATTCCCTAAATTCCCGTAAACTAGACGTTGGATCCAAAGGCTTGAATGGACTTAGGTTTATTGACTTGACCAGACCACTTCATGGTGGTGCTTGCGCTTCCCGCTGCATCCCATCAGAAGGACACAGTGTCTGCATGACCAGCCCATTTTTAGTTCTGCTAAGAACATTATTTCACAAAGGCCTTTCTGAATGCTTGGTAGGTAGGTCACGTCAACATTCACAGAGGGGCTGGTAGGTACAAGGTATGTCTGGCACCTGCTGCAGAGGTAGCAGGTGCTCCTCTCACTGTAGGAGCTTCTGCTTGCTGAAAGATTTTGACAGTGGCCACTCCAGGCCAGCCCTTGAAGCCCCCTTCCCTCAGCAGGGCTGGAATGCCTCCTCCCCTTGCACCACCAGGTGCTTCCCCACCTCCTCCCAGCTGAAACCTCCCTGACTGGCCTAGGGAGCAGTGATGATTCTGATGATGTTGCATTTCCCCTCTGAATTGTTAATTTGGAGAACTGTTCTAAGTTGAGGAGACTGCCTCACCTTCAGAAATGTATCTGGGGATATCACATGTTCCCAGACCCTTGTCCTACTATTGAGTGTAATAGAAATATGGGTGGTGATTAGAGGATCATGGAAGGGGCTTTATCCTTTTTTTTCTCATTGGGAGAGTATGTTCCTTGTATCACTTCAGAACCCATTCGTACCTCTTAATCCCTTTGCCTTTTTTTCCCGCATTCCCCCCAACCCCCTTCCCACCTAGTAGCCCTCAAAATAGTCTCTGTATCTATGAGTTTTTTCCCACTTTTGTTGTTGATTTTGTTCTTTAGATTCCACATGTATGTAAAGTCATGCAATATTTGTCTTTCTCTATTTGACCCATTTAATTCAGTGTAATATCCTCTAGGTCCATCAAGACAATATCTTTTTCCACCCCCTTCCTTTTAGTCTGTGTGTGTCTTTTAATCTGAAGTGAGTCTCTTGTAGGCAGCATATTTAGGAGTCTTGTTTTCTTATCTACTCTATCTTTTGTTTGGAGCACTTACTTCTTTTCCATTTGAGGTACTTGTTGATAGGAATGTAGTTGTTACCATTCTTTATTCCTGTTTTCGATACATGTTTTTTTTTTTTCTTTTCTTCTTAAAGAAATCCCTCTAACATTTTGTGCAATACTGGCTTGGTATTGATAAATTCCTTTAGCTTATTTTTGTCTGGAAAGCTCTTTATCTGTCCTTTGACTCTAAATGATAGCTTCACAGGATAAAGTATTCTTGGTTGTAGATCCTAGGTTTTCATCATGTCGAATATTTTGTGCCAAGCCCTCTGTCCTGTGTAGTTTCAATTGAGAAATCCACTGCCAGTCTTATGGGTGTTCTCCTATAGGTAACTAACTGCTTTTCTCTTGCTGCTTTTAAAATTCTCTCTTTGTATTTACCCTTTCGCATTTTAATTATGATGTGTCTTGGTGTGGGCCTCTGTGGGTTCCTCTGAGCTTCCTTGGGTTGTATGTCACCAGGTGAGGGAAGTTTTCTATCTTTATTTCTTCAAATAGCTCTTCAGCATCTTGTTTTCCTTCAGGTACCCCTATGACACAGATATTTTTACATTTAATAGTGTCCCATAGGCTCCTTAAATTATTATTTTAGTCTTGGCTTCTTTTTTCTTGCCATTCTGATTGAGTGTCCTTGGCTTCCCCATTCTCTATATCAGTGGTTCAGTCCTCTTCTTTATCCACTCTGTTTATTCCATATAATAAGCTCTTCATCTCAGATAATGTGTTCCTCATTTCTGACTGGTTTCCTTTTATAATTTCCATTTCCATTTTTATGTTTTGTACCTCTTTGTTAAAGTTCTCACTGAATTCACCTACACTGCTCCTAAGTTCATTGAGCATCTTTATTAGCAGTGTTTTGAACTCTGCATCTGTTAGATGGCTCCATATTTCTGTCACAACTTTGATTTGAACGAAGCCTATATCATCTATGCCATTTCTCCCCTCCCCCATCGAAACTGGCTTCATCATTAATGCTCTATTGCTTTCACCCTTACTTAAGGCATTTTCATAGAAATGTGGATTTGTAGAGGGTTTAAATCCACACCAAATTTCGGTTCACATTCTTATGGCTATTGAAGCATGCATAATACCTGATACTCTCTGGCCTCTAGACTTATTTAGATTTCAAAACCAAAGATAAATATGAAATATGCACAAGACTGAACACAGTAAGTGCTTTTGTGGCATTAACTGCACTTCTTCATTGACTTCTCTATTAAATAAAAACTGAAATGTATTTAGTTAAGCTTTATGTCTGTCTTATTCTCTGGATATCTTTTGTGAACCCATTTCTCCACTGTTGAATGTAGGAAAGACTCTAAATATAATTTATCTGAGCTAAAGAGCATTTAAAGTACTTTTAACCAAAAGGAAAAAGTACTTTTAACCAAGGAAAAAGCTTGCAGTCCTTATCTTTGCGCTAATCTGTGTCTGTAAAGGGGAGCACGGACATGCTCGTAATATCGCTGGCACGTTCCTCTCAGTTTCTCACTGAACACGATGTATTTTCATGGCACATTTTTTTTTTTTTTCGAATACACACTTTAAAATTCCTGCTAAATAATGGGAACAATACATGGTTCGGGGCTATGACACGGCATTTCCTTCAGGGGTCGGGCCGTTTGTCTCCACACTGACATATCCCCAAGCGCTGGATGATGGTTTTGTATCTCTTTCTTGTCACCTCAGTGCCTGTGGCATTTGTGTTTGTTTCTGCTCCCACTGCACCAGAATACCACTGCACACCAGCTGCTTGCTGTGCCCCGCTCTCTTCTTCCTTGTGTGTGTTTTTCTTTCCTTTTCTCAACATTAAGTCAAGGAATGTTTTGTATACCCAACAAAGTTAAGAATACCCAAAATAAAATTAACTTTATAAAACAGGAAGGGGAAATGACTTGTCCAACAGAAGCCCAGTGCAGGTAAATGACTTATGTGAAGTCACCGAGTTAGGAACAGAAGTGAATTCACATCCAGCCCTCTGAGATACCGTGCTGCTTTTAAAGTAAAGAGCAGTCTAACCCCATTTTATTGAGATGTAATTCACATATTATACAATTCACCCATTGAAAGTATGCAGTTCAATGACTTAATATATTCAGAGTGTGTAACTATCACCATAATGCATTTTAGAACATTTTCATCACTGCAAGGAGAAACCTGGCACCACTTAGCTTTCACCCACCAATCCCCTTTCTTCAGCAGCCGCTAGCAACCACTGATCTACTTTCAGTTTCTACAGATTGCCTATTTTCGAATTTCATATGAATAGAATCATACAAGGTTTGGACTTTTACATCTATCTTTTTTCACTTAACAGTGTTTGCATGGTTCACCCATGTAATAACAGCAGCTTAGAATAAGAAGAAAAGTTTAGTGGTCATCTTGCTCCTTCAGTTTGAAGATGAAAAAACTGAGGTCCAGGGAAGTGGCTTCCCTGAGGTCATGGAGCCCTATGCCCTATTGTGGAAATCTAAGAGCTGCACCCAGACCTTTTTTTCCGGCTTAGTCCCCAGGAGATTTTTCTCATGCTTCTGTAGTGAAAGTGCAAAATGCCCTTTTGCTCTGTTTGACAAGCTGACAAATCTACATCCCTCTTCTCTAGTCTTTCTGTGCTCTGCTTTTATCAGCTATTTTTGCTTTCACACACTTGGAGGCATTTTAGGTTACTTCTAGGTTCATGAATGGTAGAGGTGCCAGATGCCTACATGTGGATAAGTGGGTACCTATCTGTTTGACTCTCTGTTGAATATAGACACAAAAGTGTAGGATCAATTTGCTTATGATCTTAAAACATAATTTAATGATTTTCCACAGTACTCATTCTATCTTTTACATTAAGTATCATTAATAAGTACTAAAGTAAAATAATAATAATGGCATTGGAGTAGCACTTAATAGTTTTCAGAGACCTTTCATATGCATTCTCTCATTTACTACTCTTAACAAATCTCAAGGTAGCTAATATACAAATGAAGAAATGGAGGCTTAGAAAAGAAAAGTGATTTGGCCCTGGCCTCGTAAGCGGTAAAGGTCAGAATGGAAGAGGACCTCTGACTTGAAACCCCATGGTCCTTTTCCTAGGTGGCATTGGCTGCTATGCAGACTTCTTGAAATTCTTGATCAATTGCTTATTATTTTCAATGCTTCTTTCCTAAGTACCAGGTGAGGGCTGGAAGGTCAGCTCAGACTTGTAGGACTCCTCCAAATAAACCCTATATTCCCACTTGGCCTCTCTGATCCTGGTCACCGCATGTTCACCTCAGAAATGCTTATCTCATGATCTGATTTCATAGATGCCCCTGTCTCCATTTCACGGTACTCTCTGAAACTCAGTCTCTCATCTGCAAATTACCCAAGTTCTTCACAATTGTCTCTTAATGTCTCTTTCCCTTTCATCTCTCACTGAAATCCAGCTACTCTTTAAGAACAGTGCTTCCCCTATAGCCCTGCTAATTGGAAACATTTTTTTTTTCTGTCGAAATTCCATTTACTTTTATTCTTAGAAGTAAGGTAGATGCCTCTTTGCTCCCTGTTGCCACTTTCAAATATTTCTTTCCTGTTTTTCCTCAAATACCCTACTTCTTAAGTCCCTACACATGCTAGGACATGGATGAACCTTGAAGATTATGCTAAGTGAGATAAGGCAGTCAAAGGACAAATATATGATTCCACTTATTTGAGGTACCTGGAATGGTCAAATTTATAAAGACAGAAAGTAGGATGGTGGTTGTCAGGTGCTGGGGGAAGGGGAGTTAGTGTTTAATAGCTACAGAGTTTTAGTTGGAAAAGATGAAAAAGTTCTGGAGATGGATGGTTGTGGTATGTGAGTGTACTTAATGCCACTTAAAATGATTAAAATGATAAATTTACCTTATATAAATTTGCCACAATTTTTTTGAAATGCTTTTTTAGACTGTCCTTAAACTGACCCCTGCTGCTGTTCCTTTCAGTCATCTTCCCGCCCTCTGGTCCCTGACCCTCACGTAGAAGATTAGCACGTGGGCCATCATTTTCTCTCCAGTGTTGTTCCTGTTAGCATTCTTGATTTCTTCAGCATTCTTATGCACACTCCAGCCTCTCAGATCCTTGATTTCTCAGCTCCAGAAATCCATTCCTTTACTACACATTGGCCTTCACTTACATGACCATCCCTTAGGGTCGGCCATTACCAACTGTACCTCCTCAGAAATCTCATCCTCAAACCCCTACCTATGCCCCGCACCTCCCTTCCCTCAGGCTTAATCACTCTGGTTCTTTTCTCCATAAATTCTCTGGTTTCTGACGGCTCATTCCCATCCTCACCTCCCTGACTCTCACATGTCCTCAGCACCCTCCATCTCTTCCTCATTCACTGTAGTTTTGGCACGTTCCTGGAACATGTCAATCTCATTTGAATTTGCAGTTCCTTCTTAGAAGCCTTATCCCCCCCCCCACACACACATTTTAGTACTTCTGCCCTCATATCATTGGTCTCACCTCAGGTGTCTCCTCCTCAGAGACCTTCTGTGGCCACTAACTGTAGTGGTACCCTCCCCTCATCATGCTCTAGTAGAGCAACCATTTTACCATCTTCGTAGCACTTCTAAGACATAAGTTCTCTCACATATTGGTTTTCATGGTTTTTTGTCTATTTCTTTCACCAGAACATAAACCCTTGCCAGAAACTGTCTAGCTTACCCCCGTAGGCCTAGTGCCTGCCACACCGATTGGTACAGGTGGCTCAATAAATATTTGTGACCAGTTCAACAGGAAAACCCATTGAAAACAAACAAAAGTCATATTTTTAACCTTTAACCCTAAATTTATAATCAGGTCATTCTTTACCTGATCCTCCTGTTGTGTCATCAAAGACTCACCATATTTTCAACATTTGAGAAACTGTGAAACAGAGCAGTCAGGAGGGATGTTAAGAACATATCCCCTCTACCGTTGCTCATAATGTCTCATTGACAATATCGCAGGTTGCTGAAGAATATAAAAGTCTTTTGGAAGGTCATGATTGTGCTTATTGAACTCCAGATTTATGCAAAGAACTATGTGGGGTTTTGACATGAAACAAACACTTTCTCAATCACTATTATATTTTTGCATAAGTTTCTCTCCCATAGTGCTTTCCAAAGAATTAAAAAGGGTTAAAAGCATTGAAAGGACAAGAAACAAACAAACAAAGAACACCCTGCAGTAAGAATAAAATTACGAAGGCACACAAATCAGAGAGAGGACTCAAGCAAGCACCTGGAGCCTGACATTTATGCTGTTAGAGCTGCAAACACTTCCCAGGTGCATTGTTCACATGCCTCATGTTCCCTTGTGGGGCTCACAAAGTCAAATGTACCTTTCGACAGATGATTGGATAAAAAAGATGTGGTACATATATAGAGAGGGATATTACTCAGCCCTAAGAAAAGATGAAATACTGTCATTTGCAACAACATGGATGGACCTCAGGATAATCATGCTAATTGAAATAAGCCAGAGAAAGTTGAGAACCATATGATTTCATTTATATGTGTGATCTAAAATGAAAGCAACAAATGAACAAGACAAACAAACAAAAACTCATAGATACAGTCAACAGTTTAGTGGTTACCAGAGAAAAAGCAGGGGGGAGGAAGTAGATTAGAGGAAAAGAAATTTAACTTTGGGTGGTGAACACAATGCAATATACATATGATTATTTAATTTAAACTTGAAACATAATTTTATTAGCCAATGTCACCCAATAAATTTAATTTTAAAAAGAATTGAACTAATACAAGATTTCTATTAGTAGTTGAAAAATACTCTTAAATGTCGGTTGGTGTTAAGAAAAACAAGTTCCTGACCAAAATGTTGAGATACCCAAAAAGGAAGAAAGAGCCAGCTTCCTTGCCTTTATTAAACAAAGAAAATTTAATCTATTTTCCATATACAAATATAAAATGAACACATCTTAGAGAAATTGTTTAACTCATCAATTAATGGAGAACCAATAAGGTATTAGAAGCAAAACGAGGATTTGAAACTATGTATGGTGTCAGATGGGTACTTGACTTGTCAGGGTGATCAATTTGTAAGTTATATAAATGTCTAATCACTCTGTTTTACACCTGAAACCAACATAACGTATGTCAACTGTAATTGAAAAATTTCAAAAAATTATTTTAAAAAGAACAAGTAAAAACATACATAATTTATTAATTTCCTTCAGATCATACTTCTTATTTCTAATATTTCCCAAAGGCAATTGTAAAAGTTGAGTTATACAATATGTTCATTTAGCAACAGCAGGAGAGAAGTGAAAGACACTATTATAGTCTTAAAATCTTTGATGGCTTAAGTTACAAGCTTGGCGACAGCTATATAAACAAAAGAGTAAAGATTCCCATTCAAAGTCACTGAAAAACAGATGGTAACATACTTAATAGGTATTTTAAAGTGCGAGGGCATATGTAAACATCCATCTGGAAGTAATTATGATTCTAAAAAGTCCATTGTTATTATTAAGCTTTCAGCTGACTTCCCCTACTAGAATAATGAACCAGTTTTTTTCTTAAAATAGCCCCCAAAATATTTAGACAATAAAACCAAAAGGCAGATGTTATTGAAAACTCATGATTTTGCACAGAGGAAGAGTTAAGATCTACTAAAACCCACTAGGTACTACAATTTGTTAGTAATTTGTGTCACATAAAGTGAAAGACAAAACTTTAAAAAGTGCAAGTAATTCCAGGTCTTTGTTAATATTTCATGAGCTACAGTGAGTTAGACTTTTTTATGGTGATGACTGTATTACAGATAACGTGCCAGTGTTTTCAAAAATTTAAAATTGGCTTATTTCATGATCCAACTAAACAAAACAGAAACACCACTGTTGACTGAAATTCACCTTATTTCCCAGCAGCTAATGACAAGTGGAAGTCTTGGGCAGGCAGAAGGCCTGTTTGTGGCTTAATTAACATCAGGTGATCAGGTGTTTATCTTTGGAATATGTGATACAGGAAAGCTGTATCCACCTGTTGCTAAACTCAGGGAGAATTCAGCAGTGAAAATAGCACTGCTGTTTTCAGCTGGTTTGTTTTTTAAACTTCATTGTGTAGATTCTCGAATAAAAGAGAATGAGCAGCCAAGAAATTTCCTATGGATTAATCAGCCTTAAACAGCATCCTCAGAAACAGCTCCCTCATGTTCTGGAAGCCTGGTGTTCATCATACTGGGTTGGTACCTCCCTTCGACACTTCCCTTTCCTCAGCCTGTTCACTTGATTTCTTCCCATTCTTCCAGAAGCTAGAGGTGCAGGCTGAAAGAGACTTGAATCATAGCTTCCTCTACCACCACCCACAGGTGAGCACGCAACTTTAAGAACAAATGTTTGCAGAAGCACTTGCTCACACTCACACTCACCCCTCTCCCACGTCATATAACTAAATGTGATATCTGTGAACAATCATCCTGCATTCAGGGGAAAATAATTTTAGAAAAAATCTTTCCCAAGCTGAAGAAACTTAAAAGGCAGGAAGACCAAAAAGAGGGTAAAATCAGGAGCAAATTATGCTAAATACTCAGAAACATTCCTGCAGAGAACAAAGAAATGAGAGTGTCTCTTGAGGCTGCAGCACAGAGACTATTCCTGGAATATCGTGGTTGTTTTCATGCTTCTGGGTACCACAGTCTTTGGGAGCTCTGAAAGGAGCGAAAGAAAAATGAACAGATGTAGTTCATGAAGGAGGGAGCTTTGTTCCTAATACAGAGCTGCAACAAAGACCTGATCATTTGAACAGGCTCAAAAAATATACTTTGGAAGAGATATTTATAGGACACAACTGAGGAAATAGGTAAAATTAGCGTGCCCTAGCATAATTAATGCAAGAGGTCTTATATTTGTGGTTTAGGAGGAAGACTCTCCTTATTTGTAATCAATCTAGTATAGTTGGTATACTTGGAATTACGAAAGCTATACAATTCCCAAAAATGGTTCTCTGTCTTCTCCTCCTGCCCCATTTTAACTTCATTAGTAATTTCTTGAATGTGAAAATCGAAAAGGGGGCAACACTTAAATCAGTTACTTTTGCAACATACAGAAACACAAGTCTGGTAAGAATGATTGAGTGACTTTGTAGCGTGGATGATTATCATGTGGTATATTCCTACTTATTCCTACCATTCCCATTCTTCAGTATCTCAGTTAAGGGAGCTGCATAAAATTTCTCATGTTTATAAATCACCTTTCTTGTGAAACATCAGATGCTTTCTATGTGTTAACAGCCTTTTTATATCTATTAAGACCTGAAGAATCTTTCTAAAATATTTAAAGACTCAGAGGGACACCACTGGTTTGGGAGGTCATGATTCTAGTGTGAGGCAAGCAGCCAAGCTAATAGGCACTTGCATTCAATGACATTACGATCTCAGAAAATGAATGGAAAATTTTAGAGGTGGCTACATACTGTATCATTTTGCTTATATGACGTTCTGGAAAAAGACAAAACTATAGTTGAATAAGCTACATTTTTAAAAAAACTATGAAGATGGTTACAAAAAACATTTCAACATATTTAAAAATGGTAAAGTTGTACAGGCCACATTTTCTAATCACAGTGCAAAAAAAAAAATTCAAGCTAATTACAGGCTAGTCAAGAAATTAAAAATAAAAACCCTTGGGGTAGGGAGAGAAATCTGAGCTGAAATTAGATCTGAGCTATTTGGAATGATACAGTAGTGCCATATATCAAAACTCTTAGAATATGGTCAAAGCAGTAATTGGATAAAAATTATAGCCCTAAATGCATTAATTAAAAAACACTGATGACCAAAAATAAATGAATTAAGAATTAATGCCAGAAGCTAGGAGAAAACTAACAAAGTAGTTTTCAAGAAAGAAGATAAAGAACAATGGAAATGAAGGCAGAAATTAAAATGAGTTTTTTGGAAAATAGAACTACAGACCAACTTTTGGCAAATCTGATAAGATGATTTTGTGGCTTCTACCACAGCTTTAAAAAACAGGTGATTCTAATGTTTCAGTGCACTCGAACAGATGGAAATCTTTCCAGTTTACTTTAAACAGAGAGTAGAGCAAGATGATTTAAACTAGACAAGGATGGCCACAAAAAGAAAATTCTAGACCAATCTCACGATAGGTACAAAGATTCCATTCATAATAGCAACAGAGACCACAAATCCCTATTTAGGAATAACTGTGTAGGTAAGATTCATTGAGTGCTCACTCCATGTTACAAGCACAGTTCAAGTGCTTTACTGGTTTTACTTCATTTACGCTTCACTTCCAGGTTACTTACCTGGAAGAGTAAGAGAACGAAGACTCAGAGAGGTGAACTGACTGATGACTTCTCTGAGGTTATGTAGCTAATCACTGGCAGAGCTGAGATTGAAACAAATTTTCCTAAATTCTCAGTTACAATAGATAATTATTTTTGAAAATTTTTTGACAATCCATTATGTACAAAGTGATACCTGGTTTTATTTTTTAGTTACATTTATTGGGGTGACAAATCAATTAATAAAAATATATGTTTCAGATGTGCAATTCAATAATATATGTATATTGCTTTATGTGTTTACCACTCAAAGTTAAATTTCCTTCTCTCACCATGCTTTTGACCCCCTTTACAACTACTTCCCTTCCTCGCTTGCTCTTTGGTAACCACGAAACTGTTTGTGTCTATGAGTTTTTGTTTGTCTTGTTCATTTGTTGCTTCCATTTTAGATCCCACATATAAGTGACATCAGATGGTTCACAACTTTTTCTGTCTGACTTATTTCACTTAGTTGATAATCTCAAGATCCATCCATGTTGTTGCAAATGGCAGTATTTCATCTTTTCTTAGGGCTAATATTCTATTGTACATGTGTACCACATCTTCTTTATCTAATCATCGATCAAAGGGCACTTTTGTTATTTCTATGTTTTGGCCACTGTGAGTAAACATTGGAGTGCCTATATTTTTACGGATCGATGTTTTCAAATTTTTTTGGTAGATACCCAGAAGAGAGATTGCTGGGTCTTATGGTAATTCTATTTTTAACTTTTTGAAGAACCTCCATACTGTTTTCCATAGTGGCTGTACCAATTTACATTCCCACCAGCAGTGTATATAAGGGTTCCTTTTCCCTACAACCTCTCCAACACTTGTTAGTACTTGTCTTCTTGGTAACAGCCATTCTAACAGGTGTGAGGTGGAAGTGATACCTGGTTTTAATTTGCATCTCTTTTCCTTCTATGATTTCTGCCATGTAATTTTGATCTTTATTCTTGAATCATATTTAATTTTTATTTTTCATCTTAAATATTTATACAATCCTCTATTATCTCACACAATTCTCATTCTCCTCTCAGGTGAACTAAACCAGTTTTCAGCTACTCTTTCTGATACTCCACTGAGAGTGTTAATAGTCTTCTAAATTTTGCTTTTGGTAAAACTGAACATTTTTCATAGAATATATTTATATATAGTGTGTTTGTGTGTGTTTAACTTCTTCATTTACTAGCTAGTAAACTTTATATTATACAGAGGAACTTCTCCATATCGACTATTAGGCTACCCTGAAGTAATCTTAGTATAGGAAAGGCAGGATAAAAACTTGATTATTTTGCTCTTATTTAACAATTTTCAAAATCAATTGATTCCCTAAAATTTTCTAAAAGTAATCAGGAGCTATTTTTAGTATCATTATGAAATTATGGATTTCCACATATTTTAATGTATTTCAACTCATTGCATTATTTTTCTTAATGGTACTTAAACTTTCCCATACTTGTTTGTATTATCTCTTATGGTTCAGAAGTTTAGCACTTTTGTACAATCAAATCTTTTATGGTCTCTGGAGAGAGTAAATACATTATGATACATCTAGTCATGTAAACTATGAGAGAGATACTATGAATGAGATGGAGCTATATGTACTGCCAATGAAGATTTAAGAGACATCTTTAAAGTAAAAAATATAAGGCACAGAATCATACATATCATCTAATGCCATTTAGGTAAACATACTAAAACTATGTTTTAAACTAAAGTAAATTATATGCTTTAGTTTTATAGAAATGGTCCTGGAAAGAGTCACATCAGACTCTTAATGCTGGTTACTTCTAGGGATGGGAGAAGAATTGGGGCGTGCAGAGGAGCTGTAATTTCTCCATGTACTTCATGTCCTGGATGTAGAGTCATGGTTGAATGTTCACCAGCATGTATTCCTATTTTACTTTGGGTTTTTGTTTGCTTAAAATTAGTTTTACTGTTTTCAAACTCAGATTTAAATTGATGTTTTGCCTTCGATGAAATCTTATATCTGTCAATTGCATTTGCAAATGATTTCTGCGTTTGGGAGCCAAAAGAAACATCAAAAACTGGTTGGAATGTCTAAATATCTAAGTGCATGCTACTGTTTATAAAAATATGTATAGCTCATAGGAAATGGTATAATGTATTGGAAAGAAGGAATGTGCTTTTGTGCGTGTGCGTGTTTTACTAATTTGTAGGATTCTAGTTCCGTACGTATTATCAAATAGCCATGGGACCATGGACAAATCACTTTAGCTTCCTTGACATAAAATTAAGTTGATTAGATTATGTTAGAGGAAAAGTAAACATCAAAACTGGAAATATTATCATATTACTGTATTTTAAAATGTATGTGTATATATTGAGCTGCTAAATTTCTGACAGTCACTTGGACTGACATGCTGGTATGCAGAAAGAGCATTGGATTGAGGGCTTGGTGACGTAGGTTACAGGTCATCTGTGTCACCTCAGGGAATTAGTTAAGCTTCTTTAAGCCTTGGAAATAATAACTGTCTTTCCTGGTTCGTGGAGTTGTGGGAAGAAGAAATGAGGTAATACATATTAAAGTCTCTTGTAATTCATAAAGCCTATAATAATATGAAGCATTACTCTTGTAATTGGCCTTGAAGATTGCTCATCAATTTGGAGCTTTCAGATATGATATTAATGGAACTATTTTTTCTATGTATATAATACAGTAAAAAGACTAGAAAAAAACTCTAGCATAGCAAAGATAATTATTTTATATGAGGTATGATGTTAAAACAAAGCATCTGTTTTTGTTTTAAATGTTCATTCACAACATATCTTCTCTTACCATCTACTCTGCTAAGCACAGAAGTTTCACTCCTGTCTGTGCTTAGTTTCAGAGGGATAGCTGATATTACCCGTAGGACGAATAAAAAAATTACTTGTTGTTAGTAGACTCTACTTTTCTATGTCTATTTTCATTTATTGAATAAATGAATGAAGAATCTTATATGCCCAAACACAATATAAGCAAATTAGTACTATTTAAACAAAGCGTTTTCATTGTGTCATTGTCATTTCTGAGATTCTAAGCTTTTGTAACTGTTGTAAGTTAGAGAAACCTAATTAATATCAGTGTGAGTGACAAATCACACATTCTAGATCTATTATCCACTTGCATTAATTTTTGTGTATAGTGCGAGGTGGGGGTCTAATTTCATTCTTTTGCGTGTGGATATCCACATGTCAGCGCCATTTGTTGAAAAGACAAATGAACTGTTTTGGCCTCTTTGTCAAAAATTAGTTGACCATAAATATGAGTTTATTTCCACACTCACAACTGATCAATTTTTATGCCAGTACCATACTGTCTTAATTGCTGTAGCTTTGTAATAAGGTTTGAAATCAGGAAGTGAAAACCACCAACTTTGTGTTTCTTTTTCAAAACTTTTTTGACTATTCTGGGTCTCATTCATTTCCATATAAATTGTAGGTTAAGCTTGTCAATTTCTGAAAAAAAAAGGCAGCTTGTATTTCAACAGGGTTCTCATTGAATCTACAGACCAACTTAGAGGGTATCAATATCTTGATGATATTAAGTGTTCTATTTATGAACATGGTAGCCTTTTCACTTATTTAGATACTCCTTTCTTTCTTTCAATGTGTTTGGTAGTTTTCAGTGTACAAATATTACACTTCTTTTTTAAATTTATTTCTAATTATTTTATTCTTTAAGAAGCTATTATAATAGGGATTATTTTCTTAATATCATTTCCAGAATGTTCATTGCTAGTGTATAGAAATACAATTGATTTTTGCATGTTGACCTTGTATCTTGCAGCCTTTGTTGAAGTTATTTATTACTTCTAATTGTTTATTTATTTATTTATTTTTTTATTTTTTAGGCGAGGCAACCGTTGATTGATCTCACAGATTGCGAGGACCTTGTCAGCTATAATCTCTTATTTTTCTATTTTTCACACCTAAAGCACCTGGTCTTCCTAGGTAGTTTCCCATCCAAGTACTAACCAGGCCTGACCCTGCTTTAGCTTCTGAGATCAGATGAGATTGGGCTTGTTCAGGGTAGCATGACCGTAGACTGCTTCTAATTGTTTTTAAATGGATCCTGGAAATTTCTTTATATATCACCATGTCATTTGTAAATAGAAATAGTTTTGCTCTTCCTTTCTAATTTGAATACCTTTTATTTTTTTTCTTGCCTAATTACCCTGTTGGAACCTCCAATACAGTGTACTGAATGAAGTACCAAAAATAAACATTCTTTGCTTATTTCTAACTTAGAGAAATACCACATGTCTTTCATATTTAGTAGAATGTTAGCTATAGTTGTCTTATAGATACACTTGATAAACTTAAGAAGCTTCCTTATGTTTTTATTTTGTTGAGTAGTTTTATCATAAAATGTGTTGGATTTTGTCAAATATTTTGCTATCGAAATGATCATATATTTTTTGTCCTTTTTCTATTAATATGGTTATTACATTGTTTGACTTTTGATATTAAACTAATCTTGCATTCTTGGAGTAAATCTCATTTCATTTGGTCATGGTATATAATCTTTTTTACATGTCGCTAGATTCTGTTTGCTAGTATTTTATGGAAGATTTTCGCAAGTGTATTCCTAAGGGCTGATTAGGGTGTCTCTGTCTGGTTTTAGTATCAGGGTAATACTGGCATCATAAAATGAGCTGGATAGTATGCTCTTCCATTTTAGGAGAAAGCTTATGAAGAATTGGTGTAAATTTTTAAACGTTTTGTAGAATTCACCAGTGAAGTCATTTTGGTCTGGCTTTTCTTTGTGGGATTTTTTTTTATTATTATTACTAATTCAATCTCTACATTTTCTTTTTTTATATTAAATCACTTTGATTCTTTGTGTCTTTCTAGGAATTTTTCCATTTCACCTCAGTTTTCAAATTTGAGATACAGTTATTCATAGTGTTCCCTTATAATTATTTGAATTTCTGCAAGAGCAGTATCTCCTCATTGATTCCTGCTTGTTTCATTTTCACATATTTTGAATTTCCCAAATATCTTTTTTTTTTTAAATTTCTAAATTCCATTGTGTTTGGAAAATAACATTAATCATTTTAAATCTGTTTAAGTTCTTATGGCCTAGCATCAGTTCTATTCTGGAGAATGTTTCATGTGTACTTGAGAGGAATGTGTATTCTGCTGATATAGGGTGGAGTGCTCTATAGATATCTAGGTATGTCTAGTTAGCTTATAGTATCCTCATGTCATCTATATCCTTAATGATCTACTACTTAGTTGTTCTAGCCATTATTGAAAGTGAAGTATTGAATTCCACTACTATCATTGTTGAACTGTCTATTTTCCCCTTCAGTTCTGTTCATTTTTGCTTCATGTATTTGGGGGCTTTGTATCTTTGTATACTTGTATATATTTATATTTATATTTATTTATAATTATTATATCTTCCTAAGAGATTGAACCTCTTATCATTACAAATTGTCCCCTCTTCAGCTCTAGTAATATTTTGTGTTTAAGTGCATTTTATTTGCTATAAGCATAGCCACTCTGGCTCTCTTATGATGGCTGTTTGCCAGATAGATCTTTTTTCCATCTTTTTACTTTCAATCTGTTTGTATTTTTTAATTTAAACTGTGTCCCCCATAAACAGCATATAGTCAAATTAAGTTATTATCCATTCTCACAGTTTCTGCCTTGTGCTTGTACTATCTAATCTACTCACATTTCATGTTATCATTGATAGGACTTGACTTAACCTCTGCATTTTGCTTTTTTGTTTTCTGTATATTTCATGACTAATTTGTTTCTCTTCTCCTTCTTTACTCACTTCCTTTGTCTTAAGGTGATATTTTCTAATGTAACATTTTAATTTCTTTAGTGATTTTTTTCACTATAGTGTTGGAACTAATTTCTTAATGGCCTCTATAAGCTCTCAATATACACCTTAAAGTATCATAATCAACTTCAGATTTATACTCACTTAATTTCAGTAACATATACTTTACTCCTATATAGCTCCCTTCCTTCCCTCTTCTATTATGCTATTATTACTGTACTATTAAGTATATATATGTGATCAATACAATAATACATTATTATTATTATTACTTTATATAATCCTATCTTTTAAAGCAGTCAAAAGAAATGAGAACAGAAATATATTTATAATTTCTTTTTATAAAAAAACATTAACCTTGTTATTTACCTTTTCTTGTTTTTTTTTCATTTCTTCCTGTGAATCTGTTACCTTTTGTTGTCATTTTATTACTCTAATACAGCTTCATTCCTTCCTCTTTTTATTATTATTGTCAAGTATATTCTTACATGCAATAGGTGCAATAGAACTTTATAGATACTTTTTGTGATTGCTTTTTAAAATCAGTTAAAAGAAATCAGTTTTTTCTTTAAAGAAAAACAAATACATAATCATACTAGGTTTTATGATTATCTACATAATTACCTTTACTGGAGCGTGTGTGTGTGTGTGTGTGTGTGAGAATTACTATCTGCTGTCACTTCTTTTCAGCCTGAAGAACTTCCTTTATTATTTCTTATAAGGCAGGCCTGTTTGCAATAAATTCTTTCAGTTTTTGTTTACCTGAGAATATCTTTACTTTGCCTTCATTTTTTAAAGCTGGCTTTGCTAGATATGATTCTTTGTTGACAGTTTTTATCTTTTAGCTCTTTGAATATGTTATCCCACTGCATCTTGGTGTCTTGTTTATGACGAGAAGTCAGGTAGTAATCTTTTGGTGATTTATTTGCTCACTATGAGTAATTTTTCTCTTGCTACTTTAAGATTTTCTTTTTATCTTTGGTTTCCAACATCTGACTATATAATGTATCTGAGTGTGAATCTCTGAGTTTATCTTACTTGGAGTTGAACATTATGTGTTTTCCATCAAATTTGGGGAGTTCATAGCCATTATGTCTTTAGATATTTTTTCTGTCCCTATGCAGGAAAGTATTAACATAATAGGCCTGACACTGCTATTCATAGAATCTTTTCAGTCCTGTTGATAATATTGGCCCTTGGCTGGTGGCTGGAAAATTAATTGTCAAAGTATTTTCAGTTAACAGTTAATTGATAGCAGTAGTTCACGATGCCTAGAGTGTTTGCATGAACAATTTGCTTTGTGCTGAATACCTGCTTTTTTTCCGGACATCTGGAATTTTGGTATGTGCTAGCCAGAAGGTGCCTACAGGACCAGCCCCGCCCCCAACAAAAATCTTGGGTGTTGAATCTCTAAGGGCTTCCTGAGCAGAAACATCACCACATGTTCATGTGGGTTTTTTTTGTTTTTGTTGCTAAAGAAGAGTGTGCTCTGTGTGATTACTCATCAGAGAGAACAAGCGGAGAGAAGCCTTCACACGGATTTCTCCAGTCTCCACCTGTGTCCTTTTCCCTTGCTGATTCTATTGAATGTAGGCTGACTGTTTTTGTGCCTGTTGGTACCAGTATCATGGACCTAACAACACCTCTAAATGCTTGCTCTCTATAATCTCTAATGGTTTTGACAATGCTCTTAGGCATGAACTCTTCCATGATTCAATACAAATAAGGTCCCCGGTGGAGCTCTTAGTCCTAAGGCCTGCCTCCCACTCTAGAAAGAACACTGGCACCACTACACCCGAGCTGGGAGTGGTGACAGCAGCCTGCTTCTCTCAAGGTTCCACCTAAGCTCTATAAGCAAACATGGGAGCGGCAGCCCAGGTCCCAGCTTGCATCTTTCAGTTAGAATCTTTGCTTTACCAGCAAGCTAGAATTTACACCTACGAATGAGGACAAGGTGGGAAGAGGGGGAACCATTCTTGGCCATGCTCAAGTGGAATAGTGGTTCTGCAACTCAGAGCTAGAGAAGGATGAGAGATGCTGGTGGCCTGACTCTCCTGAGGTAAAGCCAGAGCCCTACAATGAAAACGGGGGGAGAAGACACCCATGTCTTCTTGGCTAGACCAGCCCTGGGTACATTTTCTAGCACACAAAGCTGGGAATGGGAAAGATGGGGGCTAGGTCATGGCTCAAATTTTCTTGAATAAATGTTTCTCCATTTGCTACATTTAAGTTAACTACATTATATGTAGGTCAATTTCCTGAGACTTTTTAAAACTTTTTATTAAAAACTCCAGAAATTCTTATAACTTTTTATTTTAAAATCCAGAGATTTTTTAGTATATATATATTATATATATGTAATATACAGAATATATATGTGCACATGCCAGTTAAATGACTGTTTTGCTGGAGAGAGGGTCTGTATCCCTCATACCGCCATTCTGGAGGTGGTACCCCTTTTTGTCTCATTATCTCTTAGTATCTCTATATGAAATTCTAAATTAATCCTTCAGTACTATTTTATAATTTCCTTGAATCTTCTACCTGGTTATTTCTCCTATGCACCTGTTCTTATTTCATTTCCATTTTTCCCATTTTTTTCTACTTTAAATAAAAATGATTTTTTAATAATTTCTTTGAGCATTTTGACGTTTATTTTTCATCTTCTTCCATAAAATTAAATTCACATTCCAATGGACAATTTTAATGGCTATATTTTCTTAGCCTTTTATTTCTTTGTGTGTTTTGGAATTTTGGTCTACATTCATTTTTTAAGGAATTGTTTCTTTATCTTTTTGGTTATTTTTCTGTCTTCCTTAGTTTTCAACTATCTCTGTCATGAAACACTGAGATTTCCTCCACTGGACATCTGAACATCCTACCAAAAATCACATATTATAATGATAATTCAGCATTTCTGCCCCATATGGTGCTGGGATTGTGACATTTTTGATATCAGAGCCAGCAGTTCTGGCTCACTCGTGACCATGATGATGTCTGTACCCTCCTGGGTCCTGTGCCGAGGCCTCAGCATCCTTAAGCCCCAGAAGAGGTGTCCATAGTTATTATTTCTTTTATAACTTCTTTTGTAAGGAAGAGAAGATTCCTCTCAGCTTTTAAAGCAGTGAATGCATCCTCGCCCCCATTTCACCTGGAACGATTTTAGTTTCCTTTTCTATCCAGACTAGTGTTGCCTTTGTCTGTTTCTTTGTTCCTTTGACCTGGAGCCACTCTGCCCATTCGTTGACATTTCTATTTCCTTTCTGGTTTAAGGATATACTTATCTTGTTTTCTGGCATGCTCATATCTTTTTAGATTTTTCTTGTGTGTCATTTCTTTTTCTTGAAACAGAGTAAGAAATCAAAGTAGGAACTCATTACTTCAGCTTGACCAAGACTTCTGGAATTTGAATTCAAACACTTTAGTCTTTGGTTTCTCTGTACCATTCATCATGATAGCTTTCTGGATGTCTCTCTAGAGAGTGATGGGTAGAATGGATCAACAAGACACCGGAGCCAGGAATAAAAATATATGAACGAGAGTTTGAATGGGGTAATGGTAAAGGCCGTTGCCAAGTTCACAACAGGGCAAGAAAGTGAATCGTAAACTGTATTCGATACAGGATAACCAAATAAGGAAGACTAAACAAGATGTTTAAGGTCTGTGTCTACAGCAGGTAACGGTGGTAGTATTAATGAATACTTTGAGTAGCACTTTGCCTTGACAGACTTCTTGTTGTCCAGAAGCACTTATGATCTACCTAGCAGTACTGCCCAGAAGGGAAATATTTCAAGAGCCAAAGTTTGTTAAAAAAAAAAAAAAAAAAAAAATAACTCAGAGGATGTATAAATAGATCAGGATTTTGGCCACCTCTGGAGAAATCTGTTCTCTCAGATTTCCTTGCATTTAGAGTTAACATTTTCAGGGCCTTAAACTGTGCCCTGATGGTACAATCAGGTTTCTAAGAGTTGCTAAATTGGTTTTAAATATATGTCCTTTAATGTTTTGAGTTCTCCTTCATTGGGATCTTGTCTATGATTCTGTACCTTTATGGAACAGGAACTCAGGTCTTAGGCCTTAAGACGTAAGAATTTTTTCATGTAATATTGATGTTTCATCATATTCCCAGTGTGTTATTTAGTAATGGCTATTTTCAGAATTTGGAAACTATAATAAAAATAAACAGCTATTAATGAAATCTAATCATCAAATTTAAGTTTACCAGAAAATAATAAATAACTTTTTTGAGCTAATTATGGTTGGGTTAAATTTTTTCTAACCAGTTGCTGCTTTTGATTTCAAATTCTTTTTTTAAAAAAAACTGTAATCAGGATTAAGAGTTTGCCTTCTTTTTACCCCAACTTTGAAAGCATTTTCTTAAATACTGAGTTCCTAAGAATTTGGAAAAGCCATGTTTGAGTAAGATTATCTATTGGTTAAGATCTGAATATTTAACAAACTGCCAGTTTGTATTATTGCCATTTCCTCAGGCTGCTTTTACAATGCCATAAATTATAGAATAAGTCATCTGAGATTGCCAACATTGGTCTCATATTTATCTCACTTCTGAGCCTCAGGATCCTCAAGCAAAGGCAGCCAGTTGTTGGGAGATCATGCATGTGACATGCATGAGTCATCCCAATATACACTG
Source organism: Rousettus aegyptiacus (assembly GCF_014176215.1). Classification (NCBI taxonomy): domain Eukaryota; kingdom Metazoa; phylum Chordata; class Mammalia; order Chiroptera; family Pteropodidae; genus Rousettus; species Rousettus aegyptiacus. Next base: position 19,470,960 of record NW_023416290.1, on the reverse strand, counting down.
CAGTTATGTCCAACAGTCTATGCCAGACATGCACCAAAAGAGAAATAGAATAGCAGTATCAGAGAAGTACTGATTCCATGCTATTTAGGAAATGCAATGTGTACAGAGTTCTCCCACAGACGTGGTGAAGACAGGAAGAGATACATGAAGCTAGTTTGGCTAATCAGATTATATATAAGTCTGAAAGGACTAACTGAATTAACATGTATTCCACAGACATATTTTTAAAATTTTATAAATTGGTAGCATTCATTTAATAAAAGTTGTTAGGATTCATATTAATTAGCTATCACATTAAAAATTAATTCTCTACATTATTTAGTGACTAAATATGCAACTTTCCCATAAGCAGCTACTTGTTTGTCTTTTAAGTGAGCATTTAATTTAAAGCATCTCATTCTGACGGTTGTAAGATGACTAATGATAAGTTCCAGTAAATTTGAAAATTAGATGAAATGGATGGGGCTTCTTTTCCAGGAAAAGCAAAATACCATAGTGACTCAAAGAAAAGAAGAAACTATGAAAAGAGAAGACATCCAAAAAGAAACTGGAAACTAGAAACATGTTAGAATTGTGTAGTGCAGTGAATTTTAATATAGTCTCAGAAACAAACATCTCTCATTTTAGCTGATAAAAGACTTTCATTTTCAAAAGAAGACAATGTTACACACACACACACACACACACACACACACACACACACACACACAGTCTTTTCAGCAACCATCAAAAAGGTGTAAGTCTAACAATAAGTGCAGGAATAAGCAAATTATGGTACATCTATGCAGTGGAGTACAGCTCAGAAATAAAAAAGCAATGTATGATTGATATACTCAACAGTTGCAGAATAATCATGCTGAGTAAATGAATCCAGACAAAAAAGATTGTTCGATTGATTTTGTACAAAATTCTTAAAAATGCAAATCAATGTATAGCGAGAGAAAGCAGATCAGTATTGTCTAGGGCAGGCAGGAGCAGGAGGGAGGGGCAAGAAGGAGGGATTCTCAGGGGGTTTGAAGAACCTTTTGAGGGTGATGATGTGATCTTGATTTTGGTGGTGGTTTCACAGGTACATACATGTCAGAATTTATCAAATTATGCCCTTTAAACATGTGCAGTTTATTGTATGCCTGTTAGACCTCAAAAAGCTGTTTTCAAAAATGTATAAGAACAAACTCTGATGGAATTTGCCTTTGATTTCCGAGGGCATAATTGTCATGAGTAACCTTATGGTGTTCACTAAAAGTTTGCTCACAAAATCATTAGGATTCTTCCAGTGATTTACAAAGAAATATGTGTGTACAAACAAATAAAAGATGTTAACTAATAAGATAGGCTGGCTCAACTTATTTTATACTCTGTAAGTAAAAGAAGAGAGCTTGCTTAACTTGGTAAAGTTACCGTCTTTCCAGATGCCTCCAACACACGTCACACTCGCAGGCAAAGTTTGTGAATTTTAGCCTTAAAGTCATGAAAAACACAAAAGTGCCTAATAGTATTGCTACTCTATGTATATATATCCTATATAGAGTAAAAATGTTTACACCTTGGAAAGATACAAAAAGTAAACAGACGAGTGTGATTATTTATAGACAATATAATCATCTAACTGGGAAATCCAAGAGAGTGAACAGAAAGACTTAGAACTAGAAAAAAAATTCAAGAGAGAGGGCAGATATAATATCCTTAGCTTTCCTATACTCTGACAAAACTAGAAACGTGGCTGAGGGTTGGGGGAAAATATTTACAACAGCAACAAAAATTGATCTATAAAATATTCAGAAATTAGTCCATCATAAATATGTAAGATCTGTTTGAGAAAAACTCTTAAACTATCTATACATAAGGGATGATTTAAATGAAAAGATATTCCATGTACTAATTGGGAAGGCCCAATGTTGCAAAGATATTCAAATTGCAATCCCTTGAAATCCATTGACATTATCATGTCACAATCTTTCTTTTGAGAAGCAATTAGGATTTTTTTTTTTTAACTAAGGCAGGTTGCATCAGTATCTCCTAGAAAATAACAATTACCTGTAGTGTCTTTTGCTCAAAGCATCTTTGGAGATTGTGTGGCTTGTCCTTGCGCCTCAGCATTATGAATAAAGTCAGTCTATGTCTCCACTGAAATGCACAGATATGGTGAAAATGTGATGCTCAGAGTAGCCCAGTGCTTCTCTCACAGCTACATTAGAGGAGGTCCATCTCACAGTGGTACCCATGAAACAGGGCTGAGTTGGGCCAATGTCTCTGCCACCATTTTTGGCTAAGTGAGCCACACCAGTTCTGGGACAGGAAAACACTTTGACAGGTCTCTCTTGTTGTCCTGAAACTTACATCTCAATAAAATTTTAAAAAGAGTAAATTTAGAGGAGTCACCCCTTATTTGGCAGGTACTAAAACAGATGACATTTCTCATAAATAAATTTATAAGTTCAGTGTGTCCTAATCAAAATCCCAATATGATATCTTTGGACCCTGACAAGCTTATTCCAAAATTCAACTGGAAGACAAAACAGATAAGAACACCCAAAAACAATTTTTTTTTAAATTCATGAGAACACTACCTACTTAATATAAAAATATAATAAAACTATAATAACTAAAGCAAAGTCCAATAGCATATAAAAATAGATGATAGTAGGAAGAGATAAATCTAATGTTGGATAGGATCACAAATATAGAATTTAATTCCACAGTCCTATTTGAGGTTCTTTAATGTAGCTTTTATTTAGTTTTTGCTTTTACTCCACCGACAATTCAGTGATAATATCAAAAGTAAAAATGGACTCGGCAATTTCTTGTTTCTTATATTACTTTTATGTTTCTCTATTTCAATCAATTTTGTAGTCCTCAAAAGAAGGAGAGAGGTCGAAAGGCGTAGACCTTATTTCCAGTGGCTCGATCTCTACTGAGGTAGGCCAGCATGACTATCTCTATGGAGGGCAGGACAGGCCCGAGCAGGCCACAAGCCACAGTCTGCCTCTCTCCTTGAGAATAACTGAGCAGTTGTATGTATCAGGCAGGCTCTAAGTGCTCTGCACATACCCAAGTTGGGTACCTTCTTCAAGGTTTTATAGTAGTAAAGATCTGAATCTGTCAGTGAGACTTCAAAACCAGGTGGCCTCCCAGTACTCCCATCCTCCCTCTTTTTTTAAAAAAATTAAATATAGCTGACATACCATATTACATTAGTCTCAGGTATACAACATAGTGACTTGACATTTATATATCTTATGAAGTGATCACCGTAAGTCTAGTACCCATCTGTCACCATACAGTTATTACAATTTTGTTGACTATATTCCCTATGCTGTACAGTTACATCCCTGTGACTATCTTATAACTGTAAGTGGAGCCATCCCTGCTGTCTTTGCCCTTCTGACGTTTCCTTGTATACTGGTTTGTTTGTGTGCCTGACATTTTTGGTGTGGCCTCGTCCCATATCTGTGCTCCAGCCTCATGGGCAGCCTAATTCAACTGTTCCCTGTTGGCTCAGCCCAAAGGGAACCCTGGAGCTGGGAAATGCCCCTACTGTGCGTCTCCAGTGTAAGTGTTGTCGGTGTTTGTTTTCTTTATTCGACTGTGAGCACCTTAGGGCAGGGAACCTTCCATTGAAATTTTATTAAAATTTATCACAGTGTTTGGCAGATGCTGGACATTGAATATATGTTTGATAAATTAATGGATTCTAAATACCAAATTTTACCAGAATTAGCAGAAATGACCTGGGTATAGTCACATTACGTCTCCTCAGTGATTCAGACAGCTGACTCTCTGGGCTTATATGGTGCTAAGTCTGCCCCCATCCCAACCCCTTTTACTTTTGTCGTTGCAGCTGATGGGATCAGAACGGATGGAGATGCGGAAGCGGCAGATGTCGGCAGCTCAGGAGACAGCAGACCCCCTTCCCGGCCAGCAAGGGGTGGGCAACCGAGGATCCAATGCATGTTGCTTCTGCTGGTGTTGCTGTTGTAGCTGTTCTTGGTGAGGTTGGAGGCTTTCTTATTAATGTGCTCCTGGTTGGGAAATGGTACCCCTGAATTGTGCCAATTTTTGATTGACTCGAGTGTTTTTTAAACAACTCCCGTATACCTGACACCGATGTAGATTCTGGGAGGGACAACAACAACAACAACAAAAGAAGAAGAAGAAGGAAGAGGAGGAGGAGGAGGAGGAAGAGGAGGAGGAGGAGGAAGAGGAAGAGGAAGAGGAAGGAAGAGGAAGAGGAAGGAGGAGGAAGAGGAGGAGGAAGAGGAAGGAGGAGGAAGAGGAAGAGGAAGAAGGAAGAGGAGGAAGAGGAAGAAGGAGGAGGAGGAAGAGGAAGAGGAAGAGGAAGAGGAAGAAGTAGCAGCAGCTACATCCGAACCCTTGAGGGACTGATATTCAAATCCCTGAAATCAGGCCGACATATGTCAAACAACTAACAAACAATTGAAGGCAGTTGATGAATGAATATTACTACTTGGGCATAAATGGTGCCTAGATGTTTAGAAAGCAGTGAACTCATAGCACTCTGGTTGGGCATAGAGGCTTCATCAGGGAGTTAGAATTTAAGATGGCTTTTAAAAGTTATGGTTGAGAAATAGAAAGAGCCTGGATTTTATCCTCTACTGCTTTGCTTTGTTAATTCGTTTTTTGTTTTTGAGGAAAGGGAAATGTCAAAATATATGCTTAACAGGGAGGAAAAAAAATTAAAATTTGGGCTAACTTACTGGTAGAGTAATGATTATGTATTTCCTCTACCAGTAAGTTCATAAAGCATCATTGACCATTTGAGTCACAGTTAAGGGTCTGGAGAAATGTATGTAATTCACACTTAGAAATTATAGGAACATTAAATTGTGTTTCTGAAACTGTGCTCTGAAAAGTGCTTAGTGCCAGCCAAATGTGTGCATAACTTTAGGCAATTAAATTATTGAAAATTTATGTAGGCTTGACGACAAGTTGGACCAAGACCTCACTATCCAGTGAAGAAGGATATTGTAACTGATCAAGAACAGAGACACAACTGGGCAGTGGGAGTGGAGGTTGAAAATGAAATGTCTGGGAAAGTTTGGTCTGCTCCCACTTGACTTGGGCCAGTGTTAATTTCCAAGAAGTCCCAGTCTGGAGAATGGGATCCAGCAATACAATACTTCGAGGACTAAAGGAATCATGATGCTGGGTGGTGTGTCCACTTGGGACAGAGCCCAGACAGTAAGTGGGAATGTGGGAGAGACAGGGCTAACAAGAGGAATTCAAGGTGAGACTTCAGCTTAAGTAGGAATTTAGAAGACTAGGTTAGAAATTGGAGCAGAGGCACATGTTGATACACCCTACACACATGGGTATCTAGGACTCACCCTAAGCCGGGAGCCTATACACCAGTTATGAAGAGACTAGGCCTCTGTCTACTCTTTTACCTTGTTAATCAGTCTCAGTGAGATGATTAGAGATGATTGTCTGAGAGCTGTGCAAAGATATCCTAGTGCAGGTGAGACTCCCAGATGGCATTTACTCTGTCCCCTCTTCCTTCTCTACTGTCTTAGGAGGGCAGAAGAGTCTGAGATGGTGGCCTGAACAATGTATGGCATAAGGTGGTGGTAGGTCTTAGAATGGGCTTCCCCTACTAGCACCAACTGGGGTGAATAAAATATAAATCTGTACCTAGATGTCATCATCAGAGCCACCACTTACGTAGCATGTGTCACATGTGTGTATGAGAGACTATAGCAGTATCTTCAAAGTCCTAGAGAAAAGTAACTTTAAATTTAGTCAAACTATAATTCAAGGGTATGGATAAAGTTTGACATTTTCGGACATACAAAGGCCAAGAAAGTTGGACCTTTAGACCCTCCCTAAAAGAACTAAGAAAGAATGTACTTCAGGAAAAAAATAAGTGAACCCAGAAGGTAGTTTTGGGAAATAAATAACAATGATGGACATAAGAGGGAAAAAATATAGCTATAAAACTCGGTATTTAATTTTGTGTTAAAAAGTATAAAGCCAAAGCTGTAAACAAATAATCTCATGTTAATGATAGATAAAGCAATATCTATCAGACTTTCTTTGAAAAAAAATTTCAAGAACATTCTCTTTCAAAATTAATATTATTCATGATTAGTCAGAAATACAATATATAGTTTCCACATCAATGGAAGACGACAAAAGAGATATAGAAAACTTTGTCAGCATATGACAAAAGTGGCTTTAGCCAAAGAGAGAATGAACTAGTCTATAAATAGCAAGGTATTTGGTATTAGGATGACTAGCTCATCCCAGTTGCCCAGAACTGTCTTGGCTTTAGCACCAGTGTTCATAAGAATTACAGCAAAATCTGTAAAAGAAGAAAAATCATAAATCTAACTACATTAAAATATGAAAATGTATTTAATAAGAGATATAAAACATATTACACACAAAGGCTGTACATGAATATTCATGGCCACATGATTCACACCAGCCAAAAAGTAGGAACAACCTAAATGTCCATCAACTGATGAATGAAACAAAATGTGGAACATCCAACTGCGGAATAGTAATCAGCCATAAAAGGCAGGAAGTACTGAAACTGCTGAAATGTGGATGAACCTTGAAAACATTATTGTAAGTGCAAGAAGTCAGACACTAAAAGACTGCATATTTTATGTTTCGATTTTATAAAATATCCAGAATAGGTAAACTCATAGAAGGTAGATTAGTGATTGCCGGGGGATGAGGGAAACGGGAGTGAGTGTGAATATATAGTTTCTTTTTGGAGTGATGAAATGTTCTAAAATCATAGTGATGTTTGCACAACTGTATAACTATACCAAAAACCATTGACTTTTACCATTTAAATTATGAGTTGTATGGTGTGTGAATTGTATCTTAATAAAGCTGTTTTTTAAAATGGGTTTAACAAAAGATATAAGAAATAAAATGAACAGATAAAACATACTGGGAGAAGATAGTTACAAAGCATTTAACAATTCAGATCTAGAATATATCAAGAACTTCAGGAGATTAATAAGAAAATAATGACCAAAAGAAAAGTTAGATAATCTACTTCTACTAACAAGGATCAGATATATGAAAGTTTCATACCTTTCTAAATATTATGCCATACCCTAGAAAAACTTCTTGCACACATGCAAAAGGAGACAAGTGTGAGAGGATTCACTGCAGCATTAATCCGATTGAGGAAAAATTGAAAATGTCTCCAAAGTTCAGGAACAAGAGAATGGATAAATACGTCATGGTATAGTTATACAACGCGATAATACCGCACAGCATTTAAATTCATGTGCCAGAGGGAAGAAAAATTCTAAAGCAATGCATATTGAATAATAACATTTTTACGAAATTTGAAAATATCTGTGTGTATTTACATATTTATACATCTGTAGAGACCAACTAACTATAAATGGTAATGATAAACAACAAATTAAAGATGATAGTTATCTCTTGGTTAGAGGGGAAATGGAATGGAAAAAAATATACAGCCAGAGATTTATCTATGTTGAGATTTATCTATGTTGATAATACATAGTAGAGCCAATTTTTAAGAAAGGTAAATGGCCATGCATTATCTAAATCCTTGTATTATCTATCTCAGAATTCTGCTTCATAGCCTTCTCATATTTCATTTTATAAAAGAAGTCATGTAGGTTCTTGATCTCTTGACAAACTTTTTTTTTCCTTTCTAGAAGATTGAATAGTTTTTTTTCCTTTTTAAAACTCAAAAATTTACCAAAATATATCTAACATGGGTCTTCTTTCACTGAATAATTCTTAAACATGGTGAGAAACGATTTGGGCTTCTATCAACATTTTCTTGTTCTACTGTAACAATAATAATTTAACTTGGATTTAAAATATTGACGCAAAATATATTATTCACTTTTTCAAGAACATATTGTCTCCTTAAATATTTCTACTTTTTAAAAAAATGAGGCATGGAAAAAATGTCAAAGCTTAAATAATTGCATTATTTGGTTCATAGCATAACTTCTAGTTCTCCTAGGAATCTTGTGTCAAGTTCATCCACCTTTCTCTCTTTGCTTTTTCATACCCGCCGTGTAGTAATGTTTTTTTGCTTAACAAAAGAAGCCAGGGAAGCCTGTGTTAACGCTTTTGCATAGAGAATACCATGCAGGTGCCTCTCAAGTTTTTGTTTTTGTTTTAAGAAACCATTATTTACTGAAACTTCGTAGACCTGGCTTCATGAAAGCAACATCACAGAAGAGTTGCTGCATTTCTAATGACTTTGCATTTGAGGAAAAATAGAGCTACGGAGTAGCTCTAGTAAGATAAAGCAAACTAGTAAGATACAGAAGCAATAGTAAGATAAAGCAAACTCATAATCAATGATAAAAATCCATTTTGATATTAAAGGGAAACTAAAAGCATTCTTGCTGAAATCAAGAACAAAGCAAGGATGGGGGAGAAAAAAATGGCATAGATGATAGAGGCTCTGTTCATCTCTCTGGAGACAAAATCACAGTTGTGACAGAAACAAGGAGTAACAGCAAAGAAAAATCACCTGGGATCTAGATGAAGAAGCCATACAACTACAGGGAAATCCAAGAAAGCACCCTGCAAGGCAGAAGTTAGGATGGAGCAAGGACGTGGGGCTGCCTGGTCCTGAGCGGCTGAGTGAATGGAGGCTGTGGCAGTCGCAGACGCCCCTTAAAGGGGCCTCATCCAGGAGCAGATTTATATGGTGACAGATCTGCTCACTCTAGCACTAGTGCCGATTTGGCTGTGCGCAGGGGGCACCAGGGACTTACAGGGAAACATTGTCAGAGTGAGGGCCTAAGCGAGACTCGCTCAATACAGAAGTACCAGTGGTATCCATTGTTCCCTTTTGAGCCCTACTTCTCCCAGTGCACAGACACAGTGCTGCCATAGCCCTGACATCATCAAACTGGATAACAAAGGTTGCTCTGCCCAGAGGATTCCCTGAAACCCCACCTCCCCCAACTTGAGGCCCCACCCAAGCTACATCCTGGTATATCCTCAGTGAGTCAGGTGCTCCTTGCCAAGACTCACACTGGTGGAAGCAGCTGGCCTCGGTTTTTGTTGTGGCCTTTTGAGGCAACTATAAGCACAGCATCTGTGGATTGTTTGCTGAATCTTAACATGTGGATCCGCAGGGGTAGAAGCTTGGGCTGAGTTTGGCCTATAGCTGAACCCCTCTCAGGACTGTGCCACTGGACACCTACTTCACAAATCCACACTAATGAGACTGACAGACTTAGAAGCTTTGCTTAGTACATAGAAACAGACACACAAAGGCAGCCAAAATGGGAAGACAAAGAAGCAGAAACTATATGACAGAACAGAAATCCAGATATAATGGAGTCAAGTAATCTAACAGATGCAGAGTTCAAAACACTAGTTATAAAGATGCTCAACTTTTTGGAAATGTAGAGAACTCCAACAAAGAGATAAAAATAGAAATGGAAATTATAAAAGGGAACCAGTCTGATACGAAGAACACAGTATCTGAGATGAGAAGTGTATTAAATGGAATAAACAAAGGAATACACAAAGTGAATAAAGAAGAGGATCATATGCCCTATCTAGAGGAAAGGAAAGCAAATCAGGACACTCAATTGGAATAGCAAGAAAAAAGATGCCAAGACTATAAAAATAATTTAAGGAGAATATGGGACACTATTAAGGCTCCAAGTATTCGTTTGATCAGTGTAACTAATGAAAATCAAGATGTCGAACAGCTGTTTGAAGAAATAATGATGGAAATCTTCCCTAACCTGGTGAAAGAAATGGACATAAAACCCCAGGAAGCTCAGAGGATTCCAAAAATCAGAGATCTAAAGAGGCCCACACCAAGACACATCATAATCAAAATGCCAAAGGTTAAATATAAAGAATATTAAAAGCAGCAAGAGAAAAACAAATAATTACACATAAGGGAACACCCATATGACTGACAGCTGATTTCTCAAAAGGAACTATGCAGGACAAGAAGGGATGGACAAAAAATATTCTACAGGATGATGGCTCAGGTTGTACAACCAAGAATAATTTGTCCAGCAAAGCTATCGTGTAGAGTTGAAGGACAGATAAAGAGCTTCCCAGACAAAAATAAACTAAAGGAATTTATCACCACCAAGACAGTATTACAGGAAATGTTGGAGGGACTTCTTTAAGAAGAAAAAACATGTATCAAAAATAGGAAGAAAGGATAAACAACTACATTCCTATCAATAAGTACCTTAAATGGAAAATAATTAAGTGCTGCAACCAAAAGATAGAGTGGCTGAAAGGATAAGAAAACAAGACCCCTACATATGAAAAGGAAGAGAATGGAAAAAGATATTGCTTTCATGAACCTAGAAGGTATTTAAGTCAAACAGAGAAAGATAAACACTATATGATTTCACTTATATGGGGAATTTAAGGAATAAAATGAACAAACTAATCAAAAACAGACTCAAAAATACAGTGGACAATTTGGTGATGGACAGAGGGTGTTTGGGGGTCTGGGAGAATAAGGTGAAGGGTTAAAGAAGTACAAATTTGGAGCCGATGGACAGTCATGGGGATGGGGAGCATGGCATAGGGAATGCAATGACCGCTAATACACTGGCTAGGTGGAGGGTCAGGGGAGGGAGGGAGCAACTGGGGGGATCATTTTACTAACTATATAATGTCTAACCAATATACCGTATACTTGAAACTAATTAAAATTTAAAAACTAAAAAAATTTTTTAAAAAAGAACAAAGTATGGGTGTCTGTGATCTTTCCTACTATTTAACATTGTACTGTAGGTATCCATCAATGCACGTAGGCAAGAGAAGATGACTTGAGGTCTAAGAATTGGAAAACAAGGAATAGTGTCCCTGTTTGCAGATGATATGAGAGTATACCTGGAAATCTCAAGAGAATTATGGTTAACCTGATGCGAACACAAAAGAATTCAATAAGATATAAAATTAGCATAAAAATAAGCCTTCAGAAAGTAAAAATTGAAAAGACAAACCAATTTAAAAATGGGCAAAGGATGTGATTATACAAGTCTCTAAAGATGTACAAATACCTAATAAATACATGAAAAAATGCTCAATGTCATTAGTCATTAGCAAAATGCAAGTCAAAACCATAGGGAGATACTACTTCATATCCACTTAAATAGCTAGAATAAAAAATATAGACAATAAACAAGTGTTGACAAGGATGTAGAAAAATTGGATCCCTCCAAAATTGCTCATAGGAGTGTAAAATGGGACAGCTGCTTTGGAAAACAATTTGGGACTGAATTTCCATATGAAAACAGTTCTGCTCTTGGGTGTCTAACCTAAAGAAATAAAAACAGACATCCACACAAAAACTTGTACATGACTGTTCATAGACAAATTATTTTATTCTAATTAGCCAAAAACTGTAAACAACCTAAATATTCATCAGCTGGTAAATGGATAACAAGTTTTGGTCTATCCATACAATGGAATATTATTAAGCTGTGAAAAGGAATGAAGTACTGATACATGCTACAACATATATGAACCTTGAAAACATCATACCAAGTGGACAAAGCTAGCCCCAAAAGACCACATATTGTATAATTCAGAGTAGGCAAATCTATAGAGACAGGAAGTAAATGCATGTATGCTTGTGGAGAAGAGATATAGGGAGTAATGTGGAGTGACTGCGAACAGCGATGAGCTTCTTTTCATAGTGATAAAAATGTTCTAAAATTAGATAGTAATGATAGTTGTACAACTTTGTAATTATGCTTAAAACCACTTAATTGTACACTTTAAACAGGTAACTTTATGCTGTGTATAACTAGTTAGAAGATGAGATAGAAATAAAAATTCCATTTATAATAACAACAAAAATACTTGGAATAAATTTAGAAAGAAATGTACAAAATATATAATGAAACTTAACCTCTCAAAAGGTATAGTAGATTTTTATTGTACACTTTCTTAGTTCTCTCTAATACTTTTGTATGTGTGTCTATAAATATATATATAAAACTTCTATTTTGACTGCAAAGTCTGGAGAATATATACTACTTTTCAAGGTGCTAGAAATGAAATGAAATAAAAATTTGAAAAATGAAAAATAAATGAAAACCCAAAATATCCTAATAATCTTCCCCTTTTACTACTTTCTGATGGACATGATTTTACAAAAACGATTATTCTAAATGTATACTCTCTCTCAATTAGTGTAGATCATAATATTATAAATATGATTTATTTTGCTAATACTTTGTTGTCATACTTTTGATTTTCTTAAGAAAACCAATCAGGGTCTTTTTTTTTTTTCAGGAAAAGAAAGAAGTTCTACTTGGTAATCTGGAGTTCTTTTTAGAATATTTATAAAAAAGCTTTTTTCTATATAGAATGATCTCAACTGATATGTAAATGTCTTATTTTGTGCAGTCTCGCGGTTAGAAACCAAGAACAGAGACTCAGGAGGACTTCTGATGAACTCAGAAGAGATGACCTTCCAATCTGTGAAGAAAGGTAAATCTCATTTGTTTAGCTCACTAAATTGATAGAAATGCTTTCCTTGTGGGGTAGGGGCAGGGGATTATGTTTCAGTGAACATAGTTTCTCTAACTGCAATTAAATAACACCAATCATAATGTGGCATCACATTTTCACTCTATAGATTTCCCTTTAATTCATTGTGCGACAAAGAGAAAAATCAGTTCCATTATTAATTTAATCCCTGCTAATCACAAATATAAATTCATGAAACATGACATTATTTTATTTTTATATGTGTGTTTTTAAAATAAAAGACCGTAATGAAACAAACATGTAGTTTTCAGGAAAGTTTTAAAAATTCATTTTTTCCTTAACTGTTAACTTTACTTCCATTAATATATTATTTTTTAAATTTAAGTAAATTACTTTCCATAATTCCAAATTTTAAAATTGTCTTTTTTCCCACCTGTAGTATATCAATGGATTTACTTTCACTTACCTATTCTTATACCTTTCCTTGGTATTATGCCTATGTAATTGCAAATGCTAAACAAATATCCTAAAAGCATTGATCAAATAAGGTCTTGTATTATAGTGCTTATTTTTAATGGAAAAAAGCAAATAGTCTAAAAGATTATTAAATGTTTTGCTCCATTCTTTATCTTCTTTATTCTTACCTATATTTTTCAAAGTCTAGGAAGCACATTAAAATCTTCCACAACTTGAGTTTGTTAAAAATAGCTTTTATCTTATATATTCCAGTATATTGTATTCTGTACCAAAGCTTTTAGGCTGTTCTATCTGAAACCAGAATGTCTATATCTGGCTCTACCTATCCTGCCAGCAGGACCTCGGGACCTTGGGCACTTTACTTAGTAGCTGCATTATGCCTCCTAATTCCTTATGTGTAAAATGAGGATAATCATAGTGTGTTGTGGTGAAGCCAAAGAAAGGTTGTTGTGAATATTAAATAATACCAGTAAAGCACTGAGAATGGAGCCTGGAAAGAGGCAAGCATTCAATATATATTGGCCGTTATTAGTTCTCAGTCCTATCCAGTGATATAAAAGGACTCTTTGTTCAATTTAATTCCTGTTGCTTCCGATTCTACTTCAATATTAATATTATTCTTATTCGCATTTGCGTCATGTATCTTTACATGTCTATTTGTCTTTAATTTTTGGTAATACTTTGTATGTTTCCCAGTGTTGGATTTTGGCCCAGTTTGAGTCTTTGTGTCTAAATAGATAATTAGAATCCAATTATGTTGGGCCCGTTATTTTGATGATTACTAATATGTTTAATCTTCTAGCATATTCTTTGATAGTCTGCTTGTAATACCACCTAATTATCTCCTTAATTTTTTTTCTTTTCTGTTTTGTCTTTTTGCTGTATGAACTGTGATTTTTTTGCTCTGAGGTTCTTCAGTACTATGAAAAGTATATGCTCTTATTTTTTTTTTAAATGTACTAATGATTTTATCTTTAAGTTTTTCAAAATCATTCTTTAATATATATTTCTTAAACTGACAGGAGTGAAGAGAGATATCTTTTAAATCCTCACATGTAAGGAACATAATTTAGCATACTTTACTAAGCCTCACCAATTAACCTTTCTAAAAAGAATCCAGGATTTTTACATAGATTACTTTGTTATTATTTTTATTTATTTTTTAAATTTATTTTTAAATTTTTTTCATTTATTTTTTTAATTGAAGAAATGATTTAAAAGTTTTCCCCCATCTACCTCTCCTCTCCCCCCTCCCCTCTTCCCCTTCCTCCCGCCTCTCTTCCCCCTCCCCTCTCCCCTCTGGTAACCACTAGTCCATTGTCCATGTCCATGAGTCTCTGTTTGTTTGTCCTGTTCGTTTGTTGCTTTTAGGTTTATATTCCACATATAAGTGTTATCATTTTCAACTTTTTCTGTCTGGCTTATTTAGCTTATTATTTTTAAATTCTCTTTTAAACATCTTTCAAAACTAAGTTTCTAGTTAACTAGAAAATTAATTTTCTATTTTATATTTTCACACAGAATACTTTCTTCATGAAGAAAATTTAAATACCCACTATAAAAACAAAAATCCAAGTAATAGAAAATTTTTACAATAAAACTCAATCTTCCTCTTATTCTAGACCTCATTCCAATCTCCAGATATACAAACTGCCATCAATAGTTTCTTTTTATATCCTCAAAGGGATTGTCTGTGGATTCAGTTGTAACGAAATGGAATCCATCTTACACACTGAATCTCTTTTTGAAACTGAACTTGAAACTATTGTTTAGACATCTAGGTTTGATTGTTTTCTCTGCCAACTATTCTCTTTCTACAAGCCACTTTCTCTGGTCTTGAGCTTTTCATTTATGTTGCACTGCTGGGTCAGTTGTAATCCATCTTCAAGATATGATTTCAAGAAAAGGACATAGAATTTACATTGTGAATCTCTCCATGAGTGTTTTTTTCTATGATATTCATGTAATTAGGACAAGTTACCTACATAGCATATTTTGGGTATACATGCTTTACCCTCAAAACTAATTAGAGATCTTTGGGCCTTGTGTCTTAGTGGATAATCTGAGGGACTTTCCAACACCGAATAACTGATTTTGCATAAGTCTCAAAGTTTTTGCAGTGCTGCGCTCACCGAAAGTAAGAAAACAAACCGAATAAAAAGTAAGCAAAACACTGAGTAGGGACTGCTAACCACAGGAAAGAAGAGTTTTCTCCAAGGGCAATTGCAGAGTGGGGTCGAGGCAAGGTGTTAAAACAGTCTCTCTGATTAGTCCTGATCCGTGAAGGGAGCTGAAGTTGTCCTGGGTCAGTAACACCTCTGAGATCTCACAAGGGGCAAACAAACATCTTCTCTGGAGGAAAAGAAACATCCTCAATTTCAACTCATAGTTTCCCAAAGATAGAGAAAAACTAGAAGTTATGAAATTAAAAGGAAACCACCCACCCCAAATGAGAGTCAGTAGAAACAACACTTAGATTTAGAGCCCAAGGGCGTAAAGATGTTATTAAAGTATCTGTAATGAAATATAAAATAATGGTTTCTAAAATATTTAAGCTAATTAAATATGGAATCACAGAACTAAGTAAGCAGAATTCAACTCTCCAATATATCCAGGACTGTGAAGTTGTGCTGTAGTTTTGCAAGATGTTACCGTGGGGAAAACTGGGCACATGGTACATGAGATCTCTCTGTATTATTTTTTCTTAATTTTTTGAATATTATTTTCTGGAGACCAGAAGTCCAAACTCAAGGTGTCAGCAGGACTGTGCTCTCTGATGGCTCAAGGGGACAATCCTTCCTCGCTGCTTCTAGCTTCTCTGGTAGTTGCCAGCAATCTTTGGTATTCCTCAGCCCGTAGATATTTCATGCCAGTCACTTGACAGTATTTTCCATCTGTCTTCATGATGTCTTCCCCCTGTGTCTGTCTCTGTGTGTCCAAATTCCCCTTTTGTAAGAACACCAGTCACATTGGGTTAGGGCTCACCCTAATGAACTCAATGTGATTACATCTGCAAAGACCCTCTTTCCAAATAAGCTCACGTCCTGAAGTGCTGAGGACTTCAACATGTCTTTTTTAGTTTAACTCTTATCACCTTCCTATGAAACAGTGGATCCAATTGGTTTTGCAGATTAGTTCCATGAGACATTTTAGGAATTGGTCATTCCAAGTTGTACAAGTCTTGTCTAACTACCCAGATGTCTAAGAGGCCAGTATAATAGCGATACCAAAACCAGATGAGGACAGTACAAAAATGGAAAATTAGTTATGAATCCTGTTCAGGAACTATGGCCATGTACAGCAACATGGGTGAATGAATCTTAGACAATGTTAGGTGAAAAAAGGAAGCTGCAAAAGACAACATATAATAAGCCATTTTTATAAAGTTAAGAAAAAACAACTAAAGAACATATTCTTCAGGGATACATACATACTAAAAACTATGAAAAATAAGAGTAAGGGAAAAGAAAGAATGAGGATCATTAATTATTAAACAGACCATGTTTTCTGACCTTGATATAATTATAAATATAAATTAAAAAATCAACTAAAATGGAAAGTCCAAAGTCAAGAATAGTGGTTCCCTCAGTGACAGGGGAGTTGAGAGAGCCATGCGCAGACGTAAGCACAGCTGTTGGTGACGGCCTGGTTCTTAAGGAAAATGGTGAATTCTTAAGTGCTCGTTTTTGTTGGCACCCTTCATAACCTGCAGTTTTACAATTTATGTTCTTTTCTCTTTCTCTTTAAAATTCTCTTTCGCATTTAAAAAAAATACTGAGTGGACACTGCCCCATTGCTCTTCTGGAAGTCACTGTGGTTAGGGCTGACAGGTCTGTCACGTGACTAGGGAGTTCATGCTTAGATGGTCATAGGATTTCTCTTTTATAATTTAAAAACTGCCAGGATGTGCCTAAATGTGAACAAGTACCTTCTCAGCAGTTATTCTGGCAATTGTGTTTATAGGCATTTTGGTAGTAGCCATGCAATCCAGCCGGACAATTTGAAAGTACCAAATTCATGTTTTTATTAAAGGCTTAAAGAAATGAGAACAGCTCTTTCCCTTCCTAAAAGGGCCTGTGTGCACATTGTCACTCTCAGAGAGGAAAAAGATAGGTTTCTAGTGATGAAATTCAAATTAACCAATAACATAACTCCCTTTGGCCCTTTCTTTCTGTCTCCACGAAGCCCAACTCCTACTCTGGAAGAAGTCAGAGCCTGGGCACAGTCATTCGACAAGTTAATGCTCACTCCAGCAGGAAGGAATGCTTTCCGTGAATTCCTCCGAACAGAATTCAGTGAAGAAAATATGCTTTTCTGGATGGCCTGTGAGGAACTGAAAAAAGAAGTTAATAAAAACATTATTGAAGAGAAAGCGAGGATAATATATGAAGACTACATTTCTATTCTTTCTCCTAAAGAGGTATGTACCTACTGAAGGGTTTTCCCCCAGAAAGCCAAAGGGTTAAAATTAACCCCTTCCGTTTGGCCACCTGGCACAGATACAGCTACTCCAAAATATAGAAAACAACTCCACCCACTATTCATAGTACAGGTGACCCTTGAACAACACTGATTTGAACTGTGCAGGTTCACTTACATGCAAATTTTTTTCAGTAAACACAGTATACTACTGTAAATGTATTTTCTCTTTAAGAATATAGTATGTAATACATATAACATACAAAATCTGTGTTAATTGCCTGTTTATCGGTCAGGAGTCCAGTCAACAGTAGGCTAGTAGTAAAGTTTTGGCAAGTCGAAAGTTATACGTGGATATTTGACTACACAGGGGTTTGGCGCCCCAACCCAAGGGCCAATTATATTCAAATCCCTTTGACCACCAGTGGGCTCCAAGTGCACTGTGAAATCTGTGAAAGATTTCAAGCATTTCTCTGTAAAAAAAGTATCCATAACTTTGATCAGATTCTCCAGAAGAGGCAGTCTATACATTTTACTATTAATACTGTTTAAAAATATTACACCCTATAAATTTATCTTTTAATTCTGAGCAAACTCTTGTTTATAGGTATCTCTACTTGGTACAGTAATAGCATCACTTATATGATACCGATGCTTCAGTGGCTTTCTCCAGGGTGTCCTTTTTTTAATATCAAAGAAGTTATGAGTGAAATCAAGCAAGATTTCCTCTCAGAGATTTTGTTCTTTTGACTCCAAAATCTAGGAGGTTAAGTTGGTCTCAAAACTAAGTGCCTTGTAGCTCTCATTATAAAATAATTCATTATTTCATACTATGTGCCACTAAGAATATAAAGTTATTCTCTGACAGGGCCTCTCCTGTCAGAGATCTCATAGACAAGGGAGCGACCAGACTGGGAGCCCCTGGCAAGACACCTCAGAGCCCTAACAGGGGCAGTGCAGTCAGCCATCAGCAGTAGATGGGGCAGGAATGGGAGAGACATACTAGGAGAGGCTGTAGATAATATAAAGGAAATTATAAGAAACTCAAGAGGATGAAGACATCCCAGAAGATAGGACTAGATGGGCCTAGGATAAAAATATTCAGTCATATCACAGTGAAAGTGTCAGTAGTTAGGTATGACCAAAGTGTTGCATGTTTACCATACTGTGAGGGCTGATGTCAGGCAGTAGGAGGAGGGTAAGGACAGTGGATGGTCCAAGGGCATCGAGGGATTTGGGAGCCATGATAGGTTTTCTGATTTCTATCCTGGGAAGCCCTTGGATTTTAGCCTGGTAATATCAACAAGTTTGGGTTTTGGAAAGACCAGTATGGCTGCAGAATGGATTTGGAGAAGACGACTAGAGGTAGATGACAGAGGATCAACTGAGTAGTCCAAACTGGAAGTGATGAGAGCCTGACTCAGCCAGCAGAAGGGAAACTGGGGAGGATTTGATGTGAGGGGGCAATCCCAGTGTCTGTGATGACCCCCACATGTATGGCTTGGGCAGACCAGGTGGCGTGCAGTTGGCTGAAACTGGGCAGACAAGACGGGGAGCATGCTTGGTAGAAGGAGTTGAGCTCAATTTTGCTTACTTACCTTCGTACCGTGAAGTTGGAGATATTCAGTTGACAGTTGTATGAATACGGAGTTCAGAAAGTTATTTCCATTTTGGATTAATAAAAAGCAAAAGAATTTTTATCCTTTAATTTATAGCTTCCACATATTTTCATTTTGTCGTGATTTCCCTTTCTATTTTAAAGCAAGATTTTTCATCGCTATCCTTTAAAACACTGTACAAACAAAATACTTCTTAGCAACTTTATGAAGCAAAAATGACACAAAAAGATGACATTTTCCTCCCAAAGATAAGCCTTCATTACTTGAAATGTAAAAGCTTAAAAGTTTTAAGAGCATAGCTTTGGGATCGGATTCGCCTGGGTTTGAATTCCAGTTCTCTCATTTAACAGACACATAACCTTGCGTGTATTTCTGAACCTCGACACCTGTTTCCTCACGTGTACGAAGGAGACATCGCCATTTGCCAATATGTGTGGGAGGATTGGGAAAGGGGACAGTGCAAAGCCCAACCCCAGCCCCTGGCACACCTGAGAGCCACTCTCAGTGACCCTGTGTTCATTTACCTGTCCTGACCAGGCGCTGTCTTGACCCTGCATTCACAGTGATATTCTTCATGTAGAGGCTGTAGAGAATGAAACAGTTCCATCCGTGCCTCAAGTGTTTGTGAACCAGAATATTTTTTGATGTTTTCTACAATAACTCAGTCTGATTGTCTAACAAGAACAGGAGTGTTCCTCCTTTCAGCCGTCAATACGCACTGAGTCCCCCTTGGCAGGAGCTGTGCTCCCAAGAACTGGGCCCTTAGACTCAAGAAGCGTCTAGCGGAGGATTGCCTAGTGGCGAATGCTGCCTTACAGATGAGCTCAGAGGGCTGGGAAGGCTTCCCAGGACAAGGGAGTGACATCTAAACCAAGACCTGAAGAAGTACAGTCAGCCAGGCGGAAGAGATGGGAAAGGTTTATTCTAGACAGAAGGAAGAAAGACAGGCTAGTTCTAGCTCCTTCTTTCTTTAAATACCAAGGGAATTCCAATTCCTTTAAGTTCTTGTGTGAAATAGTGAGCTGGGGAATCAGTGGAAGCAGATCCTAAAGGGTTCATAAGTTTCAACTTGGAACTCGTAAGCTTTGGATTTGATCCTGAGAACACAACAAGCCAGTGCAAGGGCTGAAGCTGGAGTGTCAGGATGGGGTTTGCACTGTAGAAAGATTCCTCTGGCCAAACCATGGCGCAGTTTGGAAAGGTACAAGACTGACAACAAGAGACCAGTTAGGAGGCTGGTGAACAAGTCCAGCAGGAAATGGTGAGTGAGCCTCCGCAAGGGGCATGGCAGACAGGAAGAAGTGGACACATTCAAGAGCTGTTAAAGGGGTAGGGTCACCAGGACTTTGTGACTGAATATAGAGCCAGAGGGAAAATGAAGGATGAGCAGGACTCCAAATTGGGTGGGAATAAATAGTTCCATCCTTTCACAAGCTATACAAGAAAAAGATGTGGAGATGCTGGGAATGTCTTCAATGTATTATTAGCTTTGAGTTACCTGTGAGTAGGCAAAAGAGCCTTTCCAGGAGGAGGGCAGATATACTCATTTGGAAAGGTAGATCATTGAAGTCAATACTTAATGACTTAGCTAGTCATATTTTGGGTTTTATATTAAGCAAGTGTGCATTGCACAGCATTGGAACCATCACGGTCTACTGATGCGGAGCTGGTCCAGCTAAGGTTCCTCACATGAAATGGAACAGTGCGAATTCATCTTTGCTGCTTTGGCCTATACTCTTGTTTGTCTGTTGCCCTGTGGGAAAGTCTGAGGCTAGTAGCTTGCTCTGCTCTGGGAGCCAGCCTTGTCTAGGATGAGCCAACATTCCCTAAGGACTGCATTCCAAGTACTTTAAATAAATTCTCCTTAAATCCTCACCAGCTATCACCACCATCACCCCCACTTTATGGAGCAGTTCATTAGGATACTATTTACTTTGGCCAAGGCCCCACAATTAAGCAGTGACAGAGCTGGGATTTAAACAAAGGCCCCAAGATTTTAACCCTTCCACAGTGCTTCTGAGTCAGCTCCCACTTCAGCGGCCAGCCTGGCACTCGTCCCCAGGAATCCACAACTGTTCTGGCAGCCGCAGCCTGGGACCTCCAGGTTGTATCCCTTAACGTTTAGGCTTTAGCAAGGGGTCAGTCTATGGATGCTACCTTGTTTCTTCAAAGGACATAGTACACTCATTTTAGAGAGGAAAAACAATGCTGTGTTTTTCTAAAGCAGTGTGATCCCTACCAGAATGACCTGGCACTTGTGAGAAATACACATCATCAGGCCCCTCCCCAGACCAACTGAGTCAGAGCCTCTGCAGGTGGGGCCCAGCAGTCTGTTTGACAAGCCTCCCAGGGGCTCCTGCTGCCGCTGAAGTTTGAGAACCCCCGTTCATTATGTGTCAGTGTCTCTTTGGACAGTTTAGATTTCTGGATGACCTTGCTTGATTTGGGACTTTTAAAAACTAGACCAAGCTATGGGAGTTTGGGATGGACTTCAAAGAGAAACGCATCTAATATAACTCTTACTTGTTTCTATTGACAGGTCAGCTTGGACTCCCGAGTAAGAGAAGTCATCAACAGGAACATGGTGGAGCCATCCCAACATATATTCGATGACGCACAACTTCAGATTTACACCTTAATGCACAGAGACTCATATCCCCGATTCATGAACTCCACTGTCTATAAAGATTTGCTCCAGGCCTTATCTGAGAAATCAGTTGAAGCATAGGATGTCATCAAATATATTTATTATTAATAAATAATAAAAGAACTCATGGACTATGTTTAGTACAGGGAACTTAAAAGGTAGCAATGTCTTCCGATGGAGTAATATTTGGGCTATTTTAATAACAGATGCTTCCTTTTACAGAAGGCTATGTATCCACAGTATAAATTGCAGCCACCTTCAGTGATACTTTTGAAAAAAGGGGGTATGACTATCTTAGAAATAGAGTATATTTACATTTACGATAACAGTAGCATGTTCTCAATGGCAAAGGATACACTAGAAGACTCCATACTGCCTAGAGCACACACATCCACTGGAGCAAACAGGGCTGCTTGTTTTGCATGAGTTCAGTACCTGATCATTCTCCTCCCAAAGAAAAGACATTCAAGTGTCTCTCAGCAACTCCTTCCATCAAGCTTAGTTTTGAACATTTCACTTATAAGTGCCATTACAGGACCCAAATTCTCATTTTATAAAGATGTGACCACTACTTGTAAAAATAGTGTTCCATTTTATCTTACAATATACATCCGTAGATACATATATGTGTGTGTGAATCTATACGTGGTTAAGGCAAAGCACTGTGCTCTGAAGTGGATCAGTCGCAGATGTTTGGTAAGAGAAATAGTGCTTAGAAAACTCTTTTGTTGAAAAGTTACCATTATTTTATTATCAGACTCTGCCAGGCTAAAGAATGAAGTTCCCAACCTAGCTATGTTCAGAACAAAACTTTCAAATAAGCATATTTCCATTTTTATTATTAAAAGAAATATGGGCATTTTCACTCTAAAAAAAATAAAGCACAAGAGTTTTACCTCAATCTTTACTTTTTTCCACATAGAAATATTTGGGAAGTATAGGATTAAGTAAGACTATATGCAAGATGTCTTTTAGCTGTCAAACAAGGATTTTGTTTTTAAAGCTCACCATTTTTATCACAGGCAAATGGAATAAGTTTATAGCTTACAGGGAAAAATACTGGTTTGTAGACCTAAACATCATGAAGAAGCTCATCACTACAAGGAATGGGAAAAACACCTAACATGGGGTGAATGTGAGACATCTAAATCTGAAATGGTCTGAGTAAAGTAATTAGAATTTTCCAAAGGCCTACAGCACGCTTCAGCCCTAAATGGAATGTTCTCCTCTTGTTCTTCTCCTTCAGTCTAATGGTTTCTGCATTACTCTTTCAAACTCCAAACCTAAGCCGCCCCACCCTCTCCTCATTCTCAGTAAACCACCTTACCTCCTACTTTACTATGAAAATTGTATCCCTGACCACCTTCAACTTCTTATGTAACCTATAAACATGGACAGATCAGCAACTATTCTTGCTTGCTTTAGTCTAGTCCCATAGATAGGATAATGGTGTCCTTTCCTCCTTTTCAAGGTGTTAACCCCTTACATATGCTTTTGATTCCATATCCAAGAGTCTTGTTTCATTAGACAGAGGATAAAATTGAGATGAAGGCACAAACCCTGCCCTCTGGTAACTTACATTCAAGTAAGCATGAGACGTGCCCATGGCAGCTACGATATACTGTAGTGAGCACCGTAACAGTGAAGGACTGAGTTATGGAAGAATTGAAGAATTATGGAAAGGTTTTGGCAGAGGTCGTACCAAAGTCAAACCCAAGAGAACGAGAAGACTGTATGTGTTGGGGCACAGGTGTAGAGAAGATACTTGTAACTGAGGCATCGCAAATGAGCCATTATGGAAATGCTGAGTATGAGGTAACTGTAAGACATATAAAAGGTGTCGGAAGTTAACAGAAGGAGCTGCATGTCGTAATTTGAGGCTGGAGTACTGATTTGGGGTTTTTTTTAACACATAGATGAATGAGATTGCCTGGAGAGCTATAGCACAAAAAGAACTGAGAGTAAATCCTTGCAAGGATGTACAGAGAAACAAGAATTCCAAAAGTTTTAGAAGGATTCATCTTCTCAATACAGGTAAGGAAAAAGCCGGGACATGGGTTATGGCAGCAAATGCATGGGAGCGCTTCAAGGGGACAGCAGTTCATCATGGGAAATTAAATGCTCTTCCTCCAACTTGGCTCCAGTGATTTCTCCCCACTCCCCTGTATCGTTTTCACCTTGGTTTTTCCCATACCATAAGCATCCTTGGATTCCACAATTAAAAACAAACCTATATTACATAACCGCTGACTCTTCTTTCTTTCTCATCAGACCTTTCACAGTAGTCCACTCTTGCGGTCTCCATTTCCTCGTCTGCCCGTTCACTGCCCGAAGTAGTACAGTGCACAAAACTGCTCTAGAGAGGCCTAACACACACCATCCTCCTGGTCTTCTCAGTGGACGGCTCCTGACATGCCGATGATGCCTTCCTTGAGAGAGTACTTCCTGTTCTTCTGAGGTGCTCTCCTTTTCTCCGCATTCTTATCTTTATCCATAGGTGGCAGGACACAGCAGCTAAGGACTCGGGCTGTGGAGCCAGACTTTCTAACTCCTCCATTTACTGCGTGATTGTGTGTATGGAGCCTTTCTGGGCCTGTTTCCTCTTCCAGAAAAGACAGGGATAACAAGGGTACCTTATCCCTAGCATTGCTATGAGGATTAAAATGAATCCATGTAAAATATAGTAAGCATTTACTGCCTGTCAGTTATTGCTACTACTTGTCCCCTAAATGTCATGGACTCCAAGGTTTGGGCTTTGGCTTACTTTTGCTAATCTGTCTGCCCTCCTGTGGTTCTCGTTTCCCCTTCTCATTGTTTAAATAAGTGCCAGTATACTCATGGCTACCATGTAGGGTGTGGTCTAGACTTTCTCTTGCACTTTAGAGTCAGCTGCCCACAAGATGAGTGAAATTCATGTCTTAATTTTGACTTATCATCCACATGCCTCGTCCCCCTGCAAACCTGGCCCCAGCCTGTGGTCCCAGTCATTCAGCCATTCACCTAAGTTACCTGGTTATTAACTATGACTCTTCCTTCTTTCTCTTCCTGACATAATCGCCAAACCCTGCTGATTTTACCTCCTAAATATTTGTGTCTCTTTTCCCTCCTCCTTCTGACCCCCATTTTCCTTCACCTGCCAAAAGAGCCTCCTGTCTCCCTGCACCCATCTCGGCCACTCCAATCCATCTTTGAAAATTCCATAGAGTGATCTTTCTCACATACAAACCCACTTGTCACCATTACTTCACTCCTTAGTCCTTAGTAGTTCTCAATTGCCTGGAGTACAAATACCAAGTTCTTGGCATGGTATCTACGAGGGCCTCTGCAGTCAGACTACTGGCTCCCTAGCCGCCCCCACATACGGTTTAGACTCTACAAATAGAAAAGGCATATACACAACTTCATACTTCATAATTGCTCACGAGAACTTGGTTCCTACTTTCTGCTGTCCCTTACCCCCTCTCTAAAATGCCTCTTTGCTCTGCTAACTTCTATCATTCCTTTAAGATTTACCTCACATATTACCTTCTCCAAGAAGCCTCGTAAGTCATACTTCCATTGTGCCGGATACAATTCTTTAGTGTCCCAGGGATATCCTGTACAGATATTTATCATCTGAATTATTATAGATTATCTGTTACCTATCTGCCTTTCCCGTTAGACTGTAAGACCAAGGGGCATTGAAAATACACCTTATCCATCATTTTATATACAATA
Organism: Rousettus aegyptiacus; assembly: GCF_014176215.1. NCBI lineage: Eukaryota > Metazoa > Chordata > Mammalia > Chiroptera > Pteropodidae > Rousettus > Rousettus aegyptiacus. Next base: position 19,445,610 of record NW_023416290.1, on the reverse strand, counting down.
CAGTCATGTGTCACCTAATAGGGATGTGTTCTGAGAAATGTGTTTGGACGATTTCATCATTGTGCAAACGTCATAAAGTGCTTTACACACCTAGGTGGTAAAGCCTACTCACACTAGGCTGTATGTTGTAGCCTGTTGCTCTAGGCTATAAGCCGTCTGTACAGCATGCAACTGTACTGAATTCTGCAGGCAACTGTAACACAAAGGTATCTGTATCTAAACATAGATATAAAATGGCACACCTGCATAGCGTACCTGCCAGGAATGGAGCTCACAGGACTATAGGGCGCTCTGGGTGAGTCAGTGAGGTAAGTGGGTGTGAAGGCTAGGGCATTACTGGACACTACCATAGACTTTATAAACACTGTACACTTGGGCTGGCTACACTTAATTTATAAAATATCAGATTACATCAGGTGCCAGAGAAAATTATGCAATCAAGAGATGAAGTGAACTTGAGACATGAGGCTGCTGCCAGCGTAACACGGCATACTGCTTTACAGCAAACCTTTTTCATCGTTAGAAAGAACACGCCAACGATAAAAAGTATAGTATAGCAAATACAGAAACCAGTAAGAGTCATTTATTATCAAGTATTATGAACTGTACATGATCGTATGTGCTATGCTTTTATACAACTGGCAGCACAGGTTTGTTTACACTGGCATCAGCACACGTGAGTAATGCGTTGCACTGAGGCAGCTACGTCATCACTAGGTGACAGGAATTTTTCAGCTTCATTATAATCTTATGTGACCACTGTCATTTATGTGGACCCTTGTTGACTGAAACATCATTACTGTATCTAACTTACAGCAGCATTCATTAAAGGTAGAACTGAATGAGAGTTGTAACATGGAAACTGAACTTCCCATGAATCTTGAAACCACTCCCACAGTATCCTACAAATTCAATGCAATTCTAAGGTTTTTTTTGTAAAACTTTTAAATAAAATTTGACAAGCTGATTTTGTTGGATGGATAGCTCCCCATTTGGAAAAATGTATATATAAACAAATATAAATTCCAAATGGTTTAAAGATTTAAAGATCTTTTTTTAAAAAGAACATTATAAGAATATTGGAAGAAAATGTAGGCAATATTTTTATAACTTTAAAAGTCTTCCTAAGCAAAACATAAAATCCAGAAACCATAAAAGATACACTAGATTATATATGTCTTTTACGCTTTATGGATTATATATATATATAAACATGTAGCACAAAAGATGCCATACAAAGAATTAAAACACAAACATCGGGCTATAAAAGACTAAAGATTATTATACAGAATGTATTGAAAGTGGCTACAAATTAATAAGACAAACAATCCTATAGACAAAAAAGGAAAGTCAATAAAAACTGGCTAAGAAACAAGATGAGCATAATACAAAAAAGATAATCATATGAGCACAGAACAATGAGATAGTGGTTACTATTCCTCCCTAGATTTGCAAAAATCAAAAGGACTGATAATATCCGATAGTAATTCAGGAAATGGGCATTCAAATCCCTCCCTCACTTTTTGAAAAGTAATCTAGCAATACCTATCATTCTGAATGTGCATATCCACTACCTGAGCAGTTAATCTTCTAAGACTCTATCCTACAAAACATAGAAAACTATCCATTTTAAAAGAGAATACTTTAAATTCATTCTCCGGTGAAAATGAATGTGAAGCATCTATACGCACCAGCAGTGAGTATTCTGAAGTTGCTAAATGAAAAAAGCAAGTTGTAGGACATGTACATATAACAGGTACCCATTTGTAATGTTAATAATGGTGGTTACAAAAAAAAAAAAAAACAACCTCACCCTCCCTGACTGAGCTGAGTAGTATTCCAAGATCTTTATCAATTATTTAGTCCTTTCCCACAACCCTAAAAGGGTCAGGATGGTGTTCTCTCTACAGATGAGGCAGAGAGACAAAGTGCCTTGGTCCAAGTCCCATAGGTTGGCTAAGTGGTAGTTAGATTTGAATCTGAGCAGATCAAAAGCCCAGGCTCTTTACTATGCAATGCCAATTTTCTAAAGAGGACTAGATAGCCCCGTATCAGCACAAACATACAAACACAGAGACAGAAAAGAGAGAAAATTAGAGCCAGGAATATTACCTTCACTTATTAATAAATGATTTTGACTTAAAAGACAAAAGTAATAAAACCAGTGTCACAGGGGGTTCATTACGAAGAGCCTCCAAACAGTCCTCTCTTCTGTCTGAACTCATGAAGGTTCTGCTAGCCAGCTTTTCTCATTGAATATAACACAAAATAGTTCGTAAAAAATCAGCCTCATGACATAAAAATACTAATGTGTCACACAAGTCAAACAGTGAGGGTTTTTTTTCTGTAACTGAAATTGAAACTAAATCATCGAAACTTTGCTTCTTGACGTTGTGTAATCAAAATTATCTTCTTAAGTTTTTTAAATGTACAGTATGGTGACTATATTGTACTGCAGTTAACTGAATACTACAGTTAACAATACTGCACTGTATATTTGAAAGTTGCTAAAAGAGATCTTAAAAGTTGCCATTACAAGAAAAAAAAACTTGGAACTATGTGTGGTGATGGCTGTTAACTAATTGAGGCAATCATTTCACAATAGGTACATATAGCAAACCATTAGGCCTATGGACATGTTCTGATGAATTTAAAAAGAGGATAAGGACTGCAGTTAAGGGGCAGGGGGTTGGATGGATCAGTGAAATAATCCTGAGGTAAATCAGCCTGATGTTGACCTGTGACTCTAATGCTTCTTCTAGATTACTTACACTTCTGCAATAAACTGGGAATCTCAGGTTGCTCTTATAGGTTTTGATGTTCTGGGATCAGTATTTTTATGTAAAATTATTATACACTTATTTAATTCAAATATTCATCCAAAATAATTTAGGATTAAAAAAATATTTTTTTCAGTTGCTTGTTATAGAAAGGTACCTCAACCTAGCTTAAACACAAAGAAATTGATTGGATTTCATAAACAGGAAATCCAGGGTAGTTCTAGTTTCCACAAGGCTGAATCCAGTAGTTCAAGGTTATCAAAACCTTCCCTCCATTTCAACTGCCCTAGGCTTCATCACGCACAAAGGGTCTCTGCATATTGTAGGCAAAATGGTACCGAGAGCTCCCGTTTTTCATATAGTAATCCCAGAGAAAGAGCATGGGGTGGCGTGGGACACTGAGAATGGCAAGGCCACCAGGGTCATGAGGAAGTGAGGTGTGTCCTAAATGAATCAGAAAAGATGTTTTGGGAACCAGAGCCAAAAGGATGAAATGTATAGCTATGCCATTCCATTCCAGTGCTCGTTTTGTTTTTTGTTTTTTTTTAAATATCAGCTATGCTTTCACATGAATTACAAAAATAACTTTATACATTGTAAACATTTAAGGGTAAAACATATCCCTTTATTTCAAAGCAGTTAGTAACCCAATTATGGAAACACTTGGCCTAATTTCTCTAGACTACATGGCATATTACATATGAAACGTTGTTACTTTCTTTGCAGTCATGGCCATTAGAGAAAAAATATACTTAGCTGTCTTTATATAGCACCCAGGGAGAACCATAACAAGGTAAGTCATTTGAGGTAGTCATCAGTGCTTTCATTTTCTATTCACCAGTTGGCCAAACAAGAACTATTGGATAAGAGTACACTGGTTGATTTGAAAAAAAAAAAAAAAAACATTTTAAAATTAATAATAAAACTGTTTTATCACTTTGCAGATTTAAAGTACCAAAAGAGATCGCTCAAGACTCTAGCTCATTACATTTCTTCCTTTAAAGCTGGAGTCTAAAACACTGTCAACCAGTAGTTATCTATACTACCGCCGAGGGTCCTCAATCTGAGCAACATTTCATCATTTTACATCTCAGCTTCTATACAGTCAAGAAATGTGATGCACTGATACAAACATAACTAAGATAAACTATTTCATAAGTACCTACTATGTGACAAGCATTCCTCTAGATACTAAAGGTACAGCAGTGAACAAGTTTCCCATAAAAAATTACCAACTCCATCTTTACTAAATTACAGCTACGGTTACCTAACACAGCCACGTGATGACATTTCCTTCCCCAATATACTTCTCTATTACTTTTGACTGACTTCATTTACTCGAGCTTTCCTTCAACACAATTCTTGTTACCACCTAGGAACTTGTCAGTAACTGTTCCATTTACTGTGAAATAGCATCTTCAATGCTGGTAGTTTCTTTTCTTTTTTAAAACAGAGAAATAAGTGGATTTTATGTCAGTGATTATTCATATTACATTTCCCAGTGGGATATTCTTGAATGGCTCATTTTCTACAGCTAAATGTGTGTGTTGGTGGGAGGGAGGATAATTGTTGACTAAAACTCTTTAAATCACAAATCATAACTAGTTTTTGAGAAATTTAATTCAAATCCAAAAATTACACTTAGGCCTATAAGGATAATTATTATGTACCTATAAAAACTCAGAATATAATCTGTTATGTCTTTTTCTGTCTTGTTAATATATTACAACTGTTTGGAACATTGAAATCTGTATATACCTTACAAATTGTATATACCTTCAAATACTTTAGAACTTTTGCCATGGTTTAACAAAACTTATAAACCAATGCTCATCACTGCTCAGGTGAGTAAGAAAACTCAGGTGGTTAATGTCTGTTTTCCCAGGGTGGTTATTCATTAATTGTCACTATATTTGACTAAATTCCTCTATATGTTCATTTAACACAGTTACTTTGTCCTGGGAATAAATATTATCAACTATTACCCTTGATAACATTTGCTTCCAGTTACTTTATAACTGGGTACTATTTTTCAATAGTAAGACTCACTGATCTCTCACAGTACTTTTAAGTACACACATGGGATGTGCTCACACACTCTCCTCACACCTGCATCCCTCACCAGGGGTCCAGAAAAAGAGAAACATGCTATATTACTGCTAAATACTAGTTTTTAACTAAAACCAGCAGGCTTCGCTTAATTAAAACTACTTTAAGAACACCTTAGTAGTTGGGAGAGAACTTTTTAAACAACAGGTAAAGCAAGCTTCAATGTCTAAATAAAATGACAAAATGTGATACAATTTAATAACAAGAAACTTTATTGAATTACAAATTTTAAAATGGATCACTAAATTTAAAAGTGGGACAGTTTTAATTTTATTCTTCTTAAAACTCATTCTTTCAAAAATGTACTTTTCAAATGATAAAATGTATTTTTCAAATGATAAAACAAAATATTAATCTGTGAACTGACAAAGCAGAGGTGGAATGATACTAATTGGCTAATTCTTATAAGTGGGGTCTTAACATGGACCTTTCAATGTTGTCCCTGTATTACGTCAAGTTGATTTCCAATAAGAAATGAGAATATGGGACAAAGGGGAGTGCAAAGCATGTACCGAGGTCTCTCTATAGGTATCTGACAGAATACAGACGTAACATGATAAAATGTGAACTTTGTAACGGTGGCCTTTAAGATGTAGAAGAGCAAGTGTGCCCTCAGGAACCTAAGTGAAAGTCATTTTTTCTTACTCCTAACAGAACAAATGATACACACTTAAACAAAAAGTAAAACTTAATTGTACGATCTGTACTATAAAACAAATTGCATTATAGTCCATATATTCAGTTTGTTCAACAACCTCATTCATTGTGTAACAGAAAAAGTCAGCCAATTAGACTTAGGACAAAAATATTTTCTATCAACCGCCATATGGAAAGAATTTATATAATCCTTAAACTTGATCCTTGGTCAGTATAGATTTCCAAATCAAAATCAAGTCATGAATTAGTTATGATAACTACACTATACTAAAATGCTAATGTTTTCTTCCCAGTATCTCTTCCTATGAGGGGAAGAAAATTGCCAGGAGCTTTCATTCTCTGCCTGTGCTGGGATTTATGAAAAGCCTACTAACCTAAACAGTGTTCTGCAAAACTAAAATCCACTACGAAGTCAAACAGGTAAACAAACAACAAACCCAAACTGATTTCAACAAAGTCAAGTCATGTTTCCAAAAGTAAAATCTATTAGGAACAAGTAATAAACATGTACAAGAAATTACAAGAAATGGTGGTCACGGTTAGCTACAAATGAAAAAAATATCTAATTATCCCAGACTTGTGAATATAATAATTAAAACCAATTTCATATGCTACTTCAAATATTATGTACAATTTAGATGAGCTGCTCAAGTATTATTTGAATACACACCACATTTGACAAAATTAAAATTATATTACCTCTCTTCTCTGTTAACATTTGCAGGTACATGCCGATATGGAAAAAAATGTAATTTTCATTTATGTGTTAACTGAAAATAACATTTCTACTGTGTATGTTTCAGACTGTAAAAAAGTTAAGATACATTCCCCTTTAAGAAGGAAAAAAGGTAAAAATAAATTGCCAAAAGTTTAATTGATAAAAGTTTAATATCAATTACCTATAAAAATGAAAAAGAAATGTTTGAAACAGATGCCATACAATTATTATGTAGTCTCCCTACAGATCTGAAACTACAGAAGGCATTTAAGGAAGGATGCTATGTCAAAAACAAAGACTAACCAAGGGGTGTATGTCACTTTAAAAACCTGACTTGCAGAAAACCTAGTTCCTTGGCCTAGTTTTAAAGCTAATTACAAAATCCATTTTCTTAATGGTCCAGACATTTTGCCAATTCTTCAAATTCAACAGAACTGTCAAGAAAGAAGAAATATTTTGTGAGACCTTTAAATATAGACAACAGGGTGTACCCTTTCCCCATTTAACACAGCATATATTTTATAGTGCTAAAGAAGCATTTTTGAAAAAGATGTATTTTTCGGATACGAATAATCACCTATCTTAAGTGTTTGACTTTTCAAACTTAGAATGAGTAGAAATATATAACTAAAGAAACAATATACAATTTTTTAAATTAAAAACTTCTCTTCTAGATACAGACAACAGTATGGTGATTTCCAGCGGGGAAGAAGGGTAGGGGGAGGATGAAGAGGGTAAAGGGGATCAAATACGTGGTGACGGAAGGAGACTAGACTTTGGATGATAAGCACACAATGCAGTATAGATGATGTATTATAGAACTATACACCCGAAATTTATGTTATTAACCAATGTTACTCCCATAAATTTAATTTTAAAAAATTTAAATAAAAGAACCTCCCTTATTAATGTTTTCAGATTTAAAAAATTAATTCCAAATTTGAACTTCTAAAGTAAGCCCCTTAGGCATTAGCTTTCCACATTAAACTGAACTTTCTTAAATCCAGTAAGTACTTATACTGCAAACTGCCTGTATTCTAAACAAACTCAATGTGCCCACTAATAATAATAATAATGATAATAATAATAATAATCCATCATGTAAAACAAATCTAAGAGAGTTATTTGGAAAATCCAGGTTCATTCAACAGGATTGAAAAAATAAATGTAAATGTTCCTCTCTTGGTCCAATGCAAAAACTTTTGCTACCTCAGAATAGGAGACACAGATTCAAATCATGAACTCTCCAATACCAGACATCTTCCCAGCTTGTAACTGAATCTTTGTATGTAATAAAATGCATACTGGCCTCAACCTCTAAAATAGCGTCTAGGGCCAAAAGTCCCAAACCATATTTGTGGAGGACATTCCCCCAGTGTCTGGCTTTTAATTCACGTCTGATTTTCAGAAAATGCTTTAGACTATGTGAATAATTCCAAATAAACATTAGACTAAAAAGTCTGTGTAAGTTTAACTTAAAAAAAAAAAAATCTTGTATGAACTTAACAAAAACTAATAAAAATAGCCAGCATTTTTGGAACACCAACAATTATCAGGCACTTCAAATATATTATCTTTACACCTCACCACAACCTGTAATGTAGGTATTTACGTTTAATACATGAAAAAAATTACAGTTCAGTAAGGATAAGTAGCAAAGGAGATCAAAATCTATCTGGCTCCAAAGACTATATTCCTGTGTGAGCCTCCACAAGCCCACACTCTTAACATCCCCATATCTATTAATAGTAAAAATGGTCTTAGGACTGATGTCTAAGTCTCCTCCCAACCTTAAATTATATTTCTGTGGCTCAAAAAAGTCGCTCAAGAATGAATCATTTACATAACATGAACTTGCCTATGTGGGGCTACAGCATACAGAGGCAATACGAAGGCTTGGTGCAAAGCCGACCAAACCAAGACTGTGCTCATCTGCGATTCCTAAAATAAACACTAAAACCAATGGTCTGGATTTCAGTAAAGTAGAGTAACTTTTCCAGAATCTAGACCTATGAAAAGAAGTCATGTATATGCACAGAATTTCTGGAAGCACAAGAGTCAAAACAACTGACTATAGTACATATAGAGCTGTTATGCACTAACCGCACATTTAAGGTTCAATCCTATCATTCCTGCACCAAAACAATATGGATGTAGGAGAGTTAACACTGTTTCTAACAGAGTACAAAGTAATATATTCCATTACAAATGCTTAGTAATGGACTCCCACTGTACTGACCAGTGTGAGCACGTGTATATATATTTAGGTATCTAAATAGGCTTATGAAAAGACCTGAGGAAATCATTCCACTATAAGTGAGTAAAATGTGAATCCAAGAAGGCACCATACCTTCCATCGATTTCCACATTCATTACAGACAACGAATGTTGTCATCGGTTCATCAGCACTTCGAGTTTGTACCTGCAGCAAAAGCAAGTGAAAAATATTACTTTCTATAATACCATAAAAAGTCCAACCTAAATAAGAGCATTCCACATGAAAATATATAATAACCACAATGGCACCACAATAAAATGTGTAAGAGCCTGAAACAAGTTCAAATAAGCTAAATAATGAAAAGAACGCACATTTCTAAATTTCATTTTTCTAAGTCCTTCTTTATTTGTCCTTTTTTCATGTTTAATTTATCCCAGATAAACAGGATAATCATCTGTTACATACTATACTTTTTATATATAGCTAACAAATATGAAAAAAATTCATCACTAAGAAGCACAGAAATGTTAATTAAAAGATACATCGATTTTCTTACACATTAGCAAAGACATAAAAATTAAGGATATTTCATTCTGACAAAAACTGCCATACCCTTACTGAAAGTAAGACAGCAAGGAGGTAAGAGCCTTAAATATCCATTCTCTGTGACCTAGGAACTTGATATGTGATCTAAGATGGTAATTAGGAACACAAAGATCTGTGAACTGCTCAACATCACTAATCATCAGGGAAATGTAAATGAAAATCACAGTTAAATACAATCTATTAGAATGGCTATTATCAAAGACAAGAGATAACAAATGTTGGTGAGAATGTGGAGAAAAGAGAACCCTGTACATAGTTAGTAAGAATGTAAATTGGTACAGCCATTATGAAAAAGAGTATGGAGGTTCCTCAAAAAATTAAAAATGAACTACTATATGATGCAGCAATCCTACTCTTGGGTATACATCCAAAGGAACTGAAATCCATATCTCAGAAAGATATCTTTACTGCAGTATTATTCACAAGAGCCAAGATATAGAAACAACTCAAACGTCCTTCAAGGAATGAATGAAGTGGCATATATGCACAATGAAATATATTATTCAGCCATAAAAAAAAAGGAAATTCTGCCATTCGAGACAACACAGATGAACCTGGAGGGCATTATGCTAAGTGAAATACGCCAAAGATAAATATCTTACAGTATCACTTACATGTGGAATCTTTTTAAAAAATCTTATTTCATAGACATGGAGAATAGAATGTGGTTGCCAGGGGCTGAGGGAAAGGGAATGGGGAGATATTAATCAAAGGGCATGAACTTTCAGTTATAAGAAGTTCTGAGGATCTAGTGTACAGCATGGTGACTATAGCTGGAGGAGACCTTAAGCATTCTCACATACACAAAAGAGTGAACTATGTGAGGTGACTGATGTGTTAATTATCTTGATTCTGTAATCATTTCACAATATATCTGTGTATCAAATCACACTGTACACTTTAAATATATTCAATTATATTTGCCAATTTTTCCTCAATAAATTTGGGGGTGAAAAATCTCTATATAAGAATGTTTGAATAGTATAACTTTATAACAGCACAAACGCTGGAAACTACCAACAGGGAAATAATGAACTAAGTTAGAGTATATTCAACCTGATGGAATATCATACAGGAATTATGATGTATACAAAGGTTTTGTTAAAACACAGTTAAGAGAAAAATGCTTACATTATAGTAGCTAAGTGAAAATACAGTCTTTAGCTTCAATTAGATTCAGAAAAATCCACAAAAATATTGCATGCAGCAAAATATCGATCATTGTTCTTTCTGGATGGCAGATTAATATGTAATTATTAATTTCAATTTCAATTTCTTGTCCGTATTTTCCCAATTTTCTAAAAGTAGGTAGGTGCTTTAAAAAAGCTACTATGATCATATGATCCAACAATGTCACTTCTGAGTATGTACCCACAAGAACTGAAAATAAGGTGTCAAAAATATTTGTACACTCAAGTTCATAGCAGTACTAGTCACAACAGCCCAAAAAAGGTGGAGATAACCCCATGTCCATCAACAGATGAGTGGATAAACAAAATGTGGTATTATACATACAATGGATTATTATTCAGCCTTAAAAAGGAAAGTCTGACACATGCTATAACATAGATGAACCTCTATAAACGTTATGCTACATAAAATAAGCCAACCACCAAAATACAAGTACTGTGTAACTCCATTCATGCATTTGACTACTTAGAATAGACAAATTCAGAGACTGGTGGTTGCCAGGAGACGGGGAGAGAGGAGGGATGAGGAGTTGTTGTTTAATGGGTACAGAGGTTCAGTTTTGTGAGAGGAAAAGAGTTCTGGAGAATGACAAAACATAATAAATGTATTACTGAACTGTATACTTATAAGTGGTAAAGACAGTAAATTTTGTTGTACATATTTTACAACTAAAAATTTAAAAACAATGAGAACTCAGCAAAAATAAATAAGCTAAGATGACTTTTTGAAACTTTACACAAAATTATAGACTTCTGAAGTTCTCCACTGGAGAGAATTACGGGAACCAAAAGTCTCAAAAACAAAAAAGTTATTTCTTTAAACTATACGCTCCTGAATGAATTCAACAAAGCATTATTAAAGTTAAAAGTTATCCTGACGTTTAAGTTATGGGGGAGAAGAGGAAGAGAGGTGAAGGCAAGAAACTAAACACTAAAAATTCTGCATTTTGAATAATGAATATTTAATTTTAATATTAGATAATATCAACACTTCAAAGATCTGAAGCTTCATGATACCTGTAAACTATTAACATGACTTTTAACTGAAAAGCCCAAAGAAAGATAAAGAGCCATTCTCAAAAGAGCAGCATATACTTAATATTGCTATTTAGGGTCCTAACTGTGAGGAATCCTTTGCTCTCTGGGAAAAATTTTGATCTCTTGGTGGGGGCACATGCCAACTTAAGAGTGACACTTAACTCTTTTATATCTGTTGTTTTGCCAACAAATTTGGAAGTTTTCTGTCTAAAGACAGAATTTTTGATTCTAAGAAAATCATACTGACTTCATCTCTAGACTAAGTTCTGTTAAAAAAAAGTTTTCTATCAAAGCTATTTATAATCTGATTATGTAAATACTGTATGTCACCTCTATTTTGTATGTTTTAAAGATTTAACTTTTAAGTACCTTTCTGTTCATACTTATACTTTCTACTATGCAGCATTTTTAGGACAGAAATTTGATTGCTGAGATTCTTCTACTGATTAAAAGAAAAAGCGATCAACTCAGAATTTTCTGAGCCCACTTCATATGATGATATATTTTAGTGACCATCAGTAGTATACCTCTACAAAATAAAATACTAAAATATCAAGTATACAACTATGACTAGACGAAACACTTCAAAAAGGTAAAGGACTTTAGATTGGTTAAATAAAGTATACCTGAAAATGGAGGGTTATGCTTCTTTAAAAATAAAAAACATGCATAAGGTTATTCAATGTGCTAATACGTGTTTAGAAAAATGGGAAAACAAAACATATTCACGTTTGCACGTATATACATAAAATATGCAGAATGCCACAAAATGAATTAGTATTCCTGGTTTACCTCCGGAAAGGGGAGCCAGGCAGCTGCAAGCAAAAGTGGAGGGGGAACTTTCCGCTCCTAATCTTTTCTACCTTTTGGATTTTAACCTTGAGAACATATTGCCATTTTTTTTTTTAAGTAAAAGTTCCTTTCTACAACTTATACAGAGTTTAGTAATTTTTTTAAGTGCTTAATTTTCTGTCATGCAGAAAATTCAATTTTCTAAATCTCTCTATTAACCTGAAACAGAACAATAAGTTATTATTTCAGGGGAAATTTTTGATTTCACAGATAATAGACATAGCACAAAATCCTGTCTGGCAAATAAACTTAATGACAGTGATAAAGCATCATTTTCACATATAAACAATGAAAATAACTGTACCATAGCTCTTTTCAGCTGTTCAAGAATAAAAAGGAAGATTAGTCACATCATGTATGAATATAAAAGGCATCAATATATTGCAAAAAAGGAATAAATATCTGGAAACTAGTTAAACTAAAAGTATCCACACTCCGTGTGAGGGAGAGCAAAGAACTTTCCTTAGATTATAAGAACCTGCCAAATAAAAAGAATGATGACCTTTTTACATACTAACCAATAATCAACTGTTTATCATCTCTTAGAGAAAGAACACAGCCATTTTATTAAATTCTATAGTATTTGATAAATTTCATTTAATTGATATAGCTTTCACAGTAACAATTTCCATGAAATCAAAAATATAACTTATTTTCAATTAACTGGAATCTGTTAATTTTAAGAAAGCATTCTTACACTTAAGAAATCACATCTGTTGAAAAATATCAAAGCATACTAGTAATTAATCTTACTACTTGTTTTGAAACAGGAATTGCAAGCATTCTTAATATGAAAACAAGACTCTATATAAACAACCACAAACCTGTGTATAAGTACAATTCTTCTTTTTACATTTGCCACATGTGAATAAGTCAGTCTGGGTTCCACCTGTCTTGGCCATCTGATGCTCTCTGATGGCTTCTTTGGTCAAGTTTTTCCGCATCTCTTTGAGCTCATCACTAGCCATTTCCTGTAAGGAAGGTGGCATAATACGCAGTTACTGGAGTGTTCTATATAACCTGAACGCTTTTTATGCTCAATTAGCTTAATAACAGAACACAAATAAACTTCCTAAGTTTTAAAAGTGAAATAATATTCTTCCTCAAAGGATTCATAAGAGTTTGCTTCCTTTTAAAATTTTTCCAAATACTTGTAAGTCTGTAAGTGAAAACTAGTGTAATAATTCTTTGAAGGCTTATAAACACTATAATCCTGGAGCAATGAATCCAGTGATCTGTACCACTGCCCTCTCCCCAAAAAGAAAGAAGAACTTCTAGAGAAATATCAGGTTCCAGTTTTGAGTCAAGAAATGCACAGGATAAGCCAGGGTCATCTTATTGTACAAAAAACACAGAAGCTACCAAAGATTTTTAAGTCAGATGGACAGAGGAGCTAAAATGAACAAGCTTCCAGTGGCCAAAGACAGAAAAATTTCTTCAGCCATCAAAATAAATTACTGTAGAGAACCAATCCCCAAGTCCATTCTGATGCTTAAAAAAGTCACAAGTCCATTCCGATGCTTAAAAAAAGAGAGCACAAATACTGCGAAAAGAGCAACGAAATCTCTCATTGGCAGTTACTAGGGTACCACCAACTGCTCATTCTGATAACTATTAACTGAAAGGAAAGAATTACACATTTACTCTGCCTTTCTTATCCAAACCAACATGGTAACCAAGCGCCCAAGTTTATAGGAGAAAGTGCTTCTTTATCAAAGAAACATAACGAATAAATGTGAAAAGAATGACAAAATTTTAGAAATAACCATTTTATAATCCGTAATAAATCCTAACCAGTTCAGGCTAAGATCACCTGTGGATGAGCACATCAGATAAAAGGGCAATGGAGAACTTTACAATGGAGGAATCAGGCTATCAGTACTCAAACCCACTGTTCAATTTCAGGATGCTAAGAAGAGGCAATAGGACATTATGTGTCTCCTGCTGTGCTGAAATGTGAAGCAAAAAGCACTACTTATGTAGTGTTTACGCAAATAAAAAGTTGAACTCTTCGGTTATCAAGCCTACAGAACTAGCTTCTGTTTTACAGAAAATGGGAAAGTGAAGTTAAATAACCTCATGAGGAAGAAACAATTAATACTGTAGTTTACAGAAGAAAAAAACCTGGTTTCCTCAACAGGTCATTGTCATGAAGAAAAAAAGGAGAAATGGGTAGAAGAAAAAATTGTTTTAGATTTCTATATATGTATATACACATACACACACACACACACACACACACACACACACACACACAGTCTTAAAAGACAGAACTAAAGGTAATGTGTAGACTTTGAATCTTGATACAAAGTAAATGCACAACCAGGAAAAAATGAATATGAACTAAGTAGATAATACCAAGGAATTAATCCCGATAGCCTTGCTGGATTTGGTGATAACAATGTCATTAAGACAAATATCATATTTTTAAAGATACCTCTCAGTATATAAAGGTAAAAGTATATAATGTCTGAGATTTGCCCGAAAATAATTCAGAAGAAAAAAGAAAAAAGGGATAGCTGAAAAGCGTGACAAATTCTTGAAAATATTTAAAGCTTCGGTGACAGATACACAGGATTTCATTACACTGTTCTCTATTGTGTAAAAGTTTTAAATTATTTTTATACCTTTTTGAAAAATGGATTTTAAAAATATAGCAATTTTTATTAGCTATAAAGACAAATTACTCTTAAATGCTTTAAGTGAGATTGTAGGCACACTACAGCTATTATCTATGAACACCCATGTCTATAAATAGCCAGCTATAAATTCCATTTTTCCCATCATTCCCTATATAAATTTAACAAATAGTAAAATGTGACCAATTTTGTAGGGTTTAACCATGAAAAGAGCTTAGAGATTTCAAAGTTTGTTTGCAATTAGAAATTCGACTCTTCAAAAAGTTAAAATACTTTTGTCTTCAGACAATGATTCAAGGCAAAAATCATGGTACAGATGCAGTCACCCAAAGACCATGGCAGAGTACTGGAAGAAACAAAGTAAACAGATCCAGTCACCGTTATTTGTCTAGTGTACTGTATATATAAATATATTAGAATAGATAATAATGACTTATATGTAGTATTTATATATAGTAGTTTATGATTTAAATAGTCTTTACATCTTACATCATGGAGTCATATCACAGAAACATTATATTCACATATATTCACCTCGGCTGTCATTCTAGCAAATAAGTCAGGAGAAATATTCCCACACAGTACATTTTTCCTTAAATTTGGATTCTTTGCATCCTTAAGATTTGATATTCTACTTCGTACTCTGTTTTTGTATTTCATGTCTGTATTCCTTATTTCTTGATATATAGGTATAGGCCATTAAGGAAAAAAGGTTAAATTATAAAGGTAAGATAATTTTGTCCCTATTCTGCCAAAATAAGAATTCCTGAAATTTCTAAGCAGTTCATAAAAAGATTCAAATTTAGATTAACAACAAGGCACTGTTTCTACTAGATTCTTTCATCTATAACTGGCAAGTAACATTGACTATATTTTTCAGCTGTGAATAAATGAGCAATGCTTTCTTCTTAAGTTTAAGACCTTATGAGAAGAGACCATTCACACGGCACTGAAGCTTCATCTCGTCCCTCAACTCAGCAAGAAGCTAGTTTAGCAGCTTCTTCTCAAAAGAACAGGCCACAGCAGAGACTGAGCCCTTGAAGAGGACACTTTCTTACCAGGCTATTTCCTCAACAAGCATAGTCTCGCCATCACACTGTCACCTAGATGTTCCCTGCTCCCCATACTTACAAGCAAGGCCCCACTCCCAGAGCCCTTTCCGTGGTGCCCAGCATAAAAACCCTTCCCTCCAGATGATGAACTCAGGGTGTTATGAATGCTTTGCTGAGTTCCCCGCAAAATGTGAAACCCCACTTCACTCTTCTGGTGTCTAGGTTTTCCATGCCCTTTTGCACAACTTCAGTTAAGATGGTCCATTCTCAGTTTGCAAGGCAGACTCTGTGTTCTACTTTGAATGACAGAAGAATAAAATGACATGAATGGCCCTCTTCTTTCCCATCAAAACAATACAATAATGATGGAAACTGTGGAAAACAAATAAAATAAAAAATTCTATACAGGAAGAAAATTTTATAATTTATCTAGCAGATTACTTAAAACAATATGCATGTACACACAAAGGATATCTTCCTCAATTTGAGATCCTAATTCTTCTTCATCAGCTCCGATAGCGATATAGTCATCTAAACACAGACAAAAAGAACTGTCAAGAATAAGTGACTATAACATATTAAAAGAAAATCTCAATACAGAGTAAATTAAATTGCATTCACATTTCTTCAACCCTATTTGCCTTCTAAGAAGAATCCTCTCAGTTTAGTTTCATTAGAATCCGGTCTCTTTACTACCCACTGGACTCCTCCTCTGGATTCACCTAATGTCCACAGTGCTCTGCATTGATGACTCTTTATCCTTCAGCAGTGGGGAAGAAAGTGATTTAGCAGGCAATTCCTCATTGCACAAATCCATAAAGTCTGGTTGCTCCAGCAGAGAGTAGAGAAAGTTATAGAAAGAACTGTCTTGTCTCCTGTGACTCAGGCTTCAATGCAAAGAAACCATTCATTTCATATCTGCCCGTCACATATATGGACACAATCAGAAGACTCCTATGCAAATATTCAAAAGGATAGGAGGAAATAAAAAGAAACTAGGAAGAAAAAAGAAAAAAAATATAAAAACAGTAAAGGAATCAAAGTAGAAAGTGCAGAGTAAGGAGAAAAATAGGTTATACTAACTATGGTTCAGTATTAATAGAAAAGAAAAAAGATGATTTTGTTAAAGATGGTAAATATTCTTATATATTACACTTTAAAGCCAACTTTTTATATAAGAATGGATACCTTCAAATCAAATTAGACCTCCCAGATATAAATCAAGATCTCTTTCCACTTAAAAAAGTAAAATATGGAATTATGAATACAAAACTTACAAACTATGTCACACTATAATGGGCTCCAAATATATCATCATTATCTTTCAGGGGGGAGGTAATTAGTTTGCAGACTAAATGTGGGGGAAAAAAAGAATTACGAAAAAAGTTTAAATGAATCAGGGGAAACATTCATATTTTTGAAGGAATCCCTTTCTTGGAATTCCAAAGTAACAAGCACAAGCCCCAGTACGCGTATACCTCTCTGCCTCTAGTAATCCCTATTAGCGACAACTACTCCCTGAGCTAAGTAGTGGGAGTAGTATGCTGCTGGTAAAACAAACAGAGGTGCACACGGCATTGGTGGTGGTGATGACCAAAGGACTGAGCTCTGAAACAATGTACACTAAACTTACCTCCTGTTCGAAGAGCTGCAGCAAGCATCTCCCTACACTTTAACCGTACAGAATCAGATGTGCTTGGTGCCCGAGGGAAAGATGATACGTAAGTATCTCGAGCATTTGTCTCATCCTTTCTGCTGCTTACATTGCCACTGGAGCTACTAAAATACAGGCACACCAAAAAGAAATCAGGAAAAACTCAAAGTAATATCATTACTATCACTCTCTTAAAAAAAAAAAAAAATTAGTCTAAATAAATGAGATAGTATTTCAGTGACCCTTAGAGTGAAACAAACAAAAAAAAAAACTGCCTGCATATAAAGTTAAAATTATAATAAAGATGAGACAAGTCTCATGTCTTGTTTTAACCAACTATGTTTAACCTTGAGTCTCCTTTTAAACATTAAACAACATTTTTAATAAAGAAAATACACATAACAGCTCAATACAATGAAAAGCAGAGATCTTGGTTATAAGAAGAGGGCTGAGGTGATGGGATCAGAGGATATGACAGCTTTCAATCAAAAACAGAGGTGGGGGAAATGTTTGAAAACTCCTTTTCCAATCAGACAACCAATGAGTTTTACATTTAAAACACTCCCTTCAAGACAAAAACCATGTATACTGAGAAGTGAGCCATGAAAATATAAAAAAAATCTCTTAATTTCTCCCAAGAAACATCAACTCCATCAGGACCAGTCAGTAATTTCCCAGCCTACCTAAACGTTTCAACCACTGCTGAATGACATCTTATACTGTATTCTTCTGACTGGTTTCAGTTAGCTTTTATCACATTACAGATACTTGCCATGAATCTTTCCAAAGACTAAATCATTCACCCTCCATAGATCTAATTTGATGCACTGCTACAAGGAGATGCCTCCTTGCCTTCTCTCCAAAACATAACCCATTGTTAAATTTCACAGGCAGATCACTGTGGGCAAAGTGCCATTTTGTACACCTTCTAAGTTTAGTCATTTCCTTCTGTGAAACCACCTGTGACTTCCCCCTATAATCCCAAAATACTGTCTGCACACAGGTTTGTATTATGGTGGCTTTGTGTATGTTCTCCCCTGGGCTTCTCAAGAGCAAAGACCAGGACTTACTCCTCTCTGTATTCACAGTCCATAGCATAACATTTGTCAGTGATAAATCAATGAACGAACTAATGTTTAAATTTCCACTTTTTAAATGCTTCAATTATGTGCTTTTGCCTCTCTGTATCTGTAGCCAAATGCTTAGCTTACCCACTGGAAATTGTCCAGGTGGACAATGGAGCCTTTTGTTCACTAACTTCACTATTGCTGGCCAACTTTTTACATCCTGATGACTCTTTTGTAAGCATTTAACCATATTACTTTCTCCTTAAATTCTTATGCCTAAAATGTAAAACCCCTTTCAGTTATAAGTCATTAGACCTAACATTGTATCTTCCTTTAGACTTGTTTCTCTAATCATCTTAAATTTTTTTTTCAGTGAGTGAGTGAAAGAGAGATAGAGAGACACTGACCTACCATTTTATCAGACTTCAAACATGTTAATTCCATGCTTTTGTAGATAGGCTTTATCCCTAAACTTCCATTACATAAAACTGATAAAAATATACTAAGAAGTTGCTCCTCCTTCAATATCTAGTTCCAATATTTGTCTATACTTTTATATTTTATATTTGAGGCATTAAATTAGTGATTCTGAATGTCACCGGATAGACAATTGGAAGCATCTATTAAAAAATTCATAAATTATGGCCTGTACTTTTCAAAAATCTCAAAGTCATGAAAGACAATGACAAACTAAAGATCATTCCAGATAAAAGGAAACTAAAGAGATATGATAACTAAATGCACGGTGTGATCTTGAATAATATTTTGGAAAAAAATCTTTTTTCCTTGCAATAAGATATTGGAACAATTTTTAAAATATGAAAAAGATCTTGTATCAATGATAATTTCTGGATATTGACAGCTGTATTGTGGTTCTATGTGAGAAAATGGCCTTGTTCTTAGAAAATATATATTGATGTATTTAGGGGCATACAGGGCATATGTCTCCAAATGACTTATTTGATTCAAAATAACATTTGTGTGTGTGTGTATACACATATATATACAAATATGTATACATGTATATGTATACACACATATACATATGCATATACACACTGGGGTAACTGGGAGTTCTCTATATTAGTCTTACAATTTTCTCAAAGTCAAAAATTATCTCAAAATAGTTAGAAAAACTGAATACATTTTATTAATAACTGGTATTTAACCATACTATTAGTTTACCTCCTTTATCATCAAATTTATTTAGTACTAATATGTAAAATAACAGTGCATGAAATTTTTTGTAGCTAAAAAAAAGATGAGTACATTATCCATTTGGGGAAAATATTGAGAAATAAATGAAGTTAAAATAGGTAGCCTAAACCTTAAGTGCATCAAAATCACTTTAAGGGTTTGTTAAAAAGATATATCTAAAATTTCTAGAACCAGATTACCTGATTCAATAGTTCTAGGGTAGAGCTCAAAAATATGCTTTGCTAACAAGTGGCCAGGTTCCCCGCTCTTCCAAGGACCACACTGAAAACTATGCTCTAAATCAATGTCAAGTATTAGGCTACAAGTTTCTCCAGAAAAAGGGAACTACATTTAATCTACTAGGCATATTGCCTTTTATGTCAGTGTGCTGGTTATGGCACAGTACATTATATGTGACAGGAGAGAATAAATGCAAAGGACTCATATGAGCTGAGAAATAATTTGAACCCTCCGCTACTGAATTTCACATTTTAAGTTCTTATGACAAATAGCTAACCTGAGTAGAAAAATAAAAACAGAAAGGAGACTTAGATCCAGGGCAAAATAAAATAAAATCTAAAAAGAAATGTGGTAAACACAGGACTAAATCATTTGAATCTCTAATTAGTACCTCCATTGTCGATTCTAGTAGTTCGATTCCAGAGATTCCATTCAATTAAACTTGTTGAGTACAATGTAAACAATTTCTTCTATTTATGTAGTGTCTTCTAACTCTCTTAATTTTCCAGGAAATCTTATAAGAAAACTTAGAATACTTGGCTATATGCCTTTGCTAATTCCATTTGATTAGAAAATAGAAGAGTACAGACATGAGATCATAAGACTACAGAGGAGGTGATGGTCAAGTAAAACTGACTTTCAATATAAATGAATTCTATAAAGCAAAATACCTTTCTTCTCTTGCTTCTGGGCTATTCTGTGATGTAATTGCAGTATCTTTTTTCTTTTCTTCAGGATCTTTATCAGTTGATGGTCCATCTGAAAATTTATGAAATCCCTAAGTTGTGAACATTTGTTAAAAAAAAAAAACAAAAACAAAACCACTGAACTACTACATGTTATCAGGCTATTTATAAAACAACAACAACAAAAAAAACTAAAATCCTAGATTTTCAACAAGTAAATAAAATTTATGCAGGTTATTCTATTAACATATGTACTTGGGTATTTTTCACAATGAATGCTCAGTCAGCACTCCTAAATAAACTCTCATTGGTTGGAAACCACACATTTATATGCCAGTAGAACCTGAAAGGGAAGAAAGTATACAGAAAAAAAAGAAGGAAAGAAGACGGGAAAAATGTCAGCAATGTCATTTTAAAAATGAAAGCATAAAGTACAGATAGCAAGGTTGTTTTGGTAATTTTTCACGAAGTCAAAAAATTTAAGGTGGTACCCAAAATACAAATAAATGTTTCAGGGGCTGTAAACAAAAAAAATTTTCATAGAAAATACTTCAGGATTAATAAAGCCTACCCAGCACCTCCTCTACCTGAAGTAATATGTAAAGTAATACAGAATACGGAGCCTTAAGACTTAAGGAGGTGAGCAATTAGATCTGGGGAAATAAGATACTCAAAATAGATTAGGCCAACACAGTATTAAAGCACTGAAAAGAAACATTCATGTTTAAATCAACCAAAACAGGCGTGAAACTGGGTTCAAAAAATGTTTGGATCTACTGCATAAATTCTGGCCCCTGACTAAGTATTAAGAGCTACATAAATAAGTCAACTCTCTACATTCCTTTGTATAGAATACAGAAGAGCATAGATTCAGCTGTATATTAAGACTATCGAGGCAACTTTTAAGCATACCCTCATGCTCAAGCTCCCATCCCAAACCTTTCAATCCAAATCTCTGGCACTGAGGCATGAGCATGACAATTTTCAAGTTGCTCAGATGACTACTAATATGCTAATCTGAATAAGGAAAACTGATATAGAGTTTGGTCCAAATTGCAATTTTCGAACTTACCTCATGAAGGTTAGGGTTAGAAAACCTGAAATACAATTCAAGTCCCCTACAACGTAAGGTAAGTGTATGCTTTAGTTTTCACATACTATTTTGCTGTGCCCCATTATTCTTTGTAATTCGCCTGGAAGGCCCCGCAAGCTAAAGATTCTATAGTATTATGAGGTAGAAAACAAATAATACTAATGACATTAAAATGCATAGCAAGGACTAAGAAATATTCCAAAAGTAAGAGGGTAGAAAGCATATGAAAAGTGATAATACAACACTAACAAGGATCCAGTGCTGGAGAGGAGCAGTAAATTGATCTTTACACATCACTAGCACAGTGTAAACTGGTACAATTCCTTCAGAAATCAGAGCAATAAGTATGAATAGCCTTAAAAACAGTCCTACCATCTAAATACAGTTTGTGGGCAATAGAGCCAAGCCTCTGGGAAGTGCTCCATCTCTAGTCTCGGATTGTCCGTGATCAGATGCCAGCCTGGCTACTTACTAGCAATGCAGCTGTGCATAAGGTACTTAATCTCTCAGTGCCTCAATTCCCTTATCATAAAATGGGGATTCTAACAGCACCTAGCACACTGGATTGTTAGGTAGATTAAATGCATTAATATAGGTCATTGCACATCTTAAGCAGTCAAAACTGTGCTACCTAATAGCAGTAGTAAATCTAGAAATCTAGTTAATAGTCTAAACAAAAAGCTTTAATCAGAAAGATATTCATCAAGACATTATTTATAATAGCTATAAAGTTAAACAATAAATCTAATAGGCAAATGATTAAATTACGGTACAGTCACCCAAGAGATTAATTTGAAGCCAATAAAAATGAATTATGATGGAAAACCAAAAAACTTTCATTAAAAAGGCAATATAAATACATATACAAACACATGCATACACACAGCATAAGTAAACTTAAAGCTGAAGCAAAATCCATGCACCGGGGGAAAAAGACAAGAAATCCAACAAGACATTAACTGATGGTTATATTTAGAGATAGACTTAAGGATGATGTTTTTCCTCTTCCAGTCCCCAAATTTTATTTAATGAACATGTAAATCTTTTAAAGTAAATAAAAATGTTTTAAAAGGAGAACGTGTACTGGAATTAGGTACCTCTAGTAAATTTAAAAGTAAAACTTCTTCAAATTTAAGATTAAGATTAAACGAGCATAACTGTAACATCCATTCTTTTCTCTCATGCCACATAAAACATTTTTCTAGAAATAAAAATGCATGTATATGGTTCTCAATCAACTTGCTGGAATTAGATTCAAAATGTAAACGAACTACAAACACAGAGTTTCAGTAAGTCTTTAAAGGCTAGGCTTTTTTTAAAAAGCTTTTAACTTTGAAATAATTTGAAACCTGCACAAATGTTGTAAGAACCGTACAAAGAAATTTATTCAAATTCCCTAACTGATAATGTTTTGGCACACTTGCTTCCTCATTCATTCATTCACATCCACACACACACCATTATGTACATACATATTTCTTTTGAACCATATGAAAATAAGTAGCAGACATCATGCTCCTTTATCTCTAAATATTTCACTGTGTATTCCTTAAGAATAAAAAAATTAATTTATATAACCACAGTAAATAAGTAAATTTAACAATGATACAAAGCTGTTTACTTACCTATAGACCTTATGTAAATTCTGCAAATTATCTCAATAATGAGCTTTACAGCAATGTTTTTTCCTGGTCCAGAATCCAATACAGCAGCACATATTACATTAGGTGTCTTAAGACTAGACTGTTTAAAATTTATAGGCTTTACAATTTTTAGTTCCTAGTTTCCAAACTCTTTTATCAGTAACAGGTTTTTTGTTAATACAATTGTTGCTTTTGAAATTTTAAAAGGTTCACTGCTTTCTGTTTTCTCTTGTATATAACACCAATGACCAATTAAAGAAGTGGCTGATTCCACTTCAGAGGTCCCCACTGGTCAAATTTGGGACAATGTAAATATCAAAATAAATATGGATAATGGATTATAATTCATTGTATAGAATAGTAATCCACACATCCACATTAATAATAGATAAATAACTGGGAGGTAAAAGGACAAGGTTGCTTCAGGATCTAAAAGTATCTCTGACAGAATGCCTATTAGATACAAGGGGGAAAATAAGCTATTAGCGTATACCTTGACTGTGTTATCAAAATAAACACCATAAATGCCTCTGGAGGTGAAACCCTGAGGACATAGCACACTTATGTAGTATTCTAACTGTGAGGCACAATCTGATCTAATCACCAGGAAATAGCAAATAAGCCCTAAATAAGGAACATGCTTTTAAAACAAAGGCTGTACGGTGCTTATATTCTTCAGAATGTCAATGTCAGAAAAGACATAAAAAGGCTTAAGAGGTAGTCCAGATTAGTAAACTAGATATATGATCCTAGACTGGATCTTGTAGAAGAGAAACAAAAAGCTAAAAAGGACACTACTGGGATAACTGACAAAAGTACAACATGCACTATAGATCCACAAACTATACCAATGTTAAATTTCCTGAATTTCCTGTATTATGATTGCACGAAGAAATTAACATGTTCCGAGGAAACAGACATCTAAGTATTAAAGAATGATAGATGCAATGAATTCTCAAATGGTTCAGAAAAAAGTTTGTGTGTGAGTATATATGTATAGAGAAAAAAAGAAGACATAATAAAACAAATATGGAAAATATTAAAACTTTATCTAGAAAAATAATTCATGAGTTTTTTTTATTATTCTTGCAAGTTTTCTGTGAGAAAAATATTCCAAAAAAAATTTGCAAAAAGTATGACAACCTTCCCCTTGGAGGAAAAGTTTCTTGTTACTTAAAGAGGCAATCTCGTTGTAAGTATTAAAAGACAAGAAACTAAATTTGACTAGCTTAAAAAGTAAAACCCTCAAAGAGGTCAACTAACACTCCTCACCCTTATTATAAGGCACTAATTTCAGTACATTTACAGTCATAAAGAGAAAAATACAACAACCAAATGTGTCAAAAAACCAGAACATCATAAATACATATCAGGGAAGATCAATTATACCTAATAACTTTTTCCAGGATTTGATGAGAGACTTTGCTAAAGATGTAACTTCTTCATCTGTACTCTGCTTGCGAATGGCATTCACTGACATTCCGATTCTTGTAGACTGCAAGGCAACAACAAAAGAATTATTACAAGCAATTTTATTTCAGACAATTTAATGTTTCATTTTCTTCTTTTCCAGATTCCTGTTTCCATTTTAGAACAGAAAAAAAAAAACTTTCAATTATTTGGATTCTTATAACAGTATACTATGGACTTTAGAATATAGACAGCTGCAGATCAAACACTGGACTCAAAGTTCTTATCACTGAGATCTGCAAGTATATAACTTGCTACTGTAATAAGGCTGGTTAATTAATAAAATAAATTTAGTTTTTACATAAATATAAAATGTCTATATTTATACATAAGGTAGGCTGAAGAAATCATGATTAAAATACATCTGCCTTTGTTTCTATAAATTTTTTTCATAGATTACTTCATAGACCTTATGCAACTTACAATGTGAATGCTCAAACAAATACTACCAT
Source organism: Rousettus aegyptiacus (assembly GCF_014176215.1). NCBI lineage: Eukaryota > Metazoa > Chordata > Mammalia > Chiroptera > Pteropodidae > Rousettus > Rousettus aegyptiacus. The sequence goes on along the minus strand of NW_023416290.1, from coordinate 19,420,249 downwards.
CTATATAGGTTTAAAAAGCATTTTTTTGGCTTGAAACCAGCATATAATCACAGGTATTAAGATGGACTTCACAGAATATAGATAATTTAACATGTGTTAATACTATGTGCCCAGGATTATGCTAAGAACTCCATATTCATTAATCATCCTAACAACCGTTCAAAGTTCAGATCATTATCTCTATTTTTAAGATGAAGAGATTATTATTTTTTAAGATGAACCAATAAATAACTTGCCCAGCATCACACCATTCCTAATGGGCACAGCTGGGCTTTTAATTCAAGTACTCTCATCCCCAAAGCCCAAGCTCTTTTTAGCACATCTATGGTTTTCAAATTGTGCTCAAAGAACACAAAAGCTGACAGGCCAATTATGGATGATAAATAAAAAATGGTAAATTATTTAATAAGTTCAGGTTGTTAGTAGACAATCTTTCAAAACACATGGTCTATGGAAGAAAAAAATAACAAAAGGAATTCTTAGTGGTGAAAAAAAGAAGAGAACCCCTGCTGTAAGCTTAAAGGCAGAGAGAAATAAAGGGGTACTGAAGGCTTCCTTCTAAATTATTCAATCTACTCAACAAAGAGATTCAGGACAGAAGTTGTGCTCAAGAATTTAGAATATGTATTTAGTCGGTGTCCTACCTCTCTTAAAAAGACCAGCAAGGCAGATACAGTAATAACAGAAAGATAACGGGGATTCTGCATATCGGAAGTCCCAAAATAGTTTGAGATTAATGTTTTGGGGATTTTCTTTTTAATCCACAGAAAGTAGTTTATTGCTTTTATTTTAAAAAAATGCTCTCAGAACTTTTTTTTTGTTAAGAAAATACTTTTACAACTTTTTCTAATATTTTCTAAAATATTTTGTCGGCTGACGAAATAGGCATTTCAATATAGAAAACTTTCCAGAGGCAAGTGCCCGAGCTGGATGGCACAGGCACACAATTCTGTGGACCTAGACTGTCCCAGTGGATGCAGCTACCTGCTCAGAAGCAGGGCTTGCTCTTGCAGCTGGTGTACCCAGCTTCAGGTCTGACTCCTTTGCCCCAATGACTGCAGCGTTCCTCCTCAGGACCCACTCACAGCTCTTCCTCATCACCCCCACTATCACTACCTGAAGGAAAATTTACTTTTTAAATGAGTGGAAGAAGAAATATATTTTTAAAGCTTGGGGTTGACAAGGATTAACAAAGAAAATGGAATTTTCAAAGGTAGTTAGAGATGATCAAAGAAAGGTACAAGGAGAACATGAACTTAACCCTGTGTTATAAGGTGACTGCTTTTAAATAATCACAGGAGTCTATGGCCATGCTACTCTGAACATGCCTAATTCTGTCTGATCTCGTAAGCTAAGCAGTGTCGGGCCTGGTTAGTATTTGGATGGGAGACCACCTAGGAAGACCAGGTGCTGTAGGTGCAAACAAACAAACAAACAAACAATCACAGGATATTTTGATCACTAAAGAGTCAACGACTTCCTGCTTACTAAGAAAACCAATATGGAGAATAGAGGCAGATATGGAGAACACAGGCAGCATATGTAATAAACATGCTCATCCAAGGAAGAGATTGTCCAGTAAAGAATAAGAAATAATAATGCTAAAGTAGGTGAAAAATTTCAGGTACGTATTGTTTAGGGAGTATTTTGGGAAAACTAGAAGAAAGTAGACAGAAGAAAGGATTGTGAAGCTATTTTACTTGGATAACCACATCTAGATTTGCCTCTTAAGAATTCCCTAGACTGGATTTTTCCTAAAAATGGCAGACTATGATTTACAGGATGTAATAGGTGAGCCATAAAGAACTGTTTTGTGCTCAAGTAACATGAGAAACTGTAGAGTTAAACAGGTTTCTTGATTGCAAGACTAGTAAAAGTTTTAGAGATAAACTACACATCAAGAAATTCTATACAGAGAAAATGTATGCATGCCTTTGCCCATGGCTGGCCATCTGGCTTCTATAGAACACCAAGTATACAAATAGAAAGACATTACCTTGGAAAGATGGAGAATGCATTAAGCAGACTTAGCGAGTCAGCTGCACATTGGTGGTAAAGCAGAAAGGAATGAGTAGTGAAATCAACAGACATTATCAATATCACAGGGAAACTAAGCAGATTGCTATGCTGTAGGAAAAAAATCATGAGTTTTTGCCAAGATGATCTGAAGAGAGCCATAAAATCTTAAGTCATTTTTGAAAGAAATTAATGGAAAGGCATCCCGTATTAAATGTTAAAGCTGCAACAGTACTCAAATCGAACTACATACATATTCAATGCAAGTCCTATCAGAATACTGCTACCTTTTGTACAGAAATTGAGAAGCTTAACTTAAAGTTCATATGGAAATGCAAGGGACCCAAAATAGCCAAAGTGCTCTCAAAAAAGAACAAAGCTGGAGGACTCACGATTCCCAATTTCAAAACTAAATACAAAGCTACAGTAATCAAGACAATGTGGTCTTACATAAGGATAAACATGTAGATTAATGAAATAGATTTAAGAATCCAGAAATGAACCCCTAAATTTTCATCATTGATTTTCAACAAGGATATCAAAACAATTAATTGGACAAAAGAATATTGAAAGGGAGAACTAGATACCCATATATAAAAGAACGAAGTTGGACCTCTTCTTTTAACCACTCATAAAAATTAACTCAAAATGAACCACGGACCTAAGTACAAAACTATAAGACTCTTGCAATGGTTTCTTAGATATGACACCTAAAGCACAAGCAACCAAGGAAAACAAATAAATAAGACTATAGCAAAATTTTAAAGTTTTGTGCTTCAAAGAACACCACTAAGAAAGTAGAGAGAATTCAATGAATGGGAGATTTTTGCAAACCTTCTATCTGATAAGGGACTCATACCTAGAATATATAAAGAACTCCTACAGCTGAATAATAAAAAGGCAAATTATCCAACCTAAAAAATAGGCAATGGACCTGAACAGACTTTTCTCTAAAGAAATGGTCAACAAGCACAAGAAAAGATGTTCAGTATCAGTCAGTAGGGAAATGGAAATCAACACCACAATGTTATTACTTCACACACACTAGGATGGCTATAATCAAAGACAGATAATGACAAATGTTGGCAGGAATGTGGAAAAACTGGAATCCTCATTTACTTGCTGTTGTTGGGAATGTAAAATGGTACAGCCACTAGGGAAAACAGTTTGATAGACTGACAGATCCTCAAAACATTCAACATAAAGTTTCCATATGACTAAACATTTCAACTCTTTTAGGTAGCTACCCAAGAGAAACAAAAATGTGTCCACACGCAAACTTGTACATGAATGTGCATAGCGGCATGAGTCATAACAGCCATAAATGTGGAAACAACCCAAATGTCCATCAACTGACGGGTAAAGAAAATGTGGTATGTGGTAAATCCATACAATGGAATATTTATTACTCAGCCATAAAAAGAAATGAAGTATTGATACATGCTTCGACATGGATGAAAACTGAAAAATTATACTAAGTAAAAGAAGGCAGACACAAAAGGTCACGTATTGCACAATTTCACTGATACGAAATCTCTTTAATAGGTAAATCTGTAGAGACAAAAAAGCAGAACTGATTAGTGGTTGCCTTGGGCAGAGGAGAGGAGGCAATCTGGGAAAAATGGGGATGACTGCTAAAAGATGTAGGGTTTCTTTTTGAGGTGATGAAAATGTTCTATAATTGACTGTGGTGATAGTAGCAGAATTCTCTGAATATACTAAAAACTAATGAATTGCATACTTTAAATGAATTAATTATATGGTGTGCAAATTATATCTCAATAAAGCTGTTAAAGAAAGCTATATACAGATATGTTTACTATTCTTTCACTAAGTTCCACGAGGGCAGCGACTTTGTCTTGTTCACTACATTCAGCCCATAAAAATAATACCTAGCACACAGCGAGGACTTAATAATTATTGAATGAATGATTCCACTATACATAAAAACTTATAAAACTATTCCAATCTATTATATTATTTGCCTTCCTGTTTACTTCCTTACCTTCAACCTAAACCAATTAGCCTTCTATTCTATCATTGCTAAAAGTTTCCTATTATCTATAATTGTAAACTTCAATGGACTCTTCAGTTCTCATTTAATTTAACCAGTCTGTTACATCCTAACAGATGTTTACCTGTCCTCCTGGAGGTTCTATCCATCCTTACGCTATTATTTTCTAAATATTTCCTAAATATGCCCTTTCTCCTACATTCTAGAGCTTTTTACACATATTGCTTTTAAATCAGATTCCAGTTTAAGTTAAAATTCATTAAAATTAAATAACTTAAAATTCAGTTCTTCAGTCACATTTCCGTGTTCAGTAGTCTCATGTGGGAGCAGCTAAATTTTTTTTTAGACAACACAGGTAAAGAACATTTCCATCGTTGCAGAAAGTTCTATACTGCTCTAGAAGATATGTGCACACAACAGACATCTACAACCATTTGTTTCACAGGCATCTCAAAACTCAATGGATCCAAACTTATCCTTTATCTCTTCAACTCCCTATCTTTATTTCCTCCTCATTTCAACCCCACCACATAACCTTTCTTGAATTTTGCTATACTGTTAAATGGCACTATCTACCCAGGCACCATAGCAAAAACTTCAGTCGCCCTAAATTCCTCCTTCTCCTTCACCCTGATCCGGTCAGCTACCAATTTTTGTAGTTTGTCCATCATTAATAAGTACTCCTCTCCATTTCTATTGCTACTACCTTAGTTCAAAACCTCATCACTGTTCCCCTGGGTAACTGCATCATTAGTCAACAAGCCTTCCTGTTTCAGCCTCCATTTCCTCCACTGTGCAAATCTAGTCATGCGCTCTCCTGCACCATGGCCTTTTGGCAAGACTGCTCTCAAGATGGCATATGCAGTCCTATGTGCCAAGCTGCCTATGAATTCAACCCTGTATCTGACTTGCCCTTTCTTTATATTAACTTAATATGCCACACTATTTCCATATACTGTTATTTCTGCTGGATTAATACCTTTCCCAGTCCTTTTTGCCTAGGGAGAACTTATTCATATTTTGTCACTCAGTTTCCACTTTATCACCTATATGAAGGATTTTCTGAGCCTCCCAGATTAAGTTATCAGATTAAGAAGTGAACTTCTTAGTGGTTCTACCTGCTCTATCTCTGACAACTGAATCCTATATAGACATCTACAATACCTTTCTGTTTGTTCACATGTCAGTTATACTCCATGAGACTTTAAGTTCAATGAAGGGGAAAAGCCATATGTATTCAATACCCCAAAAGAATTCCTAACCCTAATAAAAATGCAAATGTTTGTTATATGACTACATAGACTTTCCAGAAATGAAGCATATGAGAATTATCAAAGATGTGTTATAAATGATAGCCCTACTCAACCTCCATGCCCTCTATAATGCTACATATTTCTCTTAAATACTAGTATCATGTTCTTTTCAATGTGGTTATCCCAACGTACATTTGTTAGGAAAAGGCCACATCTAAGTGGTAAGGTACTGTCTCAAAGGTAAGGTTATTCTCAAAGTTGATTTGGCAGAGAAACTGTTAATCCTTAGACAGGATATCTGAACTGAGAAAACAGGACTTCATGACTTGTTTCCTTTTTCTTTCCTGGGTCTACATTTAGAGAAGTTCTTAACCTTTTTTGCACCATCAATCCTTCTGGCAATCTAAAGTATGAACCCCTTCTCAGAATGCTTTTAAAATAGAATTACATACATAGAACACCAATTACATAATATACAGTTACAAAATATTTCCTAAATGTAATATCTAATAGATGTGCTCCTTAATTTAAAACTTTAAATATGACCTAGCGTTAAGATGCAATAGTTACCGTAATAAAGGGCAAAAACAGATGTCGCTATAACTACAACTATAATATGAAGTTAAAATATTTGTGATTTCTTTCAGTTATAGTCATAAATACCATCAATACAACTATGGTTTACAGTCTTCATAATTAAAAGAAATGTTCAGTTTCACTTAGACATTAGTAAAAATAAATATATAATTTTTTCCCAACCATGTTCACATACTACCATCACTCTTCCCTAAATTTTGACTTAACAGAATAGAAATATCAAAGGAGACACTCATGGACAATAAGAAATGTGTGGCAGAAAATAGCCAGATCCAAGTTACTATTTACATTCCTTTTTAAAATTTTGGCTCTGTTAAAATTTAATTTTTATGTTTTAGTCTTGATAGAACATTAAAATAATGAAGACTTCAGTGATGTCTACTAGACATCTGATTGTGTAAACAGCTGGCCAGGGCAAAATGTGGGGAGAGGAACACCTTGCCATCCTCACCCCTGATGCCAGCTAGCTTCATGCCGGCAGAAGCTATCGATGACAGACCAAGAAATTGAAATCTTGGGAGATCAAATCAGGGTCAAGAGTCCATTCTCCTTTCACAGTGAGATTTCACTACTACTGCCAAACTTAGAGATTTGGGTTTTATTTTCCTTGAGGAAGACAACATTTTTCTATAATGGTAACATTGGACTATTGATATATGTTACTATCTGAAAAAACAAAAGTTAATAATAGCTTAAAATATAATGAGACAATACCAAAAACATATTAATATTGAAGACATTTCAGTACTTTATGATAATCACCTATTCAAAATTATTACAAATATTAGCACATACCTGTAATAATTCCAGGGTCATGGGAATATTCTTAAGTTCCTTCAGCAAATCCAGTGCTCCAGCCTATAAAGTAAAATAATTTCATACTGAATTTTCCAGATAGTAAAACAAGAACAAGAGATTTCAACTTTATATTTTCCTATCCACAACTCACTATGGGTCATTTATACAAGTGAGAATGGCACATATACACACACATATGTACATACACACATATATGTATAACAGAAAGAGACAGAGAGACAGAGATAAACAGATATCTCCAAATAGGAGTTGCAACTCACTACAGGATCATAAAATCCATCTCATGGGTTATAACCAGCACTGGTTAAATACTGTTTTGTAAAAGTTCATTTTCAATATTGTTTGTTTACATGTGTTCCAAGCAGAAATATAAAATGTATTCTTTACTGTGGTACTATAATAATATACCCTAAATTTCCACGGAGAGCACTTGTCTGATAAAGTGGGAATGGGGGTTAGAACATGCTCGGCACCTCTAGCATTCGCTTACACACAAGGAGAGTGGGAAAGGATATCTCTTTACTAGAATTCTCATGAGGTCTCTCTGTATCTCACTGGCCTGTCACAAGAACTACTGTCTATCTTGTTCTTGCAAAGTAATAAAAAGCAAATTCTGAAAGAAAATTTAGAATTAAGATTTATGTTAAGCTTATAGGCCTGTTCATTGCCTGTCCCCATCTAGAAGCAAAGGCTCCCATACAGATGATGAAGATAGAACCAAATAAGACTCATGGAAAAATTATATTAAGCACCTAAAGTTAGAAGATGGAATTAAATGAGAAGCAACAGCACCACCTACAGCTCATGGCTGAATATTTCAATTAGATAGATTTAATCTATTCTATTTCATGTAATCAAATACATTCACTTAATCACATTTTATTTAGTCTACTATCCACTTAATGTACTGCATACAGACGCATCAGTATTCTATATACTACTAATAAATAAAAACTATTAAACTATCATGGTGTTGTTTTTTACCACTTAATTTTTGTTTATTGCTTTCAATAAACTTGGAATTTTTATCATATATTACCTTTCACAAATATAAAGGGCAAAATATAAGCAAGACAAATTGGCTTGGGTGTTTCTAAAAGTACTTCACATTAAGAGTACAAGGCTTATGAATCACTTTTGGACTCAGATTTAATAACATGTTTTTATCCCACAAAAAGTTTGATCAGAAACACTAGTAATGTACCATTTCCTAAAAGAATCCATAAAAGAGCTAAAAGCTATTAGTTCTTAGCTGCCTTCGCAGTGTGTAGAGCCAGCTGTTTTCACCCTCACTGCTTTTCAACCTTTTGGTTCCTCAAAGGTTCGAAGTGTACTTCACTAATATCTCTCAGATTTTCTTGCAAGCACTGACACCCATTCTGCAAATGTTGATGCTGGATTTGATGTTCTGCCTGTGAAAGTACATCGCAGCAGCCACCTGGCCAACATATATGTAATTAATTCTGCTTTCTGAAATGTTAAAATATGAAAACTACATATCCTAAGGATCAATAATACACACCATACCCCATGAAAACAGAAAACCCCAGAGCATGTCCCTCATTAAGCACCCCACAGAAAGAAACAAGCATGAAATCTCATGGTATCGTATTTCTTAAATGTAAAATTACATTAAGGCTTCCAGTCCCATAATTGTTCCATTTAAAGGTGACACACAGTAGACTTGGGCATGGAGAATAACACAGTATTAACTTTTCTTCTAGCAACAAACAGATAACATCATTTTAATTTAACCCATTACCTCATAAATAAAAATTTAAGTTCAATAGAAACTATCAAACAGGTTATTATAAAGTATCTTAGTAATCCAAGAATTACTAAAATACTTCATTAATTTAAGAATTAATTTAAGAATTCTAATCTTAAAATTCTATATTCTTTTTATTTAGAGGCAACTGAAAAAAGTGAAATATAACAGTTGTCAGAGAAGAAAGCTAATGCTGACTCTAAATTTACCATTTATCAACCATTTCTACATGCATTACATTTTTGTGAGCAAATGAGGTCTTCAATCCCTTATTGAAGGGGCTACAGACAGGTAAGGGTTCGTGGCCTGTTGGGAACTGGGTCACACAGCAGATAGTAAGCAGCGGGTGAACAAGGGAAGCTTCATCTGTATTTGTAGCCTCTCCCCAGAGCTAGCTAGCATCACCGCCTCAGCTCCACCTCAGATCAGGCATTAGATTCTTATAGAAGCACTGGTATCTGGTGCCAAAAAGGTTGGGGACAGCTGCCGCAAATCCCCAAACCAAAAACCTTTGAAAACCAAAAGATTTCTCATAGGTTGTCAATAAACTCATTTGACAGCAACACATAACTTCGACAAATGAAAGTTCTTTACGTTCTATTTATCCTACTTAAATTGCATTTCACTATAGAAATATTAGTATCTGATTACTGAAAACTGCCCAGACCTAGATGAGGATATTATGTAATATATGATGTATATACCAAATTAGCTTTATAAAATCTGAAAAATTTGGAATTCTCAAATTTGGAGCAATCTCTAACCTGCTGTATTCTACATCTGCCATGGACTTTTTTATTCTACCCATGACTCAATATGCATTTTATGATCTATTTCTGACCTAGGATCAATTAGAAAGGAAGATTTAAAAAAATCACACTTCTAAAAGTCCCTTTAAAAGCAGAATCTCCCTCCTTAGACTTACATAATGCCGTCGCATACAAAATTTAAATTGTTTTCCAAGTAGAAGCAATAGATTTGCATTAATTTCATCACACCCTTCCTTTTTACTATGATCTCTTTGGTGACGATTTGAGTTAGAGATACAGGCTATGGAAGGAGGAAAAGCTAAATAATACTCATGGGATTAAACTATGACCTTTATCATAATTACATTGTGTTCTAACCAAATGAAGTGAATATTTCAATCGAGGTTCTTTAAGAAATAAACTATGATGATCAGAACAAGAAAAAAAGGCAAAAAAAAAATCATATATTGTGACAAAAACTTCTTTGACTGTTATTATGTGCTAAACATTGTGTTAAATACTTTACATATATTATTTCATCTTCACAATATACCCTACATAAGCAAGTAATTTTATTATCCCCATTTTACAGATGAGAAAATTGAAGCTCAGATAACTCAGACCTGAACGAGGTCACTATGCAGGTCTATCATATTACACTCTTCTGCCTCTCACCACTCATTAACACACTGTTGCCAAGATCTGCTCTGTGCTAAGAATACAGCAGTAAGCAAGGTATAAATCCTTTTTGGCTTCAGGGAATTTTAAAACAACAGAAATCTTTGAGCATCTTCTTCACACCCTCAATTATAGGAAGAAAGAAACTTAGAAAAGGAAAGTGACTTGCCCAAGGTCATGCCAATGAGTACTATAAAAAGACAAGAACTACAGTTCCTAACCCTTACACAACTGTTCTTTCTAGTCTGTAGGTCCACAGGTGGCAATTCTGCTCTGTGAACTCAGATGAATGGCATTACCGAACAAGAAACTATAGTATAGGTTTTCTCAATCATCGCCTGCCTCTAAAGGTCAAGTCTATTAGATTGCAGCATCACCTAGAGATAATGATGCAAGAGAAAGAAAGGTTCTACCTTGACTCCCAGAGTCAAATTTAGTTCACAGTACTGGCTGAAAAATAAACAACAGCTCTTGCACTACATTATTACATCATCGGTACTCCTATCTGTCAATGGAAATAAGTACTTTACAGAATATGGTATTCAAACGTGTACTGAGTACCCAGTATACACAAGACTATAAAGGATACAAACTTCCTTTTCCTCAAGAAGATGTAAGAAAGAGGGAGTAATCTACAATATACAGTTAAGGAGATGGGCTATATATATGAGAGATCTAGATTAAAATCCATGTGCTGCCATTTTCTAATTTTAAGATCTTGGGAATGCTTGTCCTTTTAAGGCTTCAGCTTCTTTTTACGTAGGTGAGCACAATACACTGACCTAAAGTAGTAAAAACAGTCAAATGAGGTAATAGAACACATATGAAGTATTAAAACGGAGTGCTTGAAACATATTATACTTTTACTACATGATCACAAATTTGTAGTTATTCCACATCAGTAGTATAAGCAACAGAAGAAAAAATATATAAATCTGACTTCATCAAAATTAAAAGCTTTTGTACTTCAAAAGGTACTGTGAAGAGAGTGAAAAGACAATTCACAGTATACGAGACAAAATATGCAAATACCATCTCTGGTAAGGGTCTAGTATTCAGAATATATAGAATTCTTACAACTTGATAACACGAACACTTAATTAAAAAATAGGTAAAGGATTTGAAGAGACATTTCTCCAAAGATATACAAGTGGACAGCAAGCAATGAAAAATATTCATCATCATTAGTTATCAGAGAAATCAAATCAAAACCATAGTGGCATATACTTTACAACCACTACAACGTTTATAATCGAGAGATAACCTATGTTGAAGATGTGGTAAAATTGGAACCCTCATACACTGCTGGTGAGAACGCAAACTGGTGCAGCAACTTTGGACAATAGTCTGGCAGTTCCTCAAGAGAGTGAACATAGTTATTATATGACCCGACAATTCTACTCCTAGGTATATATCCAAGAGAAATGAAAACTTATGTCCACACAAAGACTTGCATAATAATGTTCTTAGTAGCATTATTCATAATAGCCAAATAGTGGAAATAGCCAAAATGTGGTATATCTACCAGTACAGGAGAGTACAATTCAACAATACAAAGGACTAAAGTACTGAAACTTGCTATGTGAATGAAAACACTAAGTGAAAGAAGCCAGTCACAGCCCACATGTTATATGTCACTTATACAAACACATATTGTATGATTCTATTTATATGAAATGTCCAGAATAGGCAACCATTGAAATAGAAAGTAGATTAGTGGTTAAGAGGAAGGGGGAGATATGGTGACTATCTAATGGGTTATTTTATGGATTTCTTTTTGGAGTGACAAAAATGTTCTAAAATTAGGTAATGGTGATAGCTGCATGAATCTGTGTATATACTAAACTTTATACTGTATACTTTAAAAAGGTGAATTTTATTTTTTATCTCAATAAAGCTGTTACAAAAAATTGTGTAATCATCCTAAATTTTGCTTTATACTAATCAATCTAACTCTTATATGGAAAACAAAGGTTTTTTTTCTCTCTCGACTCAAGTAAGAGAAAACTCAGAAATGTATACATTTCAGGTATCCTAGCTCCTAGGAAATTCCAACATCTAATTTCAAATTTTCTCCCTGTAATTTAATTCCACCCAGCCCTGAGCCTTCAATGACTAAAATAAACAAACCTCAACAAAACTAACAAAATCTCTCCATGAACTTGAAAATTTTAAGTTCTTACCTCACTCTTCCTTCTACAGTCTAGTGTCATAAATCCTCTACCCAGACAATTCAGGTTTTTTAGCCATTACCATATTCTAGACACTGGAAAGAATTTTGTATTCACTAAATTATCTCCAACTTACCATCAAGAAAAACATTTAAGAGATGTTAAGGAACTTGCCTAAGAGCCCACAGCCAAAGTTCAGAAGTGCCAGAATTTGAACCCGGATTAGGAATCGGACTTGCTTATTGGCATCAAGTCAAAATGACAAGAAAAAAGGCTAAGCAAAAACAGCTATTACTGGAATCTCTGACTTATGTGGTTCATCAAGGCCTTAGAGTGGATGCCTATAAAACTGCTAATACTGTTTAAGATCAAGTATACCCATGAAGATCAAGTATACCCATGGGGCAACATTCTAGATAGAACTAGGTCAGGATATTGATTGGGAAACCTGTCTGCCCCAAGGTCTTATGTTCATTTAATTGTACCCACTGTCAACCATGAGAAGGAATCCTTATGTAATGGAACGCAATTTCATAATTGGAGTCTAACAGCCATTGTTTAAAAGGCCTCTTCACTACACTATATCCCAGCAAAACGCAGCAGATTCACCCACCAAATCCTTCTATGTTGTGTTCTGCTGTCTAAGCAGACCCTTATAAAGAAGCTCCTGGTATTGTATTTCAACCAATGGGACTGAGACCTTCCCCATCCAATCAGAGATAGGCAACTATAATCCTCATTTGTATTTAACAACCAATCACAGCTGCCCTATAATTACCAATCAGAACACTGCAATGTGAACCAATCAAACTGTGTGAATATGGAGTCCTCATTTGCATGCAATTAGGCCGATCAGGACCCTGGGATGAACATTTTTCTCTATATAAGATAGCCTCCCCTTTGTCTCAGTGGAGCACATTTCTGGTTTCTACCCAAGACAGCCTTTTCCAGGTTTGCAACCTGTTTCACTTGAGCCTCTTCACCTGAAAAAGGTTTCTCCCTTTAATGCACCCCAAACTGGAGACTCCTGTTGGCACTGGATTGGTAGCAGAGACCTTTTGTCGATAATACGCAAGGTTCAAAAACAGATGCAAGTGTCTTCTGTAGAGGCACTGAAGCTTAACAGATAGTACCAGCTTTGGAGAAAAAAGATTTAAATTCACAACTTCATTTGCTACTATCTACCTATTTGGCTTAGGACAATTCACTTTCTAAATATTTACTTTCCTAATTTTTAGAATGGGGATAATATTTACCTTGCAAAACTGTCAAGAATAAATGAGATAAGGTAGGTAAGTAGTTAGAATGCCTGGCACAGAATAATTTAAAAGATGGTAGCTGTTTTTTTTTTTTTTAATTACTTAAATGTGACATGAGGTTTTATTAAAACAATATCCAGTGCAGCACTTAAATTTGTCAATTCAGAGAACTACTACTTTTCAAGCAGTTTACTTTTTAATAGTATAAAAATATTAAAATAGCTCAGAGAAAATATGGAAACCACAAAATAAGAGAAACTAATCTACCATAATCCAACAATCTCCAGAACACCTTCTGTTCGATTATTGAATACTTTAAAAGTTATTTGTAGGTTGAAGATGTGTTTTTATTTTTGTTTTTCTGGAGGCAAATTTTTATACTTGCGAAGTTCTGAACTACTAGAAAAATGAAATTTGAGAAAATGAGATTTAAGGATTAGCTGTAGAGTTTATCCTCATTCTCCCCCACACTCATACTAAAGATCTGAAAATGCATTTATAATTTGAGAACTGCAGATAAATACAAACTGGTCTTCAAGGAAAGAAAACAAACAAAAACAAACACCTAATGAGTTAAATGATTTAAAGATATACATTATAGCCTGATTCAGAGAAAAAAGATACCCAACAGTCTTTTTCCCTGGGACCTTCTACTGGGGAAGTCTGGGAATCTCCAGGCAAAGAAAAAACTTTCCAGTTTAAACAAAATAACAAAAATGTTCAGCCTACAGAATAACTAGAACTCACGAAATAACCAGAACTTATCACTTGTAGTGGGGAATGAAAAGGCTGTATCAACAGAAAAAAAATAAATGGCATAAGTAACATCTGGAACAGAAAACAAACAGGAAATACTTTAAAGGGCCAAAATTGCAAATATAGATTAACAGGGCATGAAATTAAATACTGGGCAATGCACCTGTTAAAAGAAAAGAGGAACAAACTTTATTCAGTCTTAAGAACTCAGTGTTAAACACTATTCCTGCGCTGGTGTGCTGTCCAGCAGAAAGCCTGGGTCATGGTTTAATTCAAACTGCACAGTACTTAATTTAAATAGATGAACTACTTAATCTCTCTGACTCAGTTTCTTACTCTGTAAAACAGATATGCCACAACAGTTGTCTCAAAAAAAAAAAAAAAATGCACAGGATACTTTGTAACTCCAAAGCGCTGTACAAATCAGGGCATCCCTTTTTTTCCTTCAAATTAGTTTGTCATGGAATTCATTTCATAGCTGAAAATAAGTTATTTCAGGTGCATGGATATAGAAAATGTGCTGAGTATGGTGGAATGAATTCAGGTAAAGACAACTGTGGAAGTTTAGCAGAAAACAGATGACTCTGAACCAAGGGACTGAAAGTGGCACACACAGGTAGACAAAAATGCAGAAATTGAAAGACCTTAAACAAACCACGAGAACATGTTCACATAAACACATTATCAATAACAAGATAATGCCTCCAGTATTAACTGTAAACCACTTAGAGAGTAGCCAGCAATGACATTTGTCCACATCCATCAACCAACACACCCCAGTTAGTCATAAAATACATTGTGTATTTTAGTCGTAGCTCTTATACACACTTCCATCTAACAAGATATACTTTTTAAAAAACGTTTAGCAACTTGCCAAGTACACTGGTATATTTGGACTTTTTAACTGCTAAACATACACGTACGTAGTTTAGGTAATCAAGTGAATGTTCAGCCTTCTTCAAAACTAAGACCCAGGAATTTTACACTTTAACAGCTCGATGTCTAAAGCAGATCACGAATCTCTTTTATGTTATTTATAGGTGTCAGCCAACGATTTCGGAAAAGAGACTACTACTCTGAAACAGCGAAGGCTTTCTACACTCTTCAATTCTTAAACTAAATTAGCGAGGGCTTACTAACACGAAAGCTTACTACAGAAGGACAGACACCTTGATTAGGTTTATCAGGCGGTACCAGAAAAGAACTTCCAAGTACCAAGAACCGATCCCAACGCTTGCGGCCGCCAGACCACACCACCTCCTCCAAGACGCCCTCCCCAAGACGCGGGCGCTGTCCCTGCCGGCTTCCTGCGCAGGGAGGGCTGGCGTGGGAGGGCCGGGAGCCCCCTCGGACCCGGCTGGGGCCCACTGCGTCCAGTTCCCGCGGTCCCCGCCCGCCGCCCTGGCTCCCTCCGGGTCCGCGCCACCCGCCGCGCTCACCGCGTTCTTCTTCTGCACCATCTTGTCCATCTTCTTGGCAATGCGGACCACCTCGTCCTCCATGGCTCCGACAGGTCTCCGCCGCGCCCAGCCCGCTCGGGACGGGATGTAGGCGAAGCTGGGGTAGAGGTGACAGCAGGACGCGAGCTCCGGCACTCGGCGAGCCCAGCACAGCAGGCCTGGGCCTAGGCCCTTCCTCACACGCCAAGCCGGTGGCGGCGGCGGCTCCTCCCCCGCAGGCAGCGCCAATCGAGCTCCGCGCGCGCCGTACAGGCGCTACCAATCGACAGCGGATCGCTGGGAAGGTCGGCAGGCCCCGGCGCCCGCCAGGTGGACTTGGCCCAGACGCTGTCAAGCGGGCGTCGAGCAACCCAGTCTTTAGTGTTTCTCGCCTAGCAGTCGTAAAAGCCAACAGACCGCGAGGCCAACTTTGCCGCAAGTTCGCCTCCCGCCCGGCTTCCACGCAGAGTGGCGTTCGACCTGGCGTGGAAGCCGCCAGGGACCTCCCAGAGGTCTAGAACCCTCGGAGCTCTGAACTGAGGTGGGTTTAGAGAATGGAACGTTGGCAGTTTTTTAAAGTCAGTAGGAACCCAAGCATTTTCTCCTTTGTAGTAGTCTACCTTGAAAAGCAGACTCCCCCAGTCCTCTAAATAGCCCATTATAATATGGATTTAAGCTTTTTCTTTTTAAAACTCAAATCCTTTGTAAGCTCCTTAAAGGACAGACCCAATTTTGTTTGTTTCCTGACTCGAAATGTTGGACACAGTCCTGGGCCTAAAGCATTACTGTGTCCCAAAGAACTGTTTGCAAAGACAATAAGCAGATATTATGACTACTGGACCGATGGCTACAGGTTGAAAATTAAAAACCTGTTTAATTGCTTAAAATTAGTGTCACTATAGTAGCTTAACTAATTGTACCAATAGAAATGCGTTTCTTCTATTGATGTAAATTGTTCCCCTCCCTTTTCTCATAAATACCCCTTGCCTTTCTCTCCTAGTGGGAACACTATTTGGGTTTATGTCTGAATCAGTGATTCCCAAATAGCTATTCTTTTTTATCTCGAATGTTTGAAAGGCATTTTAATTTTAGGTTAACATTCTAAAAAGATTTCCCCAATTTTTGTCACCTTAAAAGGAAAACTTGTGCTTTTTAAGCAGTCACTCCTGATTTCCCCCAACTCTTAGCAACCACAAATCTGCTTTCTATCTCTATGGACTACAATATTCTGGTCATTTCATATCAATGGAGTCTACAATATGTGACCTTTTGTGACTGGTTTCTTTCATTGAGCATGTTTTCAAGGTTTATCTATGTTGTAGAGTGTGTCAGTATTTCACTCCATTTTATGACTGCATTGTATGGATATACCACATTTTTTTATTCATCCAATTGATAAATGTGAATTGTTTCCATTTATCTTTCATGTTACATATTTTCTGTCTTGTGAATAATACAGCTATGAATATTCGTTTACAAAGTTTTATATGAACACCTATTTTCAGTTCTTTTCAGTTTGTACCTAGACCTGGGTTGCCAGGTCATATGATAATTAATTTGGAAGAACTACCAACCTGTTTTCCACAAGCACCTGCACCATTTTACATTCCCACCAGAAATGTACTAGGGTTCCAATTTCCCTGTATCTTTGCCAACACTTGTTTCTAATCCAACTTTTATTCTAACCATTTTAGTGAGTGTGAAGTTGCATCTCATTGTGGTTTTAATTTGCATATCTCTAATGACTAATTGTGTTAAGTATATTATAATAGGCTTGTTGGCCATTTGTACATCTGAAGAAGTGTCTGTTCAAGTCCTTTGCCCAATTTTTAACCAGGTTGTCTTTTTGCTCTTGAGTTTTGAGAGTTCTTTATATGTTCTGGATACTAGATTCTTATGAGGTATGATTTGCAAATGTTGTTTCCCATTCTGTGACTTGTCTTTTCACCTCTTAATAGTGATCTCTGATGTACAGGCCTATGTTATCAAAGTCCAATTTATCTGTTTTCTTTGGTTGCTTGTACTTTTGATGTTATATCTAAAAAAGTCATTGCCAAATTCAAGGTCATGAAGATTTACCATTGCCATTTTAACAAAATTGTCTTCCAGTTCATAAAAATAGAATGTCTTTCCATTTATTTAGGTCTACTTTAATTTCTTTCCATAGAATTATGTAGTTTTCAGTATACAAATCTTTTATTTCCTTGGTTAAATTTATTCCTCAGTATTTTATTCTTTTGAATGCTATTGAAAATGAAATCGTTTTCTTAAAATCCTTTTTAAATTGTTCATTGCTAGTGTTTATAAATATAAATATAAATATTATTTTGTATGTTGATCTTGTATCCTGCAAATTTGCTGAGTTTACTGGCTCATATATTTTTATTGTTTATTTTTATTCTTTAATGAGATCATTTCATCTGGAAAAGAGTTTGACTTCTTCCTTTCCAACTTGAATGCATTTTTTTTTTCTTTTTCTTGCTTAATTTTTCTGGCTATTTTGAACAGGATAGTGAAAGCAGGAATCACTGTTGTTCTTGATCTTAGAGAGCATTCAGTCTTTCACCACTGAGTATGGTGTTAGCTGTAAAGTTCGTAGGGGCCCTTTATCATGTTGAAGTTTCCTTATACTCCTCGTTTGTTGAGCATTTCTATCATGAATAGTTATTGGATTTTGTCAAATGCTTCTCTGTGTTAATTGAGATGATCAAGTCGCATTTTACTTTCATTCTATTAATATGGTGGATTATATTGATTAATTTTTGTGTGTGGAACCACTCTTACATTCCTGATATCAATCTCACTTGATAATAGTGTGTAATCCTCTTAATATTCTCCTTGATTTGGTTTGCTGGTATTTTCTTGGAGGTTTTGTATTCATACTAATAAAGAATATTGGTCTGTAGTTGGCCTTTGAATAGCTTTGATGTCTGGGTAATACGGGCCTTATGGAAGGCATATAGAAATGTCCCATCCTCTTCTATTTTAAAAGCATTGAAAAGGATTAGTGTTAATTATTTAAGTGCTTGGTAGAATTCACTAATTAAGCCATCTGGTCCTAGGTTTTTCTTTGTTGGGAGGTTTTCGTTACACATTCAATTTCTTATTGGTTTGTCCAGATTTTCTATTTCTTCTTGAGTCAGTCTTGATAGTTTGTATGCTTCTGGGAATCTGTTCATTTCATCTAGGTTATCTTATTTTTCAACATACAATTGTTTGTAATATTCTCTTATAATTGTTTTTATTTCTACAAGGTCAGTAGTAATTCCTCCACTTTAATTTTTGATTTTAGTGATTTGAATTTTTTTTCTTAGTGTAGCTAAAGTTTTGTCAATTTTGTTGGTCTTCTCAAAGAACTAACTTTTGATTTAGGCAATTCTTTTGTTTTTCTCACTTTGAATTCACTTATATCTAATCCAATCTTTACGATTTTTTTCTTTCTGACAGCTTTGGGTTTTGATTGCTTCTGTTCTTTCAATTACTCAAGATATAAAGTTACATTTTTGATGTAAGAGATTTCTTTTTATTAATGTAGTTTTTTATAGCTATCAATTTGCCTCTGAGTTCTGTATTCATTGCATTCTATAAGTTCTGGAATCTTGCGCTTTTATTTGTTCCAAAATATTTTCTAATTTATTTATTTTATGATTACTTTTTGACCCATTTATTATATCAGAGTGTGTTATTTGATTTCCATGCAATTGTGAATTTTCCATGTGTTTCCCTGTTATTTATAGCTAGCTTTATTCCATTATGGTTGGAGAGAACATTTGTATGATTTAAAACTTTTTAAATTTATTGAGATTTTGCATAACATGTGGTGTGTCCTGGAGAATGTTCCACATGCACTTGGGAAGAAGGTGCATTCTTTTGTTGTTGGATGAAGAGTACTGTATATGTCTGTTAGGTCTAGTTGGTTCAAGTCCTCTATTTCCTATTGATCTTTTGGCTGGTGTTCTATCCATTATGGAAAGAAGTGTCTAATGAAGTCTCTATTTTTGTAGAACTATTCCTTTCTCTCTTAAATTGTGTCAGGTTTTGCTTCATATATATTGGGACTCTATTGTAAGGTGCATATATGTTTATGATTGCTATATCTTCTTGATGAATTGATCATTTTATCGCTATATAATGCACTCTTTCTTTTGTAGCAGTTTTTTTATTGAAATCTATTTTGTCTTATGTGGTTTTATCACTATATAATGCACTCTTTCTTTTGTAGCAGTTTTTTTATTGAAATCTATTTTGTCTTATGTGGTATAGCCACTCCAGCTCTTTTGGTTAGTATTTGCATGGAACATCTTTTTTCCATCCTTTCACTTTCAACCTATTTACGTCTTTAGCATAAAGTAAGTCTTTTGTAGACATATAGTTATATCTCTTTTTTCAAATCCATTCCACTGATCTCTGCCTTTTAATTAATTGAATAGTTTATTCCATTTAATTTTAGGTAATTACTGATAAGAACTTACTCTGCTATTTTGCTATGTATTATTTTTCTGTATCTTATACCTTTGTTATTTCTCAATTTTTTCATTACTGCCTCCTTTCATGATTGATTTTTTCTAGTATATCATTTTTACTCCATTCTTATTTCCTTTTCTGTGTATTTTAAAATTATTTTCTTAGTGGTTACCCTGGGGATTACAATTAACATTTTAAAATTATAACAGTTTAGCTTAAACAATCTCAATTTAGCTTCGGTAGTACACAGATTCTCTGCTTCTATACAATTCTGTCTTCCTCATTTTATGTAGTTGTCACAAATTAAATCTTTACAAAATGTATGCCTAGTATATATCTGTGTTTTAAATCATATATGAAAAAAAAGAAGAGTCACAAGTCAAAAATACCATAATACTGACATTTATATTTACTTAGGTAAGTACCTTTACTGGTTTTCTTCCTTTTATCACATGGGTCCAAGTTACTATCTAGTTTCATTTCACTTTAGCCCAAAGACTCCCGTTAGCATTTCCTGTAAGGCAGGTCTATTATTAGCATTGTTTATCTGTGACTCTCTTAATTTCTCCATTTTTCAAGGACAGTTTTGCCAGATAAAGAATTATTCTTTAACATTTTTTTTTTCTTTCAGCACTTTAAATATAACATCCTACAGCTTACTGGCCTCCATAATTTCTGCTAAGAAACTGTGAATCTTATTGAGGAAACTTGGACATAATAAGTTGCTCACTCTTGCTGCTTTCAAGATTATATATTTTTATGGTTTGATTTTAATTGGCTTGCTGTGGATCTCTTTGGTTTTTTCCCACTTGGAGTTCATTAAATTTCTTGAATGTGTAGATGCATGTCTTTCATCATATTTGGGGGTGAGGTGCCATTATACCTTGAAATAGTCTTTTCTTCCTTTCTCCCTTCTCTCTTTCTAAGACTCCCATGATACGTATGTTGGTGTACTTGATGATTTCCTAAAGATTCCTTAGGCTGTGTTCATTTTCCTTCATTCTTTTTCGTTCTGCCTCTTGGAAGAGATCATTTTAATTGTCCTGTCTTCAGGTCTACTGACTCTTCTGACTGCTCCAATCTGCAGTAGATTCCCTTTAGTGCATTTTCATTTCACTTAACTGTTCTCTCAGCTACAGTTATCAATTTGGTATCTTTTTATAATTTTTATCTCTTCGTTTGTGTTTCCTATTGATATTGAGATATTTTTCTCCTGTGAAGGGCTAGACTTTTTGTTTCTTTCTATACTTTTTAATTTTTTTGTCAAAAACTGGATATTTTGAATACTATAATAACCCTGGAAATCAGAGTTGTTGCTGTTTGTTGAGGGATATAGTTGGTGGCTTATTATTTGTTTTTGTCGGTGACTTTTCTAAACATTTTGGTAAAAACTATATTCATTGTCATATGTACTCACTAAGCCTTTGTTTTGTTAGCTTAATGGCCCGTTAATGATTTGACAGAGATTTCCTCAAATGCCTGGAAACAAAAAAACAAACAAACATGGAATCTCATAGTCTTTGCAGCTGGGTTCTGCCTTGTTCAATAAGCTTTTCAACATTGAAGTGGGCAGCTTACAACTCTTCCTTCACTTTCACATCTTGCTTGCCCAGGCCTTCAAGGTCAACCAGAGGTGAGAGCTTAGAGCCTTCTCAGGTCTTTTGAGCATGCACCCTACCCTGAACATACACATGGCCTTCGAGATTTCCAGGAATATGTGGTCACTTTTTAAAGCCTTTATTCCCCAAAGCATCTAACTCCACAGCCTTTCTTCCCAGGCTTTTTGCCCCAATTTATATACTTTGCCCCAGGTAGTAGTGGTTGATTCGTTTACCTTTAAATATTTTTTGAGCAACATCCTCTATGTAGCTGCTTCTCCAACCTGAGTTAGGTAAAATAAAGGCACACCCTTTGCACATCCTTCAAGGAGCCACCTGAAAACAAGAACAGCTTTGTCTTCTCCAATATCTGGAACCCACATCAAGTCCATCACCATGCCTGGGAAGGGGGATTAAGGGAAGTTAAAATGGGTTTCAGTCAACTTTTCTGGATTAAGTATTTGCTTGGTTGCTGTAAATCTTTGTCTAGTTTCCAGAATTCAACAAAATTGATTCTAACAGATTTTGTCAGGTTTAGGGTTTTTTCATTTATTTTGTTTTGTTTTAGTGTTTCTGTGGAGGCACAGGCCCTTAGAATTCCCTACCCCGCCTCTTTCACTGATGTCACTGTCATTTTTGTCTTTCATATTTTGAGACAATATTGGATACAAACATGTTAAGGATTAGTATATCTTCCTGGAGAATTACCACTCTTAACAGCTTTATTTAGATGTAATTAACACATATGATTCACCCAATTTAAAGTGTATAATTCAGTGTTTTCCGGTATAGGCGCGAGTTTGTACAACCATCATACAATTTTGTTTCAGAACATTTTTGTTTCAAGGTTCATCCATGTTATAACATTTTTATTGCTGAATGCCATTCTATTGTATGGATATGCTGTATTTTATTTATTATTCATAGATTTACACATATTTGGTTCTCTCCACATTTTGGCTATTATAATGATGATATGAACATTCATGTACAACTTTTTATGTGGGCATGTGTTCATTGCTTTCAAGTTTACCTCATCCTAATATAGGATAAGCCAGCTTACTTTTGGTATTATTTGCTTCTTATATTTTCACATCCCTTTACTCTAATTTTTTCTGTAATTAAACAGAATCTTCTGTAATTAAAATGAAGCTCGATATCATTCTTTTGTCCAATCTGATAACTTCTGTCATTTTACTGGCAAGTTTAGTTCATTCACAATTGTAATTATTATTTTTTATGTGTCTGCCATATTATGAAATTTCTTGTTCTGCATTTTTCCCCCTCCTTTCTGGTCTTTAAATAAGCTTTATTTACTTTAGCCCCATACCCACTAGTTTGGAAGTTACATGTTTGTATTGTTTTTAAAGTTAACCTTACATTGTATTTAAAGGGAATGAATATTTCTCATTTACTCTAAGCAAAAAGAAGAACCATAGAATTCAACTTTTGTCATCCCTCCCACTGTGTATTAAAAAAAAAAAATTCTTTTTAAACATTTATAGATTGACAGGGAACTGTGAAGATGAGATATCCTGTGTATACTTCATCCAGTTTCCCCCAGTGGTTACATCTTACATAATTATAGTACAATATCAAACCCAGGAAATTGACACTTATAAAATGTGTGTAATCCTCCCATTTTATTACATGTATAAATTCATGTAACTACCACCACAATGAAGTTACAGAAGTATGCCATCACCCCCACTGTTTCTAACCCATGGCAACCCCGAATCTATTTTCTATCTCCATAATTTTGTCACTTTTAATTTGAATTTTCAAGTGTTCATTGATAATATATAAGTACAATTGCTTTTTGCGTGTAGTTTATTTGCATTCGGTGTTTCAGCTCCGAAATTGGTATTACTAGTTTTATGCAGCTTATGCTTGTTTAGTTACCCAAATGTTTACTGTCTGTTCCCCATTCTTTGTATCTCTTTCCTCTAGTTCTTTTTCTTCTAAAAGAAGAAACTTTGCATTTATTTAAAAAATGGTTTTCTTTTGCCCTCATTCTGAAATGAGTTTACCCATGTAGAAAGTTCCAAACTGTCATTTTCTCTCCAACTTTGATATTATCCATTATCTTCTGACCTAGTATTGTTTTTCGTAAGTGTACTGTGTGACAGTTTAAGTAGGCTCTCTCTAGTTGCTTTCACTATGGTACTCTAGATCTTTTCTTTGGTGATGTTTTGCTTTTCACCATGAACTGTCTCTTTAGAGATTTAGTTTATTTATCCTATTAGGAACTCGTTTTGCTTCTTGAATCTGAGGTTTCTTACCTTTCCTGAAGTCTGGAAAGTTTTCAGCCATTTTATCTTCAAATATTGCTTCTCTCCCATTCTGTTCTCTTCTCCAGCTTCCATTGAACTTTATATTGGACCTCTTATTTTTCTTGTATCTTACCCTCCCTTTTGCTTGCTGGGATTTTTTTCTGAGTGTATTCACTAGAGCTTTCTTTCACACACTATTTCAGACAACTCTGTTGTGTCTACATTCAGTTTAACTCACTCATTTGAATATTTTTCATGTCATATATTAACAATTCAAAACTGAAGTATGGGGTTTCAGTTTGGGAAACTGATAAAAGTTCTGGGGTGGATGATGGTGGTAGTTGCACAACAGTGGGAATGTAATTAATGCCACTGAACTGTACGCTTAAAATGGTTAAAATGGTAAATTTTGTTTATCAACATGTTTCTCCATTAAGATTTCTCTCGAGTGGCTATTTTTCATTTCTAGATTTTTTTTTCAAAACCTGCATTTTCTGATATTCTTTTTTCACTTACCCTTTTGTCTAACATTCTCATACTATTTCTTAAAATTCCTGAGAGTCTAATGAGTCTTTTATCTTTGTATTACCTCATATTCCTTTGTGGCAGGTAGACTTTTCCCTCATATGGTTTATGCTTTGGGGGTGGTGATCTCACTTTTGGCAGGGCTAAATTTATGCAACTTAGGTTAAGGACGTCACTTTCCATAAAGAATTAGCCTCTTCCAGATGTTCAAGGGGCAAAACCAAGTCTAAGGAAATTCTTGATGTTAATTTATAAGTTGTTTCCAGACCACATAAATAGTATGAATTCAAAATCCAAATATATATGAGGTCAAATTCAAGGGAAAAGCACCCTCTTCTCCCAATCCATAGCCCAGACCAAAATAGACAAGCTTTCCCTTCTCTTCCTAGTCAGATCTTGTTTCTAGTTTACCTTGTGGCAAAGAGTGCAGCCCTTAAAAGATTTCTGCTTTTATAATGGTGAGTTATTTTCTGAGTCCCAAAGTTAGGCGTACCATGTGGGTTTTAGTTTCCCTTTCATTTCTCTCTGGGCACTTAAGATTGCCAGTTTCTTTAAGGTAAGCTGATATTTATCATAGTTTATTCAGCATTTCTAGGTGTTTTGAATTACATGAAATCAAAATGTTTTGTGTGTGTTAAGAAGCATTTAAACTACCTCACAGGGACATAGAGCAAGGTGGTAGACCACAGAGTTAATCCTGGTTCTTAAATATAATAGCTCTGCAACCACAAGCAAACGGCCCATCTCTCTCAGCATCAGTTTCTTCTTCTGTGAAAGAAAAACTGATGTGAGAAGTAAATAAGGATATAAAATAGTAGAGCATCTGAGTATGTTAAGTACTTAACAAATTACATTTTTACTTTTTAGTAAATTTTTAAAATAAATGGTAAATTGTTAGGAGGGTGTAAGTATGTCGTGTATCTACTTTTAAAAAGTAGCAATAAGACTGATGGCAATAAAAGGCAAACTTCCCAACTATTTATGTATGCATAAGGCACTGTTATCTGTCAATAGACATTAACAATACCATGCTTTGATCACATCTAATTATGAACACGATAGTTTTAAAAGGATGAAATATAAGCTTCTCATGTGAAGGTGCTGCTGTGAAGGATAAATCTGAAAGAGTTAAAGTTGGAGACAGTATTTTGGTACAGAAATCTCTTACCTTTAGGGCTATTCAAAACTAGAACAAGCAGCCTTATACAAAAGTCAGCTGGTCACTTTATTCAAAAGTGGAAACTGAAGGTTGCTTAGACACAACAGAAAGGGCTCTTTTAATGGGAAACGTTAGACGTCAGTAGTGAAATAAAAAAAAAATTATTTGGATAACTAATTTATGACACTAAAAATCCTATGAATACTACATAAAAGAGACAAAAGGAAACACCAAACAAAACTTAAATATTAGGTTAGAAACGCTGAAAACCAAATTTGAGAATTTTAACTAATTTCCCATTTGCTCCAAGAATACTCGCCTGTGGCACTGCCGGCTGCAACATTTACCAGATAACTCACTAGTTACAGTCCTAACCTTACCCCTAAAGTGGGCTGTGAAACATCTCGCTTTTATTATTTTTGCTTCACTGTAGGATATCAATCGTCTATGGAAACAAATGACAGCATTCTACTTATAGCATTGTTTTTAGTAGTAGTATTTCCACTTATAAAATATAGTAATTATCATTGAAAATGTCAAATCCTAGAAAACAGCATTCCTACATGTGATGTTAACATCGTTTTCGAATAGTCAAAGATTTGATAAATCTGATTTATGTATACATTTCTGTTACATTAGGATTAGAGACAAATTCTGTTTATAAATACAGTTTTAATATTTTATTTTCATATTGGAAACCAGTCAAATTCAGCCTCAAAGAGCGTGTTTATGTAAAATTAACACTGGCAGCGAGCTGCACTTTTTTTTTCTTAAAAGGAAATGGGTGAAAATTGAGTAATGAGAAGCTTTTCTCATGCCTGGTGCCATTCCAGGCCACCATACCATAATCAGATTTCTTTCTCTGAATGTATATTCTTGAGATTACAGTGTCATTTTCCTCCTTTTCATTATAAACAGCCACCCCAAGGCAAACCCAAATGTTAAACATTCAAAAGAACAGTCACGGCAAATTCAGAATTAAATTTTATTTCACATTTAGAAACGGTGAAAAAGATTTACATTTTCCCACATTACAGCACAGCATTTCAACGGAATACTTCTTACCATAAATTAGATCTTATTGATTTGTATAACCGAAACAACAGTTTATATATCATCAAAGTAAAGCTAAATGACTTGTTAAATATTGTTTAAAAATTTTAAATCCAGACATAAATGTATGGCTTCATCATTAATATTCTATATAGGTCCATTACTAAATTGTTTCCATTATCAATTAGCACCCATTTATAATGATGCATCCCTAACATTTTGTAGTCAGTTGGAATACAGCAGAAAAATTAACAGTTCAGAAATAACAAGTATACATTGTTGC
This sequence comes from Rousettus aegyptiacus, assembly GCF_014176215.1. Lineage (NCBI taxonomy): Eukaryota > Metazoa > Chordata > Mammalia > Chiroptera > Pteropodidae > Rousettus > Rousettus aegyptiacus. Next base: position 19,393,375 of record NW_023416290.1, on the reverse strand, counting down.
TACATAAAGTGGGTGGTAAGTACACTATATGTATTGAGTTCTGACTAACCTTTATAGCCCATAAATTTGTTTTCAGATAGTTTTTACCAATAATTTAAAAAATCTGACTACATAAAATCAAATAATTGCTACTTTTATATTTGCACAAAAACTAATTTTTAAAAAATCACCTGACTAAAGTGAGTATGTCCGATATGTCCACTAACAGATAAAAATAAAGCAAATTTTTCTAATGGATTGTTCATTTCCTACAGCAGTTGATTTCAAATATAATGTACAAAATAAGTAAACTAAAACTATACCACAAGGATAATAATTATAGAGCAAATCTTAGAAATTATTTTTTAAGATTAGTCTTAAATATTCTTTTAGTTAATTACAGAAAAAAACACAACCACAGAATTATTCCCTACCTAGACTGAAGATTCTAATAACTATAGAGGTCTAACTTCGGACTAAGGTATAGTTTAAGAAATAAGTAGTGTAGGAAGTTTGAAGTGATGTTTGGTTTTTTTTATTTAAGTGTAAAAAAATTTAAAATACTATGTGATTCAGAATGTCAAATTACAGTATGTGTTGACAGCATATGCCTATGGCAAAGAGGCAATATTTGGTCTGTTATGAAGGATAAAAAGGAAGAAAAAATATATTTCTTTTCTAGAGAGGAAAAAAGAAAATTAAAAAGTTATAACAGGGGAAGAAAACGCTGATCCCCAAAATAAAAAGGCCATTAATTGAAGAGAGCAATCTAACTCTTTATTGACATGAAGGAGAATTATCCCTATTATTAGGAATAATGTAATAACACCTTATTCTTATTATATATTATAATCATTAAGCATATATGAATACACATATAAAAATACAGATACTGCATGGTGGCTGAGTAATTTTGGAATAAATCCATAGACTAAGTCACAGCATTCATAAATTGTTTATATCTTAACTGCTCATTTATATCTGAACACATTTTCATTAGGCATACCAATAATTTTCAAATGAAGGAATAATAAAACATCTGGTTGTAGTAATTTTTTTATTTTGCTGAATTACATTTGGGAAAAAGAAGGTAGCAGTGGCTGCTTCACCTATTTTAATACTAGTATATTCTGGATCATATTATACAAATAGATGAATAGAAACTTAAAAGATCATAAATTTCCCATGAGGAGACAGTATTCAGTCTCTGTCACTGGTGGTGCATTTGCAAAACATTTTAACACTGCAAACATTACAAGTTCCAAGATTGGACACAAGAAAAGGTTTATACTACAGTGATGCTGGTGTGTATACTTCTACACAAGGCCCCTTAGTGCTATCAATCAACTGGAGGTAGGAGTTTATCAATGAATTGCTTGACATCCATCATTTCCTGTTTGGAATAAAATGATTTAATAAACGGTTACACAAATCAGAAATTAAATCCTCACTAAAATGCCAGTGAAATAAGTCTTAGAGAAACGAGGCTCCAATAGATATTTGAGAACATTACCTATGATTATTATACATTCAATGATAGTTCCCATTTATTAATCTACTCCCATGAAAAAGGTCTACATTTTGCTACACTTGAACAAATAAAACATAGGAATATGGGGAAATGAAGGGGTTTACAAGTAACAAAACCTATACCGAAAAGTCTCAGGAAGTATACAATTACCGTCAACTACATATCCATGGAAAAGCTTTCAACATTCTCTCAGGAATACTAAATCTATAGCATAAAATATTGTGTGTCTTTCATAAGGATTTACATATAACCAACCATTTGAAAGGGAGCATGTACCTCAGATAGGCCTGGAGAGATATGAAAATGACTGTACCAAATATCTATTATAAAAAAACTTTCCTAGAGGACTCCTGCATCTGTCTGGCTCAGTTTTGCCACTTCCCCCAAACACATTTCCTCCTAATGTGTGGGTCTGTGAGGCTAATCTAGAAAGATAAGGGGGCCTGAGATTCTCGGGTGTTATCAAGAATAGCCTCACAGACCCACAAATTAGCAACACAGAGAACTTTCAGCCTTATAATTTAGTCACTCAAAAAGAAAGCCACAGCACAAAAGTGCTCTATAACACTCTAAAGTCCTACAAGTTTCCTGTGACACCACCTCCTACCATTCTCTTGTCACTTTCCGCTCATAATCATTCAGTCCAGTGTCCTCCAATGTAATCTCACAAAGAATCATCTATGAAGGAGCTTTTATTTTATTATTATTATTTTTGCTTACTTTTATTAGCATTTATCTGATGCAAAATTTACTCCCGGGCGCTAAGTCTTTGTTTCTTTGAGGAACTTTTATTTTAAAAACAACTCTATACAAATAAGATGCCTGAGTTCACCAATCCCCAGTGCAGTGAATCAGAATCACTGAGTTTGGAATTTGGGTGTCTTGTGTGTTTATTAAGCTCTGGGGTCCTTGTGATGCAAAGCCTGCTTTGAAAACCACTACTGCTCTAGACCCTCAGTCCCTCCTGGATGCTCAGAGTGCCAGCCTTCTTCCCTTTCTAGATTCAGTACTTCAGGACAATTTCAACTATATTCTCGATAACACTCTAGAATCTCAGGCCCCCTTATCTTTCTGGATAAATTATATTACTACCTGTTTTCCTGTCAAAAGCAAATAATTCGCTAAACTGAGCAGCTGAAAAACAGTGTTAACTTGGACTGCCTCAATGCTTGGCCATCAACTGACCTTTTCAAGCCTCCAAATCTATCCAGGTTTCCTTCATTCTTATTAAGTGACCTTTCCACTTTTATATTTTAGATTAAGAGGATCTAATGTGAGCTCTCAAATACTCTCTTCTCTCGGCAACCCTTGTTTACATTCACCCATGCTCTTCTATCTTGATTCAAAAGCGTTTTTTTCCTCTTTCAAGGCAACCAGTACCCATTTCAGGACTTAATTATATAATCCCCCTTAGGCTTCCCCCTTTCAACTACCTTTTTTTATGCATTTTATCCCTCCCTCCTCCCCACGCCCAGGAATCTCTTTCTCCATCTGATTAAAAAGAACCTTCCTACTCTCTACTTTTACTTCCTCATTTCCTTGTCTGCTTTACATAATCCACTGCAGTTTGGCTGTATCTCCCCAAATACCTGAGGTCACAAACGGCTTACTATTGGATAGCTTCTTCCTAACCTATTTCCCCTTAATTATTCTCTGAATCATGGATACTGTTCCCTACAACTCAGAAATTCTCTCCTCCTGTACTCTCATTCAATCCCTAATTCTTTTTAACTTCCCCAAAGTTGTATCCCTTGGCTTTTTTTTTTTCATGATATCCTCCCATAGTAATTCTTCACTGATCAATGATATTGGTAATTATGCTAAATCTCTATTATAAGCTTGAGTTTCAAACAAGTACTTCCAATATCCCATCCTGATCACTGAGGCACATCAATCTCAATATGTTCACTAGCCTCAGTACTATTTCCTTTCTTTTACCCTTAAACTGTTCCTTGTACCTACTTTATAAATGGTATACTGTTAGTCATCTGAGCTAGAAATCGAAGGCCTCTTTGTTACTTCCTTCTTTACTATATTCCATAGAATCAGTCACTAAATCCTCCTGGAAACTCCTTCCTGTTTCCAGAAGGTAGATTACATCTTGCTTTTATTCCAAAAAAAAAAAAAAAAAAGTCATTGGCTTTCTGCTGCCTAGAGAAGAAGTCCATCTTCTGCACAAGATAAAAAAGCTCTTTATAACTGAGTCTCTCCTCTCTATGCCTTGATTCTATGATACCTTGCTTTTCATAAGTCTACAGTCCAGTCCAACAGTCCCTTCTCTGCACGCTTGCTATCCAGACCCTACCCAGTGTTCAAAATCTAGCTGTTTCATCATGATCTCCATGCTTCCTAAGATAAAATTAATCTCACTCTCCTTAGTTTTTCAAGTAATTTTTTTAAAACATCTAATATTAACACACATCACATTCTGCTTTCTATATCAGTTACCTGCATATATAGCCTTCTTCCCTAATACATTTTTAATTTTAATCCCTTAAATTTTAATAAAAGGGAATCTCTTCTAGTCTTTGAATTATGTACAATGCTTGCATGTAATAGGAAATCAGTGAATGTTTGTTGAATTGAATAAACTTTGATCTAAGTCCTGCTAAGCTGTGATTCAGTGTGAATTCATTAATCCCTTTAAACCCTCACACAGTCAAGTGTTATTTATCTTAATATCACATGGAAAAAGTTCCAAATTATGTCTCTATGGCCACTGCTTCCAAACATTTAAAAATAAATACCTGTTGACATGAACTGTGCATCATGCCTTCATAGGTTTTGAAGGTTACATTGGCTGGATTTACCAACGTTTTTAGCTTTTCGACAGTAAGAGAACCAAACATTAGGGGAACTAAAGGGTCGCAATCTCCATGGCACTGAAGAATGGAAATATCTCTATTAACACCACTGATAGGACCCTGCAAAAAACCAAAACTATTGTTACTTATTCGAATGTAAAGAGCATTATACCAGACATTTTAAAATGTAGACACGTACATGCAACATGTTATTACTTACATTATAGGTTATATGTGGCTACAGAAATAAAATTACTTCATCCCTATACTCTCCACATCTCTCTAAACTTTATAGGACATATGATTGCCCCCCGTCACATGAACTGGTTCCTTAAAGCAGACTGTATCTTAATTATTCTTTGTATATTCACATTGTCCAGATACGAAAGGTATGTTTTAGCTGAACCATGTTCTTCTTAGCTCTTATTTGACTGATTTACATAAGCTGGTTAATAAACAGCACTAACTATGTGCAAGATACCAGTACTATATAGTGACAAGAAAAAACCCTAGATTTAAAGGTGAATTGGAAAATAATGTCTACATTTCCTATGTATACTACATATTGCTTTACACTGTTGAATACTTAGAAATTACGTTTTATAGCAAAATTCTGCTATTAAGCGGTGAACATTCAAAAATATTATTTGTGTAAAAAGTTCCAATTTTTATATGTATCTTACAATGTTATCAAACACTTCAAATCTAAGATTTATAACAGTAGGACATTTCTGATTCTCTTCTATGCGATCCACAATGAAGACCGTGTAGTAGACCCATAAAGCCTAGTAATACTTCATAAAAACCTAAGAAAATTCTTTTTAAAAAAGGATGCCTGATGTACACTACAGGCTTTGGGTGATAATGATGTGTCAGTGTGAGCTCATCGACCGTAACCACGCACCACTGCGCTGCAGCGGTAGGACAGGCTATCTGTGTGTGGAGGCGGGATGTATGGGAACTTTCTTACATTCCACTCAATTTTGCTGTGAACCTAAAACTGCTCTAAAAAAAATAAAGTTTATTAAAAAAACGGACCCTCTCCCCAATATTATTGGCTGTCTCTTATCTCAGTAATTTAATGTTGCTTAACTAATCAGGCTACCTGTGGAAATGAGTCCCGCAGTGGAAGCCAGCAACTAAGAGCAGCGACACCTGCCAGTTTCTGCTGTGTGGTAAGAGCAGTGTATAAAGACAAAGCTCCTCCCTGGAAAAAGACAAGCACACATCCTCTGCTAATAGCAACTTAAAAGATTTCTTGTTATTAATAATGTCCATAAAAAAACAAACTGGGTGGCCAATATCAAATCAAATCAGGCAAACAATATACACTCCACAGTGTCCTAAAGCACATGATTCTCTACACTAAAGACATATGTTCTCTACATTGTGAGAATGTAGCGACTACCCAGTCAGTCCAGACATAATTAAGAGTTAACTGCTGTACTTACAAATGCCTTAGAAATATTCTTAATTAATTACCATCTTTTCCTCTGAAAAGTCTTGTAAAATCAAATCTCGTCTTACAGACCAAGACAGGTTGCATCGGAAGGGTACGAGAAATAGCACTCGCTGACTATACTGCCCCTCCCCCAGGCCACATGGCAGGTCTCCCTGAGCCTCTAGTTCCTCTACTGGGAAAAGAGAGCCCAGGTGGGAAAAGCAGTGTTCCCCAGCATGTGGGTCACTTTGTGGAAGCCCCTCCTCTGATCTGGCCTTATGGGGATTGTAGGGGAATCTGCAAGGCTCAACCAGTGGGAATCTGACAAAAAGGTGGAAGAAATTCTCTTGTCTTCCACCTCACTGTTCCTATCAGTGGTCTCCTTAGACAGAGGGCTTATACTTATATTTAGAGTTTTTATTTAAAAGGGGTACATTATGTTAACATTCCAGGTTCCAATCAATTTACTAAATAAATTGATTTTTAATACAATCTATAAAGTAAAGGCTATTGCTGAAGAGGGAAAACTAGAAAAGCAATTGTTCCATTTAAGCTTAACTCAGCACGAAAAGTAAGTAGTATATCAGAGTCTGTAACATCTTCCAGAAAAAAAAGGACTGAAACCACAAACTTCTAGATAAGTATACTGTTGGTACTGATATACCACCCAAATTTAATCTTACCTGAGAAAATCCTCCCAAAATAATTCTGTTTGAAGGAATACCATTCTTCACCTCTTGCTCTATCAAGGTTTTTACTAAAAACAACATGAAAGTTAAATCACCAGTTACTTTCAGAGTTAAGGCCACTGATACAATCTATGTAGAAAAATATTAATGACAGAGAAGCATAAAGTATATTAAAGGTCAAAACAAGTGAAAAATTTGAAGCACTGTATTAAAATACAAAATTAGAATGTATTTTCATTATAAAACTCAGATTTTGCAGGTGCTGCTTAACCTGTTCAATTGTTTGTTATATAATTTGTAAACAACCATTCTTTCATCGATATATGGATATTCTTTTATCTATGGTCAATTCTGCTCATATGTTTTTTATATTTCTCTCTCTTCAATGAACCATAGGCATTTGTACCTAAAAGTTGTGATTTGAAAATTTTAAGTACTTAAGAGAGTTTATATGGTTTATGACTTACAGCTGTGTCAACATTAAAAAAAAAAAAAACCACTATTAAATTTTCCTATAGCCAGTAAATGATATGGGGAAAAAAATCAAATGAGCTCTTTTCCTTTTGCAAAACACTTTGGCATGCATAATTAAATGTAACACTTGATAACTCCTAGAATTGCCTTTTCTTTATCATCAGTCCTGATTTTCTGGAATAACTATACCTTTTACAAATTTATTTTCTTTCACTTTTGACATATATGGAAGAATTTCATTTTTTAAGATGAATATTTCCAACTTTATATTTCCTTTTTATAAAAACAAAAATATGCTTTTATAAGGACACTACCAACAACAACAACAAAAAACTAGCTGCCCAAAATTATTTTGTTTTTATATAAAATTTAGTTCTTCATTAGCAATGGTATGAAAAGGGACGGGTACCCTGACCAAAGTATGGGAGAAACGGGCTAGAGAACAGTAAAGAAGGCCTAAGCAATAAATATTGAGAAGTATGAGGGATTTATTTAGGGGAGACTGCATGGTCTCAGTTGAAAGAAGATGCAGAAGAGGCAGAACAGCCCAGCTCTAAGGAGGGAGGGCTGCGATTGGGGCCTGGTGAATGTTAGCTGCTAGCCAGCCAGGGAGCTGTTGGGACCACTTTCACTGAGTTTCACAAAGCTTTACTCCCCATGGTTATACCACCAGCTGAGATAAAGTTAACTAACTACAGTGATAGCAGTCAGTTGTGGAGCAAATGTGCTCCCTGGACCTGACCTGAGCACTCTTCTTTCTTCAGCAACATAGTCTCTCAGCCCTCGAATAGGGACTTCTTTTTTTCCCAGATCTGAGTCTGGCCCTAATTTTCTCTATAATACATTGGCTGGGAGAGGAAAGAAATGGCAAGTATGTCATAGGCCACCTCTATCACTAGGATATAAGTTCCCACTCTAGAACTCACTAGGCCCACCTATCTTCCCCACAAGGCCTAGCTCCCACCTTCTGCATGGTCTAACAACTCGTTCCCACATCAAAAACGTATTTTTGTCACTATAATTTTTTTTGACAAAATCCTAGCTCTAGGATTCTAGCTAGCTTTGATCTACTTTTTGATGATCCTAAAAGTCAGTGTTCTTGGTTTGACATTCCTAAATATCCAATATGATTTGAATGCATCTTCTTCTCTGTTTTAAAGTTCTTAAGAGTTCTTTTAATAAAAAGATTTTTTTTAAAGGATCCTACTGATTTGAGGTTTTTAAGCTATTTTGGAAATTTTCAAACAAATAAAAAAATAGAGAGTGTACAATGACTCCCTGGGCATACATTATATCATTTCTGCAATTGTCAAGTCATAGCCAGGCTAATTTCATCAGTGCCTGCCATGGCACCACCCAGAGTATTCTGAAGTCAATCCCAGTTATCATGTTGTCTCTGTAAACATTCCAGTGCATGTATGTAGAAGAAAAAAATGCTTCTGTGCATTTTCAAACCCAAATTTCTCCTAATAAGTCCATGTTCTTTGTGCTTTCATCCAAAAAATAAACGGAATGCTCATGTTCATATGGGAATATGAAACACTAACCAGAGAAAAAACTTTGGAGGTTTTGTAGAGTTAATACTTATTTCACAGGCATGTTAAATGAGATGATTTATAAAAATTACCTAATTCATTTAACAGCTCAGTGTTCAATCAGTACCCTCTATTCCCACCACACTAAAACTAACCATTAATATAATTTTCTTATGTATCATTACATTATATCATCATTTTCATCTTTATTTCAATTCTCCTTAATGAAGATAACTGGTCACAATTATTAAACATTCTGCTATTTTCTCCATATGTAAATCGAAGCAAAATTATGTATTTGACAGAACTGAAATTTGAAAAAGGTCATCTCTCCCCATCCACCTCACCTTCATTGAGCACCTTTCAGTGAGTCCATGTGGCCATCACGGCAGATGAGTTAGAGTGATCAGAGTAGAAGGAAACAGCACTACCTCTTCAGATGACTGTAGTATTTCATCAACATCAATATTTAAGAATGCTTCTGTCTTTTTAAAAAACTATTCCATACTTACCATTTTCTGCTGCCTGTTTAATTCCAGGTTCATCCTCATGTGACTCTGATGAAAGCCCAAAAATATCAAACCTGGAAAATAAGACAAAAGAATATTTTCTCTTGGTATGTTTTACTAAACTAATGGTAGTTGGGATAAGAAAAGCTGACCAAATGTATTCTCTAGAATAAAAAACTCAAAATTTCTACAGAGGCCAAACAATGAACTTAAACGTGTGAATCTGACATTCTTTAAGTTCCTTCCATCCCAATTAGATATAGATTCTAATGTTAAAAAGTCACAATGCCACATAATTTTAGGGTAAGAATATCTGAAAATTATCTAGTTCAATCTTGCACCCAAGCAGGAATCTTAGCCCACATCCTTAAGTTTGCAATAAATTCCAGTTATTCATCTCCCCTTCTAATGCATCATAAGTCAATCCAATGGAACAGAGCTACTGATCTCTATCCATAGTCTGCAAAACTTTTTCATCATATATTATAGATACCTCAAACCAGAGACCAAGGGCAACCGTCCTTTGGCTCTTTCTACTTCTCTATTGGGTTATATGCTTTCATTATGTTCTTTAGCCACATTAGGTAGAAATTCTGGTTCTATATGGAAATTTTGCCAGAGAAGGAAGATGAAAGAACCAAAGGCCACAGAAGGCAGGAACTCGTAACACTTGCCAAGGACTCTATAGTAGATAAAGTGCAGGGCTGGGTTAGCGATGGGTGGGAAGAAGCAGAGAGGATGTCAGCAGGCTGGAACAGGTCTAAGAACAAATAGTGTGGAAAAAGCAAAGCAAACTCAAAAAGATGAACAATTATGCTTGATATCAGGTTTGAATTAAGTCACTTCAGAGATAGGACAGTTCCAGATGACAAGACTCAAGAAATGACTGTTGATGTCGAAAGAAGAAAATGTCACTGGGGAAGAGAGAGCTAAGGAAGTAACAAGCCAACCAAGGTTGTGAATGGACCATTTACACTGGATCCTATAGTCACCCAAAAGACACAATGGTGGTAGGAAATAGAGTGGAAAGGAAAATATTAATCAGGTGTCAAAGTCATCATTTTTAAAAAGATGTGATGGCAGGAGTCTCAGAGAGCAGCAGAAAAAAGTCAGCCTGCAAGTGGCTGAGAGAAACGAAGAAATGACTCCACTTCCTGACTATAAAGCATATAGGGAATGTGCAAATATCTTGAGAAGGTTCAAGAGGAAATGATCTCCTTAAAAATTCACCAGCTCTCCAGAAAGGGAAGTTAGAAGGGTGAAGAGGTCCTGGCTGAATCTGAGTGCTTGCCACATGAGGTCATTCAAATGTTTGGTTACTGAAATCAGTAAAGGTTTATTAAGCAGTAGGAGATATTTTCTGCAGTATTTCTCTCCACCCATTCTCTCTGGTTTCTCTAAATATTGGTGCAGCTCCTTAAGTTTACCCCTGAATTTAAAATATAAAAACTTAAATAATTAAAGGTTAAATTCAAAGTGAATTATATACTCTTATGACTTAAAAATAATTAAAATTTGCTATATGCAGAAGCACTTCTGATTAAAAAATTAAGTATAATGTTCTTAATGAATAAGTAAATTCTTACTTACCAAGAAGGCATAGCCATGTTCATATTTAATGTTACTGGCATAACTGGTCTACATGAGGGGAAAAAAAAAAAAGCAAAATAAGAATTATATAACGAAACATAAAACCTAATAAATTTGATCAGTTAATACGTGATTATTTGAGGCTTACAATTTTAACACATGAGCTGTTTCACTGCATCTACACTTGTGCAATTCTGTTCTCCTATACCCTCCCTCCAAGTGTGTTCTGAAGACAGGCCAGCAGCTGGAAAGAACTAAGTTTTGTAAATAAAAAACATTTTCCTTGTGTCCATTATACCCAAAATATACTAGAACTACATCTCACCACTATCTTCCTGACTCATGAAACAAGTCTACCTTAGAGGTTAAAAATCTTCTCAAACGTTCTTTGAAAACATAAACTCCCCTAGGTTGGGAAATAGCCTTAAGCCAAATTCAATTCTGGGCCAATAACAATAGAGCAGAAATTTCAACATGATAAAGCCTGTATTTCAAGACTGTTTTCTTAACTAATCTCAGATACTTTTCCCCTTTCCATTCCCTTTCATATTTATCACCTCTACTGCTCCTACCACTCTGAGGGTGATTTACTAACCTACTAGCACATACCTACTACCATTTGTCTTCACAGCTATTGCTTCTCAGCAACCTTTTGATTTAAAACCTGCCCAATTTACTGTTTTTCTGAGTTTGCTCACACACTACTGGTTTCTTTTTGATATCCACAAACGCTTTTGGAATTCTAAAGCAAATCTATCAGACTCCAAAGTCTGTTCTTGCCACAGTTCATCACATTGCCTCTAATCAATAAAGTGTAGGAGTGTTTTCAATACAGTAAAGATTTCTCATAAACCTGACAGGTAAATCCCCTTCATAGATACCTCATGGATATCCTCAGAACTTAACAGATATTTGTATACTTAATTTTCCTGGCTGTGAACTCACTAACCTCCAAGAGAGCATTATTTTAAATTTCTCAACAAAAATCACAATTGTTCCTCTCCCAATTCCGAATCACAAGCCTAAAGATTAAAAATACTTACGCATGTGGGCAGATATATTTGATGTGTGAACTTCTGATATCTGCAAAGGCTTCTGCCCATCCGTGCCTGGAAGAGAAATTATTTGAACAATGTCATTAGATACTGTTTCAATTCTCAATAAATTAGTAACAGAATAGTACTTTAAGAAGTTTGTCAGGATAAATGTTAACTCCATATCTTAAAAGTTAGACTATCAATGCTATTAAACATCAGCACAAACTTAGAAACAACCCAAAGACTATTATTTAAGCTTTACCAATGGATAAAGATGATTTCTTGTAATTTCTAAAGAGGACTGTATTTTCCTTCATTATTTCCACAGGGCTTTATAATTTACAAAAATATATATTTTTTGTCTCTTTATAACCTCACAACGATGAGCCTAACAAAGTAGACAAAGCGGATAATATAATTCACATTTTATGTGAAGAAGTGTAGTAAATCAGTTGTATCCCTACATACTTACTACACTAGTAAAAATAACTAGCATTCTTTGTCTTTGTGTATGTATATATATTCAAAACAGAGTATGAGAAAAACTAAAAATGTAAACCATCCTAATTCTCCTAGCCAGAAATAAACATTTAATCTTTTGATGCATTTCCTTCTATTTTTTCCATGCATATCACTTAATATAGATTTTTACTAAAATAAGATCATACTAAACATATACACATATGGTTTCCTGCTAGTTTAAACTTGACATTCATTATACATGAACTTTTTACATGTGATCTCTATTAAACGATTAAGTAGAAGTAACTCAAGTCTCTTTTGTGTAAAATAGTCTGAAAATAAAAGTTAAATGCTTTTCTGTTAATTATTTCTCTATTTTAATCCACCTTCCCCAAAAGTGTTAAGGACATAAAGAAAAAATAACAACATTAACACTTATTTAACAGTAACTATGACCCAAGCTAAATTATTGTAGAAGTGTTATGTGTGCACACATGTGTATATATGGGTTTATATGTGAGTTCACATGTGTCCTGTGTAAATACATGTGTGAGACTTTGCTGTGAAAACTACAAAACATGTTTAAAGAAATTAAAGATCTACATAAATGGACATGTCTTGTTCATGAACTGGAAGACAATATTCTTAAGATGGCAGTATTACTCCCCAAACTGAACTATGGAATCAATGCAATATCTCGATCAGAATCACAGCTAGCTTTGCAGAAATTGACAAGCCAATTCTAAAATTCGTTTGGACATTCGAGAGACCCAAAATAGCCAAAACAATCTTGGAAAAGAATAAGGTTGAAGGACTCACAATTCCCAATTTCAATAGTACAAAGCAACAATAAAAAAGACAATGTGGTACTAAAATTAAGACATACAAATCAATGGAATTATATATGAGAATACAGAAGTAAACTCTCATTTATGGTCAACTTGCTTCTGAAAAGGATGTCAAAACAAACCAATGGGGGAAAAATAGTTTTTCAACTAAAGTAGCTGAGACAGGTAGATATCCGCAAGGAACATCCTATCTCATAACAAATACAAATATTAACTCAAAATGTACCAGAGACCTAAATGTAAGAGATAAAACTATAAAACTCCTAGAAGAAAATATACAAAAATCTTTTGAACTTGGACTAGCCAATGGTTTCTTAGATATATGACGCCAATAGCATAAGCACAAAATTAAAATGAAAAATTACTGTGCTTCAAAGGACACTAAGAAAAAAGTGAAACGATAACCTACAGAATGGAAGAAACATTTGCAAATCAAATTTAACAAGGGCCTAGTATCCATAATATGTAAAGAATTCTTACAATCCGCACACACACAAAGACCACCTAACTTTTAAATGGGTAAAGGATTTGAAGAGACATGTCTCCAAATACACACAAATGGCCAAGGATAGGAAAAATGCTCAACATGTTCGTCATAACTGCATGTAAAAACCACAAATAGAGCCTTTTGAGCCATGCTTCTCTTGCTCAGGCCTGCTTCCATGTCTGGAAGTGTACTTTCCCTTCTAATAAAACTTTTCTACTGTAAAAAAACAAAAAAACAAAAAACAAAAAACAACAACACAAATAGATACCACTTCGCATCCACTGGGATGTTTAGAATAAAAAAAGACAATAGCAAGTTTTAATGAGAATGGAGAAAAATCAGAGTTGTCATATACTGCTAGTAATATGACTCAGAAATTCTACTCATAGGAGTATTATCAACAATAAAAAGGAATGAAATACTCATAAATGCTATAACATGGATAAACCTTAAAAACATTGTTAAGTAAAGTCAGTTATAGAGGACCACATATTATATGATTCTATTGATATGAAATATTCAAAATAGCTAAATCTAGAGATAGAAAATAGATTAGTTGTTACCTGGGGCTGGAACACGGGAGGTTTAGGGGTGCTAAAGTGGATAGAGTTAGGATTTTTTTTTCTTGAGTGATAAAAATGATTGCATGGCTTTGTGAATATACTAAAGATCACTGAATTGCAAAATTCGAATGGGTGAGTTGTGTGATATATAAATTATATCTCAATTGAACTGTTACCAAAAAAAGAAAAAAAAAGTATATGACCTTCTCCCAGTCATGAGGAACCAAAGGCCCACAGTGGTTCTACAGAATGTACCAAAGATAAAGCTGTACTCCAAAAATATAAAGGATACAGAAGACTGATACACGTTTACACTGAAGACAAGACAACTAACATGTAACACACATTCCTGAAAAGGATCTTGGACCAGGAAGGAAACATAGTTGGGAGAACTGGCAAAATTTGAATGGGATCTGCAGACTAGATGATAGTGTCGGATCAATGCCAATTTCCTAATTTGAATGTTTTATGCTAGTGATGGAGAAGTGTCTTTGTGAATGGGAAATACACACTGGAGTACTTAGAGGTGATGGAAGATCATGCCTGAGGTTGATTTCAAGGAGTTAAAAAGGTTAACAACTGGAAAAGCTCAGTGACATCAATGTGAGAATTCTTTGTACCAAAAGCAAACACATTTGAGTTACACAAAAGTATGGTAATACAAAAAATCTGTGTGGATAAACCGCACAAACATAGCAAAAGAAGCTGGACTCAGAAGACATTCCATATGATTCCATTTATATGATGGACATGAACAGATGAAACTATCCTATAGTAATAGAAGTCAGAATTAGAGTACCTCTCGGGATGGGAGAGTACTGACTGGAAGGGCTACTTTTAGGAGTGTTCCATATCTTCACCAGATTGACAGTTACATGGTGTGTAAAAACATCCAGCTGAGCATTTAAGATTTGACTACTATATTATACTCCATTACAATTTTCAAATTAATGGTTAAAATAGCACATCCACCTCAAAAATGTTCCCAGACTAAGCCAATCTGAGTTAAGAACTACATTAACAGTTGCAAACCAACTGATTAACTCTTTTCTGCTTGCCACACTCAACCACTAGTGAAGTGTTCCACTAGAAGTCATTGGAGTGGCTGACTGTGGCCTTCTCTGGGCCTGTTTCCCATTTAAGATGAAGGGATTTACGAAATTAAATGTAGGCTAATGAATGTGGCCTCTGAGCTACATCCCACTCACTGCTGACACAGATTCTCCTGATTTGGGGGTAAAGGGTACAAGGATAGAGTTAAGGGAAGTGAGTTCACTGCTCTATGTCCGAAAGGATTAGAGAAATATTTTAAGACGGGATTAAATTTTGCAGATGTAATCACCTTCTGCCATTTGCTAAAAGAAGTGTAAAGGCATGCGCTGCATTAAGAGAATCAAGAATGTATAATAGATCTACATCAAACAACCACTTTAACTGGTTTTCATTACTTTTCTGTTTTACACTTCGATTATAGGCAGTTGACTTGACTGTGATATTATTCAATATATTTATTTTTTAGCGTTAATGACCTCTAAGTTTTCTGTCTAATATCTTCAGAAACTGGAATAATATTCAAAAACATGTAGATCATTAGCTTTGCAAACAATATACTTGTATTTTAATGTATATAAGCTCTATTACATATCAATAATAAATACTCAGCATATGGGCTGCCACTCCCAAGTCCTGGGCCCAGACTATAATTTACTACCACACTCTATGCCACACTTAGAGATCTTTTCAACAAGGTACTCCAAGCAACATTTAAAAAATAAAACCTATCTGCTACCCCTGCAAAGGACAACAGCATAGGCATGTTATAAAATGTTTTTACCATGGTCACTACCAATATTGATTTTATGTATGATGTTTCAGTTTGTTTTTTTTTTTAATTGTGTACCGTCACTGTGTTTTCTATTATAGAATTTGCGCTAATAACCTCCGGGATTAATTAAATAAGCCCTAAACATCATGGTATTAGTTCAACTAATTAATTACAGCTTTGGGAATGTGTAGTCACTAAAAATAACAATTATAAAACACAATTACCTATTAGAGTCCAAAATAGAATAGGTTTAATTATGTTCCTAAAAGCATTACTATATATAGTAAAAGCTTGACTTAACACAGATGACTAATGTAGATGTCTGCCTTATACCCTTATATTTTATATAGGCCACTTTATAAAGTTTATTAAGAAGTAAAAGCAAGTTAATGGTGACTAAAGAAACAATAAAAATTTTTAATTTTGCATGTTAATTTTAGAATCAGTTTTGGCTATTTTCTCCACATTGAAGGGGTCTATACAACTAACTTTTTGAATATTTATGGCCTTTTGTAGTTCTCATATATACATATACAAATATTTGAGTGAGAATATAAAAGCTAGAATCCACTGTGGTAAGGTACAGCAGCTTTAGGATAGAGACTCTGTAGTTCAAATGCATTCCAGTTTACTCACTAGTTCTTGGCCCTGTTTGGGGTAAGTTGAGGTTGTTAAAGAGTTCCTTCTCAATTATGCAACCCAAATATATAGACAGTGCAGCAATATGTCACATTAACCATCAACTATTCATGATTCTACCATTTGTACCCCCAAATTGTAATCTCACATTAATAGGAATTATTCATCTCTACTTTGTGCTTTTTCCTAAAATATGCTGCTACTTTTGGCTACTTTTGTTTATATTTTAACCACATGAACCACTGGTTTCCCCCAATAATACACACAGTCTTTGGCCGAAAGGCCTACTAGGCTAACGTAACAGCCCAAGAAAATGCCTCATAACAAAATGTGTTAAACCAAACAAAACTAGGAGTGTAATTTTAAAACATAATCATAACTATCCTATATGCATGAAAGATACAAGGATTAAAATACAGACTGTGGCCTCAGTGACCTACAATCTAGGAGAAACAAGACATAAAATATATCATACAAATGAAAAATTAAGCACTACAAAAAACAATCACAAAAAAATGTCAGATTATGGAAGAAGAGGATAAGGTTACTTTCAGCTATGGGGATCAAGAAAGGATCTATACAGAAGGAACTGAAAGATACAGGCCATGTTTTCCCCATCTTCCACACACAGTGGTGGGTTTTATTCCTTATTACATTTAGAGGGGCAGGTAAAACAGAAAATGAAAAGAAGTGTAATGGCACAATCACGAAAAAAGTCAACATTTCAGTGAATACACTTCTATTTTTATGACAATATGCTGTCTCTACAGTTTTAGAATATACCTTTTTGCATGTAAATGGCTGAAATTCTAACTTACAAAGTCTTCTTTCACTGGACATTTTAGTTGGCAAAATGGATAAAAATACATGATTTAACTATATGCTGTGAACAAGAGACTCATTTGAGATTAAAAGATGCAAAGAAGTTGAAAGTGAATGAATGAAACAGTAACCAAAAGAGAGCAAGGGTGGTTATACTGACATCAGATGAAATAGACTTTAAACCAACAAAAGAGATAAAGGAGGACATTATATATTAATGAAAGGTTAAACACAGCAAGACTTATCAATCATAAACATTTATGTACATAATGACAGACCGTCAAAATACATGAAGCAAAACCTCAAACACTTGAAAGGAGAAGCAGACGGCTCTACAAAAATTGCTAGACTATACCCCGCTCTCAATTAATGGATAGAAACACCAGAGAGTAGGAAATGGAGGACTTAAACAACACAATAAACTACGTATAACAAACATATGCAGAGCACTCTACCCAACAAAGCAGCATACTAATTCTTCTCAAATCCACACAGGACATTTTCCAGGACAGACTCTAAGTTAGGCCACAAATTAAGTCTCAATAGATATTAAAAGATAGATATCATACAAAGTATCTTCTCGGACCATACAGGATAAAGTTAGAAACCAATACAAAAGTAAAACTGAAAATACACAAAATTGTGTGAACTAAAAACACTTTTGTGTTTTGTTTTCTATACAACAGTTTTATTAAAGTGTATGAAGGTTCCAATTTCTCCATATCTTTGTTAACACTTTTTATAATTTCTTTTTGATTGCAGACATCCTAGTAGGAGTGAAGTGGTATCTCATTGTGTTTCTCTTTTTCTTATTAAGATATAACTGACATAATATTGTATTAGTTTTAGGTGTACAACTTAATGATTTTATATATGTATATATTGCAAAATTACCTCAATAAGTTAACATCCATCACCACAGTACAACGCTTTTTAATGAGAACTTTTACAATTCACTTAACAACTTTTATATATATATACGACACAGTATTATTAACTGTAGTCAACATGCTGTACATTATATCCAAGAACTTATTTATCTTATAACTGAAAGTCTGTACCTCTTGACCACCTTCTCCCATTTCACCCACTCCCTTGCCTCCCTACCCCCTCACCTTCCATGCCCAACATCTGGCAGCCACCGATCTGTTTTCTGTATCTATGCTCGTTTTTTTTCTTTCTTCTTAGATTCCACATATGAGATCATATATTTGTGTTTCCCTGTCTGACTCATTTCATTTAGCATGATGCCTTCAAGGTCCATCCATGTTATTGCAACTAGCAGGATTTCCTTCTATTTATGGCTGAATAGTCCATTGTGTATGGGTGCACGCACATGCATGAATCACATTTTCTTTATAAACACCTAATTGATAGACAGTTAGGTGTTTTTCATGTCTTGGTTATTGTTAAATAACAGTGCAATAAACCTGGGGAGTGAGGGTGAAGTTGCAGATATCTCTTTAAGATACTGATTTCATTTCCTTTGGATATATACCCAGAAGTGGCACAACTGGATCTTATGGTACTTCTGTTTTTAATTTTTTGAAGAATCTCCATACTGTTTTCCATAGTGGCTGCACCAATGCACATTCCCACCAAGAGTGCACAACAGTTCCCTTTTTGCCACATCCTCACCAACACTTTAATCTTTTTTTATAATAGTCATTCTGACAGGTGTGAGGTGATACCTCATCATGATTTTGACTTGCATTTCCCTTATGATTAGTGATGCTGAACACCTTTTCATGCACCTGTTGTCCATTTGTATGTCTTTGAAAAAATGTCTATTCAGTTCCTCTGCCCATTTTTTAATTGAATTATTATTATGTTGCTATTGAGTTGTATAAATTCTTTATGTTTTGGAATATTTACCCTGAAAAACACACTTTTAAACCACCAAAGGGTAAAAGAAGAAATCACAAAGGAAATCAGAAAATATTTAGAGATGAATGAAAATGAAAGCACAACATAACCAAAACATACGGGACACAGTGAAAGTTGTGCTAAAGGGGAAATTCATAGCTATAAATGTTTGTTATAAAACAAGAAAGATCTCAAATCAATAACTTAAAAATTACAACTTAATGAAGTAAAAAAAGTAGAAAAACCTAAAGCCAAAGCTAGCAGAAGGAAGGAAGTAACAGAGATTAGGGCAGAGACATGGGAAGTAGAGAACAAAAAAAACAGAAAATCAATGAAAACAAAACTGACAAACTTTTAACTAGACAGACTAAGAAAAAAAAGACTCAAATTACTAAAAAAAATCACTAATAAAAGTGGGGACATTTTTACTGGTTCTACAGAAATAACAAGAGTTATAAAATAAGAGAGTACTATGAACAACTGTATACAATAGATTGGATAACCTAGATGAAATGGACGGACTCTTTTATACACATAACCTACTGAGACTAAGTAAGGAAGAAATACAAAATCTGAATAGACCTATAACTAGTAAGGAAGTTAAAACAGTAATCAACATCTCCCAAAGAAGAAAAGGGACCTGATGGCTTCACTGGTGAATTCTACCAAACATCTAAAGAACTAATACTTCTCTAACTTTTCCAAAAACTGAGAGGAACACTTTCTAACTCATTCTATGAAGCCAGTATTACCCTGATACCAAAGCCTGACAAAGATACTACAAGGAAAAAAGACCGTAACAAAAAGTGTCAGCAGAGAAGACTGCAAATACAGAAAGAAGCAAAAGTGAGAAACCACAAGACCACAAAAAGCAGTGAGAATAACCTTGGTGCAGTTGGTTGAATAGTAACCCCCCAAAATTCATGTCCACCTGTAACCTCAGAACGTAACCTTATTTGAAAATAGGCTCTTTGCAAATCTAATTTAAGGATTAAAATGAGATTGTACTGGATTAGGGTGGGCTGAATAAAGAGAACACAAACGGCAGAAAAGGTCATGTAAAGAGAGAGACAGAGATTGGAAATACGCTGCTAAGAGCCAAGGAACAACAGATGTCATGGCAAACTAAGAGGCAAAGGATTCTCCCTTAGAACCTTCGGAGGGAGTGTACATGGCTTTTCTGACACCTTGATTTTGGACTTCTGGCCTCTTGAACTATGAGAATAAATTTCAGTTGTTTTAAGCCATCTAGTTTACACTTATTTATTATGAGAACTAGGAAACTAACACACTTGGTGACTAATGCTCATTATATATCTTGCCCTTTTAATTCTTCATTCACTCATTTATTTATTCGACAAATACTTAATGCTACTATATATCCAGTACTGCTTTAAGAATTTTATGGCATAGATGTGAATTATATATTTCAATGAAATTTTTAAACAAATCTTTGCTTTCATGGAGTTTGTATGCTAGTAAGCTATCCTCATATCTTTCCATAAATTCTTTTTTGCTTAAATTGGTCAAACAGCTTTCTATTCCTTGTAACTAAATGAGACCTAAATCATGGGTTCCCCGGCGCATGTCCACCTCTGTCTCCACCGCTGTCTGACCCTGCCTCTTGCAGCTGCTGTATTACCAAGATATTGCTTTCTAACAAACTGACTCTGGACACGCTGGACATGAAGGGGAAGCAGGTCGTTGAGAGTGGACTTCGATAACAAACAACCAAGGACTAAGGCTGCCATCCCAAGCATCAAATTCTGCTTGGACAATGGAGCCAAGGCAGCTGTTATTAGGAGCCACCTGGGCTGGCCCAATGGCATTCCTATGCCTGACAAGTACTCCTGGGAGCCAGTTGCTACAGAACTCAAATCTCTGCTGGGCAAGGATATTTTGTTCTTGAAGGACTGTGTAGGCCCCGAAGTGGAGAAAGCTTGAACTGCCCCAGCTGCTGGGTCTGTTATCCTGCTGGAGAATCTTTGCTTTCACGTGGAAGAAGAAGGGAAGGGAAGAGATGCTTCTGGGAACAAGTTTAAAGCCGAGCCAGCTAAAATAGAAGCCTTCTGAGCTTTGATTTCCAAGTTAGGGGATGTCTATGTCAATGATGTTTTTGGCATTGCTCACCGAGCCCACAGCTCCATGGTGGGAGTCAGCCTACCACAGGAAGCTGGAGGTTTTTTGATGAAGGAGCTGAACTACTCTGCCAAGGCCTTGGATAGCCCAGAGTGACCCTTCCTGGCCAAACTGGGTGGAGCTAAAGTTGCAGACAAATCCAACTGATCAATAATATGCTGGACAAGGTCAATGAAATGATTATTGGTGGTAAAATGGCTTTTATCTTCCTTAAAGTACTCAACAACACGGAGATTGGCACTTTT
Organism: Rousettus aegyptiacus; assembly: GCF_014176215.1. Classification (NCBI taxonomy): domain Eukaryota; kingdom Metazoa; phylum Chordata; class Mammalia; order Chiroptera; family Pteropodidae; genus Rousettus; species Rousettus aegyptiacus. Next base: position 19,371,890 of record NW_023416290.1, on the reverse strand, counting down.
CTGTCTGATGCAGAAGAAGCCAAGACTGTAAAGACCTGATGTCCCAAACTGACAAGAATGGTGTGAAGATTACCTTGCCTGTTGACTTTTGTCACTGCAGACAAGTTTGATGAGAATGCCAATACTGGCCACGCCACTGTGGCCTCTGGCATATCTGCTGGCTGGCTGGGCTTAGACTGTGCTCCTGAGAGCAGCAAGAATGCTGAGGCTGTCACTAGGGCGGGGCAGAGTATGTGAAATAGACCTGTGGCTGTTTCTGAAGGGGAAGCTTTTGCCTGAGGGACAAAGCTCTCATGAAGTGAAAGCCACTTCCAGGGACTGCACTGCCAACATAGGTGGTGGAGCATTGCTACTTGCTGTGCCAAATGGAACACAGAGGATAAAGTTGACCATGTGAGTACTGGGGGTGGTGTCAGTTTGGAGCTGCTATAAGATAAAGTCCTTCCTGGGGTGGATGCTATCAGCAATGTTTAGTTCTTTCTGCTTTTGGTTCCTGTGCACATCCTCCAAGTTAATTTAGTGCTTTCCACATCGCCACTTGGCATTAACTAAAATCTTCCCCCATGTCAAGGTCCTGCTTGTGACAATCAGCAAGGCTGGCTGTAACTTCCAGCTGGTGGTGGTTGGAATGTCTTTTGCAAGGGTAAAGAGCTCCCTGTGGTGCCAAGTAGGTCTGGTCTTGTCACAGGCATAGGCTAGAACCCTTAAATAGTTGCACAGCATCTCAGTTCATCTTACTGCACCTTGGATTTGCCTACATTTTCCAAGATCTCATTTGAATTTCTTAGTGACTAAACCATTGTGCATTCTAGAGTTCATGTATTTATATTTTGCCTGTTAAAATAAAGTGAGCTGTTAGCTTTGTTCTCTTTATTAGAGTAGCTTATTCTGATTAGCTTTGTCATTGTTGCACTACTCCATATGGAAAAAAGATAAAAATTCCAATTGTAGGTAGGGAGGGAGATGAAGTTGGTGATCTATTAAATAATAAAAGTATTCATTGGGGAAAAAATGATACTTAAATCACACTCTATAATTCTATTAGTTCTTGATTATAGAAAGACGTGCAAATGAAAGGTCACAAAATATATTCATTTTGCCTATTCAATATTATTTTCAAGCCTTTGCTTGACCTCTCAGTAAGAGATGATCTACTTAACTACTCCCTTTGAAACTCTTTTCTAAGCTTTAACAATCTTCTCAGCCTAGAAAAATCTCACATAGGCTGATAATACAGACCAATAACTCCTGGAATATATAGAGGGAAGGAGTTTACATAAAGAAGGCAAAATTTTCCACCTGGCCTTTTTTCCTTCACTGTTGTTCCTTATTTAGAACTGAGCTTTCAGGTGTCCTATTCGGCAGTGGGGGTTGGAGAATGTGTGTTCCCACGTTTAAAGCAGAGCTATGGGCTAGAGCATGTGGACGGAGGCACGTTCCAAACTCACTATTGGCCAGAAATGCCAAAATGGAAGCTAAGTTTCTCATGAAATTATAAATGTGGGAAATGGAAGGCTAGAATAAACCCTGCAGTATTGGGCTGGAATTGGCAGAATCAGTTTAAACTCAAAATTTCTTATGTTAATATCGAAACTCATACAGGTGTGTGTATACACATGTAATTATATAAATATATTTCTAGCTCTATCTACTGCAAAGGGTCTAGAAGTTACAACTCCCACAATGAGCACATGTAGCACCTAGATCTTGGTTCCTAAATAACATTTCCACTAAAAAGAACCGGGGCTCTTGAAAAAATGGCTAGGACTAGGACCCATGCAGGAAGAATATAGCTGATCCTAGAAAAGACCCTATTGCACCAGAAAGCAAGGAAGTTCTCAAGGAATGATGGGCATGTCCCAAAGACATAACAGCCATGAAGGGGCCCCCGCTGGCCAAATAAAGAACATTTTAAGCTTCCAAATAAATAATGAGAGATTTAACAACAGATTGTAACACTCAGAGTAAAACAGAAATCCAAGAGTCTGTACTGATTTAAAATTTCTAGATACATAAATTAATACATGCATACATAATAAATTAGGGAGAAAGGTCTAACCCATAGTAGACTGCCAACAAATAAGTTTAGAATGAAGAAAATTTTAAAAGATTAGTACAATAAGATTCAGACAAGAATCATAAATGAATGCTAAACGATACTGACATTTTGGTGAGAAACACGTATTTTCATAATATCAAAGTACCTGCCACAAAATATTTTTTAAGTATCATATACTTATAATTTTACTATGGCGAAACCTGGCAGACAATATCTTAACCAGCTGATAAAATGTTAACATCACCAGTTAAGGCACAAAAATCAACATAGTATGTGTCTGATACAATGCATTTGTGACAAGTATAGCAATACTTCTGTGGTGTGGTGTTCCTGTCAAAAACGCTTAAGTCAGAGGAGACATCACATAAACCCAAACTGAAGGACAGTCTACAAAATGATCAGCCTGTTTTCTGGAAAAGTGTCCAAGTCATGAAAGACAAGACTTCTGAAGGAGACTAAGGAGACATGGTAACTAAGTGTATCATGTGACCCTGGTTTGGGTCCTGGACCCATAAAGGACATTACTGAGTCAAACAAAGGAAATGTGATTGGGATTAGTGAATTTGATGTAGTACTACTAGATCAGTGTTTAACTTCCTGATTGATGGTTACACTGTGGTTATATGGGCATGGCCTTGTACTTACAAAATACGTTAAAGTATTATTGAGTAATGAGGCTGTGTCTGCAATTTATTCTCAAATGTTTCAGAAGTGTTAATAATTGGGTAATCTAAGTGAAGGGTTTAAGGAGCTCTACATACTATTTCTGTAACTTTTATGCAAATTTGAAGGTTTTTTTTTTTAAGTTAAATTTAAAACAATGATAGACTATAACCTATTAAATAAATCTGAGTCCATACTAAATAAATGGGGAGAGGCAAACTAATAAACATAAAAAGAGAGTTAGAAAAATCACATCATAGTACAACTGATTCAAGCCAAGAATTATCATTGGACCTATAAAAATATTAGGTGAAAGTCTGATGTATTATTTGCATAGTCTCGAAGTATCTCCCCACACTTTGCTGCTTAACTACTAAGGGAAAATAACTGCAGTAGAAAAACCTGGAAGATACCACCTTAAGCGATACAAGTTAGCACCAATAATGGAAGAAAAGGCATCCACCTGTCTCCTGATGCTATGCAAAGAATAGGACATACCTATTTGGCAGTTGCACTAAAAAAGCACAAACTAAATCCAATCACGAGGAAATGTCAAACCTAAGCTGAGGGATTGCTTTGAAACGTGTCACAAAAGACAAAGAACTGAAGACTGATTGAGAGACTGAAGAGGTAAATGAAATGGAATGGAACTGGATTCCGGGGAAGATTGGAGTTCTGCAGAGCACGGGTTCCCATCCTGGGAGCCATGGACTGATACTGCTCCAGGACGCACAGCAGGAGATGAGCAGCAGCCAGCAAATGAGGCTTCATCTGTATTTGCAGCCACCCCCCAGCGCTAGCATCACCACCTTAGCTCTACCTCAGATCATCGAGCATTACATTCTCACAGGAGCATAGATCACTGCTCCCAAAAAGGTTAGAGACTGCTGCTATATAGGATATTACTGGGACAATTGTCAAAATCTGAATATGTAGCATATTAGATGCTAATATTAAATAAGTGCTAAATTTCCCAAATTTGATAATGTTCTGTGTTTACGTAAGAGGCTCTCCCTGTTCTTAGGAGAGACACATGCTAAAGTGTTTGGAAATAATCACATCTGCAGTTTACTCTCAAAGGGTTCAGCAAACATGGTAGCATTCAACAGAGATTAGTAAATCTAGGTAAAAGGTATTGAGGAATTTGTATCATTCTTGCCAACTCTTCTATAAATTTAAAAACATTTCCAAATAAAACATTTTTTTAAATGCTATCAAAAATAAATATGTATATCTGGGTTGTAGTATTTCAACTGATTTTCATTCTCTTCTCAAGCATATTTGCATTTTGAATTTTTTTACAATACAAATGTAACATTTTCATAATCATAACAAAAGCTATTGCTTAGTAAAACGGTAAAATAAACGTATATTATTTTAATAGGACTACCTGATCGCCAGAAAAAGAGTCCTACAATCTTTTCTGTAACTACAAAGTATGCGTCATAGATTTCTACTTAATAGGCATGTTAGGAATCATTTTTAAAAATTAATCCAAAATAAAAATAATTATTCGAACCCAACACCACCTTATAAAGATTTAAGTTTTTCGATATTTTATCAAAATTTATCTTCAGTTTTCCTCCAATTCTATAATTTTGTAACAACACTTTTATCTAAGTTGCAAAAAGATAAGTCACTGATTTAAATTAAAAACAGAAACCTCTCAATGTAGAAGCCTGAGTGAAAGATAAACCATATATCTAAAGTCAGCACAACAAAACTTGTTTGATAAGCTTCGGAATAAATCTTCTGAGTTGCCTCCCTTGCCCATCAACTGATTTCAAGGGAACATCTAAGCTCTCATTCAGAATGCTGTATACTGCTACTGTTTCTCTTATCAAAATCAACCATTTCTAAACCCGCCCTGAAATTTTAACTCCTCCGGAATCCTCTCAATTGCACAGTTTCTACGAACATTCCACTGTACTCTGCTATCCAATACCCACAGCAACTCATGGAGAAGTCTGCAATTATAATATGTTCCAGGAACAGGAGTTGAAAAATGGCATTCAAGATGATGAGGGGAAAATTCTGGGAGTTTTCAAAAAAGAAAGGATTGCATCTTACTACTGGACTGTAAGAAATACAACTAGCAATGTTTTTTATACAATCCTAGAGTTCTTAAATACTAAACCTTTGATTACGTAAGTAGTTGTATGACCCATTTCATTACTGTTACTAATAATTGTACCTACCCTGTATCTCCCAGTCCATGAAGGAAAATCACCTAGAGGAGAAGAGGAAAAATTAATAAGCAATGCCTACATAAGCCCACGCAGAATTGTTATACACTGGAGCTTTGGTTAAGCTGGATACCAGAAAGACAGAACACTACCTTCAGCAAGTTAACTAGTCTCTATAGATTTCTCTCAAATGGCAAAAGTACTTAATTTCTTTTCTTGTAGTTCCTAAGATAATTAAGGTGGAGTTTCAGCATTTAAAAAGGTCCCACTTAGATATTCTTAAGTGCTAACAATCACATTCTAAGGGAAAAAACTTGTCTTAAGTCAAACCATGAAAGTCTTATATATACTGTAGAACTTTTCCATCACAAGAAGGACCTTCCGGGGGTAAAAATAAGTTTGAGATCCTTATATAATTTCCTAAAAACATCACTTCTGATATTATAAGACTCTTAATCTACCGACTTTAAGGACAAGAGTGCGAGGTAAGAAAATAGTCATTTTCTTGCGTACTTAAACTTCCCACATGCACAAACAAGTCAGAAACATGCTGTAAAGCGACCTCGAGTTAGGGCACCTTTCCACTAACGCCGGTCCCTCCAAGCTGGGGCCGGACCGCCAGAGCTCCCGGGGGTTCCGCGGGCAGCACTCGCTCCGCAATGCAGAGAATGCAAGCTCGGAAATGGGACTGAGGTGGTGGGGACTGATCCTCAGGCCCTCTCCGCAACTCAGCACTCTCCCACACAGCTGGGGCCCGGGCCGCGAGGGCCACCCCCACTCCAACTCACGCCAGGCAGGACCGAGCGTCCCCAATTAACCGGCCGCCAACCTGCCCGCGATGCCGACCCTGCGCGAGGGAAAGTAGCCGACGGCGGGCCGAGCGGGCCCCTGGGAGCCCCGGCCGCTGCCACTCACCGCTGCGGTGGCCTTCCGGGCGGCGGGCACGATGGCGGGAAGCGGAGCAGACATGTTATTGCCGCACATACACCGGCTGCACAGACAGCGCACGTCGGAAACGGAAAGAACTGGCGCCCAGCCGCGGCTCAAAGGCTAGCGAGCGGCGAGTCCCAGCCCGCCCCACCGGGCGCGCGCTCAGGCGCGTGCGCGCCCACCCCCCGCCCCGCTGTCCTCCGCCAGCGCCGCGCGCCCGCGACCTAAGGTCCTCTCGTTTTACCGGTCCGGCACCGCGCTCCCCTCTGCACGTCACAATGTCGGGATTGGCTGTAACGAAACCTTGGCCGGAGCTGACCTTCTCGTCCCCAGGGCCGGCGCATGCTCGGTGCGGGTAGCTTGGCGGTGCTTTTTCCTGCTCGGCGTGCCCTCCTGAGGAAGGAACGCTCAGACCCAGGCCAGGAACGTGATCTCTGGATCTTTGTCTTCCAGTGTTAGGGCACTGTAGGGAAACGAACGAGCCCGAAAACCTGTTGTACCCATCCGCAGATACCCCTTTGTTTCCTAAAGCCAGGGTATATCCATTTCCAAAAGTAAAGAAGGACTGGGGGAGGGCAGTAGCGGTGTTGCTGTATTTACACTTGAGGCTACACGAGTGTGTAGTTTGGGGGTCGACTGCTCTCCTATTTTAAACTTAAGCTGGAAAAGGAAACATTCAGTTGTACCAAGAATCCATAACTTCTTGTTTAGTGGATATTGTCAGTGCTGATTAAAGCGCCAGACTAGACGTCCCTTTTCTACAGGGGTGGCTCAATGCATACCCAATACATGGTAGGATCTGGGAGGGCTCAAGAAATATAAACACTTAAAGTCAAAATGCTCAGACCTTCAGATGCTTACAATCACTGGAGACACTTAAAGGATATATACAATCCTTATAGATTACGGTAAGATAGAGAAGGAAGCTGGTGAATATGACTCTAAAAAAAAAAAAACACTGTAAGGCATATGATAACCAGAATGTTGAAATATTGGAGGGTCTTTTATAGTTTTTTCTTTTTTTTAAATCACTTTCCCTGCATTTGCGTGCTGAGAATTCTATGGGCTCTCAAAAACGTTAAATGGATGCTACTTTGTTGAAAACAGTAATGAGACTCCCATTTCACATACAAATGTACACTGAAATCAGGCTTTTAAGTATTTGGTTGGGTTGATACTGAAAATGAATGTACCTGTTAAGAAGGGCTTCTGGTGGCTACCTGGGCTCAAATTTATAAAGAGCCTCGCTGCCACTGCTAAACAGGCCTCTCACCTAACCCAGGCTTCAGGAAGTAGCCTGCACTAAACTGCCTCCCCCCCCCTCCCCCCACCCCCCCCCCCCCCCCCCACTGAACTGCCTACAAGCACTGTGTTGCTTTATAGTAGCTGAGCCAACTACTGTAAGTGCGTTCTGGAAGCATATTCAACCAAGACTGAGACTGCCCCACTTAATTGGACCAATCGAACTGAGAATTTGAAACAGCCAATCAGAGGTAGGTACAGGAACTCTTTCCTATATAAGCCAGCTTTACCTTTGGGAGGGTACATTCAGTTTCCATCAAGGACTGGGTTACCACAGATGGAGCTACATTATTGGCTGAGCTGCAACATCAGAGTGAAGCTGTCTCATCATTACACCAGAGCACCAAACATCAGAGCTGTAACACTGGAGCCTAACACCAGGTCCATCTCATAGTTGTGTGCAACATAACTGAACTGTATCATTATTTGAGCTGTCTCAAAGTGGTTTTGCTCCACAGCCAACCTACATCACAACTGGGCTGTTCCACAACTGTGCTGTTACACAAGCCACTTGCACTGAATAGTCTCCCTCCCCTCACCACACTCTAAATTGGGGATTCCTGTTGGTGTGGAATTGACAACAATGACCTTCAGTTGACAGTTGTGAAATTAATATGGAAAATAATAGTATCTTTAACTCTTACTATAAACATGTTCCAAATTGCTAGTATGTGAATTTTTCTATGATGTAATATGTAGAGTTCCAGGGGCCATCAATCAGTTCTATCAATTAACTTCCATTAGTGGGGAGTGGGGCAGTTTAACTGAATGTTTTTCAATCTTTCTCCCCTCTTTCCCAGTCCAAATGCTACTATGCCTGCAAGTGTCACCCAAGTCCTACATTCTCTAAGCAACCTCAGTGTTATAATTACAGTTGACCTTTGAACAACATGTTTGAATTAGGTGGGTTTATACTCAGATTTTTTTCAAAAAATATAGCATTGGCTCTCTATATTTCTGGTTTTAGCATCCAGGATTCAACCAGCCAGAGATGTAAATCGGCATTTTCAAACTGTTTGGTAATCTGCAGTTGCAGATGGCTGACTGTTTGCATTGTTCTCTATTTTATAAAAGGAACTTGAGCATCCTGAAATTTTTGGTATCCATGGGTGTTCTGGAACCAATCCCCATTGGATACTGAGAGATCAGGGACTGTTAATTATGTTGGGGGGGGGGGTGTCAAAGTTAATATGTGAATTTAAAATTAAGTTTATTGGGGTAACATTGGTTAATACAATTATATAATTTTCAAGTGTACAATTTGACATCTATATGTTGTGTTTGCCACCCAAAGTCCAGTTTCCTTCAGCTACCATATATTTGATCCCCTTTACTCACTTCACCCTCCCCCACCCCCTTATATTTGACCCTCTTTACCGCGTCTAACTCATCCCTCCTCCCCAACTCCTTGCCCTCTGGTAACCACTATAGTCCATGTCCATGAGTCTCTACTTGTCCTGTTCATTTGCTTTTAGGTTTATATTCCATATATGTGATATCAAGTGATTTTCACCTTTTTCTGTTTGGCTTATTTCGCTTAGCATGATTATCTTGAGGTCCATCCATGTTGTCGCAAATGGCAGTATTTCATCTCTTCATATGGCTGAATAATGTTCCATTATATATATGTACCATAGCTTCTTTAGTCAATCATCTAGAGTAGGACACTTCGGTTCCTATGTGCTGGCCACTCTGAATAATGCTGCTATGAACATCAGTGTGCAAACATCTTTTTGGATATGGGTTTTCAAGTCTTTGGAGTAAATACCCAGTAGTAGGATTGCTGGATCATATGGTAGATCAAGTCTTAATTTTTTGAAGACCCTCCATATCGTTTTCCATAGCGGCTGTTATCAATTTGCAGTCCCACCAGCAGTGTATGAGGGTTTCTTTTTCTCTACATCCTCTCCAGCATTTGTTTATAGCTATTCTAACAGGTGTCAGATGGTATCTTATTGTGCTTTTGATTTGCATTTTCCTAATAGCTAGCAATGTTAAGCATCTTTTCATGTATTTGTCGGTTATTTATATGTCCTCTAGAGAGAAATGTCTGTTCAGGTCCTCTGCCCATTCTTTGATTGGATTGCTTGTTTTTTTTGTTGTTGTTGTTATTGAGTTGTATGAGTTTGTTGTATATTTTGGATATTAGGCCCTTATCAGAAGTGTTCCTTGCAAATATGTTTCCTCATTTGGATAGTTCTCTCCTTAGCTTGTTGATGATTTCTTTTGCTGAGTAGAAGCTTTTTGGTTTGATGTAGTCCCATTCATTCATTTTAGCTTTTACTTCCCTTGCTTTTCAGGTCAAATTCATAAAATCCTCTTTAAGTCCCAGGTCCATGAGTTTCATTCCTATGTTTTCTTCTGTGCATTTTATTGTTTCATGTCTTATATTTAGGTCCTTAATCCATTTTGAGTTAATTTTGGTATGTGGTGATAGACAAAAGTCTAGTTTCATTCTTTTGCAGGTGGCTTTCCAGTTTTCCCGGCACTATTTATTGAAGAGGTTTTCCTTTCTCCATTTTATGTTTTTGGCTCTTTTGTCAAAAAATATTTGCCCATATAAATATGGGTTTACTTCTGGACTCTCGATTCTGTTCCACTGGTCCGAGTGTGTGTTTTTCTGCCAATTCTGTGTCGTTTTGATTACTGTCGCTTTGTAGTATAATTTGAAGTCAGGCAGAACGATGCCTCCACCTCGTTCTTTTTTCTCAGGATGGCTTTGGCAATTTGGGGTCTTTAGCGCTTCCATACAAATCTGATATTTTTTTGCTCTATTTCTTTTAAAAATGCCAATGGGATTTTGATGGAGATTGCATTAAATCTGTATAATGCTTTAGGTAACATAGTCATTTTAACTGTGTTGATTCTTCCAATCCAAGAATATGGATTATCTTTCCATTTCTTTGTATCTTCTTCAATTTCTTTTAATAGGATATTAGTTTTCATTATATAGTTCCTTCACTTGTTTCATTAAATTTATGCATAGGTATTTTATTTTTGTTGCAATTGCAAAAGGAATTATTTTTTCCACTTCTTTTTTGACACTGCATTATTAAAGGAATGCTATGGATTTTTGAACATTGATTTCGTATCCAGAGACTTTACTGTATTTGCTTATTGTTTCTAGCAGTGTTCTTGGGGAGTCTTTAGGGTTTTATATATAAAGAATCATATTATCCGCAAATAGTGACAGTTTGACTTCTTCATTTCCTATTTGGATGCTTTTTATATCTTTCTCTTGCCTGATTGCACTTGATAGGACCTCCAATGTTATATTGAATACCAGTGGCGATAGTGAACAGCCTTGCTTTGTTCCTGATCTTAGTGGGAAGATTGTTTTTCACCATTAAGTATAACGTTGGCTGAGGGTTTGTCATAGATGGCCTTTATTACGTTAAGGTACCTTCCTTCGATACTGATTTTGTTTAATGTTTTGATCTTAAATGGATGCTGTATTATGTTGAAGGCTTTTCTGCATCTATTGATATGATCATCTGATTCTTATTTTTTAATGTTTATGTGGTGTGTCATATTAATCAATTGGTGTATGTTGAAGCATCCCTGTGCCCCTGGGATGAAACCCACTTGATTGTGGTGTATACTCTTTGTAATATGTTGCTGTATTCGGTTCACTAGCATCTTATTTAGGATTTTTGCATCTGTGTTCATGAGACATAATGGTCTATAGTTTTCTTTTTTTGTGTGTTATCTTTACCAGCTTTTGGTATCAGAGTAATATTGGCTTCATAAAGTGAGTTGGGAAGTATTGCCTCCTCTTCGACTTTTTGGAAGAGTTAGATGAGAATAGATATTAAATCTTTGAATGTTTGGTAGAATTCACTGGTGAAGCCATCTGGTCCTGGACTTATACTTTTTGGTAGTTTTTGATGACTGTTTCAATTTTCATACTGCTGATCCATCTATTTAGATTTTCCTTTGTATTTCTGCGATGTCAGTCATAATTTCCCCTCATTCAACCCTGATTTTGTTTATATTCTTTCTCTTTTTTCTTTAGTGAGTCTAGCCAGGGGTTTGTCAATTTTATTAACCTTCTCAAAGAACCAGCTCTTTGTTGCACTTATTTTTTTCTACTGTTATTTTTTTGTTTTCAATTTCATTTATTTATGCTCTTAATATTATTTCTTTCCTTCTGCTGACTTTGGGCTTCATTTGTTCTTCCTTTTCTAGTTTATTATTTTTTCTTTTTCTTTTTTTTTTTTTTTTTTAAGCCTACAGCACCTGGTCTTCCTAGGTGATCTCCCATCCAAGTACTAACCAGGCCTGACCCTGCTTAGCTTCCGAGATCAGATGGGATTGGGCGTGTTCAGGGTGGCATGCCTGTAGACACTCTAGTTTTTAAAGATGAAGGTTTAGGTTGTTTATTTGGGCTCCTTCTTGTTTTGGAGATAGGTCTGTGATGATATGAACTTTCCTCTTATGACAACTTCTGCTGTGTTCCAAAAGTTTTGAAATGTTGTACTATCATTATCATTTGTTTCTGTGTATTTCTTGATCTCTTTTTTATTTCTTCTCTGATTCAGTTATTCTTCAATAGCATGTTGTTTAATCTCCATATATTTGTGGTTCTTCCTAATTCCTTATTACAGTTGATCTCTAGTTTCAGAGCATTATCAGAGAATATGGTTGGTCTGATTTCAACACGCTGATATTTGTTGAGGATATTTCTGTGTCTCAGTATATGGTCAATTCTTGAGAATGCTCCATGTGCACTAGAAAAGAATGTATAAGCAACTGTTTTGGAATGGAAGGCTCTGTAAATGTCAATTATGTCCAATTGGTCTAATGTGTCGTTATTTAAGAATGTTATTTCGAATTTTCTGTTTGGATGATCTGTCTATATTCAACAGTGAAGTAATTAGGTCCCCTACTATGACACTGTTTCGGTCTGTTTCTCCCTTTAGTTATTTTAGTAATTGCTTTATATATTTTAGGGCTTCCTGATTGGGAGCATAGATATTAATAAGTGTCATGTCTTCTTGGTGCATGAATCCCTTATCATTATGGTGTCCCTCAGTATCTTTACTTTTTTATTTTGAAGTCTATTTGTCTGATATTAGTACTGCTACACCTGCTTTTCTCTGAATGCCATTCGCTTGCAATATCATTCTCCACCCTTTCACTTTGCGTCTGTATTTGTCTTCGGAGCTGAGATGGGTCTCCTGGAGGCGGCATATGGTTGGGTTTTGTTTTTTGATCCATTCTGCACTCTGTGCCTTTTCATTGGTGAGTTCAGTCCATTTACATTGAAATATGATGTCTTCTTATAGCCATTTTATCTTTTGCTTTCTGGTAGCTCAGTGTTTCCATTGCTTCCTTATCCTTGTGTTTCTTTCTTTATTTTGGTTGGCTTTTGTGTGTTTTCCCTCTGGTTCTTCTTGTTTTATGTTATATACTGAGTTCTGAATCTTTGGTGTGTGGTTATCATTACAAACATGTAAAGGATAGTTGTGTGTGTGTGTGTGTGTGTGTGTGTGTGCGCGCGCGTGCACGCATAGTCAATATTCTTCTGCATGTGCCTTATCTCCATTCCCCTTTGCGAATTTGGATCTTTGAATCCTCCCCTTTTCAGTCATTTTGTCTCAATTTGTCTCTATGGTGAACATTATTATCTTGCTATGGCAGTTCTCTCATTATTTAAGCTTAAAATGCCCTGTTCTTAGTAAGGGTTGCACTCTTCTGCTCCTATTTGCCTGATAGTCACTTTACTCCTAATTATGTTTTCTTTTGTGTGTGTCATTTTGTTTTAGGTGAACTGACCCCTTCCTCTATTTCCTGTAGTGCAGGCCTTGTAGTGGAAAGCTTAGCGGGATACATTATTCTAGGCTTATACTTCCTTTCACTTAATAGTTTAAATACTTGATTCCATTCCTTTCCGGCTTGAAAGGTCTGCGCTAGAAGTCCAAGGATAATCTAATGGGTTTTCCTTTACGAGTTACCATTTTCTTCTCCCTGGCTGCCCTGAGAATTTTGTCTTTGTCATTGATTTCTGATAACTTTAATACAATGTGTCTTGGTGAAGGCCTTTTGGGTTGAGGTAATTGTGTGCTCTGTTGACTTCTTGAATTCCAAGCTCCAGCTCATTCCATAGATTTGGAACATTCTCATCAACTATTTACCTGAACATCCTTTCTAGTTCCTGCTTTTTTTCCCCTTCACTTTCCATAATGCCCATTATTTTTATGTTTCCTCTCCTGATGATGTCAGCTAGTTCATGAATTTCTCTTTCATTATTTTTCATTCTTCGGTTTCTCTATTCTTCCAACTGATTTCTAGATTTCTGTTTTTGATGTCAATGATCCTTTCCTCCATTTGGTTGACTCCATTGACTCCATTTCCCAAGCTTGCTATTTCATTTTTCAACTCTTGTAATGTGTGTGTGTGTGGGGGGGGGGGGGGGCGGGGTATCTCCAGAAGTTCTATTTGGTTCTTTTTGGGGGTTTCAATCTCCTCGCTCTGCTCAACTAGTTTTTTTTTTTTCTTTTTCAATTCCTGAAAGTGTTGATATGACTTATTTTGGAAATCAATGAGCTTTTTCAGAAGTACCATCCTGAATTCTCTGTCATTTAAGTTGCATATTTCTATGTCCGTAAGCTCATTTTCTGGAGATTTTTCTCTCTCTTTTTTTTATAATGCCTTGTTACCTTGGTTGTTCATTGTGCTTAATGGACTATTTCTCTGCCTGGGCATTAATGGAAATGTATTGTGCTCTTTTTCCAGAAAGATTTATTATATGAAGGTCTCTAGTCTGCTGCAAAGAAGGCACTTTTCTTTTGGATTCTAGTAGGTGGCACCTCTTGGTTTCTAGTAGGTGGGGTCTCTTGGATCCGTTTATATAGAGCCTTAATAATGCCTTTATATAATGCCTTATTTTCTTGTAGATAGTTAATCACGCTTGCTACCTTCAGTTTCAGTCCCCGTCAGTGTTATGAACAGTTCCAGTAGCGTTTGCTCTGATTCCTCTGGGACTCCGTAGTGATTGGTCTCAGAGGGTATGCGGGGAGAGGCCTTCTTGTTGGGGTTTGGGGGCTGCGGCTCAGTCTCGGTTTTACAGCTGGTCAAAATCAACTGTTGTTTCTCTATCATCCACTTCTCTGCTTTCTGCCCTGATGACTGGGTCCTGCTGCTGGCTGCGTGGTACTCACAAACTCTCCCAGGCAGGGCTGTTCAGGGAAGTCACTGCATCTTCCCCCCTCAACCTCCTCCTATAGGGAGCTCTACTGGCGGTGAGAGGCAGCTTCTTTATTTCTCCCAGTCCACCGCCCAACACCCTGGGTTCTGACCTGTAATAGATCTTATGCGTAGATCCCACACTCAGATGTGCTGGTGTGCTGTTTAGGTGGGGTTTTTTTGTTGTTGTTGTTCAGTTTTAGATGTTCAGCTTATTGTTGTTTCAAGGGGAGAAATCTAGGGATGTCTCTCACTCCGTCATGTTTCCTCCAATCCTCCACTAACGTGTGAATTTTTGACTGCAGTGGGGTGGGTGCCCCTAACGTTTGTGTTGTTCCAAGGGTCAACTCTCTTTGATCTCTTTCTTCCTTGGGTAAAGAAATAAAACAAATAATTGAAAAAATACAAAATTATCATTAATGTCAGTGAGGATTATACAAAGGGAAAATTAATGAAAGCTATTTGTAAATTACTAACAAAAAATTCAGAAATATAGCCAATTACTATATCAATATATATAAAAAATGAATGTTTTTTTTTTAGCTACAATTTCTGGTTAGAATATCTAATGAAAGAAAAAATATTCACAATAGAAACTTTAAAATATATATTTTGGCAAAACTTAACAAGAATGTACCAGACCTATATCAGGAAAAATATGAAATACAGAAAAGAAAAATAACTGGATAGGAAGATGCAATATTATAAGGTTATCAATTTCCTTAGAATTAATTTTACGAACAATGTACTCGCAATTAAAATCCCAATAATTTATACTTAAATAAACATTACTTTTTAACATCCCAATAAGATTTTAAATATATCAAATAATTCTAAAATTCATAAACATGGGAGAATTAGCTCTCATTGTTAATACATCTTGTTCTTTGTTCACAGTAAAATTTAGTAATAAACTAATAATTGAAATTCCTTTCCTCCTCCTGTTTCCATCCCTGCCAAATGTGTGATCTCACTTAGAATGATGAAGTGGGAGAGTTTTATGTGCCTGTTTTTGTTTTGTCTTGGCTTTTTTTTAACCTCAGAAACAGAGGGTTAAGTCGATCAGACTCTTCATTTCACAGTGTATTACCATTATGGTTGTACAAAGCACCTTGTTTGATGAATTTATCCCTTGATTTTCACCCCCCACTCCTCTCATTCTCTACCCATCTTGAGAATCTTTTTAAAATAGTGAGCTCGAAAATATGAATCTATGTAGACAGACTGTCAGGCACTGGAATAGGTGGGGGAAAATTATTCGGGAATGTGGGAGAAAGAGGCCTTTTCAAGGGACTTTAAATTATACCATCTTCACAGTGTTCATTTCATTTTTTTTACATAACGATTCAGTAGTCACTATTAATTGGGGCTGGAATCAGGATGAATATTACTAGAACTTAACTAGTTACTGAGCTGTTTTCTTATTACAAGGTCTCTTGAACTTATTTAAACAGGGTTTAGCACAACACTCCAAGTTTGGGGGTGCTTAATAAATATTAATGTGCAATGATGATGATGATGATCTAAAACTTCTAGACTTAAGGATTGACTTATTTGCCACATACCCTTAATTTACATTCTTACAACACAAATGAAACTCATCAAATTATTATAACAGTTCTATATGCTTAATCAACATGTTGGATATGGGATAAATTTAACTACAACTATTACTCCATAATTATTAACTGATGTCCAACCAATAACATTACAAAACCTATACAACAGAGCATCCACTTTCAAGAAGAGCACATATATTTTTATATTTCTTGTATTTCATTTATTCAGTAAAATTTTTTCCCAATACGTTATTGGTATGAACACTCACCTAGAAGTGACTTACTGCAAACAACTGTCTCGGTAGTGAAAAAAAAATGTACAGTAGGTCACATTTTGCAATGTATTTTGCAATTTTCTTCCCAGATATATGAAATTTCTAACAAAATGATGAAATGTATTGAACTGAAAACCCTGAAAGGCAGAAACTAGTCTCCATTTTCTCCCTATATTTTCTTATGTACTTCTAAATCGCCTAGATCTTATTTTCATATTGTTTTATAGAATTTATGTATTTGAACTTTTCTTATTTGTACTATTAGGTCTACAAGTCTACATTTAGAAAAAAAATTTTTTTTTAATTCCAGTTTGGAAAGTCTGCCATAGGTTTCAAACAACTTGGGAGTAAAGGTACTGTTTGATTTCATCCATGTTTGTTTTTCAGTAACAAGTTCAATGTCTTGCTCGTAAATATTGCTTAAATAGGATTAACACAACCCTTTCTTTCCGCCGTTATTTTATACTTGATTTAAAATAACTTCAAAAAGGTTTAGCTAAAGATACAGGTAGCTGCCATCCCCAAATGTGTTTCTCACTTCCACTATTTGTGATGTTAATAGGAATCGTCAAGAACTCCCCAGGAAGACACTGAAATATAAAAACAACAATGAAAACAAAGAAAAAGGAAGACGTGTTCTATATTACATTCACTTAAAACAAAAACGGGGAAGCTGATATCGAGTAAAAATATTAGGTATTTTGTATTGCAGATATTCAATATTTATATTGTAAAAAATACTTTTATAATAAAAGGCAATGTAAATCTGAATCCTGGCTCTGCCGCTTGTTGTGAGACTTTATACAAGCTACCCGACTTTGCCAAGATTTACTGTCTTGGACTGTAAAAAGTAGTAACATCTGCCTCTACGAATGGTCGAATAATACTAACGACCCAGCGTCGGACACTTACCGAGCGCTCAGTAAGGCTTCTATCAACTAGTAGTGAAGTTAGTATCTCAGTGACTCAGTCAAAGCAATTTAGATGCACAGGGATGAGAACGCATTGCTTGAAATAGTTTGAATCATTAACAGGTTGGTGCCAGGCATTTTAATAGCTGGACCCTGAGTATTATTTTTTCAGTTGTTATATTAATACAATTTTTGTACGTACCTAGTCGCACCTATCGAGTATTACTTTATCTTACCGCGCGTAGTTAGCCAAGCTCAAAGTTAATAATTAAGCAGTCACGATATTTTATTCCGGGCTCCACGTCGGACTGAGAAAACCCTGCCTTGGCAAGGACGACCAGGCCAAAAACCGACTCAAAAGATTCTCTAACTTACAGCGTTTAAAGTGCGTGGCAGAGGAGAACATTATACGTTAAGAACCCAATGTCAAGGTATGAACTCTCAAAATATAATCACATGTCCAAAGAATTGGAAAAAAAAAAAAATGGAGCAGAGTGACACAAACATGAATCCTTTCCAAACCCACTGCTGGACTCCAGGTTCACTGAGCACTCCGGGGCGAAAGGGCGCAGCGGACGCAGTACGACAGGGGCGGGTCTGCGGCCGTAAAGTAGTAGCATCCCGAGACCACGTGGGCTTCCTGGTGGCTCGGGACGCCGGTGGAGGTTCTCTTCTGGGTGCGTCATGGCTGGTCCTGTGCACGGCGGTGGGGCCAGGGCTCTGGACCTGCTCCGGGCCCTGCCCCGTGTGAGTCTGGCCAACCTAAAGCCGAATCCAGGCTCCAGAAAACTGGTAAATGGCTGGTTGCTGTGCAAGGAAGCGCGAGGGGCGGGAGGGCCGCTATGAGAGCCGCCTGTCACTGCAGATTGTATTTGATGACTCCTTTCCCCAAGGGTGTTGGGATGAACGTAAGGTTACCGAGTTCTCGTTCTCCTGAGTTGCACAGAGGAAAATCTTACGTGGTCCTGATTCTTAATAAGGTTTAAATTTAAAAGCATAGTTATGTTAATTAGGGTGGGGGAGCGAAGTTGCAGAAACTACCAGGTAGGTGATTGTCTCATTCAAAATTGGGTTTAAAATGAAGCACTTTTCTAATAAGTGTCTTGATGGGAAAGATTTAGATTGAGTTATTACGTTAGATGTCTTCAGAAAGTCATCGACTACAGCCAAAAAAGCTGTTAGTTGATTGACATACTGTCATTTGAAAATCAGTTCGTGTTCGTGAAGCCAGAAAGTAAATTAAGAAAAATAATTTAAGTTAATCTTTAAATAAAATAATATACATAGGTAACAATTACGTATTTACAATTAATTACAACATAAATTTTCTTGAATATCATGTTTCATTTTTTGTTGTAGATGTTTAATTCTAGTATTTTTTCAATCTAGCCTGTCAGAATCTTTATGCCCATGCCATCTTTGGATCTTTGCCTTTGAAATACAACCTGGACTTGGATTACAAGAATGAGCTACATCTTCAGTGGCAAAGATACTGATTTAGTGTGTGTAGACGTTAGATGTTTAGCACATAGTTGTGTTAGCTAGTACTGGTTGGTTGGATGAATGAATGGCATAACAAAAAATATACAGTAAAAAGGGAAAATGCAGTTTTGAAAAATGCATCTGTAGATCATAAAACTTTTTCTTTGTAGGAAAGACGACCAAGAGGTCGCAGAAGAGGTAGAAAATGTGGCAGAGGCCATAAAGGAGAACGGCAGAGAGGAACACGGCCCCGACTTGGCTTCGAGGGAGGCCAGACCCCATTTTATATCCGAATCCCCAAATATGGGTTCAATGAAGGACATAGGTAAGGCTGCTTTGCTTTTTAAAGTAAAAATTACTATTTTTCACTGAGAATTACCTAAAAAATAGCTTGGTAAAAATTTAAATTGACTTTTAAGTCAACTTTTGCTAGTGTTCCTCTGACCTATTTTGGTAATGAAACTTAGCTTGTATTAATAGGGAAAAAAGCCCAGACATGGCACTAAGACCCACAAAATAGAGATACTAATGCTTGCTCTCATGGTTTCTTAGAGGTTTAGCATTAATATCTATAAAACTCTGGCCCATTGTAGTCATCCAGTAATTAATGCATAATTCAGATAGTGGGTTAAATTTTTCACAAATTTGTCTAAAAGTGAAATAAATGCTTAGAGAGGTAAATTATTTTTAGTGAAACAAAGGAAGTACTGGTTTTGTTCTGATACCAAAAATCAAGCAATATTACATGTTTATGTTGTACTCAGAAGGGATTTATTTTGTTAAACCATCTAAATTGATGGAGGAAAAACACAGGACGAAGCTTTGAGTTGATGTGAAGAACTTACAGGAAGATACGTTTAATTTTTTCACTGTAACTTTCTTGTTTTATAGCTTCAGACGCCAGTATCAGCCTTTGAGTCTCAATAGACTGCAGTATCTTATTGATTTGGGTAGAGTTGATCCTACTCAACCTATTGACTTAACCCAGCTTGTCAATGGGAGAGGTGTGACTATCCAGCCACTTAAAAGGGATTATGGTGTCCAGCTGGTAGAGGAGGTAAGTCTAGGTTAGATTTTTTGGAGTTACAAGAGAAGGCTCTGTCTGATTTCCATATAATCAACACTTTGCCTTCTTTATTTTTATCCCTTTTCAATTGCCATAACTATTATGTGGTGGTGATTGTGTTACACTCAATTATGGTTTTAGAAAGCTGGCATTCTCTCATTGAGGGGCCTCTGGTCCCTGGTCCTATAACACTCTTTTCTGTGTATCCATTCAGCCTGTTCCCTAACTTCCTTTGGTCCTCTGTTTTAATATCATCATATTAGGAAGATCTTTTTTGACATTCTTATTTTAAGGAGCACTCACATCCCATACCACCCCATCCCCTGTCCCCTGCAGTCATAGTCTGTCTGCCTTACCCTGCCTAAAGTATTTTTTTTGAATATATGCGCATCTGACATTTATTACCAAGTAATGCATTTATGTTTCACTGTCTTCCTCACTCTTTGAGAGCAGGTGCTTTGATTTATTGCTATATTTTCAATATTGGTTCATGATAGTCATTTAATATTTATGGAGGAAATGAGTAAATCAAATATAATTCTGAATGTAGTAAAGAAATTTTCTGTTTATAGAAATTAACCAGGAGTTTCAAAAGCAAATAAACTTGTACATTGTTAATCAACTATTTCTTGACAACAATATAGCCATGTAAGTAATTTTCTGTCCACTAGGGGGAAGCATGTGTTTATGGAAAAACCTTTTGATTCCTTTGAAAAAGTAAACCTTATGGATAAAAACTTTGCAAAGAAAATGATTTTAAAAGAGAATACCAAATACACAATTAAGTCTCAGTGTTCTACTCAGGGTATGTAAGGGAATATATGTGTAGATTACGTGGGAAAATCCATGACCTCATCAGCCAGTAAACTGCACATCGCAACAGCTTTTAAGTATGTATCTATTAAACTAGCAGAAGTAATCCTGAAAACTACACCAGGGCAGTGGTCAAGTAAGTAAGTACAATTACACTTTTACAACTTTATAAATTGGTTGACCTTTCCTGGTTTTCAGATTTGCAATAATTAGTGGTTAATCCTTTAGTACAAAATAACCAATTTGGGAATATATTTTCTAAAGAAAAAACAAAATTAAAAAAAAAAAACTTACTGATAGACATTCCTAAAAATGCTTTATATAATACTGAAAATACTGAAACCTTAATGCCCAAGGATAGAGACATGATTAAGCAATTGTGGAATAGTAATTAAAAATCAGAAATAATATGGTAAAATGTTATCGTATTGAGTCAAATGTGCCATTGATTATACAAATGAAGATCATAATCATAGATTGAAAAATAGTGAGAAAACGTGTGTTGGAATTGATGGAATATTTTTAAATACTTAAAAATTTATAATTAAGAAAAGGAACTTGGTTTGGAGCCAACTTATTTCTACCACACCAAAATAGCAATAAATTTCTGTCACTCCAAAAAGAATGATAATACTATCATCTTTTTATTTTTTGAAGTTAGAATAAAATATAGCACATCCTAACTAAAGTAACCAAAAACAGAACTTGTTTTTTTTGGGGGGGAGGGCAGTTGTCAGTTTAGGGGCTATAATAAAATAGTGAATGCAAAGTGAATTTCTGTTGTCCTCTTCTGCCTTTTTACCTAGAAAGGGCTGACCCCTCCAAAGCTCAGATATTATAGTCAGATCTTTTTTCTTTTACTGGTTCCAGCCCACTCGTGCCCCTCTTTAACCATCTCTCGACCTCTTGTTTACTTAGGGATAAAGAGGTTAGGTGTTTATATCACATAGCATCATATGGTTAAGAACAGACACTTGTGACTAGACTTCCTGGGTTAGGGCCCTGGCTTTGTGATCTGAGGCAGGTTACTTAACGTGTCTGAGCTCAGTGTCCCCATCTATGACATTGATTTAGCAATAATTCTGTCAGAGTTGTTCTGAGTACTATAATTAATCAAGTACTAGGAATGGATAGTTATGTTCGTATCTACTAAATACATCAAATGAAAATACAGTCATCCCTGCTTATAGGAAATGAAAATCGGTAAAACAAGGTTGTCTAAAATGTAAAAGAATTTTGATATTGTTTGCTAGGACCCCTAAGCAGAGGTATTTAAAGTAGGAATGTCTGTTACATCATAGGCACTTTGGAGAAGAAAACTGTAAAAAGGACGCTTGCTATTGTTAATGTATTTTTAGTCTAGTTATCTACTAACAGACTTTATTTTGGCATGTTACAGGGCGCTGACACCTTTAAGGCAAAAGTTAATATTGAAGTACAGTTGGCTTCAGAACTAGCCATTGCTGCAATCGAAAAAAATGGTGGTGTTGTTACTACAGCCTTCTATGATCCGAGAAGTCTGGGTAGGCTTATTCTGCAGTCATTTTCTTCTCTTCCTCTTTGTCCCCTCCTGGCTGCCATCTGAGGATTTTAAAAGTCCTCATGGTTTGTTGACTTGCAGTTTAGACATGTTGGTTTTGTTTTAGGATTTCCTGTTAGTGGTGTGGGTACTGGGGCTCCATTTTCTTTTAATATATTTCAACCGGTATGTCATAAAGCGGTTTTAATTTTGTTTTTAAATGTGAGGCTTAAATCTGATGTTACCTGTATTTAAGAAATTCATTATTTGTTGGTAACCAGGAGTAACCTTGACTTTGAAGATGCAAACTTTTGAAAATGAAGTGTTTTCATTCACTTAACACAAGACTAATAAAAAAAGTTCTTGAAATTAAGTTCTGTTATTGGTAGTATTTAAAAATTAAAATCATTATTAAGATTATAATGTATAGAGCTAATAATTCATATCTTTATTTAAAAATATATTTTTAGAAATTCTGTGCAAACCTGTTCCATTCTTTCTGCGGGGACAACCCATTCCAAAACGAATGCTTCCACCTGAAGCCCTGGTCTCGTATTACACAGATGCAAAGAATCGCGGTTACCTGGCAGATCCTGCCAAATTTCCTGAAGCAAGACTTGAACTTGCCAAGAAGTATGGTTATATTTTACCTGATATCACTAAAGATGAACTCTTCAAAATGCTTAGTACTCGAAAGGATCCAAGGCAGATTTTCTTTGGTCTCGCTCCTGGATGGGTGGTGAATATGGCAGATAAAAAAATCCTAAAACCTACGGATGAGAATCTCCTCAAGTATTACAGCTCATGAATTCTTTCCAAGAAGGCAGAGTTGTAAACATGTACTGGAAAAGGGAATGAAACATAGTATTTCTGGTTGCATTTTCTTAATTTGTAATTCTCCGGATTTTTTTTTTTTTTTGATGTCTTCTGCGTACTTATCTCTCTCCACCTCTCATTCTCCCCCTCCTCCCACCCTCTCACTTTAAGATTAAAAGTGCAGTAAGCAAAGACTGCATGGAGGTACTGAAACTGGGTTCTATCTCAAAGATACAAACTCCTTGGTGATCTGCCAAAGGAAGATTTTAACTTTTAGAATGTTTCTAGTTGATCTTTTCATCTAGGTCTTGTCTGGTTGTTGCAAATCAGAATGAATGTGCAAATGGAATGAGACTGATTTGTTGTTGGCCTGCTCAGTCAGGGTTAGAGCAGTTGCCAGTGAATTGATGCCTCCTTCTTCATCAGTAGCCTCAAGGAAGTTCTGTTACCCAATGTTAAGACAATAGCCTTCAACTCAAGGTGGTTATGATATGGGATGTGAATTGAAGGTTTAAGACTGGTGAATGGTTTCTAAGCAGTACCATATTTGCTAGCAAAATTGAAACAAAAATTCCAAATGAATGTATTTCAACTGTGATGCATAGACAATGAATGATTTAGCTATTCTTGAAGAAAGTAAGTTTTCTGATTCTAATTAATATACATTTACTTGTTTTATAGAATTGGAGATATCTGTCTTTCATTTTAAATAATGTTGAGAAAATTGTTCAGTGAGTATGTAAACCATGAAAACAATTGGTAATGTGAAAATTAACGTAAAAGATTCAGCAGTCAATTAGCTTATTTAGCTTTTCAAAGATATATTGTATCTAAACCATAAGAAAGTGCAATTTATCTTGATGTGATTAAATCTTAAATAAATCATGGTAATTTTTCCACAGTAGAAATTAAGTGATTCTTGGCTCTATTTTCTTAAAATAAAAAATTTAAAAACGTAAATGTTGCAATATTTTGTTTTGTTAACTTATTCACCTGATATACTGTTGAACTTAGATTCAGTTTATAAAGTAATTTATGTACCAAGAGTATATTTCACTTTTTATTCTAGATTATATAGTTTGGCTTATTATTAAACCATTCCTTAATACCCAGAACTTACAAAAATCAATATTAGGGCCATCTATGAGAGCCACCTATGAATTTCAAAGGATGTACAAAAATTTTTAAACTTTTTTTTTTTTCAGAGACCCCCAAGTGACAGAATTGGGGTTTTAGGAACCCTAAATCACAGTGGCTTGAATGAGATAAAGTTTATTTTTTTTTTAACTAATGAAGTGTGGAGATCAGTTCAGGGCTGATTGCAGGCTTAGCTCCACAAAGGCTTCTCCCTGTTCAGCTCGCCTATCCTGTCAAGGAGATGTGTATCTTCATATTCCAAATAGGTATCAACAAGGAGCCAGCTTTTCCTGAGATACATAGAAGCTGCCACACAAAACCTTATGTTTAGATCCCATGGCCAGAACCTGGATATAGTCCTGCAAGGGAACCTGAAGCCCCTGGGAGCTTATATTCCTAGCTTAAATATTCTATTACGATGGGTGAATAACAGAGTGGTTATATTGGATAACCAGCGGGAGAATTGACACCTATTGTGGTATCAACCAAACTTCAACACGGAGGTTAATTGACTTAGACAAACATCAGAAAAAGTGCTGAATTCTTCATTTCTATGGTTAGTATATCCACCATTCTGAAATGCTGAGTTCAGTAAGTTATTAAAGTCGATATTTGCTTAATTCAGTCTTGGTAAACAAAATGTTTTTAAAGGAGAGTGATGACAAAACATTGGATCATTTAAGAGTCCAGAGTAGAATTTGTTTTTTTAAAAATCACTGCTGGAAAAAAAAAAAAAACTTGTATCATTCTAAAAGTAGTTCATGCTTGGTTTAAAGTTACATAATACTGAAGTATAAAAAGTAAAAGTCCATATTCTCATACTGTTGTCTGACCCATTTCCTAGAGGTAACTAAGCCACTGTTAGTCTTTTTTTTTCTAATCAAAATGATAGACTTGTACTGCACTGTACTGAACTTTCTTATTACATCTGATGTATTTCAAGGACATTTTTTCCAAGTATTTTACATCAAGGTATTTAAACTTTGCACCCTTAATTTGAAGCCCTTTGAAATAAGATCCATCACACAAGTCACTTCACCTTTCTTAATTATATATAATGCAGTGACAATCTTCATATAATGTAAGAGTTTTATAAAATGACATTTAAAGTGTTTAAGCTTTGATATATCATAATCAGAAAGATGTTGCCTTGGACTGAGGAAAACTTTGACCTCAATCTATTTGCATAGAAATGGACTTGCATAAATTTAAATACATCCTTTTCTATATCTGAGCTGTGAAGTATGGAAACAAACCTGAAATACCATTTTTTGTGTGCTGGAGTGCGGGCAGGCATTACTCTAGGTAAGTTATTGCCTCGACTTATTTGTGTTGATGGAGGTTTTTCTTCAGTAATTCAGTTCACAATTGTCCTTCTGGAGCCAAGGCTCGTATGTCCTCAACAGGAAAGTTCTTAATCGGAAATGAGGGAGGCAGTTAGTCACATAAAGGTAGATTACATGAGCAATAGACTTCTAGTCTCAGAATGTACTTTTGAGGGCCTTTAGATTCCCCTCTTGCTCTCTGTCCAAGTAGAATGACTAATTTACCCTGAGCAATAGTTAAAGATGGCAAAGGAGACAGGCAAACACCAGAGTTGCTTAATTGTGGCTGTCTTAGGAGACCTACAGGTGTTAGGAAATTGGGATAGAATGATAAATGGAAGAAAGAAAACAGGAAACAGATGTCTGGTGATGTGGAATGCTCGGATAGCACTTACTCACGGAGCATGGGCTTAGTCACAAACAGCTGTATCCTGGTCCTAATATAATTGTGCAGATACTTCTCAGCCAAAATAGGCACGTTCCACAAAATCCATCCATTCTGTTTTATAAAGTCAGTTCTTAAATTACCATATAGCAGAGAGTCTCAAGTTCACTTTAATTATGTAACAATTCTGGATTCTAAGGTGCTGCTATACTGCTGGTCATTTGCAAGGAAAATGAGGACAGACAGCTTTATCTTGTTAAGAGTTCATATCACTTGAAAATCTAAGTATAAAAGCAAGAAACCTTCAGTCTAGATCCAAGTCCTTTCCTGATATGTTGCTTTAATCTGTTTCTAGTATACATGGCCCATTTGTGTCCAAAATCAGAAAAGCTTGAGTTGATAGGCATTTTAAAAGATTCTTTAACACCTGAGAAATAATTACTATGGCTTTCCTGTTTTTGAATTCCTGGGTTTATTTAATTTTTTTAATGTTACTTTATTCTTTGGAAAGTAGAGTGGTTATGCAATAGTAAAGAAAGCATCAGATAACAGCAGTATAACTCTAGTTTGTGTCAGAAAATAAAGAGTGCTCTCGAAATCAGTACAAATCCCCGAATGGATGTGACTTTAGATGCTTTGCTGGAGAGACATAGTATGAAGTAGCACAGTCTTCCATGTCATAAACCTGGGTTTTTCCAGGCTATGACAGCAGCTGAATGACCTTGGGCACATATTTAATGACTGTGTGCTCAGCTGTCTTACCTGTGAAGTGGGAATGATTATGTTATGTGGCTTGGGACTCAACAAGTTTATCTGTGGGGAGGCACTGAGTACAGAGCGCCAGCGTGCAGAGCTGCCTGGAGTTGTTACTTGGGCTTAGATCCCAATATTAACTGTGTAACGTTAGCACATTATTTAAACTCTCTATGCCTCAGTTTCACCATCTGAAAAATGGACTACTAATAGATCCTAATGCATATGGTTATGATGAGGATTGAAAGAAGTCAATTTTTGTAAAGCACTTAGCACAACACCTGCATATACCAAGTGACTCTTCAAGTGTTTGTCAATTAAGCATCATTGATAGTCCCTCTTGTGTGATAACTGTTCCATAAATGTTATTTACTTCTCTCCTTAAGATTTTCTTTTATCTTATGATTTTCATATAGTCTGTTGGTCAGTGCCTTGAACAAAGGCATGCTAAACTTTGTTATTTTTAGCAGGACCTGCTGAAAAGGTGCATTTTCAAGAGGAAGCGTGATAAGAATTAGACCTAGAACCAAAAGGATTAGATTGAATTTCAGTGACTTAAGTCACTAAGTTGCTCTACAACATCATCAGTTTTCATTACTTTATAAAAAGATCTACCTATCTGGAAAAGGTATTGGAACTGAGAGGGAAAATTTTAAATAACTAATGTTATCTAACTCTAAAATCTCTACATATTGAAAAGAATCTGGAAACTACAAAGGGGGAAGAAAAAAAAGAAAATGTTAATCATTTAAGATTTGGGCTATGTGATGCTGTTTTTTTTTCTCACATATAAATGTACCTGATTTTTTCAATTTCACTTTTTAAGATTATCATATATATCTTATACCATAGATTTATAAACATCAAAGTAGGTTAAATTTCTTATATATGGAAATGTACAGTATAAGTATGTATTATCTAAAAGATTTAAATGAAAGCATCAGGTCTAGAACTCAACAATATGAACAGAGAAACTATATTCTATTCAAAAACCTTTTACTTCTTAATGATGAAAGCAATTATTTTTTTAAAGCAACATTATAAAACAGACTAGTAGCATTAAAATTTATAAGATATAAGAAACTACAAGGTAAAACCTAACATTTCTTGATTTCTTCTGACTGTACAAAGATTATTCTGATAAACAATTTACAGTGGACTTAGATCCAGAGCCAGATATTCTCACAACTGCTCTGTGAGGTAACTATATTTTCCATTTTACATCCAGGGAAACTGAAGTACATTTTCTGGTGATGATTGCTACAGAGAAGATTAGACAGTCTGACTTGTGCCCTTCAATGACGTAATGTAGTTGGTATATCAAATACCAAGTCTAAGCTTTTGGTGTGTGCTTTGGTCAAAGAACCTAGCAATGTGCACTGCTCTAAATCAAAAAGTAGCCATCATCTTGCTAATTCTAAGTTTAGTTTCAAAGTAAAATCGCTTTGCAAGAAAGTTCTTACTTCCTAATTGAAGAAGTCAGTAAGGAGCTGTTTATATGTTGCATCATTATCTTTAGATGTCTTTTTTATATCCTTACAGCTTTGTGCATTCAGTCTGCCTTTCCCTCCTGCCTCTCTTCCCTTCCCCCTCTATGTTTGTTGACCTGGCAAACTTTTGCACCTAGAACCCCAATTCCTTTGTCTCTTCCCTGGTCTGGCTAAGGTCTGTGTCTCTCCAGTAAACACTGATATCCTCTTTTTCTAAAAGGTCAGGTTTATTGAGGTATGATTTATATCCAGTAAAGGTATTTAGACATACAGCAGAATTGTAACAAATTTACGTAGACATAGAACCACTACCACCATGATAAAGACATAGAATATTTCTGTTACTTCTAAAGTTTCCCTTCATAGTCAATCTCTTCCAGCACACCCTGGCATCTGGCAAACAGTGATCTGATTTCTGTTTTTGTAGCTTTGCTTTTTCCAGAATTTCTTGGATATGGAATTATATGGTTTATAGCATTTTGAGTCTGGTTTTCTTCACTTTAGCGCAATGAATTTGAAAGATTATCCATGTTGTTGCCTTTCCAGGTAGTTCTTTCCTTTTACTGCTGAGTAGTGTTCCATTTTATGAATGTACCATAGTTTGTTCATCTTTTTACATTCAGGTTCTTTCTAGTTTTAGCATAATACGTGTTCCATTAAGTGATTTGTTTTTTTATCCACCTCTTGATAGGCATTTGCATTATTTATAATTTTTGTCTCTTAGAAAGAAAGCTGCTATGAATATTTGTGTAAAGATCTTTGTATGTAGATGCACTTTTTTTTTTCTTGTGGATAAATGCCTAGATCAGACATCAAACTGTTTTCTAAAGTGCTTGTGCCATTTTACATTTCCACCAACAATGTCAGAGAATTCCAGATGCTCCTTGTCTTTACCAGCACTTGGTGGGCCATCTTTTTAATTTCAGCTCTTGTAATAGCTGTGCAGGGTTATCTCATTATAGGTTCATTTGCATTTCCTTAATGACTAATGATCCTAACATTTTTACATGTGTTTATTAGTCATTCATATATTTTCTTGGGTAAAGTATCTTTCCTTTTTGTTCATGTTTAAATTGGATTGTTTTCTTATTATTGACTTTTGAGTCAATAATGAGAAAATGTATATATATATATACTATATACTAGTCATTTATCGGATATATATTTTGCAAATATATTCTGCCTGTCTGGGGCTTGCCTTCATTTTATGAGTAGTGCCTTTTGAAGAGGAACTTATCATTTTGATATAATTCAATTTATCAATTATTTTTAAAGGATAATGCTTTTGGTATTTATGATACTTTGCCTAACCCAATGTCACAAAAATTTTCTCCTATTTCGCCTCCAATAGTTTTCTTAATTTTAGGTCTTTGATGCTTTTCAAGTTAATTTCGAAAGTTTATGGTGTGAAAGAGGTATAGGTAGAAGTTCTTCAAAAAAATTTTTTTTGGCACATGAATTTCTATTTATTTCAGCATCAGTTGTTGAAAAGACAATAGCTTTGCACCTCTGGCAAAAATCAATTGATCAAATGTGTGAGTCAATTTTTGGACTTTTATGTTCCATTGATCTATGTGTCTATTCTTGTGGCAATATTACTGTGTCTTGATTATTAGAACTATCTTAACAGTAAATCTTCCAACTTTAATCTTTCCAAAATTGTTTTGGATATTTTAATTTCTTTGTTGTTGTTGTTGTTGTTGTTGTTGCTTTTATAAATTTTAGAATCAGCTTGGTAGTTTCTATTAAAAATAACCTGAGATTTTGATTTGGCTTGTGTTGAATTCTATAGATAACTTTGGGGAGACTTGACATGTTTATAATATTGAGGTTAATCATGTACATGGTGTATCTCTCCTTTTATTTAGATTTTGATTATTTTCATCAATATTTTGTACTTTTTAGCATATATCTGGGGCATGTTTTGTTAGAGTTATATGAAAGTATATATAACTTGGTACTAATATAAATGACATCACTTTAAAATTTCAATTTCTAGCTATTCATTGATAAATTGTATTAATAAAATTAATTTTATAAAATACTGACCCATATCCTGCAAGCATGTTAAACTCAATTATTAGTTCTAGTTACTTTTTGATAGTGTTTTTTTCATTTTTATATAGACAGTTATGCCATCCGCAAATAGTGACAACTTTATTTTTTTCCAGTTTGTATACCTTTCACTTTTTGTGTGTTATTGCACTAGATATGACCTTCAATATGATGATGAATAAAAATGGCGAGAACATACATCCTTGCCTTGTTCCAGATCTTATGGGGAAAGAATTCCATCTTTCACTATTAAATACAATGCTAGTTATAGATTATTTATATATAACCTTTGTAAATTTGAGGATGTTCTTTTTATTCCTTGGTTTGCTGAGAGTTTTTGCCATGAGTGGTAGTCAAATTTTGTCAAATGCTTTTTCTACATTTATTGAGATGATCATATTTTTTTTTTCTTTAGTGTCTTGATACGATAAAGTGCATTGATTGATTTTTGAATGTCGAACTAATGTTGCATTCCTAAGATTTTGCTAATGTTTCGTTAGGATTCTTTTTTTTTTTTTTATCTATGTCCACGATGGATATCAATTTGTAATATATATATGAACTGGGAATAATTCTGTCAGCTTTATTGTCTTGAAGACTTTGTGTAAAATTGATATTAAATATTTTGTAGGATTTGTCAGTGAAACCACCTAGGTTTGTAGTTATTTTTGTGATAAGATTTTAAACTACAAATTCAATTTCTTTCATAGATATTGGCCTATTCAGTTTATTTATTTAATCTTAAACGAGCTTTGGTAATTTGCACCTTTGCAGGATTTGGTCATTCATCTACATTGTCAAATTTATGAGTGTAAAGTTGTTATTAATATTTCTTTTAGTCCTGTAGGATTCATAGAGATATCCCTCCCTAATTCCTGACAGTAATTTGTATCTTCCCCTTCCTTTTTTATTTTTTGAAACCATCAACTTGTTCTCTATATCCATGGGTCTTTTTTTGTTTGTTTATTCATTTGTTTTGTTTTTATAAATTCCACATACCATTATATGGTATTTATATTCTGTGTCTGAATTATTTCACTTAGCATAATATCTTTTAGGTCTATTCATGTTTTTGCAAATGGCAAAATTTTATCTTTTTTTATTGTTGACCAATACTCCATTGTGTGTGTGAATATGTGTGTGTGTGTGTGTGTGTGTGTGTGAATACCCACCATATCTAGGTTGCTTCCATATTTTAGCTAATGTAAATAATGCTGCAGAGAACACAGGGATGCATATAGCTTTCCAAATTAGCATTTTTGTTTTCTTTGAATTAATACCCAGAAGTGGAATTGCTGGGTCATATGGCAGCTCTACTTTTAATTTTTTGTTTTGAGGAGTCTCCATACTGTTTTCCATAGTGGCGGTACCAATTTACAATCCCATCAACATTGTACAAGAACTCCCTTTTCTCCATATCTTCACCAGCACTTGTTATTTTTTTAGTTATTTGACATATTTATTTTTAACACATCTCACCATGGTTTTAATTTGTATTTTACTGATGTCGGGCATCTTTTCATATGTCTATTGGCCATCTGTATGTTTTCTTGGAGAAATGTCTATTTAGGTCTTTTGCCCATTTTTTGAATTGGGGTTTTTGTTGTTGTTGTTGTTGTTGTTGTTTGGTGTTAAGTTGTATGAGTTTCTTATGTATTTGGTTATTAACCCCTCACTGATGAATATCTTTCCCATTCAGTAGGTTGTCTTTTCATTTGGTTAATGGTTTCCTTTGTTTAGTTTGACATAGTCCCATTTGTTTATTCTTTTGTTTTGTTTTGTTTTTGTTTCCCTTGTCTGAGGAGACATATCTAAAAAGATATTGTGAAAGAGCTTACTACCTATGTTTTCTTCTAAGAGATTATGGTTTCAGGTCTTACATTTAAGTCTTTAATCCATTTTGAGCTTATTTCGGTTTATGGTGTGAGAAAGTGGTCCAATTTCATTTTTTTTCATCTATCTGTTTAGTTTTCCCATCACCACTTATCGAAGAGATTGTCTTTACCCCCATTATATATCCTTGCTTTCTGTGTCATGGATTAATTAATCATATAAGTGAAGACTGATTTCTGGACTCTCTATTTTATTCCATTGATCTATATATCTGGCTTTATTCCAGTACTATATTATTTTGATTATTGCAGCTTTGTATTTGTTTGAAATCAGTTCATGATAACTCCCACTGTGCTTTCTCAAGGTTTCTGTGGCTATCTGGGGTCTTTTGTGATTCTCTATAAATTTTAGGATTAGATGTTCTAGTACCAAGAAGAATGCCATTGATATTTTAATAAGGATTGCATTGAATTTATATATTCCCTTAGGCAGTAAGGACATTTTAATAATATTAATCTTTCCAATCTATGAATATATTATCCTTCCATTTATTTTTGTTTTCTTCAATTTCTTTCTGCAAATGTCCTATAGTTTTTAGAGTACAAGTCTTTCACCTCTTTAGTGGAATTTATTCCTGTTATTTTATGCTTTTTGATGCAATTGTAAATGGAATTGTTTCTTAATTTCTCATTTTGCTTGTCCTCTTCCTTTTTTTTTTTTATCAGACTAATTAGAGGTTTATCAGTTTTATCAATTATCTCAAAGAAACAGTTTTTAGTTTCATTGGTTTTCTCTCTTTTTCTGAAAGTTTCCTTGATTTCTGCTCTTATTATCATTTCTTCTGCTTAGGTTAGATTAAATTCGATCTTTTTCTAGTATAATTTTTATTTTTTTAAATGGCTTTATTGAGATGTAATTTACATATCATAAATATTCACTAATTCTCACTGTATCATTCAGTACGTTTTAGTATATTTACAGAGATGTACGACAATCCCCACAGACTAATTATGGGACATTTCCACCATCACGAAGGAAACTTAGTTCCCTTTCACAGTCGCCACCAGTTCTTCTCTCCCACCCCACCCTTAGGCGATAATTCATCTACTTCCTGTCTTTATAGATTGTCCCCTTGTGGAAAATTTACATAAATTATATCAAATAATATGATTTATGCCATCATGTTACATAAATCTCATATTACATGTACTCTTCCGCCCCTGGCAACCACCTGTTTGCATTCTGTCTCTGTCGATCTACCTAATCTGGACATTTTAAATGCAATCATACAGTATGTGGCCTTTTGCATCTGGCTTCTTTCACTTAGAATGATGTTTTTAAAAGTCATTCGTGTTGTGACATGTATCAGTACCTCATTCCTTTTTGTGGCCAGATAACATTCCATTGTGTGGAATGTTTATTCATTCATCAGTTGATGGACTTTTGGGTTGTTTCCACTCTTTGGCTATTACAAATAATGCTTCTGTGAACATCCTTGTGCAAATCTTTGTGTGGGCATGTTTTTATTTCTCTTGGGTATATATTTCACAGTGGAATTGAGGGATCAAATGATAATCCTATGTTTATTTAACTTTTTGAGGACTTGCCAGACTGTTTTCCAGTGTCTGTACCGTTTTACATTCCCAGCAGCGGTGTACCAGGGTTCCAGTTTTTCCACATGCTTGCCAAGACTGTGACATGGTATCTCATCGTGATTTTGATTTGCATTTCTCTAATCCTTAATGATATTGATCATCACCTTCATTGGTTTATTTGCTGCTTATATATCTTTGGAGAAATTTCTGTTCATGTCCTTTGCCTATTTTTAAATTGGAGTATTCTTTATATATTCAAGATACAAACCCTTATTAGATATGTAATTTGCAAATATTTTCTCAATCTGCGGGTTGTCTTTTCACTTTTTTGATTGTGTTCTTTGATGCAGAAAAGTTTTTAATTTTGATGAAGTCAAAATTGTCTATTTTTCTTCTTTGTGTTTAGTGTCAAATCTAGCGATTATCTAATCAAAGGTCATAAAGATTATTTACTCCTAGGTTTTTGTCTATGAGTTGTACAGTTTTGATTTTTACATTTAGGGATTTGATTTACCGAGTTAATATTTGTATATTAACTTAAAATAAGTGAGATAGGAATCCAAGTTTTTTCTTTTGCGTATGGATATTCAGCTACCCTGGTAACATTCATTGAAAAGGATATTTTTTTACCCATGTCTTGGCATGTTTGTTGAAAATCAATTGAACATAAATGAAAAAGTTTATTTCTACTCTTAATTTTATTTCATTGAGTTATATGTCTCATTTTATGCTAATATCACATAGTCTTGATTAGTTTGAAAACAAGAAATTCTAACTTTTTTTTCAGGATTATTTGTATAGTTTGAAAACAAGAAATTCTAACTTTTAGTTTGAAAACAAGAAATTCTAACTTTTTTTTCAGGATTATTTTGGCTTTTCTGAGTCTCTTGCATTTCCATATGAATTTGAAAATTGGCTTCTTCAAAAAAACAGTTTGGATTTTGATGGCAATCATATTTAATTTGTTGCTCAGTTTTGGAAATAATTTCATCTTAGCAACATTGTCTTCTAATCCATGAAAATGGGATGTCTTTTATTTAGGTCTTCTTTAATTTATTTTAATAATGCTTTGTACAAGTTTCGTCCTTTTTTTGCTAAATTTATTCCCCAATATCTTATTGTTTCTAATGTGATTATAAATTAAATAATTTTTTAATTTCATCTTTGAATTTTTTTTAGTAGTGTGTAGAAATACACTTGACCTTTGTATATGAATCTTTTATTTTGCAAGCTTACTTAATTCATTCATTACCTCCAATTTTTTTCTTGGTTGATGTTGATTCTTTTAGATTTTCTTTATGTGAGATCATGTCACTATAAATAGATAGTGCCTTCTCTTTATAATCTGGATGCCTTTTACTTCTTTTTCTTGTCTAATTGTCCTTGCTGCAGCTTTTAGTACAATACTGAACAGTAGTAGTGAGTTCGGTCATCCTTGTTCCTGACCTTAAGGGTAAAGCTTTTAGTCTTTTATCATTGAGAATGATGTTAGCTGTGGATTTTTCATAGATGCCTTTTTTTCAGATTGAGGAAATTCTCTCTACTTCTATTTTTTAAAGTGTTTTTGTCATGAATAGATGTTGAATTTTGTCAAATATCTTTTCTGTGTCCTTGAGAAGATCATGTGATTTTGGTCACTTATTCTATTAATGTGGTGTATTACATTGATTGATTTTCAGAAATATTAAACCAACCTTGCACGTTTGGGGTAAATCCTACTTAGTCATGGTATATAACCATTTTTATGCGTCGTTGGATTTGGTTTGCTAGTATTTTGTTGAAGATTTTTGCATGTATAATTATAAATGTATTTGAGGTTTTCTTGTGTCATTATAATACTGGGCAAATAGAATGATTTGAAAGTGTCCCCTCTTTATCTATTTTTTGAAGAATTTATTAAGAATTGGTGTTAATTTTCTTTAAATGTTTGGTAGAATTCAACAATGAAGTCATGTGATCCTGGGCTTCTTTTTTATAGGAAGTGTTTTGATTATTAATTCAATATCTTTACTTGTTAGATATCATTTTTAATTTACTATTCTTTTTG
This sequence comes from Rousettus aegyptiacus, assembly GCF_014176215.1. Lineage (NCBI taxonomy): Eukaryota > Metazoa > Chordata > Mammalia > Chiroptera > Pteropodidae > Rousettus > Rousettus aegyptiacus. Next base: position 19,336,501 of record NW_023416290.1, on the reverse strand, counting down.
AGTCCATTTTGGTAGTTTTTGTTTTTCTAGAACTTTTCCTATTTCATCTAGATTATCTAATCTGTTGTCATATAACTATTCACAGTGTTCTCTTACAATCCTTTTTAGTTCTTCATAAATAAATATTTATGATATTAATGTCCCTTATTCATTCTTGATTTAGTAATTTAGTAATCTGATATCCCTGACATCAGAAGTTGGTGGTGGCTTCTGTGTCAGAATATGCAAGTTGATTGGAACATGTCACTACAAACTGAGCTCTTTTGAGCAGGACCGTAGTCTCACTCTGTGTTTCTTAGAGCCCCTGACCCAGGTTTTCTCAGGTCTGTTCTCCAATGTCCAGTTTTTTTTTTTCATTTAACTAGTAATCTCTTGGGCAGCTGAATGCAGTAGCTATTGAGAGTGAACTGTTGGCCCTCGATTTTTCAAACTAGAGGGACCCACAGCAACAATGAGCAATGACCTCTGAGACTCTTTCCAATTCCAAAGGGCTTCAAACGATTCTCCTTTCTTCAAGTAAAAAAAGTAGAAAATTGTGATGTAAAAGAAAAAAATAAATAAAGTAGCTATCTAACATTAGGCAAGACTGCCACTTAGTGACCACCTGTGAATATTCCTCAGGGAATTTCTAGGTTTGATCATTAATTATTAATGATTTATATATTCAACACACACTGGACACATGCTAGGTGTTGGAGATACTAAAATAAGAAAGGCAGAGTATTGCCCTATAGGTGCACATACCCAGTGGAAGGAAACAGATAAGTAAATAAACAAATAATTAAATTACTATGTGGTAAATGCTACAGGTAACCGACCCCAACAATCTTTTTAAAGAGGATGGAACCTGGGTCTATGCACAGCAAACCCAAGTTCAAGTTTGTCATAAATTATATGTGTTAATAAAAAGAAGAAGAAGAAGAAGAAGGAGGAGGAGGAGGAGGAGGAGGAGGAGGAGGAGGAGGAAAGAAAGAAACCAAACTCAAAATAGTAACAATAGCTTTTACATTAATTTTCATTTAACTCTCTCATGAACATTATAAAGTTGTTTAGGTGTCAACTTTACCGAGTTTCCTAAACTTACATTTATAGTACCTCCTTACATCTTAAGGATAAAGACTAGATAAACAAACATTTTTTGAGAGTATATATAATACATACATATTTGAAAGTCAGCAGCAGACTATTTAAGGAAGACAAACCCCAGAAGGTATGCACTCACAAGCTAGTGTTAACTGTGGTAGCAAAATGGTCTAATGCACGAGCGTTTGAATGAGATGGTCCTGGGTGTACGTTCCGAGTCTGCTGCTTACCCAGGAGGACTATTAAAGCTCTAAGCCTCAGCAGCTTCCGCTGCAAAATGACAAGAGCAGCAGTGCCTTCCTCATGTGGCTGTGCTGCTGAGGATGATGGAGAAGATATTTAATTCATTTAGCAAGTGCTGGGCAGGGTGAAGTTCCAATACGCATAAACATTCATTCTTATGAAGAAATTATATGGACCATTTAAGGGAAGATGATCCCTAATGGCACAGATTTCTTTCCTTACACATCAGAATCTCAGAATAAACACTACTTGAGCTAGGTCTCCTTGCCACTATTATGGCCAGGTGAGTCATATTATATCCACCTGCTTTTAGTTCTTTCACCTGGAAGATTCATCTTACTAAACCAATAGGCTGGGCAATTTAGCCCATGCCAGCCACAAGGGAGACAAAATAGAACATGGAAACGTTTCTCTTAGGACAGTAAGGCAATGGTCAAAGGAATAAGTGGGCATGGTCATGGACGCTGTAATTACAAAATTAAGGGATGAGCATTAAAGGAAATTCATTTAAAGCAATTAGGTTTTCTGCAGTTAATAATTCAACATCACTAATTAATTTAACTAATATATGGCCCCTTGTAGAAAAGAGGGAAATGAGTTTGACTTATGAATTTTTAACACTTAAAAAGATCTTTATATGTAATTACAACTTTCTAATTATATTTCTACAACTAGACTTATAGGCAAATTCGTTCAAATTCCATGACCCCGTAGTTTTGGAATCTCTGGGAGCTTGTTAGCAATGCAGAATCTCAGTCCTCACCCCTCACCTTCAGAATAAGGATCTGCATTTTAACAAGATTCCCAGATAGTTTCTGTACACCTTAAAGTTTGAGAAGATCTGAATGAAACAAGTTGTGGTGCTTGCATATTGCAGTACCATAGGAAGAACACTAGGAGGAGCCATTTCTTCAAATTTCCTGGGGAACACTTAAAGGCTGAATTTAGAACCACTGCTGTTAAGTCGTTTTTTGCAGTCAATTTTTTTTCCCATTGTAATAACATTTTTCTTTTAAAGTGAAGAGAAAACAAAGATAATGCAAAAGAAAAAAGTTTTATGTGTGATACACAAGCTGTATTTAGTAAATGACTGTGGAGAAGAAATGTTTTAAAACTTCTCTATTAAAGCCAAAAACATTTTAGAAAGACTAAAACAATTATTATCCTAAAGTCCAGGTAAATGTTTGAAAATGATATGACATTTGTATTGTAGGTCAGGATAGCGCTACAACAAAAATAAGGAAATTAAATCAAAAAACTTGCTTTGAACTATGAATGTGTGTGTGTATAATGTATTTATTTCAAGAAGTACACTCACTAAAGAAATATGAAAAAATATAAAAATGAGGATGGCGTCATTTCATAATGACATACATAAATTACAATGAACCTTTAACCCATTAAACCTCATCAAAGGCATCTAGTCAAGGTCACTGGTAAAAATGAACTTCCTGCTTCTTTCCTTTAGAATAAACAAAGACATCTATAAATTGAGACTTCAGGCTTACTAGGTAAGTGACAAAAGAGAGAACTTACAACAGCAAGTTCTCCTGGGTAGCACAACACATTGCCATGGGGCCACACTCCCCCGGCTCTTCAAGTCTCCATGCAGTGATGGGCCGGTCAGTCTTCTTAAGGAGGGTGACACACTGTGGTAGGTGAAACACTTTTGTCTTCTCCACCACCAAGTTTTAGGGGCAGGGTTCTTGGAGAGATGTTCCCAGCTTGTGTTGGGCTTAAATGAACTTGGAGAATTAAGGGAATCTTTTCTATGGCTCCAGCTTCTCAGCTCCTTCAGTTAGCATGGATATTCATCTTTTAGTTTACAGTTACAGACTGTGGATGAATGAAACAACTCCATAGAGAAATGAGGAATTCACAGTAGTTTATAAGTGTTTGGAATCTGCACAACCTTATCAAGCACAAGGTAAAGAACTCGGTGTTGGTGAGCCCATGTGGAACTGGGTTCTTTTTGACACCATTGTTGGGACTGTATTTCGGCCCAGCCTTTTAGTGCACAGCTTGACAGTATTTGCCAAAATGATACTCATACTCTTTATCTCAAAACCATACTCTAAGCTAAAAATGATGTTCTAACACTAGAAGCCTGACACACTGGCCTGTAAACAGAGAACGCAAATGCCCAAATTACTTTCTTTTTCCTGGGTGCCTGCCACCTGGGTCTTTGCTATTTATTCTCATTTTACAGATCATAACGAAAAGGACAGAACTTTGGTCCCTGGAGCCAATGAGTTGTCAAATCAAGATTTCAAAATATACGTCATTATTTCCCTTAGAAATACCAAATTGCATCAAAAACAAATGTGGGAGAAAGGGACCGATGGTGTTTAAAGGGTAAAAGGTTTTACATTTTTTGAAAAAGACTGTGAAATAAAGGCCTTTCCAGCTGGGCAGAGTAACCCTATCAGCCAGCTGAGCCACGCTGCCTCCTGCCTGCTCCCTGATAACTCATGCACTTGGAGCTGGAAGAGAGTGGCCTGGTCCTGGCTCCACTCCCTGTTCTGACCGTTCCTCCCTAGCAAGAGGCTTTTGTGTCTCCCACGGAGCTCTCGCAGCGTGAGAAAGGTACATTAGATGTCCTGATCAGAAATAGAATTCAGCGTTCCACGTCCTGTCACAGCACAAAAGAAAACCAGTGAGGCTGTTTTGGGTTCCCAAGTCCACTACATAATAACTGAGCTAAGTTTAAATAATTAGAGATGGAAAAAGTAGGGAAAAAAAGATTTAGACACTTTCATTGAACCATAAGTAATGAATGACTCCTTTGAGCTGGTCTGAATCCTATCTACATGGTTATGTGTATTTAACTGTCATCAAGAGGAGGGCTGGTCTCAGGCTATCTGGCAGAACTAAAGAAATAGTTTTACTTATCTCTCTCTCTCCCTAAAAGCCCCCCAAATTACACATTTCTCTTGAAAGCATGCAAATGGTAGAGTAGTTTAACTCATTCTATCTTATTTTCCAGGTACTCTGCTCAATCTACAGAACTAATATAAAAAGACACAACTTCATAAAACACTCATAATTTACTACAAGTGCTTCTTAAAAGCAGAAACAAATAATGAACATTTATTGAGTACGGGCAGTGCGCAGCCTTGGGCCCAAGTTCTTTAGAGTATAAATAAACTGAGGCTTCACAGCTATCTTTCGGGAGCCGTTAGGCATGACTTTCTTTCCTCGGTTCTGAGACACTGTCCTCACTCCCGCCCCCACCCTACCCCCACCCTTGTAACATCTTGAATCTGGTGAGTGGTCAGCTCTCGCTTGCTGGGTTGCTGGGGTCGGCAGCCTAGTTTGCTGCACACACTTAGCTGTCTTCCTGGTGACATAAGAGGATACTTACAGATCCTTCCTGTTTCAAGCAACGAACCCCTGAGGGTCATTTGGAAAGGACTGGCTGGGTTCTGAAAGTTTCTTGATGCATCTGGTAGGGTCAAGAAACTGGCAACACCAGACCTTGGCCAAGGGGAGTCCAAAGCTTGATAGAAGTCCGGGAGAGAAGTGTGCAGCCATTTTGGAAGTGCGCGGCCCAGTGGCCATGATGACCCAGAGAAGTGCGCGGCCCAGTGGCCATGATGGCCCAGAGAACAGCAGCCAGCGTGGGCTGACACATGGACAAGAGGGACCCGGCAGACAAGCCGGCAGGGAGCGTTGGGCTCTGAACTGAGAAACATCTAGAAGTATCTCAATTTATTTTTGTTATATTTTCCTTTTTATATATGTGTAAGAGTAACATGATAAAACCTGTATCTAAATAGATCTAATAAGAATTTTTAAAATAAAATATGAAATTAAAAATTGAAGCGATGGGCTAGCGTGGTGTCATTGTTTAATCAGCAGGGTTTCCTCTGTCCTCGTGGCTCATAAAATATCAGCACATCTCACAATTGACGACATTTTAGACTTGCTGAAATAAGGCATTTTTTTAAGGCTGATTTTACCGATGAGGAATTGCAGCACAGACAGGTTAAGCAACTTGCTCGAGATTGCACAGCTCGTTGACGACAGGCTGCCCCCAAGCCTGTACTCCGAACTCCTGAGATGCCTGCTCTTTGTCCACCTCGGTTCAGTTCTGCACTGGGATTTTGGCTGGCCTTCTGCCTGCCTTGCCTTTGTTCCGGGTGATTTTCTAAACCCAGTTCTCAGCTCTCCCAGATAGTCTGAGAAATTCAGTGCACATTTTTCTCTTCGAAGCAGCCCGGGGTCAGTTTCTTCGGATGATAAATACGCATTAAATGATTGCTGCTATAGATTTCACCAGGAAGTGACCATGTCCGTGAGAGGCTTTCCGTTTGTTGAGAATGAATGAGCTCCGAGGGATGGGGAGTGAGAACTGGGAGGCCAGAAAGGGCTCCTTTGCTTTAGTCTTTTCCTCAACTTCTTCGATCTCGATGATAACACTGGGCCTTCCAGCGGCATCCACCGACACTCGGCTCACGCCTTTTCTGTATGTCGCCTTCTGTGTACGTGGATGCCGCTTCCTTAATCAAGCGGGTGCACGTGGGTACCCGCAAACGTTTATGCTCATCACAATGCCCAGACTGGATTACTTGCCTTCAGAGAACTTTGAGTTTTCCTCTGTGGTAGTTTGGAAACTCCTGAGCTTATCGTTTATAATTATTTATTTGATATCTGCCTTCCCCATTATGCTAAATTCATAGGGTAGGGATCCGGGCTGTTTTATGCCCAGTACCAGGTAAGTGTTCAAAAAGCATCTTAATGACCTCAAATTTAGAGCTCGAGGACCTCAGAGATCCTTTGATTATATACTTTCATTATATACAACTGAGGGAGCAGGCTCAGATCTGGTGAGAGGCTGTACTTTCTCTGTCACAGCTGGGGAGGGCGGTCAGCTCTGAGACCCAAAGTACTGCACCCCCGGTTCCAGGTTCTGTCCGCCAGCCCTCCATCTCTGCCTAGATCCCATTTTATATATCCTTCCTGAATACTCTATAGAGAAGAAGTCAGTGCCAGTTTCTTATACCTAAATGTGTTTGTAAGTGTTAATTTGTCACGGTTCAGCCATGAGTGAGGAGATTGAGTAGGAGGAAGCTAAACAATGGATGAAAGTCGAGGTTGAACCCAGCATCCTGGAGAAGGAGAAACAGTGGGTAATAAGAAAATGGAGCAGCAGCTCCGGAGTGGAGCGGCCACCACCATAATAAGCCTGTGTTCCTGGATGAAGCTGCCGCTGAGAATGGCTTCAGTAGCTGAAGAGAGAGACTGGCGTGCCTCCCCACCTTCTTCTCCAAACCTTACGATATGTGTTTTGTTCCTTCACCGGAGGTGGTTGGTTCTTCCTGGGCTGGAGGAGTGCTGGGGCTGGTTATGGAGTGGAGGCATCGAGCACTGAGACATCCCCCGTGCTTTAAGCTGCTGTTTGGTTAAGAATGGAACCTGAAACCCCACCATGTGTGGCGTCTGCTGGTTCCCTTTCCTAGACCATACCCCTAGAATCATCACCGTAAGGCGAAGTGCCCCACTGCAAATGATGACAGGCTTGACTAGAGTGCCCTGCAATGGAGGGGGGAGCCTGGGTCACCCACAATACGGTCTAGAAAGGGGTCTCTGTCAGATCCTTCGATGGAGACAGTGAAGCGATATCAAAGGCAAACTATTTTACCTCAGAAAAGGTGTAAGAGGCACCAATATGTTGCTACATAGTCCTGCCTGTAATCCAAATTCATATAAAAATGAATGAAAGAAAAGTAGAGAAGGTTAAAGTGCTGCTCTTATACTGCGAACCCTTCAGGAGAACGATGATTAACACAGCTCTGTCAAGATAAAGTTGTATCTGAAGATGCTGATAACTCTGCTGCTTGTCCTACTGGCCTTCTGCTTGACCTTCAAGCAGATGGTGCTTGGGGCGTGTGCGAGGACTGCTTGTTGGTTCCGCCTGTAGCTCAACCCAGCTGCTATCACCTTTTTACAGAAAGCCTGGTAAGGACCCTTGGCTCCCTGCAGTGTCCAGTGTGCCGTGTGTGTGTGTGTGTGTGTGTGTGTGTGTGCTGTGTGTGGGGGGGGGGTGGAGGTGGGGGCAGGGGAGAAGGGAGGGAGAGGGAGAGCCATGAGAGCCTAGGAAAATGCAAGCCTAATCAACCCGTTAGGTCCTACTTTACAAAAAAGAGAGAAACTTATTAGCTACCTGAGGAGACTATTCACATGAATGAGAAACATTAACCAACGGAAACAAGTGGTTAGGAAGGGTCAGCCGAAGAGCAGGCAAGAGACTTTACTAAGAATTTGGATTATTACTAATATCCTTTACTAAGATTTTGGATTATTACTAAGAATTTGGATTATTACCAATATCCTCAAAAAGATGGAAGCTTACCTTCAGCTTTTGATGGATTCATCCTCTATTATGCTAACAAGACAGTTAATCCATTATAATATTTTTTATTTACAAATAATACTAGCAGCTTCTAAGAATGAGGTTTTGTGGGTGAGAATTTACTACACTGTTGAGTCACAAAGGATACGTTAAGGAGTTGAATACAATATTTAAAAGATAGAAGAGGAAACTTCGAAGAAGTTTTGTTTGTGGGGCTGCCTCCCACTGGTAGTGGATGTCTGGGCATCCTGAAAAAGCATTGGCCTGAGTATGCTGGCTGCCCGCCTCCCTCGGACCACTCTCTGCTCTTCACCAGCTCCCACTACTGATGACCTAGCAGTTCTGGCTTCTTTTTTTTAGTAATTCCGAGTAGTGGCTTTCGGAATGGCTGTTGGAGAGGCACAGCCTCTTGGAACATGACAACCATTATTCTCCTGATGCTCCCAGGTCTCCCATGGGGCACAAGGCTGGTCACCGTGCCAGGGAGCAGAGCCCTGCCCCTCATGATACTAAAAGGCCTTCATCCCTCATGTAGGAGCTGTGAAATGGCTTCCTATTTGCTTTATAAAACCTATAAGTTCTCTTAAAAATCTGTTTTAGGTAAACTTTTTCTTCATTGTTTTTTGTAACGATATTAACATACTCAGAAGCCAGAGGCAAGTTCACTTTAAAAAAAGATGATCTCTTACAAATGATTCTATTTCTTTCTTTGGCTACTTGGTGTCAAGATGACAAGTAGCTCATAGGTGTGGGGTCTGTGTAGGAAGTCTCCTACATGGCCACACTGAGAATGTTTATTGTAGAAAGGGAACTTTTGCCCTGTGAAGTCACCTCCTCCGAGTCACCAGTAGCTTTCTGATATTCTATCACAGGAAATTCCTGGTGGTCCACAAAAGCACTCTTCTGAGTGCAGCTGCAGAGAGAGAGAAAATAACTGCTGAATTTGACAGTGAGGTCTGGGGACCCATGTTAAGGGGTGGCCCAGCACCTGGGCTCAGTGAAATGCAAACTGGTAGACTCTGAACAATGTCAAAATAATTCAAGGAACAAAGGTCAAGTGACCTCTCATTGTAATACATTTAATGCTGAGAAAAAGGTACTAGAGGATGTCTTTTGTATCCCAACAAGGTATTAGGGAATTATATTTAAATTTGGTTTCTTTGAAGCTGTAGTAACTACCCCCACCGCATCCTACTGTTACCTAACACTTAATTGTCAAAACCTTAGCTTAAAAGTCTGGGTAAGACAGTGGCATATTTGAAGCATCAGGTTTTGAACCAGAACTATCTTACATCAGTGATTTTGACTGGAAACATTAACATGTTTCAAATACTTCACAGAAACTTCTCCATCAACCTGGACTTACTTTGTGACACAGGCCAAATCTCTTAATTCTCTGGGCCTTAGTTGTCTCATCTGTAAATAAGGGTGTGTCATGAATCTCTAAGGCTCTTTTGGATTTAAGATCCTGGAATTCTAAGCCTTTTCATCTCCCTGCTTAGGGAAGGAGCAGGCGCCATCTGTTGCTCTGACTGAATAAGAAGCCTGAACCATGCTTCTCTGGGTTGTGCTGAGGACTTGTGAATGATGTGGCACAAGTGTCCTTTTCCTGAGATATCTCTGACTCTATCCCTGATGTAAGAATTAGAATGAACAACAGCCTGAAAGAACCGCTGAATCAGAGATTGACTTCTCTAAAATAATTATGACCCTTTGTCTGAGGTTTTTTTCTGGACTCTTTGAAGACCCCTTCAATAACTATTTTTTTCTGGAGTCCCATGGAACAATGTAGGCTTTCTATTAAATTTTCACTGTCCTCTACCAATATGTTTTGAGTACTTCAATGCACCAAGTTGCTTCTTTGAGTTGGTCCCCCTCGAAGGCAAAAATCTCATTTAATATTTCTGAACTATTGCAATAGGATTGGCCTGAAGAACACTTAAATGTTTGCATTATTCTCTGTGCGGTAAAATGGAAGGCCAAACAGTGGCATAAATTCATAGGGGACAAGGCAATGATGAAGTCGGGAAGGAGTGACTCAATAGTCTTTGTGGCCTTCTGTTGGCAGCCTGCATTTTCTAGCCACACAACTGGCGGCTGCTACACACCTCCCACCAGCCACAACAATTCATGGAAATTAATAAATGCATTTATTGGGAGAGGTCATGGATAAAACAGGAAAATCAGTCCCCCAGCTTCCCAGATAAATACTTTGGGATGGAGTTTCAATAGAAACCAGCAGTCTCCTTCACAGCACTGAGTATTTATAGCAAACAGAAGTGGCTCAAATTCTTAGGTAGTTCAGCAAGGTTAAGTATGGTTCTTGTATTTGTTTAGTTAATAAATGTGTTTAGGAGGTTTGTTGCACAAAATACAAAGTACCAGAAATTCTAGAATATGAGAAGACTGAATTAGTGAGTCAGATTGTCCTCTGACTGTGGTCATAGAAGAACAATCAATTTTGCTTAAAATTGACATGCAGATCAATAGGGGTAAGAATGGTCTTTTTAACAAATGTGGCTGGATGAAGTGGCTATCCACATACAAAAGAATGAAATCCAACCCCTTTCTTATATCATACACAAAATTAACTCAAAATAGATCATAGACCTAAATGTAAGAGCTAAAATTATTAAATATTTAGAAGAAAACATAAGGAGTAAATCAATGATTGCTTCGATATGACACACAAAAGCATAAGCAACTGAAGGAAAGATAGATAAATTTGACTTTATCAAAATTTAAACTTTTTGTGCTATGAATGATATATCGAGAAAATGAAAAGGCAACCCATAGAAAGGATCAAAATTTTTAGATATCACATATCTGATGAGAAACTGGTATCTAGAATTTATAAAGAACTCTGACAAGTCAAAAACAAAGAGACAAGTTACCCGATTTAAAAAATGAGCAAATGATTTGAACAGACATTTTTCCAAAGAAGATATACAGATGGCCAATATGCACATGAAATGATGTCCCAAATCATTAGCTATTAGAGAAATGCAAATCAAAATTACAAGGAAATACAACTTCCCACTAGAATAACTATTATAAAAAAGACAACAATAAATGTTAGCCAGAATATAGGTACATTGGAACCCTCATACATTATTGGTGGAAATGTAAATTAAGGCAGCTGATGCGAAAAGCAGTTTTATAATAACACAAAACAATAAACATAGACTTAGCATATGAACCAAAAATTCCATTCTGAGGTATATGCCCAAGAAAATTGAAAACATATGTTCATACACCTTGTGTTCATAGTGTTCATAATAGCATTATTTATAATGTCCAAAACATGAAAACAACCAAGTATCCATTAATTAATAAATGAACAAACATAATGTAGCATATCCATACAATTTTATTTAGTTGTAAAATGGAATAATGTACTGATAAATGCAACACCATGGACAACCCTGGAAAATATTGTACTAACTGGAAAAAGCCAAGTACAAAAGAACACATACTGTATGATTCCATTTATATGGAATGCCCAGAATAGGCAAATCTATAGAGACAGAAAGTAGATTAGTGGTTTTCTAGTACTGGGAAAGGGGAAAAGGGAGTTGGAGAAATTACTGCTAATGGGTGTCTGTTTGTGATGATGGGAATATCCTTAACTCAGATCGTGGACATTGTTGGAGATCTCTGTGTATGTACTAAAACTATTGAGTCGTACACTTTACATGGGTGAGTTTCATGACATGTGAATTATATCTCAACGAACCTTTAAAATAATTGACATGTAGGTACGTAGGTGTAAGACATTATGATACAACTGCACTGTGTAGGTCGATCATACTCCATGCTCCACTCATCTGCCTCCCACCAGATCCTGGCCACATACAAAGAGAGGCCGCTTCCAGCTGGGCTGTGAGAAGGGAGGTAGCTGTGTTTCTTTACTCTTTTCTCTTATTTGACTGAGTCCTAGAGACAGGAAGACTAAAAGAAATATCCCAGGCATTTTTTGGTTACTGAGAAAATGAAAAGATCTATCACATTGAAAAACGAATGTAGATGTCAGTATACCTTTCTCCCCAGAGCTTTAAAGATTTTTTTAACAACACTTTTTTTTATTTTTTAGTTATAGTTGTCATACAATATTATATTAGTTTCAGGTATGCAACATAGTGATTAGACATCCATCTATATAACTCACAGAGTGATCACCCTGATAAATGTAGTGCCCCTCTGACACCATACATAGTTATTACAATATTATTGGCTATATTCCTTATGTTATACTTTCTATCTCTGACTTTTTTAACTATCCATTTGTACTTCTTAACCCCTTGCCCCTTTTTTACCGACTCCCCTAACCCCTGCCCAAAATGTTCTCTGTATCTATGAGTTCATTTCTATTTGTTTGTTTCTTTGTTTATTTTGTTCTTTAGAGTCCACATGTACGTGTGATCATATAACATTTGTTTTCCTTTATCTGAGTTACTCCTCTCAGCACACTATCTTCTAGGTCCATCATGAAATATTTTTCCATATCATTACTTTTGGTCTGTGTGTGTCTTTTCATCTGAAGTGAGTCTCTGGTAGGCAGCATACGTGAGGGTCTTGTTTTCTTATCCATGCAGCTACCCTATCTTTTGGTTGGAACATTTAATTCTTTTTCATTTGAAGTACTCGTTGATAAATATGTAGTTATTGCCATTCTTTATTTAGACTTTTGATACATATTTTTTCTTCTTCTTAAACAAGTCCCTCCAACATTTCCTGTAATACTGGCTTGGTGGTGTGAATTTTTTTGGCTTTTTTCTTGTCTGGGAAGCTCTTTATTTGTCCTTCGATCCTAAATGATAGCTTTGCTGGATAAAGTAATCTTGGTTGTAGGTCCTAGGTTTTCATCACTTTGAATATTTTGGGCTAAGCCCTTCTGGCCTATAAAGTTTCCGTTGAGAAATCGACTGACAGTCTTATGGGAGCTCCCTTGTAGATAACTAATTGCTTTTCTCTTGCTGCTTTTAAGATTCTCTCTTTGAATTTAACCTTTGGCATTTTAATTATGATATGTTTTGGTGTGGGCCCTTTGGTTTCATCTTGTTTTGGGCCCACTGAACTTCCTGGGCTTGGATGTCTATTTCCTTTAACCAGGTAAGGGAAGTTTTCCATCATAATTTCTTCAAATAGGTTTTTAGTTCCTTGCTTGCTCTCTCCTCCTTCTGGTACTTCTGTGATGCAAATGTTGTTATGCTCGACATTGTCCAAGAGGCTCCTTAAACTATTTTCATTTTTTTGGATTTTTTTTTCTTGTTGCTGTTCTGATTGGGTGTCCTCTGCTACCCTATCCTCTATGTTATTGATTCGATCCTCTATTTCATCCACTCTGCTGATTCCCTCTAATATACTCTTCATCTTGGATATTGTATTAATTTCTGGCTGGCTCCCTATTATGTTTTTCATCTCCATTTTTATGCTTTTTATCTTTTTGTTAAAGTTTTCACTGAGTACATCTACTCTTCCCCTAAGTTCCTTGAGCATCCTTATAACTAGTGTTTTGAACTCTGTGTCTGGTATATTGCTTGTCTCCATTTTGGTGAATTCCTTTTCTGGAGTTTTGTTATGTTCTTTCATGTGAGACATGCTTCTTTGTCTCCCCATTTTGGCTGCCTCCTTCTGTCTGTTTCTATGTATTAGGTAGGGCTCTTAAGTCTCCTGGTCTTAGTAGAGTGGCTTTATATAGTAAGTGTGCTGTGGGGCCCCTTGGCACAGTCCTGGGAGGGGTCCAGCTGTTGGCCAAGTTCAGCTGCAGCCATTGGCCTCTCCTAGCCAATGACTGAGTACACTAGGAATTCTGAGGTCTGTTCTCGTGATGCCTATGACAGATTACTTTGGCTTTAAGACTCCCTGTCAGCTTTGCTGAAACTTTTCAGACCTACCCTGAAATCTCCCATCTTCCAACTGTCCAACCTTCTTCCCCTCACAAAGTAAGAGAACATATCACATGAGACATTGCCCTTGACTGCTCCTGGAAGATGGACTGTACCGGACCCTTGAACTCTGTCAGGGCTATTAGTGGTACCTCACTGCTGTTGACGCCTTTTCAAATTATGATGTTGTTTTTCTAGTCTAGTCGGCCAACCCCTGCCAATGCATTGTGGCCTGTGAAACTGATCCATGTCCTGTGTTTGGTTTTCTGGCCCATTTGCATTCTGACAATGGTGAGCCTTTTATTGCAAAAGGCTCTCAACAATGTGCTGCTAGTCAAGTATCTGTTGGAGTTTCTGTGCTCTCTGCCATTCACAGGCATTTTGTGTTGTTGAGTATTGAAATAGCCTCCTCAAAAATCAATTAGAAAATATTTCGGACTCCCTCATCTTTTCCTGGTCCACAGACCTTAGTGAAGCAGTTTGGTCACTCAATTTGGCAGCTCCCAGAAAAGAATTACCATCTCTCAGCTGCTTAGGGTAATGAGGTGGGGGTGATCATCAAGAACTGTGAGGGATTTATCTTATTTGCAGACTAACAAATTAGCCCACCATTGTTTCAATGATGCTGGCAGAAGACATGAAACCCCTGGATCAGAGACAAGACTTTGTCACTCATGGCGATAGCAGCGGCTAGAGTTCTTGAGCCCATTTCCCACAGGGTAATATAATGAGGGGCAGGTAAAATCTGTGCATGCAATAGATTGCATCCAGGAAAGGAACCCCAAGTTTAAGGGGCCCAAATCTTTAATAGTGGGCAGTGAGCCTGCCTGTTCTTTTGCTCTAGAGAAAAACATTATTACACTGGAAAGCTAACATAGCTGCCCTTTGGTCTGGAGAGAAACATCTTTCTTCCAAGGCTATAGGCCAGGCAAACATTCTGAAAAAAGGAGACTATAACAAAGAGAACACGTGCCTTTTCTCACAGGTGTGTAGAGAGACACCCCGAGGAATTGTCTCCCAACACTTATATAGGCTTATTTTGAAAATTTGAGATTCTGCCCTTATGATAACTGGGCATGATTCTTTCTTTCACCAAATAGTAGTTCTAGGCTGACCTGGTGGTATACTCTCTAGGGGCAGCTCAGCCAAAAGGGAGGCTTAGGGGATTTAAACTGAATTCTGGTTCAGCTACCTGGAATTTCTTGTTGGATTAACATGGCCCTAGGTCACAAAGATAATGATCACATGGTTAAGTACACTGCTTACCAAATCCTCCTACAGAGGCTCACATAGTCCAAAATAAGGGAATAAGTGTTGTAATAGACCAAGTTATCCCCCATTCATAATTTCATATGTTGAAGTCCTACCCCCTAATGTGACCATATTTGGAAATAGAGCCTTTAGGGAGGTAATTAAAGTTAAATACAGTTATAAGGGTTGGCCCTAATTCAATAGGACTGGTATCCTTATGAGAAGAGGAAGAGACACCAAGTCTCTCTCTGTCTCTGTTTTTTTCTTTCTCTCTCTCTCCTTTCCATCTCCCTCTCTGTTTCCCCCTAGCCCACCCCCACATACACAAGCACAGAGGAAAGGCCATGTAAAGACATACTGAGAACCTAGCTGTCTGTAAGCCAGGAAGAGAGGTCTTACCAGAAACCTACCTTGGGACCTTGACCTTGGACTTCTGTTGGTGTTAATCAATACTGCTCTGCTGATGGGTGGTATGTACAAACAGAACAGGATGGATGGTTTAGGCTTTAAATAGCCATTATAAAATGGGCTCAATTATTCAAACTGAACTGGGACCTACAGGCCTAACAGCTGGCCACGTTGTTGGCATTGTCAATCTTTTCACATGCACCCCATTGATGTATGTTTCATTTAAATGGCCCCAACAATTGTAAACTTTCTTTTTGGGGGCATTATGTGCACTCTCAGCATTGCATTTGTGGTCTGGAAGCCACGTGTTGATTT
Organism: Rousettus aegyptiacus; assembly: GCF_014176215.1. NCBI lineage: Eukaryota > Metazoa > Chordata > Mammalia > Chiroptera > Pteropodidae > Rousettus > Rousettus aegyptiacus. The sequence continues at coordinate 19,320,958 of NW_023416290.1, read as the reverse complement.
GCTATTCTTGTGAAAACATGGGGACTTGGCTCCTGGAGATGGTCAAAGGAGAACTTTAAGCACTTAAGAAATTCCAGCAAGAGATCATGTAGCCATCAGATGACTGTGGAGATCTCTTCAAAAGTAGCTACACTTGGTTTTCAAGTGAGCATCCTGGAGGGATGACTGGCTTGCTACTTATGTGCATCCTCTCGGAAGTTTTTCCTATGGTGGGAAGCATTCAATTAAAAAAGGTGATTTGGAATCTGCCCCTGATTTGAGATGAAATGATCAATAATATGATCTCATCACTGAAATCATTGGCCAGGGTTACTATGGGTGATGATATAATTTCCCTTCTTCTGTATCTGAACTAATGCCTTGGGCTAAGTTAAAAGTTCAATACAGAAAGTTAAGGAGAAAGCCACTTAGATTTCTAAAGTAGGCCCTAATGGTTTGTGGAATTTGTTCATCTTATTGGATCTAAAACCCTGGAGAGAACAGTTGAGGTCAATACTGCAGGCTGGCCTTGTCCTGCTGCTTGGAGTTCTGTAGATAGTAGCCTCAATAAATGCCCTATGAGAAAAATGGAAGGGGTTTGGTCCCTGCCTCTATTGGTCAGATAAATTGGAGCGGGTGACATAGTGGCATACTTATGGAAAACCCAGAAACCAAGATAGTGTAGAAATGAGGGGTGGTTATTGTGGAGAAACACTTCTTCACAGGCCTTTTGAGTTCCTGCAAACTTTGCTAGCAGAAGCGCTGATTGTCCTTTGTTCCAGACTCTTTTTAAGGTTTTTATACAGCAAATGTCCTTGGACTATAGATAGTGTCTCCCTCTGGAGCAAAGAGCAGTCATGCTTGCTGCTCATTATAAAAGATTTGGGTTTCTTAAGCTCAGGGTTTCTCTTCTGTATTATACCACATCTCACCGTTTGTGTAGGTACCTATCTGGGCTCATCTGCATTCACTCCTTGGAACCTGGGGGCAAGAACTGATGTCAACACGCTGAGGCTCATGCTATTTGCTCTATAGGGTATAGTAATTCTCTGTCCCTGACTCAAGGATCTCAGGGTTAAATCTCAGACTCTTCACAGTTCTTATATGAGTAGTATCAGTGGTAAATCACCATAAATTGTTGCATAAGTCATGGACTGAAGAGAGAGGAAAGAGACAAATTAGTATATATAACAGGATTTTCTTGTCTCACATTTTTTAAAAAAATAAAAATTCTTGACCCTTATTGAGTATTTGATACATTTTTTTGAAATCTTCCAAAATAGAAGGTCTTTCTTCAGCCAACTCAACCTGGTCATCTGCATTTGTTTATATCGCCTCTCTACATTTTTCTATGTTTCTATTTTTTCATATCTTTATTTTTTTTGGCAAAAACAGGATCAATGGTGACTGATAATTGTGGCAAGATTTTATTTGGGGGCTAGAATAGCATTAATAAAAAACTAAGTCACTGAACCTACTGGGTAATGATCTACAGCAACTCAGGAGACATGTGGAAAAAACCTATGCCGAAGACTGAAGAGCCTTCCCCTGGGGACTTTTTTTATTTTATTTTATTGTGGTGAAATATACATAACTTAAAATTTATCATTTTAACGACTTTTGAGTGTATAAGTCAGTGGCATTAGGTACATTCATAATGTGAAGCCGTCACCACTACCCATTTTCAGAACATTTTCATCATCCTAAACAGAAACCATTAAACAATAATCCTCCATCCTCCCCTTCCCCCAGTGCCTAGTAACTACCATTCTACTTTCTGTCTATGTGAATTTGCCTATTCTAGGTACCTTGTATAAGTGGAGTCACACAATATTTGTTCTTTTGTGTCTGACTTATTTCAGATAACATATGTTTCCAATATCCATGTCGTAGCATGTGTCAGAATTTCATTCCTTTTTAAGGCTGAATAATTTTCACTGTATGTATATACCACATTTTGTTTATCCATTCATTTGTTAATGGACATTTAGGTTGTGCCCACGTTTTGAAATAGAGCATAGTGTTTTGAATCACAGTAACCCAACTTTGACAACTGTCTCTGCACCTGAAAGCTTTTTGAACTTGGGTAACTTAATTTCTGTAGGACTCAGTTTCCTCATCCTTCAGAGGGGAATAATAATGGTACTTGCATTATAGAGTATCAAGTTACATAACAAAATGTATTAAAAGCACAACCCAGAGCCTCAATAGACATTAATTTCCAGAATCCAGGTGGCACAGGAGAGTTTGGCTTTAGAATCAAATAGCCCTGTGTTCAAATATCAGATGTTGTCTTATTTTCTAGTTAGGTGACCAAGGAAAGTTATTTGAGTTTCAGGTTCCTTATTTTAAAAATTGGAATAATAACATTCATTCTTTCATACAACAAGCATTTATTGATACTTGGTCCAAACTTACAGGCATTCTTCTGTAAGATGGGATACAAGTGAACAAAACAAAAAAATAAATTAATATCTTCATTGAGCTTACGTTCTAGTGGAGTGAGAACTGAAACAGAAATAATTCTCAATTTATGTATTACACAATACTAGGAAATGGTGCTTATTTATCAAGGTTAATAGTTTATTTACCAGGTCCTATAATACCCTCACCTCAATTTTCCCACAGATTCTAAGCTAGTATGTCATAAATTATCCAAATCTAGCCAATTTCCCATCTTGTGAGATCATCCTTATTATCACCTAGCTCAAGCCCTCAGCCTTTAAAAATACTCTGCTCTAACTTATTTTTAAATACCACTAAGATTCTGTCAAGGTAGTTTCTTTTTTCACTGTAGTAAATCAAATAAAGTTGACTTTTCTTGTTTTTCTGGTGTTTTTTTTTGGGGGGGGGGAGCAGTCAGTGAGGGATACAAACAAAATACAAGGTAAGTAAATTATAGAGTTGTTATAAGAGATGAGGTGAGAGAAAAGGAGACTTTGCAGGTTATTTGGCTTTAGTCTGAGTAGGAATGAAAAGCAATTGGGAGGTTTGGGCCAGAGAAGTGACGTGATCAGATTTATGATTTAACAGGATAAATCATAAATTTCTGGCACCGGAATTGAGAAATGGCAGAATAGGGCAAAGGAGGAAGCCAAGAGACCAATTAGGATTCTGGAAGGTAAGAATGGACTTGTCAAGAGGTAGTTGGCCTCTCTGTTCTGAAGAAGGAATCGGTAGACTTTGTTGATGGATTAGATGGAAGTGTGTGAGAAAGAAGCACACCTTTTTGTAGGATGTCGTGAACTTGCAACACCATGATGCTTGTGATTTTCTAACTAATGATAAGTACTCAGTAATCAGTAAACAGGATTTATACACATTCTCCTCTGTGTGGAGTCATGTTTTCCTGCCCCTATCATTTGGTAAACCAAGACGCCACTTTCTCTGGGAATACTGATGCCCTTGGTCAGGCTTAGGTGTCTTCTGTGTCCCTCTATCATCCATGCTCCTTTGCACATACCCACTGTAACCTGAGCACTGTAGACTGTTATTGCACCTTACTTATTTGTGTCCCTCTGCAGACTGCCCTCTCTGTGAGGCTGGCTTCATCTCCCTTGTTCATTATTAAATACTCTGCACCCAGGAGAAAGTCTGCAGCACAGCCAGCATTCAGCCCAAACTTGTTCATTGTTATTAACAACTTGATAATAATCTGTCATGGTAAAAGAGAAGAATTCCTTTATCTCAAGTGTGGAGTTGAGGTTCACTAATGGGGGTTCTACTGACATTTAAAAGCCAGTGAGAAATAACTGTCAACCATGGTTAGCTGTGGGCAAAATTACAAAATAGCTAAAACCTCATGGATTTTTTGCATTAATTTTAATTTAAAAAGTATTTCATTAAAATGTTATTTATCTTAATTATTGAGATTTTTGGAGTCCTTGAGAAATTACTGTGTTTTTTCGTCCCCTGGAAAATCGCCTCACTCACCTCACCCTAGCCCAGGCCCTGTTGGAGAGGCAGATAGGTGAGGTGTTGTGAGATGTGGATGTAGGACATAACATTTTTTTGAGTGTTACATGAGGAATTTTTGTTTGTTTTTTTATGAAGTGATTCTCCGATTAACTTAGCACCCATTTGACACTATATATAGTTATTATAATATTGACCATATTCCCCATGCTATACTTCACATCCCCAAACTATTTTGTAATTATTGATTTGTACTTCTAAATCTTTTCACCTTTTTCACCCATCCCCCCAATACCCCTCCATCTGGTAACCATCAATTCATTTTCTGTATCCATGAGTTTCTTTCTGTTTTTTGTTTGTTTTAGTTCTTTAGATTCCACATGTAAGTGAGATCATACAATATTTATCTTTCTCTGTTTGACTTATTTCACATAGCATCACACCCTCTAGGTGCTTCCGTGTTGCAAATGGTAAGATTTCATTTTTTATGGCTGAGTAATATTCTATTACATGTATGTACCATTTCTTTATCCAATCATCTATTGATGAGCATTCATGAGGAAGTTTAAAGAGAAAGTCTTAAAGGCTTCAAACTTGGTTATATATTACTCAGCTTGGACTGCCATAACAAAGAAAAGTTCCACACACTGGGTGGCTTAAACAACAGAAATTTATTTTCTCATAGTTCTAGAAGCTAAAAGTCTCAAGTTGAAGTGCCCACAGGGTTGAATTCTGGTGAGGCTCTCTTCCCAGCTTACAGACGATTGTCTTCTTTGTGTTTTCACATGGCTCCTTCCCTGTGTGAATAGAAGAAAAGAGATCCCTGGTATCTCTTCCTCTTCATGTAAGAATGTCAATCCTATAGTATTGGGGCCCCACTCTTACGACCTTATTTAAACTTAATTACTTCCCTAATGGTCATATCTTTAAATACAGTCATATTGGGGTTTAGGGCTTCAACATATGACTCTTTGGGGACACAGTCAGTCTATGACAAGTGGGTACCCTATCTCCATTCCAAGCATGCTGCCTGAGGTGGCAACTTGGTACTAGAAGACTGAGAATCAGGATTTGGATTATGGCCCTCCCTCTAATGAGCTAGGTGATCTCAGACCATCTTTGAACCTCAGCTTCCCCATCTATAAAATAGGTTAATATTTCTTATCACAACAGAAAGTTGGAAAGACTAGTCTGATATAGATATAAAAACCTTGAACATAATTCTCAGTAAACCTTAAGTTCCCTTCCTTTGGCAAACTAACTGGAATTCAGGAAGCAGAAATCAGAAACTAGAACTGTAATTAAGTTAAAAAGGTAGTTCAGCTAATCCACTTTAGGTAGCCAGAGGGCTAGAGAGTGGCGTTATAGAGACTACCTACTTACTATTTTTCTGAATTTCAGTGGCTGCACACCCTTATCCCACACAACATTAGATCTTCAATTGGCAACCATCCCAAACCCCACAGATATCCTTAGGTCAAACAGACCTTTCCATGGCTGTCGAGCACGAGGGAAAAGTGCTGAGTCATGGATTTGTTTCCTTCTGATTCTGTGTGGTTCTTATCATGTTCTTCAGGAAACATTAGCACACCCAACTATTAATAATGGTGATGAAATGAAGTTTTTGACTAAATCCGGGGTGGAGGTGAGGGTCACCTGCCTGGCTAACCTATATCTATGCAGGAAGGAAGGGGCCTATCTAAAAGCAGGCTGTGAGATAGGAATGTACATGTGGAGAATCCCTCAACTTCACGCGATAGGGCAACCCGAGCCTCCTAAAGGTCGTGGCTGGGCGGGTGCTGGGGTTGTTGTTGTTGGCAGATTTTCCCAGCCATTTCTAAAATCCCTTAGTAGGCAGAGAATGCAGATAAGAAACGGTACCTAAGCCCTTACAAAGAGTGAGATGACAGTCCTCATCATATTGGTGGATGAAGTATTTGTTTAAATGAATAGAAGACTATACTTACATTCTCAAATTCAATAAGTGTTTTCCCCGGGGACTTCCATTCTTTATTCCCTTCATCCACATTTTCTGTTAAAGCATGAGATTTCACCAATGAAAATTCATCCTTCCTCTACTCCTTCTCCTGCTCCCTAGGTCTCCTCAAGAGACACAAGTGGTGTTGACAAGCAGGACTCATGTCAGATAGTAATTTATATTTTGTGCCTAGAACCTTCCAGAATTTATGGTTATCAGAGCAAACCACAAGAGAGACTTTATTCTATTTTTTTCTCCCAGAAGGTGAAGGACAGTTAAGGTCATGTCCTTCAGTGACTAGGCTATCTTATGCAATTGCCTGCATTACTGGGTTCAGAAGCTCATTCTTCTACTTACAAGCTGAGTGGAAAACTTCACTCATGTGATGGAATATATGTTATGATCCCATTGCCCAACAAATTCAGACCTAATTGACATAAGGGAAAGTTCACTTAAACTGTTTTCGTTCCTTTACCTTAGCTAATTCATACATGAGAAGTTTTCACAATGGAATTTAATTTCCAGCATTTAAATAAAGTTGATGATTAACTCAAGAACACAGGAATAATTCCTGTTGCAATGTGTTACCACAAATAGGGGAGCTGAGCTTATTAAAGCAATAAACTTGGGTAAGTCACTCAACATCTACAACAGTACCATTCACTACAGTAGCCACTGGCTACATATGGCTTTATTTATTTATTTATTTATTTACTTACTTATTTACTTGTTTATTTGTTGTCTTTTATGCCTACAACCCCTGGTCTTCCACTGGGATCAGGCTTGTTCAGGGTAGCATGGCTGTAGACACATGTGGCTCTTTAAAGTAAACTAAAATTAGTTAAAACTAAAAACTCAGTTCCTCAATCATACTATTCACCTTTCATGTGCTAAATAGCTACATATGGCTTGTAGCTATAGTACTGGGCAAGCAGATACAGAACATTCTCATTATTACAGAAAGTCCTCTGGGACAGCATTGATTTACTGGCTCAGTTTCATCACCCGAGAGGGACACAATGACATCTCAGATATCAGATGAGATGGTGCACATGGAAACACTTTGTACACTGTGAAGTGAAACACAACTGTGTAATTAGCCTTGACTTGTAACTTAGAGGAATGCAGAGTAGATTCCAGCTTTTCTAAAAAAAAGTTTTATAAAATAATCTGACTTTTTGGCATGAATGTCTGATAGATGTATAAGTCAATCCTATTTCTCCCATTACAATCAGCAGTACTGAGTATCCACCTTTTCTGAGCAGAAAGAGAAGGAGGTCTCTGTTCAGACAGTCCTCTAATGACTGGCATCTCCCCCTGGACAAGCTCTCTAGGATACCTTTCCACCCCAGCTCCTTAGCCTCATATTCTGTAGCAGCACAGCACCTATCGGAGGTTATACAATTTTCTTTCCCCAACACCTACTGTCAACACAGACCCTAGAAACCTCTGCTCCTCACAAGCTCGTCTTAGGAATTACTAAGGAGAGATGTGTACTGGAAGAGTGGGGGCTTTGACATGAAATAGGACTGGGCTGGCTCTCACCTCTATCACTTCTTAGCTATGTGACTTTGGCAAGTTACTTAACTTCCTTGAGCAAAGCTTTTGTTTTTGTTTTCTTTAATTTGTGTAAATGAACCTAAGGTATTCACTCTGCAGGACTATGATAAGAACTAAAAGAGCCAATGGGCCTACAATGTTTAGCACAGTGCTACCATGATTATTTAAGAGCTGTCCTCAGTTCTGGAGGAAAATGGTGTTTTTCCTTTCTCTTGAAAAGCAATGGAAGACTCTCAAATACTTCAGTGTCCAGGTTTAGATCTGTCTAAAGATCTGTGGGATGGGGCTAAACAGCTTCAAGTAAATGTACCAGTGACAATATGCTTATTGCAGTAAATCCTGTTAATTGTCCACTTAATACTCATCCTTCCCTTCTCCCTGCTTTTCTTTCTTGATAACAGAATCCAGATTTTATGTCAGTGTTTGTCTGGTGTCCAGGGCTTCCTTCCCAGGTCCAGAGTGTTGAATCTTGACTGGTGCAAACTATCAGGTTAATATTATTTGTTTTGCTGGTGACTGATATAAACTAGGTCATGGGCATAGTTCTGATAAGTGACACATAGAGGAAGTGGGAAGAGGGGCAGATCCAAGGAAGAGCTTCTGACCATAAAAGTGAAAGAAAAACAAATGGAAACATTGGACTCTGTTCTCTACCCAATGTTGTTGTGTCGTGGGTAAAGACTAAAACCGTTGCCCTCTTGTGTCTGTGAGGGGACAAGCTTGAGACCAAGGCTAACATACATAGATGGCGGAGGGGAAAGATGATGAGAACCTGGGTCTGTGATGATATCCTTGGGCTGTTATAATAACTGGTCCTAGAATCACCCTATTTATAGACTTCTTGGTGAGATATACATTTATTTTACTTTTTTAATCAAATTAAAAATTGGAATTTTCTATTATTTGCAGCCGACAACATCCTAAATGACATATAATACAATAACCAATACATTTGCATTTTTAGTTACTTATGTGTGTGTCTTATAGTCCTTAGTCAACTCCATGTGCTTCTTGGATGACATGCAAGCGCTTATTACATATTGTTAAATGAACATGGAAGTGAAGTATAGCCCCTGAAATGACAAGTACTTCCATAGGCCCTCCACCACAAGATATTAAAGGGTTGGTGTGTTAGGGAAGGCCTGAAGATCACCGATACTTTGATAGATTCTCCCTTTTCCTACTCTATATGTGATATAGTATCCTCTAGAAACTCTGACTTAGACATTTGATATTGTCTTCAATTCTTTCCTCATTATTAACTCTTCATATCTGAAGAGCTGTCAAACTCCGGTCATATTATTCTGGCTTTTCAGCTTATCCGGGGTAGTCAGTTTCTAAGGGAAAACTGGTTTTTACTGTTCAAACAAATGAAATTGGTTTGAGACACAAGAGTCATGGTCTTTGTGTCTTACCAAGAGGGAAGTCTACAGGGAAGCTAAATCAAGATCAAAAGGCTACCTGGAGGATGGATGGGGACAGAAAACAAAGGTACCATAACAATGGTGCAATATCCCCATTCCCCTAGATGCCAGCTCCTGATCTGGGCAGCCCCTGGTCTCCCCACTGCTAGAGACTCAGCCCCTCTCACTATGGCAATGATAACGTGAAGGTGTTAAGCACCCTTGTTAGACTCCAGGATTTCTTTTCAATCAGTTATCATTTCTGATGATCTGAAAATATATTATCACTCTTCTCACAATGTTCAACGTCATGAAAGGCTGTGTTTTCTTCTGGCCCGCATATCAGGATATTCTTATTTAACACCACAGCCACCCACAATTACTAAATAAGTAACACTGTAAAATGTTACAACTTTATAACAAATGTTTATAGAAATTTTACTATGTTCTAGGTATTGTGCTCAATGTTTTACACGTATTAATTCATTTAGTTCTTTAATGAATAATGATATAACATTAATAATGGAATTATTGACAACTAATATTTATAGAAATTTTACAGTGTGCCAGGTATCATGCTGTTATGGGTTAAATTGTGTCTCTACAAAATTCATATGTTGAAATCCTAGCCTTCAGGACTTCAGAATTTAACCTTGTTTGGAAATAGGGTCATCACAGCTGTGACTAGTTAAACGAGGTCATTAGCGTAGGTCTAATCCAATATAACAGGTGTCCTAATACAAAGACAAACTTTGGACTCAGAAACAGACACAAATAGAGGAAAGATGATGTGCGCAGACACAGGGAGAAAACAGCCATCTACAAGCCAAAGAGAGGGGCCTGAACCGACCCTTCCCTTACAGCTGTCAGAAGGAGCCAACCCTGTCAACGCCTTGATTATGAACTGACACAATAAATTTCTGTTGTTTAAGCCACTTAGTCTGTGATACTTTGTTACAGCAGCCCTTCAAACTAATACAGGTGCTAAGTGTTTTACAGATATTAACTCATGTAATCCTTACCATGAAACCTGTGACAGACAGAGAATGGAGGAGATCGAAGTTAAATGCCACTAAAAGGAAGCAATCGACCTACTCTAGAATGTGGAACATTCCACAAGACAAGTGATATGGCTTTCCAATAAAGAAAGGTTGTGATGTGAGGGGTGGAGGAGGGGAAGAGAGAGAGAGGGAAAGGGAGAGGGAGAGAGAGAGTTGTTACAGAATAAGAGTACCTTAAGATGCACAGTAATTGCATTCAATATTTGGACCTTATTCACATTCTAAGTGAATAAACATACTGTGAAAATACATCTTTGAGAAAATCATGGAAATTGGCTATGGACTAAATATTAGATGATGTTGAAGAATTATTGTTAATTTTGCTAGGTGTGACAATAGCATGGCGGTGATGTGAGGAAATGCATAACCTAATTAGTCAGAGGTGGGTGAGATGGCATGACGCCTGAGGATTAGTTTTAAAGAATTCAAGAAAAAATGTTTGGGACTGGGTGATGCATACATGGTGGTTCATTCTATTATTTCCCTCTACCTTTAAAATATATTTTAAAATATCCATGATACAAAGAAAAGAAATCTGTAGGATTTTCTGTGGCTATTTTATAGATGAGGAAACTGAGGCCAGGAGAGGTTTAGTAAGCACCTCGGAAGAGCTGGGTTCTGACTATTCTGGCTCCAGAGTGTAATTCCAAATAGGTGTATAAAAATATTAAAATTTAATGACAAGGTAATAATATTTTCCTATCCATTCTACTTCAATCCTCTTAGATATGCATCTCTGTCTGGGTATAGCCCTTTGGATACATGGGTACAATCATCCCTATTTCAGAGGTGAAGTTAGTGGTGATTTGTGTAAGGTCACATATTCCCTATAGAATGCTGAAACCAAGAGTGCAGTCTCGACTTCTTGACTTGTAGTCAAACGCAAACACCAAATCCCATGGCCCAAGTGCTTCCCATTCAAGAGGGAAGATTTAGGAATGGGACTTCTGGACTGGGTTCCCCTGTGAACAGCTTCTCCTTGGTCAGCTCCATTATCTCTAAGGGCCTCCAATGTCCAATGCATAAAATGTAGAGAATGACCACCTCCACCCCCTAACCCCAGCCTCCCAGGTGCCAGCCTCCCAGAGCACTGTGAAGTGCAAATGAAATGATATGCAGGAAAAGACGGTTAACTGCAAAAACACCACACAAATGCTAGCCCTTCCTATTTAAGCAGTATCACTTATCAGTTGATGTGAAGAGGAAAATGTGGTTAAGGGGACTTCAGAAAAAGGAATTTTGGAGGCAAAATGGGGCATAGAGAGGTTCTTCCAACGTCATCAGATTTATACTCATGAAATTGCAGCAGCTCGAGATAAAAGTCAGGGCATAGGTGGAATACACTTGGGCCGTTCTTGGGAGGTGGCTTGCATTCCTGACCTTTCTCTTGGCCGTTGGGTTGGGGATGGTACGCTTTTAGCCTTAACTTCTCAGAAGCAGCCTGAGTTATCCATTAGGGCCTGTCCATCCAGTTCAAGTTCACAGTGATAAATCTCACAGCCTCCAAGGGTCCTCACAAAGGTGGGTGTGGTGTGCTGATAGCATGCATGATTAAGTATTTTCCTGTGTCAAATATAGCTGTAATATACTACAAACAGGCAGTTGAGTTTTATACAAACTGATCTGGCTGCTATCAGCTGCTCTGACATTTTATACTAATACTTAAAATAAATCTAGAAACAGGAAAGAAAGTACAGAATTATTGTTTTAAGAGGCCTGTGCAAGCTTATCTTCAAAGTGGCAGAGGTTCTATTGTATTTGGAGAAACTGCTCACTCCACTGGCATAAAGGTTCCTAGCAGGAACGCCACCACCGCTCGGAGCCAGTTTCCCACGTGAGTGCCGGCTTCACGGTACGGCATTCGCCCTTGGCAAAGGACCCTGTCCCGTTTTCATTTTCTTCTTGCTCAGCTGAAGACATTTCAGTGTACCTGAAAGCACCAAACATCTTTTAGAAACAACTTAGAATTTCTCCTTAAAACAAACCAAATATCAAGATGTTGAGGGTTGTACCTAAAGCCTGAAAGCATTTCCCCTTTTAAAATGTTGGTCTCGACCTCCATGTGCAGCATCTTTGCATGTGTATGTCTCAGAGCTGAAAACAAAAGGAAGCTTGCGCTATTCTGGATTTTCTTTTCTGGAATGAGAATCTGAGGGAGAAGTGTCCCATGATATAGAAACCTAATTTTTGAAAGAGAGTATAGAAATCATCTAGCTCATCCAGTAACATTCCATGATGGTAATGCTGATGAACCACTTGGGAAGGTTTTAAAAACATTGTTGTTGCCAAGAACCCTTAGCCAGAGTCTAATTTAATAGCTCTGGAAATTTCTAGGGACGTTGATATGTTTTAAAATCTCTCTAAGTGATTCTAATGGGCAGTAGGATACAGAATTACTTACTTATTTCAATGGCTCCTTATTCAGATGTGGCATCTGAGGGCCAGAAAGGAGGGGCTGCTGTGAGGGCACCCCCAGGCTGGGACCCAGTGCTCTGCTCAGCAGTCTTTGTTCATCACTATAATTCATTGGTACCCTTAACTGGAATTCATCTAAGAATGAATTTAATGCTAAATACTTAGTTAAATTTGCAGTCATGGAGCTGGGTTTCTTCCTCACGGCTTTATATCGTAATTTAAATTATGTGTTTTTTTTCTCCATAGACATAATCAAAGGATTTTATTTTTATTGTCTCATTTCTGGAAACTCCTTTATTTCTTGGTTCTTCTTTCCTCTCTTACATCAAATTTGTGTAGATTCAAAAATGACTTTAGAAGACTGATGCTCATGAAAGCTTATTATTATTTCTGGGCTAATGTTTTCATTTTAGGAGAAGATTTTCAAGATCATTTTCTACCAAGTATATAATACAAGCAATATATGATAATATGCTTCCAGGATTTTCTAGCATAGTCCTGTTTTAAATAGCCAGTCTTTATATTCACAAAAAAAGTAAAAAAAAACCCCAAAACTTAGAAATTTCAATATTTTAGTATCCAAATGGTATCTCTGAGATTATACCTGAAGTGTTATAAAAATTCATGCTCAACTCCTGTGTTCTAGTTTTTGGTTTGGAGAAGATGGTCACTTTATAGATACTTTCATGATGCTGATGAAACCTGATCAGGACCCTAAGACATAGGTGCATTCACTGCTAGGCTGGAGGTGATAACTCCTGATCTTCTGGTTGTGTACTCATCCATGGTGAGCAAGTGACTCTTGTGGCCAGAGCGATAGCACAGAGCAGAGGACCAAAAGCTGCTGGTCTCATCGGCTTGTCGCAGCTCTCATATCTTGAAAAGATGTAATAGGAGAAGCCTACAATGAAGCTGCTTTGGATAGTCATGACCCACTCTTCATTCTTCATCCTCTTTGGTCATGTAGCTGTTCCCACTCCCTGATTCTTCTGATATCACTTCCTCTGCCATCTGAACCCTATCTTCTGTATGCTCTGGATTCTAACTGTGTCAGGAATTAGGCCTGGCCAGTCACTAACATCTCCTGTCAGCAGCCTCTTCACTGTCTTTCTTGCTTCACAGTTGTTGTCTTTCCTATTCCTAATTCACCTGCAGCACCTGGTCATGCTCCTCTCATAATTAAAACAACAACAACAACAACAACAACAACAAACAAACAAACAAACAAACAAAAAATTCATTAAAAGGCCCACTCTCAACTCCACGTACTGTTCAATGCCAGCCCTCAGCCTCATCTCCGGCCTTTCTCTGGGCTCACTCTCTGTGCTCCAGGCCACGAGGTCTCAAAGGTGGCTTTGCTGCAATCACAGATGTCTGTGTCCCAATCCTAGAGATTCCGCTTATTAATTTGGAATACAACATGAGCATGGGGACTTTCTCAAGCTCCCCAGGCAATTTTAACAGGCAGCCAAGTTGAAGAACCTCTGCTCAGTGTTTGTGAGTGGCTTGTACGTACTTTCTTCTCCCAACTTTGCATAGGCTGCTGTTTCAGCCTGAATGTCTTGTCTCATTTGCTTCTTTGGCTACCTGTCCACAGGTTACTCACAAGAGGAGGCTACTGGAGAGTTTATTGTTAGCCGCTGGGCAGGGCCGCCAATAGGAGAGTCGGGGAAGAGTCCATACTCAGAGGGTCAGTGAATCGCCATTTTGTAAGAATATGAGAGGAAGGGCATTCCGTGGAGAAGGGCCCTCCCTCATGGAAAATGGGCTTCGTCTTTTAATTCTGGCTGGCTGTGGTTTCAAATCATGTTCTCTAATGCAAAGGAAGTTTGGAAATAAGCTACTCTGGGGAGCTCGGAGGCCATTTCATTCATGAAATTCAGTGTCCTCTATATATTCTTTGCATAGCTTGCTTGCTTACATGCAACTTTCTCCCACCTCCATTACAGAGAGGCAGGATCTTCAGGACTCCAGGTCCGATTTGCCTAATTAGGGGTGGGAGGAGTGGAGACTGGGTGGAATTGTTAAAATATCTTCAGAAACTCTACTGATCACAATGATCACTCTCTAAAGATAGAAACACAAATTAGCTTTGATGGCCCCATTCTATTTGTATAACAAATAAATAATTCACTTGATTAAAGCAGTTTGAAACTGGTTATTTCCTCCAATCATCTAATTATATTTCATACTCTCCTTTCCCCAACAAGAATCATTGACATTTTCTTCTTCCGATTCATGCAAGAACTTACAGATTTTACCGTAGAGGGCTATAAAGGAAATTTAAACAAAAATCCAAGTTCGTGTAAATAAAGGAGAATTTTAGGTTAGTCCCAGTCCCAGCCCTGATTGCCCTGCACAATCCCTGGTATTTACAGACGAGATACAATCCAAATCACTACGAATATTAGCAAAGAAAAAGAGGTCTGGATTCACTCTAATCCTAGCTCCACTGCTTGCTGGTGTGTGTCCCTGAGAATATTTCTATCCTTTAGGTGAAGAAACCTAAGTTTCTTCACCTAAAAAATGAATGTGATAACAGCACCTACCCCAAAGTTAGCATTTTAAGCTCGTGTTTTCTTGAGAAGAGCTTACCTGGCACTTGGTAATAAATGTTCATTTAATAAATGTAACTTTTTTAAATGGTTAGAATTTTGCCTTTTTTTTTTTTCTAGCGGAGTCTTCATCTTGGTATTAACCATATCACTTTGTTTAAGTAGATTACACTAAATAGTTCTCAAAATCCTTGGAACATGAATTTTAGACCTAGAAGTGACATCACAGGTCTCATTCCCTCATGAAAAGGCAAATTTCAAGCTACAGAGAAGCCCAGTGATTTCCTGATCACAAAACTAGTTTAGTGGCAGAGCTGTGAAGAGGTTTTTGGGTACCACGTTTTCCCAGGACACAGACTTCTGAATTGCATTGGGCAGAACTTCTCTGATCATGCCAGACCAGAGAATTTACCCTTCACAGTGCCTAAATTAACTGGATGTCGGAAACATTTATCACTTCTGAAAGGACAGATTTTGAAACAAAATACAAGAGGACTTCTTCGTAAGGACACCTCTGCTGTCCCACATCTTAACATTTACTCCCTGAAGAACTTGGGTGTAATGTGCAGAGGTAAAAAATGAGCACTGAGAATGTTAAGATAGGAACCAATGTGCTAGAATGAAAGTTTTCCACAGTTATTTCTGAAAAATAAACTTGCAAGGTTTTTTTTTTTTTTTTTTTGGATTTCACCTGATATTCAAGGTTATTACTTGAAAAGAGAGAAATGCTGAGCTTTTTAACCTTGTAGCTTTAGGTATGATGGATAGCGATGTCTCTTAATTGTTCACTGAGAATGTAAAGGGGCTTGTAATTAAATTAAGCAAGCTGACCGATCAGAGCCAGATACATCTAAAACTACTAGGAAACTATTCCACAAGAAGAAAGGAATTCACCAAAAGAAAATATTGAGTAACTTTAAAATATTAAAGGTGAATTAGACATATACTAGTATAGTCCCTCCCCCACTCACTCGCTATAAGGTTTTTTCTCTTCAATCAATTCACAAATAAGAAGTGCTGGATGATGACAAGCATGTAACTGAACTGGTGATTGCATCTACTGGAGGTTTTTTTAAAAAAATACAATCTCAGATCAGGGTAGGTTTTAATGTCGCTTGTCTTTAATCACATTATCACACTGACAACCTTCTAGTATGTGAAATCTTTAGGTCTAGCAACCATGAGCCTCAAGTGTAATCCAAACTTCACCTGTGAGGTGAATATAGCTCAAGTGGTCACACTGAACAAACCAGGCACCTCCCTGGTATTCATCAAATACCTTTGAGGTTGCATCAGTCTCAGGCTCTACAAGCAGAAGGGAGGGGCATGGGTGGTGTACCGAAGGCATTGTTCAGAGATAGACATTGATTAGATGGCCCCTAGCACTAGGGGTCAATCTGTTCAGGTTTATGGGATTGCTTTGCTGTGACACCACCTGTAGAGCCCGGACAATGCTTAATAAAGCTTAGACCTGCCACCTTAAACTGGACAGAACCTAAACAGATAACCTTTGGGAAGAGCCTTAACCTGAGTCCCTCAATACCTGCAAGGAAGTCACTGTAAGATTAGAAAATGTAATTACATCTGATAAGGTGATTGCCAAGACATTGTTTGAAGAGAGGGCTTTATCAGCCCCATTGTGTGAAGGTTAACGGAGACCTGGATCTCCAGCCACTGGTCTCTCACCTCCAACAGAATAAAATCTGATTATATTAGAATGTTTAGAAAGTAGCTCAACAGTCCTTAGAGTCCAACACTTCGTGATTTACTCCATTTGGTATAAGCTAACCATGGAGCCCCACGAATCTGAACTCGCACCGCTGTGAGATCTGTCTACTGATGTGAGGCCTAATTGACCAGCTATAGGTTCTTTAGTGCTTTGTTTGTGCTCTTCCTATCTGAGCATGTGCCTTGTAGAGAGAGCAGTGACCTCCACTAAGATGGAAAGACCCTTAAAATACAGGCAGTCACTTATTTTGTATTCCCAGAACCTAGCCCAGAGTTTGTTTTATAAGAGTAGATCACCATATGCTGGCCGATCTGAACTAAACCTTTTCAGAGAAATCTTGGGTTTTCCCATTGGTGAATATTGGAAAGGTGGGTGCGGGTTGAGTGGACCAGAGGAATCCAGGAACCTTCCCCCATTCCAGCCCCTGCAATTGGGTTGACTATTTACTAAGCTCTGGAGGAGGAAGAAAGGCTGGGTAGGGGCAGAAGCAGAAGAGAAAATCCCTATAGTGAAAGGATACTGTTTACTCCATTTTTGCATGGAATGGGAACATCTTATCCAAATGCCACGTTTCACAGGTGAGGAAAGAGAGCCTGAACAAATCACATGGAGGGAATTATAATTTAACTTATGAATTTTCTGTTATAGCTTGATGAAGCTTCCATGTGATACCACTTAAGTATTCACTGAGGTTGGTGAAGAGAATCCAGTGCGTACATAGAGAGCATACATATTTCTATTCTTCTACAATTAGAAAGGAAAAAGAATAATGCTTTAGTGAGTCAGGGCATAGATCTAAAGAATTGGGACCCAAAGCCTCTTAAAAATACACAACAAAGTTAGATACATAAAATGCAGACATTTTAAGTTGAGAAGATCATAACACAATTTAGACAATGTCGTCTAAGTCTCGTCCATCCAAAACTGGGTTCGATCAAATAGTCCTAGCAGGAGAAATGTGTATTTTGGTTTATTTCCCAACAAGTCTCCTATATCCCTTAGTCTATTTCCACCTTTTCCACAGAGTTTAGCTAATGGGCTTCCTGCTGGGCCTAGGTTATCAGTAGATTCCCTATCACCCCGACCCCCATGCAGGAAAGGAGGAAATACAACCTCTGCAAATAGGAAAAGCAGTTCTCAAATAGTGTAAAAGAGGAGGGGTGCTAAGAAGAGGTTCACCTGTTACTAATATTTCCTGAAAGAATTATGCCACGGGTGCAGTCTCAAGTACCATTATTCTCTAAGTGTTTTTTAATCAACATAAAATATAAATAACTTACTTTTATAAAGCACTTTCACCTATATTGGTTCTCTTTGTTCCTCAACAGTATCCTAGGAGAAAGATAGAAGAGTTAACACCCTCATTTTCTAGACAAAGGAAGGGACACAACAGAGAGGTTGAGTAGTTAACTTATAGGCACCCAGGGAAGGGAAGTATCAGGGCTGGGATGCTTTTCTTCCAATTACATTTCACAGACTCCCTGACCAGATATAGGAGTACATTTTAGACTCCGCAACTCATCCCTTCTCAAAGAAATCAGCCTATAAGACTCAAGACCACCCTTTTCTTTCTGTGCACGCCCAAGTTCAGCAGGCATTCTCGTCTTGGGATCTTGAACCAAGGATAATCTGTACCAGGATCCTCTGACCCAAACAGAAAGTAAAAGGCAAAGAAAGACACGGCCACAGAACACATTGGGAATGACAACGTTTCCTTTTCCTTAAAGCATTTGGGTTTTTGTTTTTATGCTTCTATGTAGAAACCATCAACAAGCAATGTAAAACCTCTCCGTTAGAAGTTATCACCTTCTCCATCTAAGAGGTAAACAAGAAGTAGATGATTTACAGGCAATTTTCCATCATCTCAATGCCTCCTTATCAACCATTTCAAGTTGGCTGGTTAACTACTCCTTGTGCAGTCTGTGGCAATGCAAAGGTGCCCTGTGTAAAAATCTGTGTGCAAGAACACTAGGTAGTCATATTTTAGTATTAGCCCAGGGATTTAAAAATCTACTTAGTTAATGCTATATCAAGCAAATAGTCTCTTGCAGTTGAAGCTGATCTTTAAATTTCCTTTAAAATGAAAATATCAAACCATCCACTGATTTGTATAGAACCCTTAAGAGCATCTTCCATCTGTGTGAAGCATCCTATAGTTCCAAAGATGGCTTTGCAGATATGCAATAGACTCTGGATTGGCAATTCCAGAGATAGTTTTTCCCATGTCATCTCTCTGGAAATACATGCTACAGTCTTTACAGTTAACAAAAATCAGAGCAAGGTTGAGAGATTTTTAGTGTCTTTAAACCAGATCAGGAAGCTTGTAAATTGTTTTTACTTACTCAGCCAGCAGGGTGGCAGCCCTGGGGTTCCCAGGCAGAGAGAGCAGAACCATCCTCAGGGGTACAGTCCTGGAGACTTCAAATGAGGGAAGAGATCTGGAAAACGGAGATTTAACCAACTCGTCTTTGCATTTGCCACAATGGGATATTGTTAGGCCTGGGCTCCATGAAACAATAGTCTTCGATAGGACATAATACCCATTCAGAAGGACAGGTTTACATCCTACCTCTTTAAGCACAGCGAGCTCCCTTCCCTTTCCTTTTGCTCTGCAGCACACAGTGTATGCGTAACAGATTCTTTTCCTGTTCTCCTTCCCCCATTCCTTTATTTCTGCTCCAGACTTCTAGTAAACTGAGGGTGGTTTTTATCTCTTGAAATGATATATGATTTGTCATGAGACTCCACTGCTGAAATAAGCAGCATTGGTTTTCCTGGACATCTTAAAATGAAGTGAATGTATTGCCCCAATAAATTTTAAGGGCAGGTCCGTTTGAATGTATTTGTACTCCAATTTCTCCAAGTTTGAAATCAGCTCCCAAATCAAATTCCTGGCTGTATGAGATGAAGAATCTACTATTTGTTAACAAAAGGTCATTTTTATAAAGAAATGCATTATAAATATAAAGCATCAAAGTCTTCATATTTTTTTTTCCAAAAATATAATCTACTAAAGACAAAAATAAAATGGAAAAAAACTATGGTCATAAAAAGGCTTATAGCATAAACCCAAAAATAATATTCATATCCAATATTATAAAACTTTACAAAGTGGTCTATTCTGGAGCTATTTTATAGGATAATGTGAGAACTGTGCTGGTAAATAAATAATGTCACATAAAACTTTCTGTCAAAAACCCTTAACAGAAACTATGAGAAATTATATCTGCATGTGAGTGAAGACTGCAAGTTATAGCTGAAAACAAAACTATTTGTAGTAAGAAGGAAAATTATGGCTCTGTGAAATCTTTTTTTAACATTTTAAATAATTTTATCAAGAAAAAAACATTCCAATAATAGGACAATTCCTGTGGGAATGACAATTTGTTCTACAGATCTGGAATATAGATAGTTGATTAAGCAGGGACACTTTGTCTTATTTTAAGTGATATTTGCCTACGGCATATTCTTAGTGGTGGTCAGAGCTGCGGGCCACACCCTGACTTTGCAGTAATCACCAAGGACTTTTGGAATACACAGCGAGGGGCCCTGGAACAAGGATTAACTTTTCTTCTTCCTGAGGAGTTGTTATAAAGGGGAAAGAAAAAAATTAACAGGAGTCAGTCCTTTCCAGATAATGCTTTAAAGCATTATCTCCAATCCAAGGAGTATTAGATATTCATTTTAGATAAGGAAAAATGGGTTCAGATGTCAATTAAATCACTCAAGGTCACTCAGTGAGCAAATAGATATGACAAGCTTTTGAGTCCCAGTCTGGGCTCCAAAGGCCATGTTCTTCCCACTATACATAACATCATGCTGCCCAAAATATGCTCAGTGGGAGAAAACCTTCCTGTTTCCCAAATAAAATGTGACTCCAACAGACCAAAGAGAAGTCTTTTACTGGTCAAATGTTCCTTGACCGGTAGAGTGATGCCAGCCTAGACAATAATCAAGGGTGATTACTATTCTAAGTATTTTTCATGTTTATTCTCATTTAATTGTCACAAGACAGCTCTCCCCATTTTACAGTGGAAAATGAGGCATAGAGAAGTTAGCAACTTGTGATAGGTTATACAGCTTATAAACCACAGAGCCAAGATTGAATGTCTGGCTCCAGATTACCATAGGTGCTAAAAACAATACCTATAAAACTCATTTTCTTCATTTTCTTGGATCTACAGCAAATCAAAGAAGAAATATATAATCAAGAAACCTAAAAACAAAATAAAATAGAAAGACTTCCTAGTTTATTAGCTCTGTTTCACCAAAGAAGGTATTATAATGTGGATTCTCTGAAGGAAGTACCTGAAATTTATCGGGAGATAAGCTAATTGTGGTTTTCTGTGCGCGCACGCGTGCGTGTGTGTGCGTGTGTGTGTGTGTGCGTGTGTGTGTGTGTGTGTGTGTGTGTGTGTGTGTTAATCTATCCCCAGCTCCTCTAGTAACTATGAAAAATGCAAGGCTTACCCCATTTATTTCTTGGGTAAAATGAATTCCTTTATTTCCATCCTTATGTAGATCTTACCTTCTTAATATAGAATGCTTTGTTTTACTTTCAAATAAAAAGAACTACTCACAGGTAAGGCAGAGGCTTGTGTGCCTTTTGTCTGTGACTCATAGTTGAATACATTTTATATATGACCCAGAATGGAAACACACACACGCGCACACACACACAGAGAAAAGCTTCATCGGACGTAATTTATCCTTACCCACTCTAATAGGATTTTTATTTGTTGTTAAAAGAATTCTGATTATCACTCTCTAAATTGATTGCAGGACCATAGATTAGAAAACTTTAGTTAGGAACCCTAACTTCAGGTTCTCACAGCGAGTTTTCTTACTGTGCCCTCAAACATGTTTCTTTAGAACTACCATCTCCATTGTCTTATCTCCTAGGTATTTAGCCAGTTGGTCAAGAAAGATTTAACTCTGCAGATGTTCGTTGTACTATGACAATTTTTTTTGCAATCAGTTTTGACAAATTCGAAAGATTGACTGAGGACCTTCTTCAGGTGCAGATCATATACCTTGTTTCTCCTCTCTCCATCAAATACTTGATGAGTAACAGCTGGTAAAAGGATCCTGGTAAAACTATTGGAAGGTACAAATCTTATGTTCAGGGGATGGAAAAATAAGTAGAACATGTGAAAACATGAGCTCAGACTTCGTATTAGCTGCACACTCACCTCTCTTTGGACTGCTATAAGAAAGGAAAGTAGAAGCATTCTCCTTGAATGGAAATAGGCAGAATTTACTACATTAACTAGTGCATCCTGAAAGTGTATAGGTTGCCTTGTCACTAGGGAGTACCTGCTCACTAAGGAAGGTGTCTTACATGGTAGGAATGCATAAAACATTTATTGAATAATCAGTTAATATATTGACCATGTAGTGATGGGAATGCCAATTGTACTGAATTATATAAACGATATCTAAGACTTAGCAATATGTAAGATCTTTCTGTTCAAGCCATAAGCATAAGGAGAACTTCAGAGCTGGAAGTTCTTCAAGTTCACCTAGTCCCCAACCCATGTGTTAGATATGCAAAAGCTGAAGTTCAAGGAGTAAGCTCTCCAAGGTCCTGTAGTGGTAAAACTGTGGGTTCTTTCACTTTACGTATGCTACCTATACTCCCTGGTTTTCTACATTTCCTGATTTTGTACTTAAGAATACAACATTGTCACACAATGGATCCCAACTTCTGTTAGAATATAGGATAATGTTGTTCAAGCTATTTGTGAGAAAAGAAGGAAAGAAGAAGTGTGAAATTTGGGTAGGAGACATGTACTTATAACAGCGTTGTCATCTTAACAATATACAGACTGTGAAGCTTTCCTACCCTCTACCTTCCAGCAGAATCAGTCACCTTTACATCTGTGCTGTTACTGGGCAGAACATCCAACTCTGTGGTCCACTGTTTGATTTTAAAATGGGACATGTAGAATGTGTACTAAAGGGCAAGAAAAAGAATATTTGGAAGAAATAGAATATTTAGAATAAACAGAATATTTAAAATACTGATTTGGAATAAGTAATCCCAGAAAACTCAGAAAAATATACTCATTCATCATACATTCATTCATTTATCACACAAATACGCTTTCTGCCCCAGGAAATGGAAATGCAAAATGAAAAGTGACACATTTTTCACTGAGAGTGCAGGAGGTAAACAGGTGATTACAATATAGATAATGACAGTTATAATGAAGGCACTGATACTGACACAGTGCTCCGGGATTTCACAAGTGGGTAACAAAATCTGTCTGAGAGAGTGATGGGAAGATTTAAAAGGCGATGACATTAAAACCAAATCTTTGACATAATTGCTTCAAACATGATCCAAGGTGCTAGATGCTGCACTAAAGACTCCAAACTTCCAAAGCCACACTGAGAAAAAAGAACAAGGCTGGAGGCATCACTCTGCCTAACTTCAAATTATGCTACAAAGCGACCGTAATCAAAACAACAAGGAATTGGCAGCAAAACAGACACATGGACCAGTGGAACAGAATCAAGAGCGCAGAAGTAAACCCATATTTATGTGGGCAAATAATTTTCAACAAAGATGCCAAAAACATACAATGGAGAAAGGAAAGCCTCTTCAATAAATGGTGCTGGGAAAACTGGAAAGCCACTTGCAAAAGAATGAAACTAGACTGTTGTCTATCACCACATACCAAAATTAACTCAAAATGGATTAAAGACCTAAATGTAAGACCTGAAACAATAAAATGCATAGAAGAAAACATAAGAATGAAACTCATGGACCTTGGACTTAATGAGGATTTTATGACTTTGACCTCAAAGGGAAGGGAAGTTAAAGCTAAAATAAATGAATGGAACTGCAACAAACTAAAACGCTTTGGCTCAGCAAAAGAAATCATCAAGGTAAAGAGAGAACCATCCAAATGGGAAAACATATCTGTAAGCAACACTTCTGATAAGGGCCAAATATCCAAAATATACAGAGAACTCAAACAACTCAATAGCAATAAAAAAACCAAATGATCCAATCAAAAAATGGGCAGAGGACCTGAACAGACACTTCTCCCTAGAGGATGTACAAATGGCCAACAAATATTTGAAAAGATGCTCAACATCACTACCTGTTAGGGAAATGCAAATCAAAACCACAATAAGATATCATCTCACTCTGTTAGAATAGCTATAATCAACAGGACAAGTAATAACAAATGTTAGAGAGAATGTAGAGAAAAAGGAACCCTCATACACTGCTGGTGGGACTGAAAATTGGTACAGCCACTATGGAAAACAGTATGGAGGTTCCTTAAAACATTAAGAATGGATCTACCATATGATCCAGCAATCCCTCTACTGGGTATTTATCCAAAAGTCTTAAAAACCCGTATCCGAAAAGATCTTTGCACACCGATGTACATAGCAGCATTATTCACAGTGACCAGCACATGGAAGCAACCGAAGTGTCCTACAATAGATAATTGGCTAAAGAAGCAGTGGTACATATATACAATGGAATATTACTCAGCCATAAGAGGAGATGAAATACTGCCATTTGCGACAACATGGATGGACCTTGAGATAATCATGCTAAGTGAAATAAGCCAAACAGAAAAAGTTGAAAATCACATTATATCACTTAAATGTGGGATATAAACCTAAAAGCAACAAATGAGCAGAACAAATAAACAGAGAGACTCATGGACATGGACTATAGTCTAGTGGTTACCAGAGGACTATAGACTGGTGGTTACTAGTGGGGCAGGGGAGGGTGGGGGAGGTAGGCTCGGTAAAAGGTTTAGGGGGAGGGTGAAGTAGGTAAAGAGGATCAAATATATGGTAGCTGAAGGAAACTGGACTTTGGGTGGTAAACACACAATAAAATATATAGATGTTAAATGATAATGTACCCCTGAAAATTATATAATTGTATTAACCAATGTTACCATAGTAAACTTATTCAAAAAATTTTTTAAAAGATTGTAGTGACAAAGGATATTCTATATAAACATGGATCAGCAAATGGGCCCACTGCTCTGGATATTCGGTGTCTGACCTACCCCGCCCTTCCTTCCTTGACGGGGCCTTGCCTGTTTTTGGGCAGTGCAATCTCTTTGTCTTTAACCACTGTCTTCCCTGTGCAATAATTCACTAGGGCAGAAGTCTGATTGTCTAGCAGAGTTAGACTCTCTGCATAGGCCTGGGCTCACATCCTCCTGTCTTACTGCTCAGGACCCTGGGACCAGAATACTGACAATGCACACAATCAATGTTCCAGGAGAGTCCATGATTTTTTAAAAATTAAATTTGATGTGAATTAATGAGATTTCCTTGTCCTCAATATTTGACCATTCTGGGCTATAGCTGGTTCCTGAAGCCCTCGTATATACTGTCAGAGGCCCTGGGCAATTTAGACTAATATGGCCATCATCTTCAGATAATCATCTCAAGATTTTCCTTTTTTTTGACTTAAACTGGCGAAAGCTGAGAAAGATAGGGAGAGGGGAGGAGAGAGAATAAATGAGTGCTTGGAACCGAGTTATCTTGGTATATCTTTAAAATTGAGTTGAATACTAACATTAACTTCCGACATGGAAGCATTTATATTAACTTAGGATATTAAATTAATGGCTAATAATAACTTTTTTGTTTGTTTCTGAAAGCTAGAGGCAAGCCAACAAGAGTGTTTGGGCACGTTTGCATTATAAATCTCTTTTAGGCAGTTAGTGTTACAGAATAGTGAGATAAAACAACTAGGTCAGCTGATTTCTTTTTTATTTTTTTACTTTTTAAAAAGTAAAAGCTGAAGAAAGGAGCTGGCTAGCTCTCAGGCTGTTTAAATTGTGTGTAGTTTTCTGGAAAACATCTTCATTGTTTGGGGTGAGAAGTTGAAGGTTTATTTTTAAGCATCTCTGTTTTTAGCTGCAGATCAACATTGCTGGCTCACGGTGGAAGCCCCTTTGTGGGAAACATCCCTTACCGCATTTGTCCCTTGAGCATAGCACATGCCAAATTATCATTCCTAATAGGCTAATTGATTTGCTGGAAAGAGGAAACATCTTGATATCTCCCTGAGATGTGTTATGTCAGAGAAAGTATATCACGGATGCTCAATAGCTCACTCAAGAGCATCATGAGGGAGCAATGCCAGGTGCCAGGCCGTCCAGCTCACCTGCTCAGGGGCTGTTGCCTATATCATTACCCAACTGTATACACTTGGCTGCCATTTTCTCAGAGACACTTACGCAGTGGTATTTTGTAACGACGTCAATTCTTTTCCTGTCTGACCTAGAAGATTACAGTGACTCAATGCTGGCTGGTCAACCTTAAAGATTAAATCGAAGACAACGCTTAATGATTTTAACAGCTAAAGTAAAGGATTTCTCAAGTATGAGGATCATGATATAAAATAGGGTTGGGAATTTTATTCAGTCTTAAAGAGAAAGTAAGTGACAGATGAAGGCATATTTTACAATTGTATTTCTTAAAAAAATAAATTTCACATTTAAAAAATTTTAACAAGAATAAGGATATGATTCTAATGGAGAATCTACTTATGCTAAACTTGTAAAATGCCCTATGTGAATGACTATCTATTGCATGTTGGAAACTATGCAAGAATCACTATTATTCCATGATTATAACAATTTTTTTCTTAGTTGAATTCCTTTGGGTTAAACTTGTATTTGCTTCAGTCTAGTGTTTCTTAAACATTCGTATGCATAAGAATGTCTTGGGGAGCTTGTTTATAATGCAGATTCCCGGGCTGTATCCACAAACCTCAGTATGAAGTGGGCCACAGGATCATTAATTTTTTTTTAACATTTAAAAAAAATTATTATGGTAACACTGATTAATGAAATCCAATAAGTTTCAAGTGTATGATTCAACAGTCAGTCATATATATTTTGCATTGTGTTTTCACCACCCATAGTTAGATTTACCCCTATCTACCTTCTCCACCCCCTACCCTCTGGTAACCACTAGTTTATTGTCTATGTCCATGAGTCTCTGTTTGTCATGTTTGTTTGTTGCTTTTAGATTTATATCCCACATATGAGTGGTATCATGTGGTTTTCAACTTTTTCAATCTGGCTTATTTTGCTCGATTATCTCAAAATCCTTCCATGTTGTCGCAAGTGACAGTATCATCTCTTCTTTTAGCAGAGCAATATTCCATTGTATATTTGCACCACATCTTATTTATCCAATCATCTATTATAGGACACTTTGATTGCTTCCATGTGCTGGTCACTGTGAATAATGCTGCTATGTACATCGGTGTGCAAAGATCTTTTTGGATACGGGTTTTCAAGTCTTTGGGGTAAATACTCAGTAGAGGGATTGCTGGATCATATGGTAGACCCATTCTTAGTTTTTAAAGAAACTTCCATACTGTTTTCCATAGTGGCTGTACCAATTTTCAGTCCCACCAGCAGTGTATGAGGGTTCCTTTTTCTCTACATCCTCTCCAGCATTTGTTATTACTTGTCCTGTTGATTATAGCTATTCTAACAGAGTGAGATGATATCTTATTGTGGTTTTGATTTGCATTTCCCTAACAGGTAGTGATGTTGAGCATCTTTTCAAATATTTGTTGGCCATTTGTACATCCTCTAGGGAGAAGTGTCTTCAGGTCCTCTGCCCATTTTTTAATTGTTTGTTTTTTACTGCTATTGAGTTGTTTGAGTTCTTTGTATATTTTGGATATTAGGCCGTTATCAGTTGTTGCTTGCAAATATGCTTTCCCATTCGAGTGGTTGTGTCTTTGCCTTTTTGACAGTTTCTTTTGCTGAGCAGAAAGTTTTTTAGTTTGATGAAGTTCCATTCATTTATTTTAGCTTAACTTCCTTTGAGGTCAAAGTCATAAAGTCCTCATTAAGTCCAAGGATAGAAGAAAACATAGAAAATAAACTCAAGGACTATGAATTTAAAATAAACACTCTTGGTAATTCTAGTGCAGGTGGTTGTGAAGATAGAGATTCCTTAGCCAACACTTAATCTCCCTCTGAATGCTGACGGAAAATGGACTAAATACAAGAATGCTGATGGCAGTTAAGCTTTATGAACATACCTATTCAGAACAAGAACCTCCTGAACAATTTTTGCTTCAACTTTTAGTATCCTAGAGAGGCATACAGTTTCCAAAGAAAAGAAGTAAATCCCTGGCATATGACTTTTTTATAGTGCTTAGTATACTGTCTAGAACTATTTGGAAATACATCCAGTAGAAAAAATATCTTGCCTGGAATTTGCTGTGAACAAGTCTGTGACGTGTACCCTGGGATTCTGCATCCCAGCTGAAGGTATCTGGTCTAAAGCGCCCTACTGGTTAGCTCTGTATCTTTGTTATCCTGTCCGAAAATGGCAGGGCAAGAGCATGTGGTGTTCGAGACTAGAGAAATACCTTGACAAGCTAGCTACCTTTCCAAATGATACATGGATCCTGGGCTGCAGCACCTAGGTCAGAGGGAAAGAATGGGGGAACATCAGCCTTCTCTTTATCTGATACAGTATGATTTCCCCCAAATGTAGGAAAATCTTATCTTTTCTCTTTGAAGGGAATCAAACCAATTGATATTTTTAAAATACGGGGTGTAGACTCTATGGATGAATAGAGAAGAAAAAAAAAAGGCAACAGTACAGAAGCTCCTTTTACCTTAGGTTTTATTTCTCCCATTGACACTTCGGAAAGCAGTGATTATTGGAAGCTTCTTGGGAATACAGGAATGCTATGTAAGATGACAGGTTCTATCCTCAGTGCCTTAT
Organism: Rousettus aegyptiacus; assembly: GCF_014176215.1. Classification (NCBI taxonomy): domain Eukaryota; kingdom Metazoa; phylum Chordata; class Mammalia; order Chiroptera; family Pteropodidae; genus Rousettus; species Rousettus aegyptiacus. The sequence goes on along the minus strand of NW_023416290.1, from coordinate 19,292,609 downwards.
GAGTCATAAGCTTAACTCAGATATCTCACAGGAACCATATATGCAACATATGGAAAAATAGGGGTACTTATCAAAATCCTGGCAGCATTTTTTTTTTTGCAGAAATAGAAAAAAATTCCTCAGATTCATATGGAATTAAGGGAACCCTGAATATCCAAAAATTTTTTGAAAAGGAACAAAGTTGGAGGACTCATACTTTTTGATTTCAAAACTTATTACAAAGCCAGAGTAATAAAAATAGTGTGACACTCGCATAAAGACAGATAATGACCTAATGGAATAGAATAGAGAGCCAGAAATAAAAAATATATATATTATCTCTGGCAGCAGAGATAATAAAGAGCAGGTCATGCAGGTGTACTTACAGAGATGGAATCTATAAGATTTGGTGACTATAATGGCTGTGCAGATTTTTGCAAAAAGGAGACACTGGTTTGGGTATCACGTTTCAACAAGCCTGGGATGCAATAGATTTCAGGGTGCACCTAGATTTTATATGCCACTGACAAAGAAATAATTTCACAAACTATGACCTGCCCTGGATTGTGGGATATATCCCAATTTTAGATATGTCAAAAAGTGAAAATGTATGCATATTAGAATTGAAAAACTGCAGTATTTGTCCTTTCAAGTGAGTTTAAGCTGCCTACTCTGGGAAGTTTTCTTGCATCCCTAAGATTGAACGAGATGCCCTTCTGAGTGCTTTTCTAGCAGGCAATGTGCTTAGTCTTGCTGTGTTAGTCCTGTTATCCTGTCTGTGTTATTTTAAACTTTATGAACAAATGTCCACAGAAGCCTAACATGTGTTGGCTCTCTTCTAAGGTCAGGGATTCAATAAATGAATTCAGTCAGAAAAAGTCCACCCAGATCTCCCATGGTTGTTTTGTTGTCTTTTGCACAGTCAACTGTGGATTCCTTGGCTGAGCATTATTGCTTCCCCAACAGCCGGTGCAGTGCCCGACACATGCGGAGCACAATGAACGAATTGTTGTGAGAATAAATACATGAAAGGGCTTTTCCCTTGTGGTAACTGGTCCAGACTCTTAGAACTTTATGCTTCAGTAATTTCAAAGAGCCTGCCTCAGGTCTCTCTGCTTACTCTCACCATTTTGAGCATTGCTGACCTAAACACTGCTGTTATTTCACTAGGATCAACATCCTTTAGAGTCTTCTTGTCACCCACTGAGAGAAATCTGGTGTTCATTGACTCTTCTCAGTCTAGTTCCGGTTCGTCTTTCTAAACCCATTTCTTGCTTTTCCCCTAGAGGAATCAGAATCTGCTCACAATTCTTTAAGTCATTCCTGATTTTGTTTTTGCTTGGCTATCATCCTAGCCTTGAATACTCACTGCTTTTCTCCACCCCACCCCAAATCTAACCATACACTAATGCTCACTGCAGATCCCATTTTATCCTGAAGCTTTTCTTAATTGCAACGGTTCACAAATTTCTTTCATTTCTTATCTCTTGCTACAGTTATAATTTATACCATCTAACACCTCTGTCTCTTTGATCATAATTTAATCATTTATTTCTCACCTCCTTAATAATCTGAGAAATTCTTCATGGGTGGGAATTTTCTAACACGTGTGTGTGTGTGTGCGTGTGTGTGTGTGTGTGTGTTGCAGCACATGGCATATAGAAAACATTTAGGAATAGTTTAGTGAACCAATAAATGGATATTAAACAACTGAAAGTGATGAGAAAGATTTTTGAGGCTTTTTGGATGGAGTAATGAAGAAGAAATGAGACAAGGTGATAAACAAAAAGTCAGTTATTGACTTTAATTATTATGGAAGTAATAGTCTACATAGATTTAAAATGGTTATATAGCTCATAAGTTTATATTCAAAGATGGTGGTCCTCTACCTTTAACCACTCCCTGTTCCACACCAGAGGGAAAATCTCTCTCAACTCTTCCAGCTATTTTTCCCCTGAGAAACCTCCAAATTTCTAAATAACATGCTTCTATGTTGTTATTTCTTGATGGATCCATTTTGTACCTATGTTTCTGTTAGAGTAGGATCCCATGTTTCTTTTTCTTGGTTCATTCTCTTGTTTTACTCAAGCATACCCTCCAGTAGCACCCTAAGAAGAAGTAGATCGAGAATGGTTTCTGTTTTCCCCACACAAAAGTTCTTTGTTTATTAATCCTTTCACTAAAAAAATCTGCACAATCACCATAGACAAAGCCACTGAACAATTTGCTCCTTTTTGCCAGCACCAGCACTGGCCTTTGCAGTGCCCCTGACTTTCTTCATCTGTTCTTGCATTCCTTTCACTGTTTTCTTCAGGTCTTTTTCTTAGCATACAAGCCATGTCTCACAAGTCTACGTTTGGGTTCATTTTTTTTGTTTGGGTTCATTTTCTATGTTTGGGTTCATTTGTTCATGCCAAAGCCAGTTGTCTTGCCACCACCAAAATGGGTTCTAAATCCAAATACAAAGATGATTTCTCGTGTGGTTGTGTACATTCTGGCTACTTTTCCTCGAATTTCTGCTTTAGGTACTGCTGCCTTCCTAGGGTGAAGGATGTTGATGACCATTTCTTTCCGCTGAAGTACTCTATTGGTCATGAACTCCTTGGTTCGGATAGTTACTATGTCGTTCATGATGGCGGCTAAGCCACAAATAGCCAGTGAGAAAAACAGCTGAGAACTCTTTTTTAAAAAAAATTTTTTTAGAGCAGTTTCAGGTTAACAGCAAAATTGAGGGGAAAGTATTGAGATTTCCCATATATCCTGTCCCCACATGTCCACTGCTTCCCTCAATATGCATATCTCCTATTAGTGGTACCTTTATTGGAGATGATGAACCTGCATTGACACATCATAATCACTCAAAACCCATATTTTACATTAGGGTTCATTCTTGGTGTATATTCTATGGGTTTGGATAAACGCATAATGACGTGTATCCATTATTATAGCATACAGAGCATTTCACTGTCCTAAATGTCCTCTGTGTTCCACCTGTTCATCCTTCCTCACTCACCCTCAAGCCCCTGAAAACCAATGATCTCTTTACTGTCTCCACGGTTTTGCCTTTTCCAAAATGTTATTAGTTAGAATCATATAGTACGTAGCCTTTTCAAATTGGCTTCTTTCACTTAATAGTTTACATTTAAGTTTTCTCCACATCTTTTCATGGCTTGATAGCTCATTTCTTTTTTAGAGCTGAATAATATTTCATCTTATGAATGTACCATTGTTTATTTATTCACTCACCTGCCGAAGGACATCTAGTTGCTTCCAAGGTTTGGCAACTATTAATAAAGGGGCTATAAACATTCATGTGCAGATTCTTGTGTGAACATAAGGTGAAACTCATTTAGGTAAATACCAAGGAGTGCGATTGCTAGAACATATGGTAAAAGTATGTTTAGTTTTGTACAAATCACCAAACTGTTTTACGAAGCGGCTGCACCATTTTGCATTTCCATCAGCCATGAATGAGAGTTCCCGGTGCCCCACCTTCCTGCCAGCATCTGGTGCTGTCAGTGTTCTGGTTTTAGTGATTCTAATAGATGTGTCATGTATCTCACTATTGTTTTAATTTGCATTTCTCCGATGGCATGTGATGTGGAGCATCTTTTCATATGCTTATCTGCCATTTTCTTTGTTGAGGTGCCTGTTAAGGTCTTTGACCTATTTTTTAATTAAGTTGTTATCTTATTGTTGAGTTATAAGAGTTCCTCGTATATTCTGGGTAATAGTCCTCTATCAAATGTGTCTTTTGCAAATATTTTCTCTCTGTCTGAGTTGTCTCTCTATTCTCTTGGCTTTGTCTTTCACATAGTAGAAATTTGTCATTTTAATGAAGTCCAGCTCATCCATTATTTCTTTCATGGACAGTGCCTTTGGTGTTGTTTCTAAAAAGTCACCGCCATATCCAAGGCCATCTAGGTCTTCTAGGAGCCGTGTTTTTTGGTTCTTTGCATGCCTGAGAATGTTTTTATTCTATCCTTATGCTTGATTAACTAGACATAGAATTCTGTTGGGATTTTCAAGTCCCATAATGTCCAGCTTGGCTGTTAAGAAATCTGATGACATTTGGATTCCCTTTTTTTCTTTTTGGTTTGCCACCCATTTTATGACCCTGTCTTCCCTTTACAAACAGAAAGTAAAACTTTCAATAATATGCCTTTGCATAAATTAAAAAATAATTGTGGTCAGCCTTTTCAAGCTACTAACTTATTAGGGAAATTATTCTGGGATTATTTTTTATGATTACTCTCTCCTTTTTTTATTTTTTTAATTCTGGAATGTTACTTATCAGATGTTATAATTTCTGGATTGATTCAATGATTATCTTATTTATTTTTTATTTTCTACCTATTTACATTCTTATTCTACTTTCTGGATATCTATTTAATTTTAACTTCTGACATTTCATTGAACTTTTACAATTTTAACTCTGATAGTCATGCTATCCACGGTCTCTTTCTTCTTTAGTCCTTTTCATATTATCCATACATATGAATAATCTTTCTCTCAGAATATTAATTATGGTTTCTTCTATTCTCTGTGTTAGCTTTGCTTCTTCTCGTTCTCTTCTCATTTTTCTGTTTGTTTTGATCTTGGTGATGGATACCCTCCATTGGCCTATCAATCGACATCGAAGGTCATACAGCCTCATCCCTCTGCTTCCGCCCTCCCCCGCCCCCCACCCACAATAAACACCTTATTCCAGGAGTTAAGACAGGAGGAGGAGGATTTACATGCCTTTCCAGGCCTTGATTTTCCTCAGATAGAACATTAGCTCCTTGCCCTCTAGCACATAGCCATTTACTCTGCCTCATTGGCCTGGTCTTGAAGCAATACATGCAAGAATCTTGCCTTGCTGTAACTGCTACTCAGATAACTGCTGATTCTTTTTCCTTTCATCATATTTCTTCTGAATTTTCTTTGATTGTTTTTCGTTTAAAATCTCTTCCTCCTCAGTAGTCAGCATGGCCCCTTCTTGAGGTCCAAGGATTTGTACCGCTGTGGGTGCAGTGTGCTGTCAATGAGGAGGACACAATTCTTTACTAGGGTCTTGGTGCACATCAGTTCATTGTTGAATGCATTGTAGACAACATCAACAATCCTCATTTTACACGTACAACACTCTGAGCCCCAGGAGAAGTTCCCCATGTCCAGCCTCAAGGTGAAGTACTTCTTGTTGCCTCCCTAGACTTGGATTGTGTGTATGTGGTGGGGACTAATCTTAGTGTTGGCAGCGGGGCATCCCAACTCACATTTTCACTTCTTGTGGTGGGGCTTTCTCTTGTCCCCAGTTTCGCGGCACGTGTGCCCGTTGTGAGAAATGCCCACGGCTCTGCGAGGGCTGGAAAGAGCCATCCCTTTGCTTTTTGCTATGGAGACAGGTTCCTTTGCCTACTAGCTTCTGTTTGGTCTTGGCCGAGGGGGAGTGGGACAGAGGAGAGTTAGTTTGGGGCACTGGTTCCCTCAGGCTCCTCCTGACAGCTAGGTAAGATTAAATCCTTCCTCCAATGTCCACATTTCTAGGTGAATGGCCTCTCCACATAGCTGGATTGTCAGATTTTGGCAACTTCTCCTTCCTACTGACTCCCCCTGGGCACTGCTTATTATTGTCAACTGTCCCTCCATTAAATTATCCTCGCATTTCCAAATTGTAGTGTGCCATCTCTTTCCTTTTGGAACACTAACTGATAGCCTTTTTCACACAAGAAAATTTCTTCAAATGTATAGTGATCTTCAGCTGTCCCTTCATTTCTAGGAGTGAGGCAGTTAAAACCTGATGGGAAACCCTGCTGTACCATAGGGGCTTGCAATCTAATGAACTTCACCATAAAGAAATAGGGGACAATCATTTTATTTCATTTCTTTGAGGTACTCCCAAATGTCACTATCTGGATATATTTTTTCTGGGACTTTCATTGAGAAAGATAATTCCCTAATCTCCATGGGGGGTGGAAAGAAATGTCATAAGCATGGCTCCTTGTATTTGTGAGTAGGGCAGAGGCTAGGCCCTAAAGGCCTACATGTGGGTCTCCACTAAGCACTGCATGTAGGCCCACACTCATGCTCTCTCCTGGCCCTGGTCTTAGAGGGGAGGATGGGAAAGAGCTACCTGCTATGGGAAGACCCTACCTACTAGTGTCTAGGTCTTCTGTGTCCAGAGTTTCACACAGTTTTGTTTTGAATAGCATTTCCTTTTTTCCTCTATGAGAAGTTCCCCAGATGAACTGACCTGCTTCTCAACGAAGTCAGTCACCACACCTCCTTCTACTTCCTGTCTTCATGATTTGCTGAGATTTGTTGACTGCTGCTGTCTCCTCTTTTTATAATTCTGGGTAAATACCTTTTTCATCCCTTTACTGTCATTTTGGCAAGGTTTTAGAAAAGAGAAGAGATGAATGTGTATAAATGCTATTTTTAGGAATAACAAAAAAAAAAGGAATTTTTATCTTTGTAGGCGAAAGCAAGAGGCAGTACAGCCTGATGTTTCAGAGTTTAGATCCAGCTCTGTGACTTTGTTTCCTCCCCTGTGAAAAGGAGAAGAGTATAGGAATAGCATCTTCTTTAGAGAATTTCCACGAAGATTAAATCAGCTACTACTACAAAGTGCTTAAAACAGCATGTGGTACATAGTTAGCACTGTGTATAAAGGACAATGCAACACATTTTATTTCAAGATATTTGTTAATAAAACAAATGTGAGTAATAAGACCCTGGTATGGGGTTCTGAGACTTCTTTACACAGTTCCACTGGAAGCTGGTTCTATCAGGAGCCGGGGCTTAGCTGACCCAGGAACAGAGATCATCTGCGGTCACAGTATGGAGCTTTCGAAGGTTGTGGGGAACAGGAAGAGGAAGGTAGGTAGAAAAATTCTGCTGCCTTTCATGAAGCAGGCATGGAGGAGAGGGAAGAGGAGCCATTGGGAGCACGTAGCCTTCTCTGGGCCCCCCGGGTGCTCTATTCCTGCTGGGTTAGGCAAGGGCTGGAACATTCAATTTAGGTAGCATTGCAAACTGGAAAAGTAGAAATCTGCCTAGAAGCTCTGGAAGAAATCCTCAAGAAACCAACTGTAGGGTTAGGAAGTAACCATGCACTTAAAACATCTGCTTAAATCAATACTGTTAAAAACACAGAAAAAGGATTTAGAGAAAATCAATCAATGTATATTTAGGCAGTGCCAAGCATTTGAATGCTCTTCCTTCAGCCTTCTTCTTCAACGACTAATGGCTGGGTGCTACCTACCTAACCTTCAAATCTGAGCTTAGCATACCATTTTCTCTGGAGCCCTCTATGACCACCTGCAACCTGAGAAGAGACATTTTCCCCCTTCAGATAATAATTTAATATATGCCAGCCAAAGTATTTGCATCTTTATTAAATTCAATTAAAACATACATGCGTGGTATATTATTTAACGTTCATTATGTACACATGACTTAAGCAATGCAAAGTAATTCTAGGTATACGGATTACTAAACTGTTAGCACACCATAAGTGGGGTTAGTGATGCTCAGCAAAGATTAATTGTCTCCTAAATGTAAGAACTTTTTTTTTTTTTTTACATATTCTTCCAGCACCTCTGTTTATCTCATTGCATTGCTTAGCATGTTGCATTACAAACAGCCCTTTAAACTATGGACCTCTCGATAGACTGTGGGCTCCTTGTAGCAGGTTTTATGGAGAGTTATGCTCCCAGCACCGGGTTCATGTTAGAGAAGGAGAATGCCATCAGGAAAATGTGTGTACTTTCATATCTTGACTATCACTAGCAATGCTGCCATGGACATACAGTGCATGTATCTTATTCAAACTAGAGTTTTTGTTTTCTTTGGATAAATACCGAGAAATAGAATTGCTGGATCATAAGGTAGTTCTATTTTTAAGTTTTTGATGACTCTCCATACTGTTTTCCGTAGTGATTGCACTAATTTACAATCCCGCCAATAAAGTATAAAGGTTCCCCTTTCTTTACATACTTCCTCCTTCAGCACTTGTTGTTTGTTAGTTTTTTGTTAATAGCCATTCTCACAAGTGTCAAGTGATGTCACATTGTGGTTTTCATTTGCATTTTCTTGATGATTAATGACGTTGAGCATCTTTTCACGTATTTATTGGCCATCTGTATGTCCTCTTTGGGAAATGTCTATTCAGGTCCTCTGCTTATTTTTCAATTGGATTGTTTGTTTTTTTGGTGTTAAATTATGTGAGTTCCTGATATATTTCAGATATTAACTCCTAATTGGATGTATCATTGGCAATTACCTTCCCCATTCAGTAGGTCGTCTTCTTGTTTCGCTAATGTTTTCCTTTGCTGTACAAAATATTTTTAGCTTGATGTAGTCCTGTTTGGTTATTTTGTTTGTTTGTTTCCCTTGCCCTAGGATACATATCCAAAAAGATATTGCTGAGAGCAGTGTCCAAGAGTTACTGCCTGTGTTTCTTTCTAGTAGTTTTACGGTTTCAGGTCTTCCATTTTTTAAAGTTAATTTTGAGTTTATTTTTGTGTATGGTGTAAGTAGGTGGTCCAATTTTATTTTTTGCATTTATCTGTCCAGTTTTCTCAACATCAACTGTTGAAGAGACTGGCCTTACCTCATCGTGTGTCCTTACTTCCTTTGTCATAGATTAATTGGCTATATAAGCAGAGATTTATTTCTGGGATCTCTATTCTATTCCATTGATCTATATCTGTTTTCACCCCAGAACTGTACTGCTTTGATTATTGTAGCTTTATATTATAGTTTGATATGATGGAGTGTGATACCTCCTGCTTTGTTCTTTCTCAAAATGTCTTTGACTATTTGAGGTCTCCTGTGCTTCCACATAAATTTTAGGATTGGTTGTTCTAATTCTGAGAGAACATCATTTATATTTGCATTGAATATGTATCTCAAATAATGTGTCATACACACATGATAAGTATCTTCTAATCAGAACAGTTCTCTCTGCCTTGATTTTTCTTTGCATTGAATTTCTTGACAAGTTTAGACCAGTCATCCTCTAGAATATCCCACATTCTGGATTTTTGATTTGTTTTGATTTACTCTCTCATGTTTAAATTCATCTTTAAACACTCCTGGCAAGAATTCTTCATAAGCGCATCACATCGACAGGCATATAATGTCAAGCTCTTTTACTAAGGCTAGGTTTTTCCCCTTAAAGTTGTCACTGACAACCCCCCTATCATAATCTGTAAGGTGCCAATTTTAGACCTTATAAATAACATATATCTCTACAACATTTTACCCAGTGGTTTTTGTGTCCATTAATAATTCTTGCCTGAATCAATGATTACAACGGGAGGTAAAAATGGTGATTTACTAATTCTATCATTCCTTCTACATTGATTAAATGGAATTCTACTGTAAAAGAGAGCTTTCCCTCTCCTCTTCCTTTCCTTTGGAGTAGCACTATGATCCGTTAATTTTTTCCCTGAAATTCAATGTATCATAACTCATCATGATCACTCTTTTTTTGATGTGCAAATAATCCCCCGTTTGTGCAGTGAGAACCCCTTTAAGTTGGATCCTCTGTCTGTTGAAATAACCTTTTCATCTTTGAGCACTTTTTTTTTCTTTTTTTGCTTTCTGACACAGCCCAATGCTCTGGGCTCACATTTTCCTTCCTCCTTCAGAATTACAATACTTAGTCCTCTACCAACAACAAATGTACTAGGTTAAAATCAATACTTTTTGCAATTTTTTTGTCCTGCAAAAATATGTAATCATTAAGAGCACATAATCAGAGTGCTGTAATTCAAAAGTTATTTTAAATAACTGATTATCTGTGCAGTTATATGATCGATTTGATATAAAGTTAGGGCCATGTGTTTTTATTTTTATTCAGTTTTAAGGTATTATTTTACTCCTTTTTTGTAATTTAAATTTTTTTAAATATACAAATATATATTCAGTGGCTTTGTCATTGCCCAACACAGGAAATAGAACAGTCTCTGACTGACTTTAAAGACTCTCAATGTTTTGGCCTCATTCTACCTAGGAGTTTTCCCAACTCCACACCAGTCTCTGCGCTTTAGTTAGCGCATTTGCTGCAGTCCGGGTCTCCCCAGTATACACTATTGCAATCCTAACCGGAACTCTTTCGTGTCTCCAACCAGCTCAAGAGCGCCCTCTTCCAAAGAGCTTTATTTCACCGCAACATCGCACATTCATCCCTGGTCACCGTAACTCCTATAATACATATGATCTGGCCAACAGTTTAACTTTTGATTATATGCTGTCATAGAATATTTTTATTTTGTCTCTGGTATTTTCTGCTTTTCCTGTCTAAGTAGACTGAATTCTCTTTAAGGGTAGACTTAATGGTTAAATTATGACTGTATTTCTCTTACTTCTTGAATCTATTGGTTACTTTGTAGAACTCAGTGAATTTATTTTTTGATATATATTTTTTCTTACTTTAAAAGTAATAAATAACACACCCTTATAAGAAATTCCTGAGCATGAACTTACTGGATTCAACTATGTAAACATTTTCAGCTCCAAAAAAGCACAATTAATAAAGGGCATGGATAGATGAGACACACACACACATACACATACACAGATAAAATTCACAAAGAAGCATACTATACAGGTGTCTACTTGCTAGTAATCAAAGAAATACAAATAAAATCTAATACTATATATATAACATATATAACATGTATATAGACACATATATACACATACATATCTAGCATAAATTTTAAAAATTAAAATAAATTTACATGAAACACATTGTTGAGAGCATTTTGTTAATCTGAATCAAGAGCTTTAACATTACTTTTTTCATTTGGTTTCGTAATCTTTATTAATAGTGAAGAGAGATTACCTTTTTTCATAAAGTTTTTGTTGTGTCTGGGAAAGAAAAGATAAAAGTGTATGCTTCCTACCCATCCCTCTGCCAAAAGATAATAGCACATTATAAATATAAATAGCACATTATGAGAAAAGAAAACTAACACCCAGATATCTATAATCCTGTTATTTTGTTTGGCTTCCTTATGGTTTTTTTCAAAAGCACATTTTGCTATTCTTGTAATCAAATATACATATAACATTTTGTCTTGCTTTTTTTCATATATTATTTAAAATAAATAATATATGAAAAAAATAATCCAAATTATAAAAAATACATTTGCTGAGCACCTTACTATGTATGGGACATAAGATGAGGATGATTTTATATATTATACAACAACACATAAGTTTGATTATGGTAGAACAAAAAAGACTTTTAACAGTGATTAGGGCTATTAAATCAATGAAGTTAATCAACGCTCATTTACTGAGTAGCTGCTAAGTGATGGGCCCTTTTCTTGGTGGTGGGGGTCTAGCAATGAACAAACCAAAGGTGTGATCGATGGAGCCAACATTCCAATGAGGAAAACAGACAGGAAACAGATAGATGGGCAGTGACGACTGCTATAAAAACAAAAGCATGGTGAAGAGTTAGAGACTGATAGGGTTGCTATTTGAGCAGACATTAAAATGAAATAAGAGGTGGAGGCTTATGAACAGAGGGGTGAACAGATTTCTTTGGGCAGCGGGAACAGCAGGTCCGAAGGCCAGGAGCACATGAGAAATAGCTCAGAGGCTGGCGAGGCCAGAGCAGTCTTTGGCCCTTGTTCTGGTGAAATAAGCATTTTAATTTTATTTAGTTTCAAGTGCATGTTTTGCAGACAATCATATTTATTATAATATATGGAATGTTTATTGTACAAGATGCTCTACCTATATTTTCTCTAATCATTCAAACAACTATGAAGAACAGATTTCATTTGGTATTTATAGTATGATACATGTAAATTCACCAAATAATACTTCATGTTATTTATGGATAGAAACAACAGCTAAATTATGAAAACATGGATGGGGAAGATACACAGTTAGAAGTCACCTCTGGGGAAGGGGAAAAGGGAGCAGAATGAAGGTGGATGAACGGGGATCTGTAATGCTTTATTTCTTTTTTAAAAAATTTATGTCGTATAAATTTATATAATGCTTGATTTCTGTTTTTACTTTCGTATGTGTGTATGTGTGTGTTACAAGTTTAGACTCAAATATAATTCAGTGTAACTTCAAACCAGTGCTCATTTTATGTTGTTTTCCTCAAAATGAATAGCCCCCACCAAAGAATAAAAGCTCACAATAAAAATTACCACTCAACCAACCCTCCCAGCAAAGTGTACAGTGACAATGACTTCCCACAGATCCCATTTGCAGGAGAGTTCTATTCCTCTTGAGCCAGTCTGATGTCCAAGAACTGAGTCTAATTCATACAATGTGTCAGTGTCATTGCAATGAATGATGGCTTGTTGCATTGCAAGTGAGCTAATGAGCTGGGGACATTCGTAGCTGTTATGTAGAGGGAGTCAGCCGATTTCCAGTAAAGGATGGGAAGCAGTCTGCGAGGAAGGGGGGCCAAGATTTTGAGACAGCAGCGTGGCCATGACCTGCTATTGTTACTGTGAAGTGAGCATGCCAGGTGCCCCCAAGGAACATGAGGGCAGCATGGCTCACACGAAAGTTGCTATCTTTTTTTCAAGCCACTGCCTAGAAATTAAGATAGCAACTGTGCCTCATACTCTTAGGAAAACATTTTTATTCTCCAATAATGTAAGGTTTCTAATCATTTCTTTGTTCAAGCAGGACAGTAGATAGAAATGGGCTGAAATGATTATGTGATATGTTGGATTATTAATTTTATAAGCTTGGTGGTAGATTTGATATATATATTTTAAAGAGATTTCAGGGTGGCAGAATACTATTAAAAGTTATTGCTGGTGAGCAAAAGGGAGGGTAGAATAGTCACATTTCATTTCGAAAGTTTTCTTTTGCTTAAATTTTTATAAAAACATTATTTATCTATACAAATAGCTTTAAAAAGAATGACTGAATTTCTTTTATAAATAAAGAGTAATAACACATCTGAAGGTCACTTAAAGCTTTAATTTTTAATAATTTTTTAATTCTCAGAATTACTTTGCCATATGTATTTTATCCCCATTTGATAGATGTAGAAATTGAGGCACAGAACAGCAGACAACTTGTCTAAGATATCAAATTACTGATGAAGCCAGAACTAGAACTTGTCTCCTATGTTCTAGTTGAAATATATGTGTGTGTGTGTGTGTGTGTACATATTTTATGTGTGTGTGTATGTGTGTATACACATATTTTAAACTAGATTCTATTTGTCTTTGGGTAACATTAATTAAATGCTTTACCTAAAAAGAAAACACCATAAGAATCTAGAGACCCCAGAATTTTATCTAAAATGAATTCCCCCTACCTCAATGTTCTGTTTTAATTTCAACTATGTAAGTAAATTTTATCAACACATTTTCCCTCCATGATTTACTGTAATTGTTAAAATTTTTCTTCTGCATTTTCAAAACCAATCTGATCTGCCATTTACCATCACTAAGATGTAAAAATAAAAAGATTTTTTAGGTCTCCAAGTTTCGTTTTTTAAAAAAAGAATTAAAAGGTAAAGTCAAATACAAAACTTCGTAAGTAAACCATGTATAATCCATCTGTATTTTGGAACAGAGAATTGAAGAAGGATAGACATTTTATTCTGATTCACTAGATGCAAGTTTCTAGTTCCAGGTGTACATTATCTGAGTCTTGGGCTGTCATAGATGCATGCATGCATAAGGTGTGTACTTGTCATAGATTGGTTGCTTAGGTCATCAAAAGCTACAAAGAAACAGGAAACACCAAACACATGTACTGTCAAGCATGCTTCTAAGTGCTTAGTATGTATTAACTCAATCTTCCCAGCAAACTTCAGGGCAGGAACAATTACTCTTCTCATTTTATAGATGTAGAGCTGTAGCATAGAGTGACAAAGTGACATGTCACAGGCCAAAAGCTGCAGAGCTGGACTTATACCATCCAGTCTTCAATTTCCTCTCGACCACTCCAGCACCTCTCTCCAAGGGCAATCTCTGAGGTTTACAAAAGTTTCCATTATTTTAGATAATTTTCTTTTGCTCAGTTTCAATCGTTTGTTTAGCTTCACGATTTGGACAACAGCGACTGCATTTGCGGAGCTCAGGTCTGGCTGTAATAGTGATGCGCAGCCTGAACGCTCTGCTTTTAAGCAACACTGATTCTCCTTGCTCTCCTAGTTATCCATGATTTTTAATCCCTTGTTTATTTTCACTCACTCAGCAGCCGAACCTGAAGTGTGCTAAATTGATAAAGTATGAGATGAAAAGAGAGGGTTTGGAAGGTTTCAAGAGTCAGCCTGAGGCTCTGGGAATGTGCGAGCTCTGAGTTTCTTCTCTCATTCCTCACCCCCAATTTGACAAGCATCCCCAATACCAGCCAGGTGCTCCTAGGGAGGGCCCAATCAGATGCAAATTTCCGGTTCCAAGTTAAGATTTTTTTTGAATTTTAATTAATTTTTTGTTATTGCATTATCTATCACCCAGCCTTGAACTATCTAGAGGAACCCTCCACCTCCAAGGAGAAGCTACTTCATTTTCATACCTACGTACCAGTGATGAAAGCAGGATAAGAGGCCCTTTAGGAGACAGATATTATACATCAGATTTTTAGAACAAACATTTATGGAGGTCTTATTTTGTATAAGCAACTGCAAAGAGCAGTCTCCTCCCAGTATGGCAGACCCTCTCACTCCCAGGGTGGCAGACTTCTTAAATCCTGCTAATGAAGTTTAACAATGAGGGATTAGGACTGAGGGCTGGGAGACAGCGGAAGAGGCTGGCCAGAGGACACTCAATTCGCCTTGATTCCAAACAAATTTAGAACGCCCCAAAAGAAAATGCCCTTTGGTTTCCTTCGCCAAGATGATTCCAGATTTGGAATATTGTCTACACTAATATTAATAACTTAAAACTTTGCTTCAAAGCCTGAAATACCATTTTGCTCAGTTCTTCTGAAGTTTACTTCTCGACCTGGTTTTACTGCAGAATACACTTGACATCGTGGTGAGAAATCCTCAGATTTTTAAAAATCTCTTGGTCATCTGACCCAGGCTCCATGCCTGCAGCCCCCAGGGGCCTGATTTCTTCTATCACCACTCCTTAGTGCCTGGCAAACTGGTTAACTCCTTAAAATGTTAGGAAACGTAAACAATTAAAAATATAGAACTAAAGGAACCCAGGAAATGTGACTCACTCGGTGTGTCTTGGTTCAATGTAGTTCCCATGGAAACCTGTTGTACCTGTTCCAGGGACACTGATTTTCTGGCCTGTCTCAGTTGCGTGCACTCAACACTTGCTGAGGCATGACCACCACCACTGTCCACAGGGTAGATGTCCAGGATCTTGAAGGTCAGTTGTTTCCTTTTAGGCCGGACTTTAGTTTGCCTCAGTGAGGTATTTCTTAGCTATGTAGGGCTTTGGGTGTTTGCTATTGAAAAACTGTTGTCACTCTGAGTGAGTGAATATGTGTTTGTAGGAAACAGTGAGAGAAAGTTTTATTTTTCACAATGCTTATAATTCTCACTAACTACATCTTATCCATACTCAGGTGTTTGTTGTTGTTTTGCTAGTTGAGGTCCATTTTTCTTGGGGCTGATATACCTCTTAAGCTCAAATGTAAAGCAATAATTGGTATTTTGAAACTGAGTAAATCTTGAAACTGCTTTTAATATAAGTATTTCACATTTACCAAAAATGTTAGTAAGACTGCTCTAAGTGGAAAAGAAAGGCAAGTTTTAGTCTGCCATGTAAAATCCTGGGAAGCACTGAATAGTGAAACTTTCTTTTATTTCCCCCTTTATATTAATTGGTAAAAATAGGAAGAACATTTTTACTGACGGTGAATTTTTGAAACAACCTATCCACTTTCAGATAAATTATTCTCTTGCGAGACTCCTCTCTTTGGGGTAGGCAGTAAGGAAAGTTCAATAAAATGCAAGTATATGGAGAAATTGGAACCTTCGTACATTGCTTATGGGGATTTAAAATGAGTCTCTCCTGACTTTTCATCTTTACTAATTAAAATCCTCCCTGAAAGCTCCTTCCAGTTTGTACTTTTTTATTAGTAAATGTTTTCATATCACTTTTGGAGCCTCCTATGCTCATTAAGAATACCCTCTCCTGGATTCTGGGCTGCCTTCTGAGGGTTGTATCCCCAATATCTATAATGTCATCAGAGCTTGCACAGTGGATCAATATTTTAAAATATAGCTAACAAAGCCTTTTGCCTCTGATGATTTATTTTGTTTTGTGTTGGGCTAGTATTGAAATTTCTGAAAAAAAAAAAGATATATTAGTTACTTCAGTAAACTAACCACATCCGCTATTATCTCTTGACTTAGAAAAAATTTGTTTTGGTGCTGTTTACTAGTAATTCTCAACAACAATTTGAATATTCTTTCCATTTCCTCACTTTAAAAGAAAGGTGGAGGTATTGAAAGTAGGATACATTCTGTTGTGACTGACAACTTGTCTTCAAGTCTCCTTTTTTTTATTCTGGATAATAGAGATGGTATTTCACCTTTTTGGTATTGTCTAATATTGCTTGAATTTTTTTAAATAAATTTTTTGGACAGTTTTAGATGTACAGACAAATTGTGAAAACAGTACAGAGAGTTCCCACATACTCTGCATCCAGTTTCCCTTATTATTGACATCTTACGGCACATTTGTTAAAACGAATAAATTATTTGTTACGAATAATGAATACATTATTATTAACTAAAGTTCACACTTTATAGAGATTTCCTTAGTTTTAACCTAATGTCCTCTCCAGCTCCAGGGTCCCATCCAAGACACCACATTCCATTTAGCCATTATGTCTCCTTAAGCTCCTCTCCACTCTGGCAGTTCCTTGGACCTTCTTTTCCTTTGAGGACCTCAATGGTCTTGAGGAGTTCTAGTCAGGTATTTTGTAGACTACTCCTCAATTGTTTTTTTTCCCTGATGTTTCTCTCATAATTAGTTTAGCATGGAGTTATGGGTTTATTGGTAGACCACAGAGGAAGAGTGCTTCTTTCATCCCATCTTACCAAGAGTACATATTATTAACATGACATCACTGTTGATGTTGACTTGGACCACCTGGCTGTAGTAGTGTTTGTCAGATTCTCCACTGAAAAGTTGCTTTTTCCCCATTTCCCATGATGTAGTCTTTGGCGTTTAGTTATTATGTGCAGTAAACACTTTGGTAATGGAAAGTTATGCTTCACCTCCTTGTGGGTGGAGTCACCACATAAATTATTTGGAATTCTTCTGCACCGAGACTGGTCTTTTCTTTTTAATTTGCTTATTGAATCATTTATTTGTAAATATTTATTTGTATAAATAAGGCTTATTTATTTATTCTATAGCTCAAATTGTTCCAGCTTTTGCTGTTAGGAGCTCTTTTGTTTGACTCCTTTGAATATTCCAGTCAATGTAGAGTTTTCATTTGTTTGTTTTGTGGTTTTTTTGAGCATTTTCTTATTTCCTGATACTACAAAATGCTACAGACTTATCTTGTATATTCCCTGTCCTGGTCATAGAATCATCCATTTCTCTAAGAAACTCTAGTTCCTTTTATTGGTGAATGGTATTAGAAACCAAGTTCTGGGTACTAGGTGTGCTCAGTGTTACTGGGTGTCATTGCTTCTAGGCTTTTTTAGCTAACAAAGCCACCAGTGTATTACAAATATCTACGAATATTTCTATATGTGACCATCTATATCTATAATTAAACTAAATATGAGTTCATACTGAAGTTTCCAATTCAGTATATTTCCACAATGATTACTCTAATGACTTCCTCTTGCTTCTCTGTAAACTCACATTTCTGCAGTGCAAAATATGACTCTCATCATCTGCCATCCATTTGCTTAATTGTTCCATTCCAGGATACATGTACAGTGGTATCAGAATTGTTAACCTGCAAGCCCATGGGAAACACTAGCAGTGGGAGTACAGTACTCATATGCAGTTTTATTTGCCTTGAATCTTATGAGTTCCCTCATTTCCAAAGTTACTTAGGTTAGTGTCTACTCCTCCAACCTCCTCACTAAAGTTATTTTATACATTAGTATAAAACAGATTCTCTCATCATAGTCTCTATTCCATTCTGGAACACCCCACCTCTGAAATGACTTTAAATTTGCATATTAAGGATCACTCTGTGCTGTACAGTTTTACGGGTTTTGACAAATGCATAGTATTATGTATGCACAATTATGGTATCATACAGAATAGTTTCAGCATCTTAAAAAACATCTCCTGTGTATCACCTATTCAAAGACCCCTTTACCCCATAAGTGCTCTTCTTTACCATTATTATAGTTTTGCTTTTCCAGATATCATATAATTGGAAGCATACAGTATGTAGCATTTTAAGACTGGATTCCTTCACTTAGAAATATGCATTAAGATTTATCCGGGTCTCTTGTGGCTTGATAACTCATTTCTTTGTATCTTTAAATAATATTCCATTGTATGGAAATACCATAGTTTATTTATTCATTCACCTAATGATGCATTCAGTATTTGGCAATTATGAACAAAAGTGCAATAAACATTCATATGCAGGTGTTTATGGTAGACATAGTTTTCAAATAAGTTAGATAAATACCTGAGAACATGATCACATGATAAGACTATGTTTCGAAACTGCCCGACTGTTTTTAAAATTGCTGTGCTGCTTTGTATTCACACCGGCAAGAGATGAGAGGTCCTGTTGCTTCATAAACTGGCCAGCAGTTGATATCATCGGATTTAGGGATTTTCACCATGCCCATAAGTATGTTGTGGCATCTCATTGCTGAGGACCTTTCGCTTTAAACTTTCCCTTACTTGAACAGATAAATTACTTCACAAAATGATTTGAAAACTGATATATGGCTGCCTTTTTATTAGAATTTTTGAAGAGTTATATTGAAAATATTCTAAAATAAAAATTTAACTATCATGTAAATGAATATAGTTTCATAAGTCCAATCTTTACAGTATAAGTTTATTTAGTTGGTGCATAGCTTCTTTATGATCTGAAAATTCTAAAGAATAATTAGAACTGTAACCAATAGTAATTAATTTACCATTTATTGGACACTTTTTAATGGAATGGATAGAAAAAAATAGTAAAAAGTTCTTCTCATCCAAGTTTATAATCTGTATATATATTACTTTTATTATAAATTAGAAGAATCTTGAAAAACAATCCTAGATAAAGTTGATGGAGAAGATACATTTTTGTTAGAAATTTTGGGGAAAAACTTTTTATTTGACCATTTCTTATCTTAAAAACATGATTGGCATAAAAGGATATCATTTTTTACATTCCATTTTATAGTCTTAAAATAACAGAATATCTAATTCAACAAAATCTTTCATTCAGTGGGACATTTTGGGTGGTTCTGGATTCCTACCCTCTCTACTTTTTATCATTGCCTGGATTTCTGCATTCTTGCCAAGTTAATCTTTTGCTGCTCTTGCAAAGAGCCCCAGGAGCTCATCTATCTTTGACAGAACGAGAAGGTAATTTCTTAGTCCTCCCTGGGATTTGGGTTGGGTAAGAATGATTTATGTTGGTAGGTTATTTTATTCACATTTTTTCATTGTTTTGGAAGGCTGAAGTTGAGTAATGATGTAACCTCTAACACCAGCAGGCTTATTTAACCCTACATTTGGTTTATTTAAGTTAATATCATCCGGTAGTTGCCTATTTTGATTTTCCCGAATCTTTGAACTTTGCCCCCTCTTTATTCTTGATAAACCTGGGGTCTGCCCTTACCATCCTGCTTGGTCACATGGGATTTGAAAATTACAAGTCTGATTTGGTTTAGAAAAGACATTCCAGTACATTTAAATACCTCCACCCAGCAATTACGGATATAATCATGAAATAGACTTGGATTTGCCAGTTACAGGATAAAGAAAAGATAAATCAATAGGATTTGTGTCTCCCTGTCATGAAATCTAGTTTTCGATCCTGAGAGCTAGGAAGTCTGACAGCTTCTTACTGACTTGAATTTGGTCTTTAATTCCTTGTGCTGAGTGTTGGCTCCTGCTCTGTTCCGAATGAGCAGCCACAGGATCACCACAGTAACACTGAGCTTCCAGGTATTCATGTGCGTGGTGTGAAGAACTGGAAGTATTCCCAAAACTGGATTAATGTTTCATAATCATCTTTGAATCTGCCTCATTTGGGGTTGCCATGCAATGAGGCTGGCCCTGTGGATTTGAGGCAAAAATCTGTCAGGTAGCAGAAGTCAAGTTATCATTTCTGTCTATCTGTAAGCCAATATAATCTCAGAGCATATTTAAACTTTAAAGCCTCAGAGGAGAGAAAAGTGAGCTCATTTCCACTGCATTGATTCACAATAATAACTTTTTATTATCACAGAAACAGCGTATGATCATTGTGACGCTTGCACATATCTTTCTAGATATTTTTCTGTATGTACTGCCTTGTGTGTGATTGTCATAACTTATGTATAAGGATTTTCTTTTTTTTTTTTTTTTAACTCTGTCGGCATTTGCCTAGGAGATACCAAAAAACCGAATATTGTGTTCCACCAGAACTGATTTTAACCAACCGACACAAATCAGGCTTCTTCTTGACTAATGGACAATGGACTTGTTTTAACCAATTTTTACTGAGGACTCTGCCCTATTAGGAGTGCTAATTTTCATTCCTAGTTAACATAAACACCACACTTATACCCCACCACCTTCAATGCCCTGACTTTTCCCCCTGAGTGAACTACTCAGTAAATTTCTTTATTGGTGTGTTTCCTTGCCTGGCCGAGAAATAGTCACTTGATTTTGTATTGCCTCTTTGTTTTTGATCTTTGTGGTCTTTGTTTTATTCTTTGAAACAATATTTAAGAGATTAAATAGTGAGCTCTCTGTGGTAATATCAGGATTATTGGGCACAATGAATTGATCCTGCGAAGGTATATTAAGTTAAGCCATATGCAGACTTGACTTGGAAAATATGGCTCAGGCCGTGTGCCTTGCCTTTCTAGTCCAGGGTTCACCTGGTGCTGGCTTACCCGATGGCTCCTCTCCAGGGCTGCATGTTCCCAGTGGTCTATTTTATCACATTTTCAATTTGGGGATTCAAATCCGTTTCCTTTTGTGTTTCTTTAAGGTTGGATAGTTATCTTAACAATTCTGCTGAAGTTTATTTCCCAAGTCTGCAGGTTTGCTCAGATTTCTTAGACAAATAGCTGGATTTTTGACCCATCCATGACAATGAGTGGAATTCACAAGGCTTCTCGGACTGGGCCTCATATGATATACAATTTTCTGAACTCATTAAAGTCCAGGGTCTCAGATTTTGTTTTAAAAGTACCTCATTTTAGTTTGACCAATTAATGTCTTGATTTCTTTTTAGCTTTGATGTAAAAACATAGATTTATTTCTAATTTTTGAAGTACATATTACAAATACTACAGCTACAAGTCCAGTGGATTGGGTGTTCTCTATTTCTTCATAGGATGTGCTGGACAAAGCGCTTACCTTTCCTGAAGTCTAGTTTCTTCCTCATAAAATGTAGATAACACTTCCGTGAGAGAATTATTCCTACATTTGAAGCATAGAACAGCTTAAATGCATTTATTTGTGGGTATCAAATAAACGTTTTATGGACTGAAAATAATTTAACTTACATTTTCAGTTATCTTTTAAAGTGAGTTATAGATGATGGTAAGAAATAGATGGCAGGGCTCCAGATGTGGGGGAGATGAAAGTTAATGTAGAACTTGCTGTAGTGAGAGCTCTTTAGTTCAAGGTTATTAGGGATTTGCCAAACATTGCAGTCTGCCCTCTAACAGAGACACCGAGAGTTTCCCTTGAAAGGTAAAAGTGCCAGAGAGAGCCATCTATTGAGATCACTTTTTATTACACATGAAAAATTTTATATTTCAAGTAGCAAAGCTATAGGGTAAAACATGTTGGGAGGAGATAATATTAATAACAATAATGATTATGATGGCAATGACTATTTTTTTGTATGTTCTAAATATAGTATCGGGCATTGTTCCAAGGGCTTTACATATATTAACTCTGAATTCTTATACCAGCCTCATTAGGACAACACAATTATAATCATTTTGGCTGGTACTTCTTTTTTTCTATTTTAACTTTATCTTTTCTATCATAGCAAAATACACATAACATAAAATTTGTCATTTTAACCACTTTAAATGTACAGTTCGGTAGCACTAAGTACATTCATGTTGTTGCACAACCATCACCACAATCCATCTCCAGAACTGTTTCATCTTCCCAAACTGAACATCTGTACCCATTAAAGACTCATTCTTCATTCTCCCCCTCCCCTGGCCCCTGGAAACCATCATCTGCTCTCTGCCTCTATGAATCTGGCTACTCTGGGTACCTCATGTAAGTAGAATCATATGATATTTGTTCTTTTGTGTTACTTAGCAAAATGTCTTCAAGGTTCATCTATGTTATAGCATCTATCAAAATTTCATTCCTTTCTAAGCTGAATAATATTCCATGGCATACATACACCATATTTTGTTTATCGATTCATCTGTCTGTGGACACAAGTTATTTCCATCTTTTGGCTATTGTGAATAATGGTACTATGAACAAAGGTGTACAGTTATCTTTTCGAGTCCCCGATTTCAGTTCCTTCGGGTATATATTCAGGAGTAGAATTTCTGGATTATATGGTAATTCTCTGTTTGATTTTCTGAGGAGTCACTGTTCTGTTTTCCACAACAGCTATCCCATTCTAAATCCCCATAAGGGTACCAATTTCTCCATATCCTCACCAACACTTATTTTTCAGGCTGGTAATTTTTAAATTTTTTTAAAAGTTTTTATTTTTCAATTACCGTTGACATGCAATATTATATTAGTTTGAGGTGTACCACATAGTGATTAGACATTTATATAACTTATGAAGTGATCACTCTGGTAAACATACTACCCCATCTGACACCATAAATAATTATTGACTGTTTTCCTATGCTATACCTTACAACCCCATAACTGTTTTTATAACTGGTAATTTGTGTATCTTAATCTCTTCCCCTTCCTTTTTCACCAATCTTCCCAACTCCTCTCTCATCTGGCAACTGTAAAAATGTTCTCTGTATCTATGAGTTTGTTTCTCCTTTGTTTGTTTGTGTGTTTGTTGTTTTTAAGTTCTACATATGAGTGAAATCGTGTGGTTTTTGCCTTTTTCTGTATGACTTATTTTACTCAGCATAATACCCACTAATCCATCCATGTTGTAGATGGCAAGATTTCATTCATTTTTATGGCTGAGTAATTGTATATATGTACCGCTTCTTTATCCATTCATGTATTTTTGGACACTTAGGTTGCTGCCATGTCTTGGTTATTGTAAATAGTGCTGGAGTAAATATATGGATGCATATGTTTTTTTTGAATTAGTGTTTTGTGTTTCTTCAAAAAATACTCCAAAGTGGAATTACTGGGTCCTTCCCTGTCTCTTGTTATAGCCTTTGTTTTAAAGTCTATTTTGTTTGGTATAAGTATTGTTACCCCAGCTTTTTTTTTTTCATTCCTATTTTCATGAAATATCTTTTTCCATCTCTTTACTTTTGGTATTTGTCTTTTGAGCTGAAGTGGGTCTTTTGTAGGCAGCATATGTAAGGGTCTTGTTTTCTTATCCATTCAGCCACCCTATCTTTGATTAGAGCATTTAATTTATTTATATTTAAAATAATTGTTAAAAAACACAAAAGCCACACAAAAAGTAATTGTCGATACAAATGTAGTTATTGCCATTTTGTTATTCATATTTTTAAAAATCCTTTAAATTTTTTTTCTCTTCTTTTTCTTAAAGAAACCCCTTTAACAGTTCTTGTAATTCTACTTTGGTGATGATGAACTCCTTTAGCATTTTCTTATCTGAAAACCGATTATCTTTCTTTTGATTCTAAATGGTAACTTTGATGAGCAGAATAATATTGGTTGTAGGTCTTTGCTTTTCGTCACTTTAAATATTTCCCACCAGTCCCTTCTGGCCTGCAGTTTGTTGAGATCAGCTAATAGTCTTATGAGAGGTCCCTTGTAGATATCTAACTGCCTTCCTCTTGATGCTTTTAAGATTCTCTCTTTGTCTTTAACCTTTGGCCTTTTAATTATAATATGTCTTGTTGTAGGCTTCATCTTATTTGGGACTCTGAGCTTTCTGGGCTCATATGTCTATTTCCTTTACCAACTTAGGGAAGTTTTCTGTCATTATTTCTTCCAATAGGTTTTCAATTTCTTTTTTGAAAAACTTCTTATTTTTTTATTTTTAAATTTTTAATTACTTTCAAGTATACAGTACATTTGTTAGATATCTATAAAGTTTATTAAATGATTCTCCTAGTTGTTCCCTCCCTCCCCTGACCCTTTACCTAGCCAACATATTAATGCTAACGGCATTCCTTATGCCATGCTCCCCATCCACGCGACCATCCATCAGCTACTAATTTGTACTTCTTTAACCCTTCACCCCATTCTCCCAGACCCCCAAACTCTCCTCCCCTATGTCCAACACAAAATTGTCCACTACATTTGTGAGTCTGTTTTTGATTAGTTTGGTCTTTTTATTCCTTAGATTCTGCATATAAGTGAAATCATATAGTGTTATCTTTCTCTGACTTAAATATCTTCTAGGTCCATCAAAGCAATATCTTTTTCCATCCTCTTCCTTTTTATATGTAGGGGTTTTGTTTACTTATTCTTTCAGCCATTCAATCTTTTGGTTGGAGCACTTAATTCTTTTCCATTTAAGGTACTTATTGATAGGAATGTAGTTGTTACCATTCTTTCTTCCTGTTTTTGATATATGTTCTTTCTTCTTAAAGAAATCTCCCCAACATTTCCGGTAGTACTGGCTTGGTGGTGATAAATTCCTTTAGCTTATTTTTGTCTGGGAAGCTCTTTATCTGTCCTTCCACTCTAAATGATAGCTTTGCTGAATAAATTATTCTTGGTTTTATATCCTGGGTCTTCGTTCTGTCAAATATTTTTTGCCAAGCCCTTCTGTCCTGCATAATTCTTTTGAGAAATTAGCTGCCAGTCTTATGGATGTTCTCTTATAAGTAATTAGTTGTTTTTCTCTTGCTGCTTTTAACATTCTTTCTTTGTATTTAAACTTCAGCATTTTAATTATGATGTGTCTTGGTGTGGGCCTCTTTGGATCCTTGATTTTTGGAATTATCTGAGCTTCCTGTGATTTTTTGTCCATTTTCTTCACCAAGTTAGGGAAGTTTTTCCATCATTATTTCTTCAATCAACTGTTTAACATCTTTCTTTTCTTCTGTTACACCAATTAGATGAATATTTGGAGACCTAATAGTGTCCCATATCCTCCTTAAATTATTTTTCTAGTCTTGGCATCTTTTTTCTTGCCATTCTGATTGAGTGTCTTGATTGGCTTTCCTGACTTCCAGATAGGGCATTTGATCCTCTTCTTTATTCACTTTGTTTATTCCTTTGTTTATTTTATTTAATATACTTTTCATCTCAGACTGGTTTCCTTTTGTAATTTCCATTTCCATTTTTATGTTTCTAATCTTTTTGTTGAAGTTCTCACTGAATTCACCTACACTTCCCAAAAGTTGATTAAGCATCTATATAACCAGTGACTTGAACTCTATATCTGTTAGATGGCTTGACTCCATTATATCTGGATCTCTGTTGTGTTCTCTCATATGGTTTCTGCTTCTTTGTCTTCCCATTTTGACTGCCTTTCCTTGTCTGTTTCTATGTACTAAACAAAGCTCCTAAGTCTCCCGGTCTTATTAGTATTGATTTGTGAAGTAGGTGTCCAGTGGCACAGTCGTGACAGGGGTTCAGCTGAAGGCCGAGCCTCTACCCCTGCAGGGCCACCTGTTAAGATTCAGCAAACAATCCACATATGCTGTGCTTATAGTTGCCTCAAAAGGACATACTGGAAACTGAGGCCAGCTGCCTCCACCAGTGTGAGTCTCAGCAAGGATCACCTGACTCACTGAGGAAATACCTGGATGTGGCTTGGGTGAGGCCACGAGGTGGGGGAGGCAGGGCTTCAGGGAATTCTCTGCACAGAGTGACCTCTGCTATTCAGTTTGATGATTTCACAGCTATGGCGGCCCTGTGTCTAGGGGAGGGCTCAACAGGGAACAGGGGATTTCATTGGCACTTCTGTACCAAGTGAGTCTCGCCTTGGCCCTCACTCTAACAATGTCTCCCTGTAATTCCCTGGTGCCCCCGGCACGCAGCCAAATCAGCACTAGTGCTCAGAGTGAGCAGGTCCATTACCATGAAAATCCGCTCGTGGATGTGGCCCCTTTAAGAGGCATTTGCTGTTGCTGCTGCCGCAGCCTCCATCTCGCTCAGCCACTCAGGACCCAGCAGCCCCGCGTCCTCACCCTGTCCTGCCTTTCACCGTTGCAAGTGCTTTCTTGGATTTCTTCCTAGTTGTATGGCTTGCTCATCCCAGGCAGTTTTTCCTTACTGCTCTCCTTGTTTCTGTCGCAACTTCGATTTGGTCGTCAGAGGGATGAACAGAGCCTCTATCATCTACGCCATTTTTTTTCTCTCTCAGGTTTTCAATTTCTTTCTTTCTTCTTTTTTTGGTACCCATATGATGTGGATATTGGCACACTTGATGTTGTGCTGGAGCCCCTTAAACTATCCTGATTTTTTTGGATTCTTTTTTCTTTATTTTGTTCCAATTGGGTGTTTTCTGTTACCTTATCTTCCAAATCACTGATTCACTCCTCTGCTTCATCTAATCTACTATTGATTCTCTCTAATGTAATCTTCATTCAGTCATTGTATGCTTCATTCCTGACTGGTTCTTTTTTATGATTTCTATCCATTTTTATGTTTCCTTTTTCTTTCTTGAAATTCTTATTGAGATCATTGAGCATCCTTATAACTAGTAATTTGAACTCTGCATCTGGTAGATTGTTTGTCTTCATTTCGTTTAGTTCTTTTTCTGGAGCTTTCTTTCTATGGGAGATTTTTTTTTTCATCTCCTCATTTTGGCTACCTTCCCCATGTTTTTTTCTCTGTAATAAGGAGAGCTGCTATGTCTCCCAGTTTTAGTATAGTCACCTCATGTAAAAAGTGTCTTGTGGGCCCAGTGGTACAGTCTCCTTGTTCACACAAGCCTGGAGCTCCGAGTGTGTTCTTTGTGTGGGTTGTGCGTGCCCTCCTTCTGTAGCTGAGCCTTGCTTTCTGTTTGCATGTCAATGGGAGAAATTGACCCTCAGGCTGATTTGTTATGGGGGCTGGCCATGACTACAGAAGAGGAGCTGTTATGTAGGGGCTGACCCTAAGGGGCAGCATTTTAGTAGGGCTCTGCTGCCTGCAAAGTTTGCCCTTTGGGTGTGTTATTTATGGAGGTGGTTGTCCAAAGCTAACCATCAAGTGTGTTGGTTCTGGGGCCTCTTGAGAGGGCTCTGTTGCAGTCTGAGGTCAGTTGCTGCCTGTGCTCTGCCTAGGGACCACTCAGTATGAGTTACATAATAATCTGCAGATAGTTACCACTGTGCTAGGCTTGGAGGTGCCTGGGAGAGGCTAAACTGCAAACCAAGGACATCTGCTGCTAATGTGAGGCTTGGGGCTGCTTAGCAAGAGGTACAGGGCATGTCGTGGCTACATGCTGCTTGTTTGGAGTTTGTCAACCTTCGAGATATTTTAGGAAAGTCCGCAGCATGAGCCAAGACAGGCCATTTGCATAGAAAAGTCACTAGCATGGGCTTGGGTGGGCCCAAAAGTTGGGTTGGGTAGAGTCTCAGGGAATCACCAGGGCAGAGTGAAAGGTATTAACTGAGTTGATGGAGACTCAGATATGGCACCTGCAGAGTGGATTAGGAGAGGGCTCGACAAAGGAACAATGGTCTCTACCAGTGCTTCTGTGTGGGAGAAAGCTGCCTCTCTAGCTCTTGTCCTGAAGCTAGAATTCAGTTCCTCCCCATGTGTCCCTCACAGCTTTCATGCTGGAGCTCAGAGCCACTGAGTCCATCAGTGAGTAAGTTTATTTATAAGCCCTTTAAGAGGACTACCTGGCACTCTAATTACTCCCAGTCTCACTCTGTCACAATCTCCTCTGGTTTTCGCAGCCACAATTTGTCAAAACTTCTCTTCCTGGCACTGGAGCCCTGGGCTGGAGAGCCTGGTGTGGGATCAAGATTCCTCACTCCTCAGAGGGGACCTCTACGGCTGAGATATCCCTCCTGATTTTTAACTGCTACAGGTGTGACGAGCTGGTTCTGTGGCTCTGCCTCTCTTACCAGTCTCAACAGGGCTTCTATATGTCCTTAGAAGACTTCTGTTCAGCTAGACTTCAGGTGATTCTCAATGATAGTTGTTCTGTAGGTTAACTGTAATTTTGATGTGTTGTGAGAGGAGGCAAGCATAGCGTTTACCTACTCTGTCATCTTGACGGAAAGCCTAAGTTAGTAATTCCTGATAAATGCCTAGAAACTTAATGGAAAGGGAACATAATTGAACTAATTTATGATTTTCATAAATACAAATCCTTAGGTATTGTCCTTCAGCAATGACTAACTTAGATGGCTGATTCTTATGACAACTTTAAATTTCTTTAAGTTGGTGCATGACAATTGCCATGAACATTGTTTTTAGTCACTTAAAAACCATCAGTAGGATTGGAAAAAATATGTGAGGGTTATGCTAAAAATGGCTTAGATTAACTTTAGTTATGATTCCTACATAGGACTGAAGAGTCTGTCACGTCAGGCAAAGAGGTAATCTCCTTTTGAAATCAGAGCTGAATACGGTTTTAACAAAGAAAATTTTAACAAAGAAAGACTTTAAAAGATTTTAAAAAGGGATCCAAAAGGCTTTCTGGACATCAAGTAACTTATAATTCAGTTGACCTAAATGAAATAGCCATACAGTCTACTTTCAGTTCAATTATTTATAGATTCAGTAGTTAAGAGAAAGGAGAATGAGACTTCATAGGCAGAGAGGCCCTGTTTCAGGAATATTTGTTCAGGTATATATACATACACTCAGTGGATATTTTTAAGGCTTTCTATTTTCTGTTATCCTATCTATGGTGTTTAATTTTTCCCGAGATGGGGAATCTCTACTATGAATTATTTTTAAACCTTCTGCAAAATAAAATTCTTTTTCATATCAGCAAACTTCTTTTTCAGAATAAAATGAGTAACATGTGGAATGCTTTAAAATTGGACCATTAAAAGCTAACCATGAAACTTTTCGATGATCTGCCATCTTCTGTGATTATAATGGTAATCATGCCTTCTTAACACTTGTAGCAGACTGTGCTCTTGGCTGGTCAGTTTGTTCCGCTTGTTCTGTCTTGTTCAGAACATGGATGTGTGTTTGCTCTTTCACCTGTTAAAACTAATTATCAAAGAGCCACAAATGTTCAAATGTTCTTTCTTCCCTTCCTATTGCCATCATCTATCAGTGCTGCTGAGTTTTGTTTTGTTTTGTTTTGTTTTGTTTTGTTTTGTTTTGTTTTGTTTTGTTTTGTTTTGTTTTGCATTAAGGACCAGGGAAGCAAAAGCATCACAATAGTACAAAAAAAACAAGAACAAAAAGTTTTGTCATAAAAGTCATACATAAATTAAGAGTAACCCTAATCTGTGGGTGAGGAGAATATAGAGTATAAAATGTGTTGTGACTGGCCTTTAGACTTGGAAAGTTCATCCCTAAATTGGAAACCAAAAAGACACTAAAAAGAAAATGAATATTTACTGTAAAATTACTAAGTGTGCTGTTTATTATCCTGGATCTTTGTATAATCACTTTTAACAATCACAGAGGTCCAATAAAGTGACACTATTATCACATTTTATGTAGTAAGACATCTTAGCTCATTTAGAGAATTTAGGTCATTTTCTGGAGGTGAAAAATATAACAGGATTTCTTTGTACCAAAAGGAGTTATTTTCTTTTGAGGTTTATTTTTAACATTTACATCTCAACAAGACCATTCACTGTCTTCTTTGATTTGATTCGCTTCCTTAGTCATTGTTCTGTTTGCGGGTCCTCTGCTCAAAGCATTTTTGTGAGTTAATATTTGGGATTTGTCTTCAGAACCAGTTTATCACACAAAAAATAAGTCTTTCTGTGTTTTTGACAGTTTTACTGTTATCTTTTTCTTGCTCATTTTTGTATTTTACTGTTGTTCTTTCTTTTTAAGTTAGAGGATATATGTTTTTTATGATGTAAATTGCAAAAAAAAGTATTTTTCCTTGTTTATCTTTTGTTTATAGAGTTTTCTACCATGCGGAATTTTTTTTAATCACAATTATTTTAATAAATTTTTGTGTTCTTATGGCTCTGGCTTCTGTGCTAATTGAATTTAATTGAATTGTCATATTTAAAATGATCATCACCATTCTGAACTTTCCAAAAAAATTATACCATTGCTCTTGTACTTTTTTTTTTTTAGAATTTCAATCTTTCTGAAGCTTATTTTGGTGTAAAAAGTAAGGTAGAAATATGTTATGGATAGAATTGTGTCTCTCTAAAATTCGTGTTGAAATCCTAACCTCTAATACCTCAGAATTTGACCTTTTTTGAAAATAGGGTTGTTGGAGATGTAATTATTAAGGTGAGGTCATACTGAGGTGGAATGGGCCCCTAATTCAATATGACTGGTGTCTTTATAACAAAGGCAAATGTTATACACAGAGGAAGAATGTCATGTGAAGATTGGAGTTTTGGTGCCATAAATCAAGGAACTGCCAGAAGCTAGGAGAGTGGGCTGGAAAGGATCCTTCCCTAAACCTTCAGAGAGAGCATAACCCCCAACCCAACACCTTGATTTTGGACTTATAGCCTCCAGAATATGATAAAATTTCTGTTATGTAAGCCACTCAGTTTATGATACCTTATTATGGCAGCCCTAGCAAACTAATATAGAACACAGATAATTTTCTTCCACTTAGTTATCCAGTTTTCCCAACACCAATAACCATCACAGGCCATTTATTTGTTAAGCCACTTTTGAAATATACTAAGTTCTTGTATGTATGTGAATTTAATTCTATAATTTCTAATTTGTGCCATTGTCTACTCAGACACAGATAACCCAGTGTTTTAAACATGGGTGTTTTATGATGTGCTTTGAAATCTGGTGGACAAATACACCCCCTAAAATCTCCATTTTTTTTAAAGTATGTTTTTAGATCTTCTTTAATAATTTTTACATATAAATTTTAGAATTTTCTTTTTCTTTATTGTTCTTAAATATTGTTATAGTGTTTCTAGATATAGTCAATTTTTTCATTTATATTTTCTCTTTGGCAAATTATAGGCTCTTATCTAATTCTTTAATTACGGGATATTAGTCTCTATTATTTTTCTTCTTCATTTATATATTTTTTCTTTCGGTGATTCATATCACCTGGATTTTGGCACTTCTACATCTATCTATGATAACTCTTAATTTAAAAAATTCTTTATCTCTTCTTTTTTTTTTTTCCCCCTAGGAGAGTTCCCCAATTTGATCTTCTAAACTTTATTTGATCCTCATTTCTATACATTTTACTGTTTAGTCAATCAATTTTTAAAAATAAAACTATTATATTTTATATATATATTATATTTTTAATGAAGGACTGACTTCAGAGGCACATAATTGGATTTATCACAATTTTGTTCATTATGCAGTCTCAAATTTTGCTTAAATATTACCTATTTATTTATTTACTTATGAATAATAATATATTAAGCCTTTGTAAACCCACCACAAAACACAAAAGCTAGGATCTTGAAAACAACTGACATCTGACAATGGGTTTTATCATCCCATGCCTCTCTTCCTTTCACCATAGGAAGTCATTAGCCTGAATCTTGTATTCATCATTCCTTTCATTTTATTGTATCCACATATTTCTGAAAATGTATTTTTTAATTTTATATTTTTGTTAACTTTTAAACAGGGTATCATGCTTTGTGTAATTACTGGGAACTTACTTTTGTCGTCTATTGTTATGTTGCTAAGATTCTTCCATATTGATGTCTCCTGCAGCTGTTCCTTTGTTTGGCTTCTGTATAATGTTCTTTTGTGTGAATATACTACGTTATTTTTCATACATTTTCTTTTTGATCAACATTTGGGTTATTTCTAGGTTTTTGCTGTTGTGAGCAATAGTACCATGAATATTCATGCTCTGATGGACCTGTGTATAGCTTTCTCTTGACATCTACCAAGATATGTGAATGTTCAGCTTCAAAAGATAATATTAAATCATTTTCCAATGTGGCTACTCCAAATTGTACTCCCTCAAACAATGTATAAGAGATTCTGTGGGTTTGATCTCTCTCCAACATTTATTATTATAACACCTTTTCATTTTCCTAAACAGATTTATAATGACATATCATAGTCTTGATTTGCATTTCCCTTGTCTCTATGACACTGAGCATCTCCTCATATACTTGTTGGCCAAATATATTTTTTCTGTGAAATATCTATGTATATCTTTTGCCCATTTATCTATCAGATTAAATATATTTTTCTCATTGGTTGATAGAAATTATTTATGTACTATTGATAATAATTCTTTCTAGTTTCAAATATCTTTTTTATTTTAAGATTTTTTTGATAAAAGAGTCCTAAATTTTAATATAGTTAAATTTATTAATCTTTTCTCATAAAGTTGGCTCTTTTTGTTTCTTAAATCTATAATAATCTCATGGGCCAAAAGAATTCACTTATATAGTCTAAGATTTTTGAAATTTAATTTTTATCCTTGCATTGCCTTCCTTGTAGGCTAATTTTCTTTGTTTTGAAACTTTATATACATGTAATCACACGTTATGTGTTCTTTTATGACTGACCATTTTTTTCCCTCAATATTACATTTCTTAGTTCATTCATATTGTTGCATGTAGCCCTACAACATTTATTCATTTTTATTGCTATATAGCATTTCATTGTATGGGTAATTCCACAGTTGATTTATCTATTCTATTTACATTTACATTTAAGTTGTTTCCAGTTTGGGCTATTATGAATGGTACTTCTGTAAACATTCTTACACATTTCTTAATGTACCTTTGTTGCATCAGTGTGCATTTAATGCATAATTACCTAGGAATACACTAGCTGGGCCAAAGGCTGTGTTCACATTTCATAGATCAGTATCCTCAAAGAATGGTCCAGAGACCCCAGGATCCCTGGTAGTCTTGGGGAGTCCATGATGTGAGAATTATGTTCATAATAATATGGTTACATTATTTGTCATTTTTCACTATAATGCCATTTGCACTAATATTGCAAAAATCATGGTAGGTAAAACTACTAGTTCCTTAGCGTGACTCAAGTCAGTTGCACCAAATTTCAGTGGTAGTCATCGTTACTACTTCTCAATCCTTAACTACTTTTCTTTTTAACATCCTGTGTGATGAAGTGAGAAGTATACAAAAGGCTGGATAGCAAAGTATGATGATCTCTGAAGGAAGAGTTTGTTAACATTTTATAAACTTGTATACACCACTGTGAACTTGGTCAGTTTGCCAATAATTAAAGGCTTTTTTGGTGGCAATGATAATAACAAATGTGATTTTAAAAATAACATACGATGGAATATGTTAATATTTAAAAGATCTGTATAAATCGGTGAACCAATATTTTCCTAATGACCAATACAAAATCATATATGGTTAAACAATCCATTCAAAGTGCAAATTAGACCAATGAATTTTAATGTAATAGTACAAAAATTTCATTGATATGATTTCAGATTCCACATTGAAACTAACTTTAAAAAAATCTACCGCTTGTTGAGCTTTGGTGTAGTATCAAAGAATATCCCAATTATCTGAGGAAGCTAATAAAATACTCTTCACTCTTACAAGTACAAATCTAGGTCAGTTTGGTGGATTTTCCTCCTTAACATCAGTCAAAATAACATGTTGCTGTATATTAGGGACAGAGGCCTGTTTGTATTCAAGCCCTTGCATAATCCCTTATGACCAAGTGTGAGCAAGACCTGTGACTTGCTTTTAACCAACAGAACATAGCAAAGGTAAAAGGATGCATATGCTTATATATGTGATTGATTACGTGATTACATTACATATGACTATAGTGCTGTCTGGCTGGAATTTGCTCCTTTGTTGGCTATGAGGAAGCAAGTGGCCATGTTGGCCACATGGCTAGTAACTGCAGGAAGATTCCAGGAGCTGAGGATGGCCTCTGACCAACAGTCAGCAAAAACCGAAGCTCTCAGTCCCATAGCCTCACAAGGAACTAAATGCTGCCAATACCCATGTGATCCTTAATAAAGAGATATTTTGAAAATGTCTCAGTTTTAATTTGTAATATGGTAAATATTAATTGATATAACCCACATTTTGGGTGAAATTGTATCCTCCTCTAAATTATTATGTTGAAGCCCTAACTTTGAGTACCTCAGGATGTATTTGGAGATAAGGACTTTAAAGAAGTGATTAAGTTAAAATGAGCCGTTAGAGTGAGTCCTAACCCAGTCTGACTGGTGTCCCTATCAGAAGAAACTTGGACACAAAAAGAGCCACATGTGGGTAAAGAGAAGATCATGTAAGGATGCAGACAGAAGGTGGCCATTTGCAAGTCAAGCAGAGAGACCTTAGGAGAAACCAATCCTGTTGGCAGCTTGATGTTGAATTTCTAGTCTGCAGAATTGTGAGGAAATAAATTTTTGTTGCGTAAGACACTTTGTGGTATTTTGTTATGGCAGCTATAGCAAACTAACATGTCTCATAAAAGATGTTCTTTTGAATCATTAATAATTCTTAAGAGTTTCAAGGAACCCTGAAAGCAAAATATTTGAGAACCACTGTGATAGACAATTGCCAAATTGTTTTCTAAAATATTGTGTCAATTTATACCTCTGTGAATATTCTCGTTGTTCTACACTCTCAGCAAAAAACTCTTGCTGTCAGTCCTTTTAGTTTAAACAATTCTTACTTTAATTTGCATTTTCTTAATTACTTATGAGGTTGAATACATTTTTATCTATTTATTGGTCATCTAATTCACAAGTGCCTAGCAAATATCTTGCCTCTTTTCCTACTATCTCTATTTTTCTTACTGATTTGGAATTCTTATGTTCTTGACACAGGCCCTTTGTTGTTTATATTTGTTGCAAGTATCTTTTACTCTCTGGTTTATATTTTCATTCACTAATTATGTCTATGATAAGCAGAAATTCTTATTTTTAATGTAGTCCAATATATAAATCTTTTCTTGTATGGTTTGTGTTCTTTGTGCAACTAAAAATATGTTTCTTTACCACAGGCCTTGAAGCTATTTTCCTGAGTTATCTTCTAGAAAATGTGTAGCTTTTCCTTTCACATTTGATCTAAAAAAATTTTTTTTTGGAATTTTGTTTTGTATATGTATGAGATGGGGTTGAGTATAATTTTCTTCCCATAAGGATACACCATTGCTCTGGCAGATTGCTTTCCTCACCACTCTAGTTCACTCTTTCTCAAATGTCAAAAGGGTGGACTATCAATTTTCTTCTACTCATCTGTTTTCCATCTTTGTGCCAGCATCACACTCTCCTGATTGGTGTAGTTGCATTCTACATCTTTTATCTGGTAGAACAAGTGTTTTCATCTTGTATATCTCATTCAAGATCTTGGCTTTTCCCAGTCCTTAGCTCCC
This sequence comes from Rousettus aegyptiacus, assembly GCF_014176215.1. NCBI lineage: Eukaryota > Metazoa > Chordata > Mammalia > Chiroptera > Pteropodidae > Rousettus > Rousettus aegyptiacus. Next base: position 19,257,048 of record NW_023416290.1, on the reverse strand, counting down.
TATTTTAGTTTCTCAAGTTATACACACACACACAACACTTGGAATTTTGATAGGCATTGCATCTAATCTATGGACCATTTTGGGGGAAAATTGACACTTTTACAACATTGAGTTTTCCAATTCATGAACATAAAATGCCCCTCCATTTATTTATGTCTTCTCCAGTTTCCCTGAATAATGTTTATAATCTTTGTTGTAGAAGTCTCACACATTCCCGTTAGAAATATATCTAGCTATCTGTTTTTTTTAATGTTATTTGTAAATGCTATAATAAAAAATATGTTCTAGTTCCTTTCACTGATTTAGAGAATTATAGTTGATTTTTGTCTATTGACCTTTTATTCAGAAACCAAAACTCGCTTATTAAAAAAAAAACCACCTTTTTATCTTTTTATTATAAAAATTCCAAACATATATCATGCAATCATTTCATTTACCCTTTTCTCCTGTCAAAACACACAAAACATTTTTCTGTAGGTGCATCCCTGATGTCCTATTGTTTCATTGTATCTATGTCAGTTTTGAGTTTGGTAATTCTAAAAATTTATGTGTAAATCCCTTTAAATTTTTATTGCATGAAATCATTATTTGTAAATAAAATTTCTATTTCTTACTTTCCACTGCATATATATTTTACTTACTTTTTTCTTGCCTTGCCAGCCAGGTTAGACCACCATTGCAATAGAAGTAGTGATAGCAGGCATCCCTGTCCTATTTCAAACCTGAAAGGTGACCATTCATATTACACCATTATCTATGATGTTTGCTGCAGGGTTTTGTAAAGACCCTTTGATTGGCAAAGAAAATTCCTCTCTTATTTTAGTTTGCTAACAGTTTGTATCAAGAACGGATATTGAATTTTATCAACTGCTCTTTTCCACATATATTGTTCATACGATATATCTCCTTTATTCTGTTAATTAATTAATTAGTCAATTAATTTAGTGATTAATTGGTTGGCTGATTGATTTTTTAATATTAAACAAAACTGGAATTCATGGAACATAATTAAATGTAAAGTATTATCTTTTTTCTATGCGTTAGAATAAGTGTATTAATATTTGGTTTAAAAAGTTATAAGTGAGATGACTCCATAATTTTTTATAATAATGTCCTTGTCATTTTTTGGAATTGAAGTTATATCAGCCTCCTCAAAAAAGTTAAGAGAATGGAAGAATTTATCTTTAGAAGACTATTTCAAGATGTAAGTGAGCAAAACTCAAAAAAATTTTTCATTTCCTTGTGAAAATTATTATGTGCAGTATAGATAGGCAAAATAAATTTTTGTTCTTTGTTCTTTGCATCAAACTTTAAGAGTTATTGGCTTGCTGTGCCAGCCTACGAAATAGCCTCTTAGGAATGCACTAAAATCTTCAGAAAAAAATAGATCTGCAAAATGCCTAATGCAAGTGTCCTAGACCTCACTTTGAAGTACAGGTCTGATGAATATAGCCATTATTGTTAGTTAAACACTCCAGGAGCACACACACACTAGGAAAGTTTTTGTCATAATTCAGTGTTTTCTCTTCCTTGGCCAGGAGTGAATACAGATCTATTAGCTGCCTCAATGTTGAAACTTTTAAAAAATTGTGGTAAATATACATAATAAAATTTACCATCTTAACCATTCTTATGTATGCGATTCAGAAGCATTAAGTACATTCACATTGCTGTGCAGTCATCATCAGCATCCATTGCCAGAACTTCTTCATCATCCCAAACTGAAACTCTGCACCCTTTAAACACTAACTCTGTGTTACCACCTTCCCCCAGCTCCAGGAGTAACTACCCTTTTCCTTTCTGTCTCTATGAATTTGATAATCTAGGTACCTCATTTAAGTGGAATCATACAGTATCTGTCCTTTTGTGACCAGCCTATTTTACTTAGCATAATGTCCATGATGTTTCATCCATGTTGTAGTATGTATCCGAGTTTCTTTCTTTTTTTATGGCTGAATAATATTCCATTGTATGGATATACCACATTTGTTTATTTATTCATCCATCCCACAGACAGTTGGATTGCTTCCACCTTTTGGCTATTATGAATAGTGCTGCTATGAACATAGGTATACAAATATCTGTTTGAATCCCTGCTTTCATTTATTTTGGGTATATATAACTATTGTTTCTTGAGTCTAGAAAAAGTTACTTTCAGTTTAGTTCAACCCACTATTTAATTGTGCACTTTTGTATGTGCACCATGTCAAGTCATATGGAAAGCATCAATAAAAAATAGAACAGATTCTGGCATGGGGAGGGTTTACAACTATGATGGAGGAACGTTATTCAAAAATAATAATACCTTGTGTTCTTGTTTTATTATATATGTCCCTAGTTTTCATTAATGACTTATAGCATATTATCCAAGGAACTGGGTCCGGCAATAGGACGCATTCTGAATTCTCATTTTTCTAATAGTCATAAATCAAAAGTAGGAAGTGTGGAGAATGAATGTTGCTCTGTTGCTAATTGTTGTTACCTGAAGTCATTTATTGACCTCTGTGAGGAATGGGCTTGATGTTATAGTGTTTATACCTTGTGGTATCATCGTGGGATCTGGAAAGGGCCTCTGGCAGTGCCCTGCACAGGCAGAAGGAACAGCCCTGTGGTCTCCACACAGTAGTTTGCTATGGAAGGTCCTGAGATTCAGAATTTTTGGCCCTCTTGGAATCAGAGATGGGGACCTGCTCCTGTCCACAGCACAGGCTGGCTTGGGGGTGGAGAGATCAGCCGTTTTCAGTATCAGCCCTCGGCAAGGGTTGTTATTTTTCCTGTCATGTTTGTTGGGGTCCAGCTCAAGTTTGTTTTTCTTGCAGAAAGGCAGGAAGGCCCATTTGGAACACATACAACTCACATGTCATTGATGATGACTTGGCCCAGCGCTTGTCATTGGCTCCCTGACAGTTAAAAGGCACAGGGTGGGCGAGCCCCAGCAGCTAGCACTGAGGAACAAGGAAAAGGAGGGAGAATGCGAGATTCTTATCTGCGCAGGCCTTGCAGGCCCCTCCATTCTTTCCCCCTGCTCACTCCTCCCTCAAGAGACTTCTGGCCTCAGCTCACACAATCTCCTGCCTGGAAGGGCCCTGCTGTTCAGTGGCCGCCTCAGCTTTCTGTCCACCTCTTCCTCTTACTGAATGCATGAGGAAGCATCCCACCCTAAGGAGGGGAAAGTCTGGATCAGCAGAGATCCATGCAGCAGCCTCCTGGTAGGTAAAAGCAGGAAGAGGGAGAAAGCATTTTCCATTTTGGACCCAAGACAATTGTGTGGTTTTTTTGGGAAAAGCTTGGTGTTTTTCCATCCACACTTGAGTAGTGTTGGGAGTCACCATATACAAGTTTTTACTGTCTTTAAATATCAGGATGTTCCATGGATGGTGTGCTCTTGAACATATATGTGGATGCTTGATGACTGTTGTCCAGTCACTCCTATCGTGGAAAGACCCTGGACATTCTGAAGACCAAATCACAGCCTTACGTGTTAGTGAAGGAGCATGCTCATTCCGGGGAAACTTGACTGGGTCAAATTGGATATTAAAATACATATAAACAATAACATTTCCAAAATATAATCTTGTATTCTCAATAACTAAGGCATCCTTAGTCAATCTATTAACAAATATTTTAGGGAGTCGGTATTACTTTGAGAGTATTTAGCCCCTCTGAGAATCAGTTTTGTCATCTATAAAATAACTAATGGTAGGGCTTAATTTGCAGGGCTTTGAAAGGATCAGCGACTGTACTTAGCATAATTCCAGCACATAATAGTTTATTCCCAAATGACAACTGTTTTTATGATTCCTATGTACTCATCTCTTCTCCTTAAAAAATTGAGGTGGTTATAGTTAGAAAAGAAGTAGGAGGAATGGCTTGAAAGCTGTCTGAAAAATTACATTTTACCTAGTGGTATAAGATCAGCACATTAAACATTCAAAAAAATTTGTTGAATGAACTAATATCTTTATAGTTGTTCATCTTCTGCATATTTTATCTTTCAATTACACAATAAAGAAGAAATCTTGTTTTTCATCTTTTTGAGATAAAATATAACTTTTATGTAAAATTTTTGTTGTGTTGAAGTTTCTTTTCAGATGGATTATATACATGTTCTGTTCTCCTTAAACATATTTCACTTGTTTATCAAGCCCTTCACAAATCACATGCCAGATGAGGTAGGTCACATGTCCAAAGATACCTGCAGCAAGGTCTCCCATCCCATAGTCTTGGTGCCATGTGACCTTGTCACTCCCCATCAAGAGATGATTTCTCTCTCCCAATGCCTTGAATCTGGACTAGCCTTATGACTGCTTTGACCATTATATAGCAGTGGAAGTTGTATTCCGGGACTAAAATCCAGGCACAAAGAGGGACTGACAGTTTATGTCTTTCTACTTTTGGAAGTCCTGATAGAAGTACAGCAGGTAGCAGTCTGGCTACTGGGGAGACCCTATAAAGAGGCCAGATGAAGGGGTAGAGGTCCTGAAACTGTACATAAAGAGAAGTCCACCTGTTCCGCAACCTAGCTGAGCCCAGACCCTAGCTAACTGGCTAAGTAAATGAATACACATGTGATGGCCACAGGCAAGAGCAGCAGAAGAACCATCTGGCTCAGCCCAGGTTGCAGAATCATGAGAAAATAAATCGTTGTTATTTCAAGCTACAAATTTAATTTAATAATTTAATTTAATTTAATTTAGTAGCTTATTTTAAGATACTAACTTTAAGGATATTTTGTTATGCATAAAGATAATCAAAACACAAACTAATGTTAAATCTTTTCAAAAAATGTATTTTATTTGTTAATTTTCAATTACAGTTGACATTCAATGTTATTTTATATTAATTTCAGGTGTACGGCATAGTGGTTAGGTATTTATATAACTACAAAGTAATCACCCAATAAGTCTAGTACCCGCCTGGCACTATACATAGTACAGTATTATTGACTACATTCCCTATACTGTGTTTTATAACCCCATGACTATTTTGTAACAACCTTGTACTTCTTAAGCCCTTTACTTTTTTCACTTATCTCTCCAACCCTCCTCCCATCTAGCAAGCATCAGTTTGTTCTCTGTATCTATGAATCTGTTTCTGTTTTGTTTATTTTGCTCTTTAGATCCCACATGTAAGTCTGATCATATGGTATTTGTCTTTCTCTGTTTGACTTATTTCACTTAGCATAATACCCTCTAGATTTATGTATGTCATTGCAAATGGTAAGATTTCATTTTTTTGGCTGAGTAATATTCCATTGCATATATGTACCACCTCTTCTTTATCTATTCGTCTGCTAATGGGCACTTAGGTTGCTTCCATTTCTTAGCTATTGTAACACTGCATGAACATAGAGGTGCATGAACCTTTTTAAATTAGTGTTTTGGATTTATTTGGGTATATATCAAAAAGTAGAATTACTGGGTCATAAGGTTCTTGTAATTTTAATTTTTCGAGAAAACTCCATACTAGTTTTCCACAGTAGCTGCACCAATTTGCAATCCTACCAACAGTTCATGAGGGTTCCCTTTTCTCCACATCCTTGCTAACATTTGTCATTTGTTAATTTATTGATGATGGCCATTCCGACAGGTGTGAGGTGATATCTCATTGTTGGTTTAATTTTTATAACAACATTGAACATCTTTTCATATGTCTATTGGCCATTTGTATGTCCTCTTTGGAGAAATGTTTATTCAGGTCCTCTGCCTATTTTTATTGATGGTTTCCTTTTCTATGCAAAAACATTTTAGTTTGATGTAGTCCCATTTGTTTATTTTTTCTTTTGTTTCCCTTGCCTGAAGAGATATATCAGAAAAAATGTTAACTAAGAGCAATGTCGAAGAGTTTACTTACTATATTTTCTTCTAGGAGTTTTATGGTTTCAGGTTTTATTTTTAGGTCTTTAATCTATTTTGAGTTTATTTTTGTAATGATGTAAGAGGATGGTCTAGTTTCTTTTTTTTTTTTTCATGTATCTATCCAGTTTTCCCAACACCATTTATTGATTAGACTGTCTCTACCCCATTGTATATTCTTGCCTCTTTTGTCATAGTTTGATTGACCATATGCGCATGGATTTATTTCTGAGCTCTCTATTCTATTCCATTGATCTATGTGTCTGTTTTTATGCCAGTACCATGCCATTTTAATTACTATAGCCTTGTAGTATAGCTTGGTATCAGATATTGTAATATCACAAACTATGTTCTTCTTTCTCAAGATTGCTATGGCAATTTAAGGTCTTTTTTAGTTTCATATAATTTTAGGATCATTTGTTCTAGTTCTGTGAAAAATGCCATTGGTATTTTCATAGGGATTGCAGTGAATTCATAGATTGTTTTGGTAGTATGGACATTTTAACAATGTTAATTCTTTCCATCTATGAGCACAATATTTACTTCCACTTATTTATATCTTCTTCAATTTCTTCAGTGTTTTATAATTTTCCAAGTATAGGTCTTTTATCTTGGTTAAATTTATTCCTAGATATTTTATTGTTTTTGATGCAATTGTAAATAAGATTGTTTTCTTTCTTAATTTCTCTTTCTAATGGTTTGTTATTGGTGTGTAAAAATGCAACCCATTTCTGAATATTAATTTTGTATTCTACTTCTTTACAGAATTCATTTATCATTTCTAATAGGTTTTTTTTTTGTAGAATCTTTAGGATTTTCTCTCTATAGTATCATGTCATCTGAAAATAATGACAGTTTTACTTTTTTCTTTTCAATTTGGATGAATTCTTTTTCCATTTTCTTGTCCAATTGTTATAGCTAGAACTTCCAATACTATTTTTAATAAAAGTGGTGAAAGTGAACATTCTTGTATTGTTTCTGATCTTAAGGAAAATGCTTTTAGCTTTTTACCATTGAGTATGATGTTATCTGTGGGTTTGTCATATATGGTCTTTATTATGTTGCGGTATGTTCCCTCTAGTTCCTTTATTTGCTGAAAGAATGGATGCTGGATTTTATCAAATGCTTTTTCTGCATCTACTATGATCATATGATTTTTATTCTTCATTTTGTATATATGATATATAACATTCATTGATTTGCAGATATTGAACCAAACTTGCACTCCAGGAATAAATCCCACTTGAGCATGGTATATGATCTTTTTAATGTATTGTTGAATTCAGTTTGCTAATACTGTGTTGAGAACTTTTACATTTATGTTCATCAGGGATATTGGCCTATAATTTTTTTCTTTCATTGTCTTTGTCTGGCTTTGGAATCAGGGTAACTGTGGCCTCACAAAAGAAGGGTAGGAGACTTGTATCTTGTTGAATTTTTTTTAATAGATTGAGAAGGATAGTTGTTAATTTTTTTTTGACTGGTTAAATTCACCTATGAAGACATGTGGTCCAGGACTTTTGTTTCTTGGAAATTTTTGATTACTGGTTTGATTTAATTAGTAGTAATTGGCCTGTTTAGGTTTTCTGTTTCTTCTTGATTTAATTTTGAAAGATCGTATGTTTTTAAGAATTTATTCATTTCTTTCAGATTGTCTAATTTGTTGATAAATTATTGTTCATAGTATTTTTCTATGATTTTGTATTTCTGTACGTCATTTGTGACTACTCTTTCATTTCTGCTCTTATTTAGTTGGGTCTTCATTCTTCTTGATGAGTCTGGTTAAAGGTTTACCAATTTTGTTTATCTTTCAAAGAAACAGCTCTTGGTTTAATTGATTTTTTTTTTTTTTGTATTTTTTAAGACTCTATTTACTTATTTCCACTCTGATCTTTATTATTCTCTTCTTTCAACTCACTTTGAGTTTTGCTTGTTCTTTTTGTTTTTTAGTTCCTTTAGGTGTAAGATTAGATTGTTTATTTAAGATTTTTCTTATTTCTGAAGGTAGGCCTGTATTGCTATGAATTACCCTCTTAAGACTGCTTTCACTGTGTCCTATAGATTTGAGGTTGTTGAGTTTTGGTTTTCATTTGTCTCCAGGTATCTTTTGATTTTTTCCTTGAGCTCATTGTTAACCTATCCATTGTTTAGTAGAATGTTATTTAGCCTCTATGTGTTTCTGTGTTTTGGGTTGTTTTCTTGTAATTGATTTCTAGTTTCATACCATCGTGGTTGGAAAAGATGCTTGAATAATTTTAATCATCTTAAATTTATTGAGACATGTTTTCTGGCCCAACATATGGTCTATCTTGGAAAATGTTTCATGTGCACATGAAAAAAAGATATATCCTGCTATTTTGGGGTAAATGCTCTAAAAATATCAATTAAATTCATTTGGTTAATGTGTCATTGAAGGCTGTTGCTTTTTTTGTTGATTTTTTGTTTCAAAAAAATATCTATGGATATTGATGGGGTATTAAAATCCCCTACTATGAATGTATTACTGTTAATCTCTCCCTTTCTGTTGGTTAATATTTGCTTTATATACTTAGGTGCTCCTATGTTGGATGCATAAATGTTTACAAGCATTATATCTTCTTGTTGGATTGATCCTTCTATCATTATGAAATGGCCTTTCCCACCCCCCTCTTATTACAGCCTTTATTTTAAAGTCTATTTAGTCTGATATAAGTATTGCTACCCCAGTTTTTTTTTTTTCATTTCCATTTGCATGAAATATCTTTTTCCATCCCTTTACTTTCAGTATGTGTGTGTCTCTGGATCTGAAGTGGATCTCTTGTAGGCAGCATGTGTATGGGTTTTGTTTTCTTGTCCGTTCGGCTACCTTATGTCTTTCAATTGGGGCTTTTAATCCATTTCTATTTAAAGTGATTATTAATAGGTACATAGTTATTGCCATTTTATTGTTCATATTTACATTTTCTCCTCCTCATTCTCCTCCTCCTTGTTCTCCTCCTTTTCCTCCTTCTCCTCCTCATCGTCCTCGTCCTCCTCCTTAACATTTCTGGTAATTCTGACTTGGTGATGATGAACTCCTTTAGCTTTTTCTTGTCTGGGAAACTCTTTATCTGTCCTTCAATTTTAAATGACCAACTTGCTGGGTAGAGTAATCTTGGTTGTAGGTCCTTGCTTTTCATCACTTTAAATATTTCCTGCTATTCCCTTCTGGCCTTTAAAGTTTCAGTTGAGAAATCAACTGACAGTCTTATGGGAGCTCCCTTGTAGGTAACTTAACTGCCATTCTCGATGCTTTTAAGATTCTCGTTTTGTCTTTAATCTTTGGCATTTTAATTATGATGTGTCTTGCTGTGGACTTTTTCGGTTCATCTTGTTAGGGACTCTCTGTGCTTCTTGGGTTTATGTGTCTATTTCCTTTGCTAGGTTAGGGAAGTTTTCAGTCATTATTTCTTCAAACCTTGTTCTCTCTGGTACCCTTATGATGTGAATGTTGTTAAGACTGATGTTGTCTTAGAGTTCCCTTAAGCTATGCTCATTATATAAATATTTTTTTCTTTTTGCTGTTCTTGATTGAATGTTTTCTGCTATATTGTCTTCCAAATTGCTGATTTGATTCTCCGCTTCATCTAATCAGTTGTTGATTCCCTTTAGTGCATTCTTGATTTCAGTTATTATGATCCTTCTGTAAAATATTGATTGAAATTAAGAATCTTAATGCAGAAGTAGATTATAGATAATATTTATGGAAAGAATGGTCTGTGGTGGTGACAGTGAAGTAAACTATCCTTCAAACCATCACCTTAGTTAATTCTCCTTTTCATTTTAGAGACTAAAGGGTAATGTCATTCTCCAGGGATGATGACAGTGGCAGTGGAGCAGGTAGCTCTCCCAGTATGGAAGGGGAGCAGGGTGGCATAGTACAATGGCAAGCTCTAGAGATATTGGTGAAGACTCTGCTCTGATGGTGTCATTGCGTATGCCCAGATGGCATCATCAACCCTGGAATCTTCTCCTCCCAAGTTCAAATCTCTGACTTCATGCTTCGAGCACCTAGTTCTGAAGTGTTCTCTGAAAGTCATAAACCATCCAGAATCAGAACCTATTTTACCACAAAAAGGTATACATGCAAATTCCTAAGAAAAGTGTTATGATCATTCTTTATTTTGAATTCTTAGAAAACAATTTATCCATAGGCAGAAAAAGAAGTAGGACATTAGAAATTCACAATTGTGTTAAAGTTACTCCTCCCTAAGTACAATACAGTACATTCATAAATGATTGTAGAATTTAGAATCTGGTTAATGAGTAAAAAGTACAGCATTTTCTATATACAGATAAAAGTATTTGGTAGCTTTTTGAAAATTATTTCAAGATCAGGAGGCGCCTGGCTATTTTTATCTCAGATGGCTCCTCAATTTTTTTTTTTTTTTACTGGAATGGATATACATATGGATAATATATAAATTTTAGATTATAGGTCACATTTTCCTGTTTCTTTGTACATCTAGTAATTTTTCATTGTGTGTTGAACATTAAAGATGATATGTTCAGGGGTATTGGATTATGTTATCTTCCTATAAAGAGTGTTGAGTTTTATTCTATCGAACAGTTTAATTATTAGTGGATTCTCTTTATCCTACCAGTTGGGTTGATGTTTTGCTCTTAGTCCAAGGGTCATTTTTATTTTAGAGCATGTTTTATTTTCAGAAGGCATGGCTTTCCCAGGTCTGAGTTGAATGCCTGCAGTGCTAGCAAAGTCTCTCTACTCTGAATGGGTAGGAATCTAACATGTCCCAGCCCTGAGTGGCCTGGGGACCTCTGTAGAGGTTGCAGCCCACAGTAGCACTTCTCTGCAGGGCCCATTAGAATTTGCTCTGCACTGATGCAGTCCTGCCTTCAGCCCAAGACCAACAGGTGTACCCACTCAGACTTCTGCCATCCCCTCTTCCTAGTACCTTTCCTGACAAATTCCAGCTGTTTCACCTGAACTGTAGTATCTGCTTCCACAAGTCAAGAGATCAGAGTTCTCTACTTGGATTCTGTCTCCCTATGCTGCAGTCTGGAGCGTGTCTCTGGGCTGAAAGCCAGGCTGACCTGGGGCATGTTTTATTTCCCTTTTCTCTAGGATTACCACCTTCTGCTTCCTATTGTCTAATGCTTGGAAACATTTGCTTTATATATTGAGTGCAGTTTTATAGTTATCTACAATGGAAGGCTAGGGCTAGTAGAAGTTACCCTGTGAGAGTTAGAAGCTGAAGTCTAAATTTTGGAAGAAGTGGTAGAGTTTGTAGAATAAGACCACTACAGTTCGATTCAGTACTTTGGTGTAAAGAATTTTTACAATATTTTGTACAGATTTATGGTCTTCTGTTTACATAAAATGATAGCCTCTTATAGTCTGAAGAAGATTTTCAGCTCTTGCTTTTAAAGATGAGAAAACTGACACCCAAAAGGGTAGAGATTTGTCAAGAGCTGGGGAATGACAGAACTAGTTTTGTTTGGTCCTCTTCATTTTTTAATATAGTACTTCCAATGGAAGACAGAATTGATAGTTCTCTCTTATCTTCTACATTCTTGTCAACTCTCATTGGGAGAAAGTAATGAAAACTAACTGGTAAGGGAGATTGAGAAATATAGTGTGCAGAGTCTCAGCTAGCCTTGGAATCACAAAGCAGTTCGGTGGTTCTTTAAAAAATTAAACCTAGGATTACCATATGCTACAGCAATTCCACTTCTGAGCATATACCCAAAAGCGTTAAAAGCGGAATCTTAAAGAGACATCTGTACACTCATGTTCATAGCGGCACTATTCACAATAGCCAAAGGGTGAAAGCAGTGCAACTGTCCAATGATGGATCAATGGACAAAATGTGGTTCTTATATACAGTAGAATATTATATAGTCTTAAAAAGAAAAGACACATTCTACAACATCATGAACCTTGAAGACTTTACGTTAAGTGAAATAAACTACACAAAAGGATAAGCTCCACTGATGTGAAGTGACTGGAGGTCTCAAATTCACAGAGATGGAAAGTAGTAGTATAGTGGTTTCCGAGAGCTGGGGAGAGGAGAATGGAGAGTTAGTGTTGAATGGGTACAGAGTTTCAGTTGGGGGTGATGAAAAAATTCTGGAGATGGCTGGTAAGGATGGTTGTACAACAATGTGGATGTAGTTGATGTCATTGAAAATGACAAAGACAGTAAATTTTGTTATGTATATTTTACCACAATAAGAAGAAAAATAACTACAGAGCAGATATTGGGGGAGGGACTTGGAGCCAAGAGACATTAATCAATAACAAGCATAATTGTTAATAGCTATAATTCTTATGTAAGCTTGCTGCAGTTTAAGATACAATCACTTCATGTAACCGTAGTAATATTAATTTGTTACATTTCCTAGTCTGACATTGTATTAAGCTGGGGAGCATTAGAGAATCAGAGCATACTACCTCATATATTGGGTAGTATTCTCAAGACATAAAAGGGGAAGCACAAAATCCTGCACGTGTCACTGCGTGTAAAAATGTGCCAGGCCCTATACATATTCTACAGAAATGACCCTGCTTTCTAGGTTTCTAATAGCAAACTTCATTTAAATACACAGGGTTAGAGTTATGCAAATATATCCATCCTATTGTTCAAAAATGTTTATTAAATACAAGAGAGAGCAAAATAAGCATTCCTTGTCCTCTGAGCACTTCTAGTCTTTCTTATTGGGTGAGGAGAATAATCTATTAGCAGAGATGGTATCCAGTGCTATGTGGATAAAGAAAGAGAGCTGGAAAGGGGCTAGAAAGGGTGTATGTGAATGGTGAAGCAATCTTAAAAAAGCAGGTGGGAAGACCTCACTGAATGATATTCTAGCAAAGACTCAGGGAAATGAGGGGATATTTGAGTGCAAAGTCCCGAATGCCCCTGGTTCATTTGAGGAACAGCAGGGAGGCCTGTGAAGCTAGAGCTATGGAGGGTGAGGGTAAAATGAGGTCCCCAGGTGGGTGTGGGGTAGCTCCTGGAGCCACTGGAAGGATTTTGGCTTTCATCTGAGTGAGATGGGAGCTACTTGGAGAGGGGCTAGAGATAGTTGTGCAGAGAATAGACAGGAGGCAGGGGTGGAAGCAGAGAGCCGCTAGGGACACAGCATGCTGGACCAGGGCAGGAGCAGAGATGGGGGAAGTGGTCAGATACTGGATCTATTTTGAAGGTAGAGGCAACAAGATTTATTCCCTGGATCAGAGGTGGGGATTAAGAAAGAAAGGCATTAAAGCTGACTGCAAGAATCCTGGCCAGTTAACTAGAATAGAGCTGCTGTTCCAGAGAAAGGGAACACTAGGGAGGATTTGGTTTGGGATATGTGACATTAGTGAGCATACTCAACATCTCAGTAGAGTGCAGGTGAGCAGCTAAAAATAGCAGATTGAGTTTGGAGGTTCACATCTAGATAGTGTTTCAGGCCTGGGGTAGGACGGGGTCATGGAGAGAAGGTGAGTAGCTGCAGAAAAGATGGAGCTTAAGGTCTGAGAGCCTCTTCTGGCTGACTCCATGAATACAGTAAGAGGGGCCTGAAGTGGGCATTCAAGCTTCAGGGCACGGGCAGTAGCTGAACCTCTCTGAATCTCTTTCCATTTATAAGGTGAGGACAGCAACGCCTGTCCCACCTGCTGTTGAGTTTAATGCAGTGATTCATGCAGGAGCTTCGCACCCTAGTGCCCAGTTCTTACCTCTCCCCTCCTAGTGCGAGAGATGCAGCAGGGCCCACACACCATCCAAACCCGCTGACCGAAAGCAATTCTATAAGATTACAAGGGGAGTGTTTTCCACCTGGCTTTGTTGTTCTCTTTCTGAGTCTTGCATTTTGTCACCCTCAAGAGGCTAAGTCATATTTTAGAGACGTTTTCCCTTAGTTGACTGCCTACACTCCCTTCCTCTTCCCCTTTTTAAAAAAGTAGCCAGAGTTTCTGTTCCAGTTTTGCAAGTGCCATTCTCACTTAGGTGCCAAGATAAACTGGCCAGAGGGTTAATGTGTTAATGGTGCTAGTGAGTATTTGATTAACCTTCTCAATCGCCTGCAGTCAGGAGCCACAGGACCCCCTCCCCAAAGTAGTTGCTGCCTAAAAACCTGCTGTTTTCCATGGGAGAGGAGGAAAGTGAGAAACCAGGAAACTGAAATATTTGAGAGCATCTAGTAAAAAGAGCAAAGATCATCTATGTGCTGTGAAGTGGTTTTCACATACAACTGATAAATCATGCTGTTCTTGAAATTAAGATGTTGGCATTGAACAAGCACAAATATAAACTAAATATGTGATTGTCTCATCCTGACTAACAACCCAATGGTCCTAACAATAGACCCACATAGTGAGAAGGGCTGTGGTGTGCTTGCTCTTGCTTTGGGTATGGTTGGGAATATTGTGAAACCTAGTCAATCAGCACAAGAAAAATAACTCAAAGGTGAAGTGCTTTTTGATAGTACTAAATACATTCTTCCAAAATACACAGATTTAATGAAAAAAGGAAAAATTTAGTGAAGATAACACCAACATTGAAAAACAAAGCCTGTTTCTAGGGAAGCAAAAATATTTTCCTTTTTAATAGAAGCAGAATATAACAATAAACTTTGAGAATTCCAATCATTGAACTCAAGAGTCAGAAGTTGAGTAAATTCTATTATTTTTGTAGAGTTAACAAATTAACTCTGAAGTCTCTTCTCGGCAAAGGTTACGAATGCTTAAGTAATAGATTTTGTAGCTCAAAATCTTGAATTTCCTAAATTACTTCTCTATAAAAGTCTTCTTGTTTTTCATTATTATTATTAAAGCAAAAAAAAAAAGTTTATGCCTCCCATAATTTCAGAAAGCATAGATAAAAACAAAAACCAAAAAAGACTGATGACCTCTCTCTTTCAATAGGGAGATTGACTATGGCCCTGAGATAATTTCAGTTATCATGTTGATATTTGTCCTTTGAGAATTTTTTCTGAGAATGTTTTCCATCACAAAATGGGATAATACTACAGATATAATGTGCATATGTGCTTTTTTTCACTCCAAAATACATCTTAGTGTGTTTTTAGGTCAGCGGTGTGTTGCCAAGTGCAGTACAGTACTAGGTCTTGTGCTGTAAACTAAGCACTATGCTTCTGGGCTGGTTTGTCACCATTAGCAAGATTGACAGGGTCCCTGTCACGAGAAAGCTGATAGTCTAGTGAGAAAGATACAGAAAACTGAAATATAACACGCAGTAATGCAGAAGAACAGGCATTTGTTAGAACCAGAGCTTGTTGGAAAGGGGTATTTAAGCTGAGACTTGAAAGGTGAGTCAGAATTAACCAGGCCAAGAGCAGAGGGAGGCTATTCCAGGCAGAAGGCACACTGGCACAAAGGAAAAAAAGCATTTGGGGTTCAGGAAACCAAATGGAGATCTATGTGGGTCATTGAATCAGGCAGTGGGTAACCACAGTGCAGAGTCAAGGTCAGATGTGAGATAAGCACCATAAAAGATGATTGAGAATTCAGATTCTACCCTAAGTGGACTGAGGAGCCATGAAAGGGTTTGAGCAAGAGAATGACAATCAGATCTGGGTCTGGCAAAGATTACTCTTACTGAAGTGTGGAGAAAGTCATGTCAGGGTCTTGGAGTGTGACAATGACATCAGGGAGAAGGCCTCTATAGATTTTGGAAAGTAGAAACAGAGAAACAAGGATGATTCAAGAAACATTGAGGAAGTTGATAAGAAAGGACTTTCATTGCATTTATAATGGGCATGGAGTTAGGCCCGCATGTCCCCCTATGAAAGGACTTGTCCCACTGCAGGAAGGGCCGTCAGCCACTCCTGACCACCTTCCCAAAGCTCTGCTCTATTGGGAAGCTCATATCAAGCAACTGACTGAGGTGGACCCACGAAGACCAACTGAACTGGGGGCAATAATCATAGACCATTTCAGCTCCTGCATTCCCTGTGGGCCCCATGAGGCCATTATTAGGCCTATGTCACAGCTCAACTCCTCTCTCTGTCCAGTCCTGCCTCCACCTTCTCCTCTACCCAGGAGCCCACTCCAAGGGCACCTGGGGTGGGTGGGGGGGAGGTAACTGAAGAACTATGTGTGGCTTCTGGGTTTCTGTTATCATGATTTATTGTGATTGAAAACTTGGATGGGAAAATCAGGGTTGGAGGGAGGGATGCGGGGCTTGTGAAATTGGGATGCTTATAGCTTATTCCTGTGGAGACACCAGTAGGTGAGTCAACTAGGTACTTGTTTTTGAGGTTGAGTCTGATTTGAAGCTGCATAATTACAGATGTATTTCTTACTATCTTTTCTTGGTATCTCTATACTCATGATATGCTGAAATAATTCCAGTTTCTTAAATACACTGTGCTCTCTCCTTTTTCCTCTGAGTCCTTATACATGCAATTGTCTCTTAACATTCTGGTATTACCAACAATGTTACTGTAAATGCTCTTCTGCATATAGAGTTTGCCCACATTTTAAATCATGTCTTTGAGATAGATTGATAAAAGTGGAATTGCCATGTCAAAAATTTCATATTATTAGAAGGTTTGATATTAATGGTGACAATTTATCCACTGGAAACAGTGTATCATTTTTGTGCTTATTTTTCAGCTCTGAATTATTTAACATTTGAATATAAAGCCTTAGCTACTCATTTTATTGTGGTAAAATATGTATAACATAATATTTACCATTTCAACAATATTAAGTGTACCATCATCACCACTGTCCATTTTCAGAATTTTTTTTTATCATCCCAAGCAGAAAATTTTTGCATATTCAGCAATAACTCCCCTTTCCCTCCTTCTCAATTATTTTGGAGAATGATTTGCATGTTTTTGGAAAGAATTTTGTGTTTAACTGCATCTTCATCCAGCAATAGGAATGTTAATTGACCCTTAAAAGCTTCTGATTTTGCATCAGGCCAATGATTGGAAACATGGGTGAATAGTTCTATCGTTATGCCAAGAAATGGAGCTTTGAGGAAATAATATTCAGGCCCACAGTCCCACAGCGCCATAGGATAAATGGTCCTGAGGGTTTTGTGGACCCAGAAGAGTATCCATTTGTCGCATTCAAGAGTTCCTCAGTCAATCTGAGGGATTTTTCATTCAGCAATATAAAATAAACAAAGACCAACGTGTTTAAGATTTTTGAAGCAGATGTGAGTTTTTCATATTTTTTTATGATAAGCACCAGAAAATGTGATTGAACTAGAAATAAATACAGAGGGATTCTCTTTATTTTTGCAGGTGAAATTCACACTCCTAAGCATCAATAAGGTGTAGCTTACCTAAGTGGTGGTGATTTTAAGAAAATCGTGAAGAAAAATTTAGTCTTTGAAATCATTTTCCAGAGAGAAAAGATTTATGTTGAATATTGTGTTATTTTTTTTTTTATATCCACAGCATCTTCTGCAGTGCTTTCATGAAAAGTCGGAATAATGCAAGGATGAGACAATAGGGAATCAAGAGGAGCATTTATTTGAACTTGATATAGATCCTGAGGTTAAGGTATGTCTGGAGACCCAGTTAAAACAATGGAAGTTTGCAGTTTTGCTAATTATTGGCTCTTGCCTATCTTTTACTGTTAGAACTACTAAGCAAAAAGCTATTGTCCTGAAACCCTGGTCATAACAGGAGGGAGAATTTATGGAGGATTAACTTTCTTTCATCTTTTTACCGTTTAAATAGGAGAACAAATCTAACAAACTGAATTAAAGGGAGGAGCCTTCTTAAAGACTTTGAAGTTTTTCTTTGCAAACAGAGTTGAATTGATTTGAGCCTTCCCCTTCAAAGTAAAAGCCCTACAAGCAAGTTTCCTTTATGCACTCCTTGTTCTTTGTGAATTAACAGAGGTTATACAGTAAAAAAAGGATCTCATAGGGAGTGGGAGTAAGCCAGCCCCTCTAGAATATTAATAAATGCCGATGAGCTCATAAAGTGACAGAACAATTTTTTCAATGATTGAAAAGTTTTCCTTCCAAACTCTGGAAGCGTTAAAACCTTGGGATACTGATAAGGTTAACAAGGAAAAAAAAAATCAAAATCGTAATATGACCCTGAGATGTTTACATGTCGATGCTATTTGAATTTAGCCAAATGTTGTCTGGTAACGGGGCTTTCTGTTTCATCCCCAGAAAAAAATAAACAACAAAAGCACATGTAAGATGTTTCAAAATAGCCAAAATTGATGTCTTATGTAAATTACCAGTTTTGAACATCACCCGACATTCAGGATACTTTCTCAATGAAGAGTGTGCCCTGCAGCAAGCTTACAACAGCCTTGGTTCTGCTGCCACCTCTGCCACTTACCAGCTCTTGTACTGGGCAAACGAAGGACTCCATTTCCTCATTTGTGCAATGGGGATATGAATGGGGAGTAATCCTGGAAGCTGCGCTGGGGTGGTGGCATGAGATTACAGAAGACATCCACTTTATGTGCATTTGACACACTTTGCACACATTTTAGTTCCCTCAGAAGAACAAGAGAATATTTGGATTAAATGAAGCCCCGTATGTAAGTAGTCCAGCTCACATGTATAGGATGACATTGGAAGTGCTCTTACCCAGGAAGTTACTGGCCTGAGTCTGCTGTCAGCATAGTAAAAGGACCTGTTTGGGCTCACTTTCTCTCATGGTAAAAGGAGGGGTGTCAGACCCAGACCTCTTTCCAGACGCCAATATTTGAATCTTGAAAAGCATGCAGTTGCTTACTTGTAGTTGGGGTCTGAAGAGCAGGAAAAGATCGGGAGCTCTTTCTGTTGGCTGGGGTCAGAAAGAAATCCGACGTACAGGAGAGGGCAAACATCTCCTACGCCACTGCTTACAGCCACAGTCTCCTTGTGTGCTCTAGAGGTTGGATGCCCTACGCACAGGATCTCATGCAGGCTGGGTGAACTGAGACAGCAATCGCTCTTCCTAAGCTTGGGCACATCACTCCTAGGTCCTTCAGTGGGTAAGGCTTTTGTTCTCCAGACGTTTTTCTCACATTTATCATCCTCCCTCTTCCTCTATGTGTATGTATGCATGTAAAATTTTAGTTCAACGCCCTTTTGCTCTAATATTGATAAGATGCTATAGGAATTTAATTCTTGTTTTTGTCAATTAGCTTATGGTAAATTGGTTTCTTATAGTCGTTTTGCTGCAGTTTCAAGAAACTGCCAGCAATGTTAAGTGAGGACTTGCTACATTCATGGACTGTTGTTTGTGAATTTACATACTTGCTAAAATTTCTTTGTAACCCAAGATCTATACTTGCTGTACTTTCCCAGTCCTTCGTCAGCGGAGGTGGCACAAGGTAATGCTCTGTCTTCTTGTTTCAGCCCTCAAATTGTAAACAAGCGGCCTTTTCTTGCTCTATTTAATGCCATATTTTTGCATTTCTGTTGGTGATTCCACGGTTTAAAATGGCCTGTAGGCATTGGGCTGCACAGTAGTGTTCTTAAGCACATGAAGGTTCGCTGTGCTTTAAGGGGCAGATGTGTTAGAGAAGCTTTGTTCAGGCATGAGTTTCTGTGCTGTTGCCATGAGTTCAGGTTAATCAATCAATAATATATATGAAATAAGGGGTCTTCAAATAGAAATGCACAAAAACAAGATTGCATATTGATCAATTGATGAAAATGTTGTGATCACGGACTCACAAGAGCCTAACTGTATTTCCCCTAAGAGCAATTACAGTATCCATTGATTCAGTGTTCGCAGTGATTTTTTAGAACCCAACTACTGCAAATAATAAGGATCGACATGTGTGTGTACACACGCACTTATGTACCTAACACACACACATAAAACTACCTTCAAGGAAAATAAATCTAATCGAGAAGGTAAAGTACAAAAATAAATAAAGGCAATATGGATGGAAGCATTTGAGTGACGACTTAAAGAGACCACTAAAACAAATTGGCAGCTGAATGGAGAATGAGTTAATCTTGAACTCTTGGTGATTTCTTTTCCTGCCACTGGAATGGAGCAATGACACCCACCGCCTGGTTGGTTTCTGCTTATTTTTCCGTGCAAACAAAGCTATATTCAAAATAAAGATAAACATATTCATGCTAATTTTATATAAGACTCTTCCTTGTAATTTCCCTCATTTTCCTCGTGCAGCAAAGAGTTTGTTTCTTTCATCTCTCTCTGTCATCTAGGCAGTGCAATTAAAACTGTTACTTAATGTCTTTTGTGCTGGTTTTTGTTCCCTGAAAGTGACAGATTGTTCTGTTAGTAATCTACATCTAATTTGTATCTCTGCCAAGTCTCAATTCTTGTTTTTCCGATTTAGCAATGGACCAAAGTGTTCAAGTGGAAAGTTTAAAGCCAAAGTTTATAATTATCAGATGAAGTTAACTTAAAATGATCGTTTTTGGAGGAGAGAGGCTGGCATCAATTTGACTTTCCTATCATTTAACATATCAAGTGCTTGAAACTTCTGAAATTCTGGCAGAATTTCTGTCAAGGGCCAGTGTTTCCCAACTTCTTTCTTAATTTTCATGCCTGAGACCTGCAGAGGAGAGTCTGAAGCTAAGATACTAGGACACATTGAGTCCATTAATTCACAGTGTCTTGAACCTGATCATGGACCCAGACTTTGTTCATGGGATATACTCTAACTTGTTTATTCTTTTCCCTTTCTTCTTCTTCCTCCATATGTGGTACTGATGCTCCTTCTTCAGAAGCACATCTTACTTCCCCCTCTCCCTTCATCTCTCTCTCTTCTCTGAGTGCATTGATTAATCCAGCACCTTTATCCTGGAATAATGAACTCAAAACTTTCCTTCTGGTTTTCTTCGTAAGTCCAGTTTCTCTACTCAGACACCTCAGCCCTTTCCGATCAATGCCCAAAGTCATTTTTCTAGGTGAGAGTCCATCTTTATCTAGAGCTTTAAGTAGGGCACTTGTCCTGCCAGGCCCATAGGCAGTAGAATGAGAATTTAGATCAGCTTATCTAAGTTTGGTTATTGTTAAGTGCCCTTGGCCTCAGTTGCCATGACTGAGAAGAGGAAGTCCATCAGCCACAGGACAATGAACAGGTGGCCTTGGCAAGAGCAACCTACACAATTGTATATTTTCTTTGTGGTTAGCTGCCATTATGTGAATTCAGTGTTATAACAGTGGACTGATCTAGTTACTCTAAAAAGGACCAAAATCTATAAAAATAGTCTATAGGACCAAAAAAAAAAAAAAAAGAGAGAGAGAGAGAGAAATTCTTACATGTATAAGGATTAAAAGTGCTAAATCTAGACATCACGCTTTACCACTAAAGTCATTAACAACTATTATACTAGAAGTAGGACCATAACTTAGGCCTACTAACTTCTAGTTTCCAACGTTACTTAATCGATGACTGGTGAATGTATATTTGAGTTTCATCATTAAATTTAACCTTCTTTTGTAAATTAGTGTAATTACTTGTTTTGTGATTTTTTTCAGTTTCCTTGAAAAAAGATGTTTTTAATAGCTCTATCAAGGTACAATTGACTTACAATAACTGTACATATTAAAATCATACAAATCGATGAATTTTGACATATGAGTATATTCATGAAACTGTCACCACAAAGCAATTAAATGAACATATCCATCATTTGTTTCTTGAGCCCTTTTGCAATCCCTGTATCTCATCTCTTTTTAATTTTTCCTTGCTTCCCTCCCCCATATTTGGCAGCCATTGATTTGTTTTCTGTCATCATAGATTAGTTCATGTTTTCTAGAATTTTATCTAAATGAAAATGTCCATTTTTCTATTGTTTCTGGTTGGAGGGTAGATCGTGTCCCTGTTACTCTGTCTTGACTGGAAGGAAGATTCTTAACATCTACCCATACATGTTTTTCTGGTAGTTTCTCACAATCACATAACCCTAGCTGTCATATCTTTTTTTTTTTTTCCTTCAAATTCAAATCCTTAGACCTTAATTTTCTTACTTTGGCTTTTGAAAGTTAGTTTTGCTTAATGAAGACTTTTTATCATATGTTTTCTTTTCTTATCTTGGTTTGTTGACTTTGGCTACTGCATCTTCAAAAATTTTACAGTACCTAAATGATATTCATAAACTTTAGTTTAGCAATCAGGATACCCAAAAGGATTAAGAGAACAAATAAGAGGGATGGATGGAGACTGAGTATACCATTTCATTTTTTATTCTAGGTAGTTTTACTTTTGGTGTCCTTAAAAGTAAGCTGGTATAAAAGAAGACAATTGATAAAATGAGTTTTATCAGAGTTAAAATTTTTTATTCTTCTAAAGAATAAAAGTTAAGACAATAATAAGGCAAGACATGGATTGGGAGAAAATATTTATAACATACAACTTAATATAACTTATGTAAGTTAATAAAAATTCAAACAAACGCTTCAAAAAAGAAAATATGCAAGTGGCCACAAAGCACATAAAAAATGCTCATCATCCATAGTCACCAGGAAAATGAGAATTCAATACAGTGATACCATGGCATATCCTCTAGAATGGCTATTATTAAAAGAACTGACAATGCCATATGTTAAATAAGATATAGAGGAACTTGAACTCTCTTCATACATTGCTGGTGGAAATACAAAATTGTGTAGCTGCCTTGGAAAACATAATGTATGGTTTAATTTACATAAAATCCTAGAAGTGGCAATAAAGTATTGTGACACGAGGCAGAGCAGGCTGTGTTGGTAATTATACAACTGTATGCAATTGCCAAAATTCATCAAACTTTACAGTAAAAAGAAAGAAAACATTTATTCCATGTAAACTATACCTCAATAAATCTTGGAGGAGGGGAAGTAAACTGGTGATATTTACATTAGAAAATATGGTGTAACTACTTTCTATAATAAATGGTGTAGCAATGCAACTTCCAACCTGCCATCTAATTTGATTTTTAGGCTTCTTTGCATCATTTTTATGTCTTTTTAAAAACATGTTTTAAAGAAAATAACATGAATCTTTGAAGTACTTTCAGTTTTTCATGAAAAGTCCAATAAAAATATTATATAAATGTCTATGATCATGCTGTAAATCCACACCAACTTGCAAATATGTGATTAACAATTAAGGCTGGGAAACGAAGACAAGTATTGACTCCATATATTTTACTCCCTTTGCTTTAAAAATATGTTGGACTATGACTGCATTTCTTGTATGAAGCACTGAAAACACACTGAAAGAAAGAACGCTACTAAAAATATGTACTTTCCTCATGAGTAATATTAAAATCAAAGCCTAATGTGACAGCTTAAATAATGTTAATCCAATAATAAATTGTGGTGTGTTCAGTAGTGACCTGTTTCCTTTGGGTGTTTGAAACCTGAGGTTCACTTTGAGTTTTTGAGCTGAAATATCCGTGAATGGAAATATTACCAGAATAATGCTTTAAGCAGTAAGACCATGGAAGTGTGTACAGAAAGAGGGACCCAAATTGCAAATCTGAGTGGACAGAGAGTTTTCCAAAACACAATTTCTGGAAAATCCCTTGCATTTCTAATCTACAGTGTGGTGCATTATGTAGAGCTTAGAAATCTGCCATCTAGTAACAGTATATCCTTGGAAACAGAGGACGTATACTGCATTTGAAAGTGTATTCCAAGAGTCTCTTGGGTCCTGTAAAAATCAGAAGGTGAACTAGACACGTTCATTTATTTGTCTTTCAAAAAGATACTAATCACTACACTAAGAGTTGAGGAATCAATGGTGGACAATGTAGGTGTGATAATATCCTTACAGAACTTATAGTCTAGTGGCAGTAAATGCAAGTAACATGCAATTAACTAGGCAAATAAAATAATGTGTTGAAGGGAGTGTAAGGAAAGATCTATGGTGTCTAAGTGGATTGGTGGGTGGGAGGGAAGCTTGTTGCAGGAAATGATATCGATCCTAAGATCAGGTAAGAAAAATCAATGCTTTTAATGAAGAGGGAAAATATTGGGGTAGGGGCCAGGGAGGCAGGGCTATCCTCCCAGACTACGCAAGAGAGAGTATCTCCTAACAGGGGATGTAAAAGGAGTGAAGACTGGAGGCTGTGAGCTGAGTGTCGGGGATGGAGAGTCTTGGAAGTGGGGTGGAGCAAGCGGTAGCTCAGATCCTATCAGAAAGTATCTGCTGAAGCTGGGGCTTTTGGCAGCTCTCATGTGCAGGTGCTTTCAGCCTGAGCAGTGGCTGCCCCATGAGGCAACTACTCAGTGCAGAAAGGCGGCGACCTGGGCCAGCTTATGGGGACCAGTATGAAATGTGACCCGTGCTCTCTATAACTCCCATTTGGCAACGCTTGTATTCTTATTTAAACCCAATGAGCCAGATGTTCCTTTAACAATATTCTGACTAGTTCCAAAATAATGAACACAGAGCCCATTCTACTGAGTCAGCGAAATTTTCTATTACTGCTCGAATTCAGCAGTCTTTCACTTTTCTCTCTGAAAACATGGTAGATAGAGATATTTTCCTACCTTTACTGGATCCTTTACTGTATTTCCTTTCTCTTCAGATTTCTCTGCTGTACAATTATAAGAAAAGTATATACAAAAGAAATAAGAGAAACATTCTAACAGCATTTTGCATTTCCTGTGGTAGGTCAATAGGATGCTTTTGAATGTATAAACTTTGACCTCATGCAATAAAAGATGAGCATCTCTAAATGAAGATGTGACCAGGCCTACCTGCCTGGCTCGCTTACTTCTTCAGGGACAGGTAACATACATGCTGGATCTGGACAGATGCCAGTGATTTTTTGTTGTTGTTTTTTGACCTCCAAGGTGATTGCTTTTTTCATTTTGAATCCCGTATATATTTTTTAAAACCTAGTTTTCTATTTTTTAAAACACTTAAATTGTAAAATAGAACATAAATATTAAAAGTACAAAAACATCCACATGCAGTTTGTACAACGGTCATAAAAACAGCACCCAGGTTGAGACAGAGAACATTGTTGGTTCCCCAGCACCCTAATGCAGACGGGTAAAGACTAGACCATATAGTGCTTGTTTATATATATATATATATATATATATATATATATATATATATATATAATTTTTACTATCTATGGTTGTAGCCTTAAATATTATGGTTTAGTCTGGCCTTTTTGTAATTTAAATACATGAAATTATTATGTATGTATTCATTCATGTCTTTGCTTCTTTTGCTCACTCTAGGTTAGTAGAATTCATCCATGCTGCAAGTAGCTATGGCTGTTCATTTTCATTGCTATACACTATTCTATTGTATAACACACCACTATTTATTCATCTGCTCCAGAACTGATGGTATTTGGTTGTTTCCAATTTTTAATTATTGTAAACAAGGCTGTGATGAACACTTATATATGGCCCTATGCAAGACTTTCTTTAAACTGTATCTGTAGGATGTCATCGATGGGTCACCTCGTGTGCATATATCCTACCTACATGATAGCACCAAACTTTTTTTCCAAAGAGGCTTTACCGACCTATACTCCTACCAATTATCAATATTCATTAATCACTACTGTGTGATTTAGGTCTTGAGGGAAAAAACAATGAACAAAACAAACAAAATCCCTGTCCTCATTACATTTACATTCTAGTGGATGGTGACATATAAGAAACAATAAGATATTTCAACTGGTAAGTAAAAATATGGAACAATAACACATAACAAGGGAATAGAGAGGAGAATGGGATACTCCTTTAAACATGGTGATTGTTGTAAACTCTGCCTTTCTGCGGTGGTCAAGGTCACACTTAAAGAGTTATGCCTTTATGTTTTAATTTATATTCCCTTTATTACTGAACACATGGTTACATTTTCATATATTTTCTTGGCTATGCGAAGTTTCCATTCGAGTCTTTTGTCCATTTTTGTGTCTTCCCTTATTTCCTTATTGAGCTTTTAGGAGTGTTTCGCTTTATTAAACTTTTGATGAACAGGTTAAAATTACGTAGTCAGAGTTTTCAATTTTTTCTTCATATAGTTGTGCCTCTTGTTGAGTTTTTCTCTGACTTGGTTTCCTTTTTGCAATCCCAGTGCTGGATGTACCAGCTCTGTCCAGTAGGTGGCACACACTCGAATGTCAGTCCGTGGGCTTATAAGGATAGGCCTGAACCCCTATACCTTTGATGAGTATTTTCTCAGGGAAAATGTCTAATGGCATATTCTTGCTTTCTGAGCTATCGTTTGATTAGCGCGCTGCATGCCGTATCTGGCATCCGAGCCATGGTGGATGCTGCCCTTCACCTAGAAACACAACTTACAACTTCCCTACTCTTCTGCTGCTTTTCTTCTTTCCTCCTTTGGGAAATGCCCGGCCACCTGGCGTCTCTCTTAGTCCCACCTTGACGGTGAGTTCGGCTTAGGACCCTCTCATCAGTCTTCCTGTTGCACCCATTCTATACCATTATCACTGTCCTATTACAATGTATACAAAGTATTAGTATCTTAAAAAAGGAGTAAACGTATTAATATTCCATACTGTATACTCCATGAGGACCAGGGCAGCAGACCCATCTCTGGGACTCAACACCCAGCACAATGCTTATCATATGATGGACACCCAATAAATGCTTGTTGATCTGGAAATTAACTCTGAAAGCATTGCCAGTTATAGGCCTAATGAGTTCTGCTGGCTAACTGCATTTTAGACATATCTGTAGATTCATTAAGGTGAGAACTTTCTCTTACTACTGTTAACTAATACTAAGATTTCTTTCCCTGAAAACAGATGCTGGTAATGGGTTGAGGGTGGATGAGAGAAAAAGGGGACACTTGGAGATCAGCTATGATAACCAGAGGCACCCACAGTCAGCTGTGGATACTAGATAAAAAACTACAACCAAACCTACCAAACCTTCATAAGCATCTCTGCACCATGTCCCAGAAGAAACAATTACTTCACGTTTTTGGGAGATTTACAATGCGTGGCAAAGGCTAAGATTGAGCGCGTGTGAAGTCTGGATGAATTTGAAGCAGGCACCGTGTGGATTTTGTGCTATTTATGCTGTTTATCTTTTAAAAATAGGGCAGTGGTTACACAGCTGAAGCCCTGAGCCTGCCCAGCTCCCTGCACGACTCTGCCCGCTCTCAAGCTTGACAGCACTTCCTTCCTGACCTCGAGTAGCTTCCTGCTCTGGCCTTATCGCGCACAAAACTTGACACTGCACTGGAATGCACTTAAAGCCCATACATGGAAATCTCTTGCTTTCTACATTTACAAATCACTATCATCTACAAAATGCTTTCTTTATTTCAAGACTTACACCTTCTTTAGCATAAAATTAATACAATTTCAAAAGGACAAAGAAGAAAAAAAACACTTTTCATCTTCATCCCTTGTTTTCACCTGAAATTTTAATCTTTTTGTTTTATGAGCCAAGGAAATAAATAAAAAGCATGACATATATGTACACAGTAGCAAGAGAGAGGTGGCGGGAAGCTCCATTGTTTATAGGGACTTTGGGAAATGGCTCTCACGTAGAGTGAATTATACAATTCACTTTATCCGATAGTCTTCGTTTTATTACGTCTCCACATTAACGAGGAAGGGTGGGCAGTTTGGTTGTGAACACTGTTATATAAAAACAAGAAATCTCTTAGTACTGTAAGCATGTCAATCACTACGAAAGCTTTTTTGTTTCCCATCATCTGAGATCTCCTGATGTACTTGTTTCTCGCTCTCATAAAGTATCAGAGTAGATAAGAGATAATCCTCACATTGAAAATTAAAATTTAGAATGCCAAATCCATCAAAGATAAATGGTGCTCACAAAAATTTAGGAAATTAATTTTCTGAGTTATTTAATATTGATGAAGATAGTGTAACAGAAAAAGTTTCAGGGAAATGGAGCACAAACTGCTCAGCTTTGCAATGCATTAAATTAAAAATTACTTTGAAAATAATTTAAAATTTAGTATGATGCTGATCTGGAAATTTCAAGGGGTTAATGGAGGAGAAAAGTTGCTTAAAGGAGGTTCCTGGGAGTGTCTTGGCTTTCTAAATTTAATTGCTCTTCATGAGCTCATCAACCTTCTTAAGATATTATGATCTTTTACCCAGGCTGGGGGAATTTCCTCAGATGTGATTAAAGAGTGGGCTGGGCCATGTCTTCAGAAGTCAGAATACTTAATATTGGAAGCATGAACAATCTTGGAGCGTTTCCCAATTTTATTTCAGAGGAATTCCCCCTTGAAGAACAACTCCCACATAGAAGGTGGGGGATAGAGGAAGCCTTTTGAAATGCATTTATTTTTTATTTTGCAAGTCGAAGAGTCTCCTCTACCTCTTTAGAAACTGCTTAAATAAAAGTCAGAGGAAACAGTTTGAAATCTTTTCTTAGAATGAGTAAATGAAACAAGTGAAGAGTATTTAAAAATACTTATTAAACGTGCACGATCTGAGTTATTTTTTCCAATATATAGGACGTCAATTATTTGAGGAAGGCTGGCGGATCCCATGGGTGAGGGTAATTTGGGTTTTTCATCGATTCCTAAAGAACGAGACAGCTTTCATAAAGCTACTACGTGTGAGTATGAACTCCTCTGTGACACGCGATGAAAAAGTAGAAGTGATTAACAGAGGAGGATAGAGGGCTGACTGAGGGTTGGAGAGTGAGGAAGGGCTTCTTGGAGGCGGAGACAGTATTTAAGCTGCTGCTATATAGAAGAGGAGCTGCCCGCCTGGTGGAGAGGAGGTATGGCTGGCATCAGAGGACTGCTTGTTCTAAACTCCCGTCTAATGCTTCTTCGAGGGCAGGGGTAGTGAGAGGGGAACTCAGAGAGGTAGGCAGGCACTGGATCATGCAAAGCCTCCTAGGTCACGGTAAGAGTTCTGGATTTGTAAAGACAAATATACATAACATATAATTTACCATTTTAACCATTGTTAAGTGTACAGTTCAGTGTCATTAAATACATTCACATTGCAGTGCAACCATCACCACCATTCATCTTCAAAACTTTTTTCATCTTTCGAAGCTCAAACTCTAAACCCGTTAAACAACAAGTTCCCATTCCCTCTCCTCACTGCCCCAGGCAATCACCATTGTACTTTCTGTTTCTATTCATTTGACTCTTCTAATATAAGTCATGTAAGTGGAATCATAAAGTATTTGTCCTTCTGTGACTGGTTTATTTCACTTAGCATTATGTCCTTCAGATTCATTCATGTTCTTGCAAATGTCAGGATTTACTTTTTTTTTTTTAAGGCTGAATAATATTTTATTGTATGCATATACTACATTTTCTTTATTCATTTTATTTTATTGTATGTATATACTACATTTTCTTTATTCATTTCTCAGTGAACATTTGGCTATTGGGAATAATGCTGCTATGAACAACGTACAGTGCAATGCTGTAAAACCTATACAGCAGTGTTCAAATATCTGTTTCAGTCTCGGCCTTCAATGCTTCTGGGTATACGCCCAGAAGTGAAATTTTTGATCACATGGTAATTTTCTTTTTTAATATTTTGAGCAACTGCAATTCTGTTTTCCACAGCAGCTGCATACTTTACATTCTCACCAGCAATGAAGAAGGGTTCTTTCTGCTTGTTCCCCATCCTTGCCAACACTTGTTATTTTCTTTAAAAAAAAAAAAAAATCACTCTAATAGACGTGAAGAAGAGTTTGGAATTCATTGAATGATTTTAAAGGTAGTAACACAATCCTCTTTAAATAAAAAAAGAAACAATCATTTTTACTGCTTGATGGAGAATGGATTAAAGGGGAGAAGGAGGTAGCAACTGAGAAGATTAATTCTGAGAATATTTTGGTGTCTAGGAAAAAGATCATGGTGGCATGGACAGGGGTAGCAATTTTGAAGAAGAAAGGTATGCAGATTCGAGCTATACTTTAGAAGTAAAATTTATTGGTCTTGAAGATGAATTAGATGTGGGAGTGGCTGAGAGGAGAGGAAATT
The DNA here is from genome assembly GCF_014176215.1 of Rousettus aegyptiacus. Lineage (NCBI taxonomy): Eukaryota > Metazoa > Chordata > Mammalia > Chiroptera > Pteropodidae > Rousettus > Rousettus aegyptiacus. The sequence goes on along the minus strand of NW_023416290.1, from coordinate 19,227,330 downwards.
AATAAAGTATTGAGGTTTTTGGAATAAACAACTGGGTGGGTGTTGGCACTATTTTCAGAGATGAGGAAGACTAAGTGTGTGTGGGGTTGGAGGGCTGAGTACCAGGACTGGAAGACAAATGCTCATGAAATATTCAATAAAAGTATCAAGAGACAGAAAATTGGATCTATAACATGGATACTGGGGAAACTGATTCAGAAAACACAGGAAAGCTAAGTAAGTAACTTAAGGTCACACAGCACAGAAGACAAGTGACAGAGTCGAGAAGCAAGCCCAGGACTGTGTGACCTGGTCTTATCCATGCTGTGTCACTGCCTTCCAGGCAGAGCAGATCAAGCTCCAGGAATCTGGGCCAGTGACAGCATTTATTTATTTTGGAAAATCTCTAGTTTAAAAAGGGAGACATCACAGTAGTAATAAGCATGAAGTTTAAAAGCAAACTTTGCATAGTTTTTGCGAATAAATAAAGCAATGTATTTGAAACATGATAGACAACAAAAGAGCATTTCTTAAAATCGTATTTACAGAGTTGAGTTTAATAAATCCTACTGCCTATTACTGGGAAGCAAAGAATATATTTAATCTTATCCAAAGGACTTTGGAGTCAAGGGTGGTGTTTTAACAATGCTGCACAAGAATGCCCGATTCTAGTATTGCATCGCATACTCGATGCAGAGACATTTGTACAGGTGAAGGGATGCTAACAGAATAATAATGATGGACCATCAAGGAAGAGTGATTATAGCCTATAGGTTAAGGACAGAGGTTATAAAATTAGACAGAAATGAATTTGAACCTCATACTAGCTGTGTGTCCTTGGGCTAGTTATTTAACCTGTTTTACTTTCAGTTTCATCATCTATAAGAGAAAATAACATGATACCTAGATCTAAGGGGCATTCTGAGGATTAGATTAGATGATGCACATGAAGGACTTAGCAAAGATTAGTTATTTTTTTTTAAATAACTTTGTTCCTAAATGTCCAGTTTTTGTGACAAGTCAGTAACTTTTCATCCATTGCTTTTCCATAGGTTTAAATATACATTTAGAACAAATTAGGAAAGCACTATATTTTTTTCTACATATATTTCCCATATAATTAATGACTTCTCAAGAATCAGCTAATAACTTTATAAGCTTAAACATGTGGGATGCTTTAGTAAGGACAGATAGCATGTTTTCTGAAATCCTCCTTTTGGGGGTTGGAGAAGTATAGCAAAAAAGCACTGGATTTGCTACCCCAGTGGGGTAGACCTTAGTTTGATGCCCACAGTTTCTTCTAGGTAGCTGTGTGACCCTAGGGACATTACTTAACTTCCCTGCATCAATTTCTTCATTGGTAAAATGAGGATGATAATTCCTCTCTCATGGGATTTTGTGGGGCATGTAAATTGGTCAGTTACCGCTAGGTTCATCTTAGGCTATTTATAAATGGTACGTATTAATAATGATAACTATGTTTTTTTTTTCCCTTTTCTGTTTTCCTCTTGTACTGTACAACACACTTTTCTACCAGGTAAAAGGATACAGAAAAAAAACATTACTGAACAGTGGCTATCAAAGGTCCCATAGAATCTTTGAGAAATCAGGGATGTCATTCTTCCTATTGAGTTCACTTCCTAAAATAACTCCTTGATCACCTATAACCCTCCTCGCTAGAAGTTACCGATGGAAATGAGTGAGGAGTTCAGCTTGTTTCTTACAGCACTTGTCTGGTTGCTTTTTTGGCTTTCAGCGTTTCAGCTGGTTTGCTTGTGAAAGATGATCACGGCGAGGTTTTCTCACCGCTCCTGAGAGGTCACGTCACACTGTACAAGACTCCCTGGTGAAAGGCATGGATGTTCTTTTGCTCAATTGAAAGCAGCTTAACCTTTTCTGACTCTCTCTTCCCGGGGTCCCAGAGCAGTGCCTGGCTTCTTAAATTAAAGGGCAGAGGAACATAAAGCAGAAATCGGCGTGGTTTGGGGGCTGATGCCGTTCAGGGAGTCTGCGAGAGAAACGTTAACGCTGCCTTGCAGGGTCAGTGGCTGAGGGAGTAGGAACTGGTCTGAGAAGAAATGACCGAACGATCATCAGGTGGTTAGAAGTACAGACTGAGAAGCTTGTGGAAGGTTCCAGAATTGTGATATATCCTGGAGTCAGATGCATTGAGATGGAAGGTAGACAGGAGGGAGGTTGACTCACCCAGGAGGGAGCCCAGTGCAGGCAGAGAAAACTGTGGACTGACTACATTATGGAGTAGGAGAAGAAAAAGGGGCCAATGGCTCTAGCACAAAGGAGTTCTCAGGATGTAGAAATCCTGCACCTCAAGATGTGAAAGAGGGTCTCTGCTTACCACACCCAAGAGAGGCCAGCCAGGAAGGCACCAGGAGGTTAGGGATGGAGGGCAGGTCGTTGTGGCAGCTTCCAGGAAATGGCAACTCTTAAAGTACCCATTTCAGAGACCGATGGAGAAGTTTCATTCTCACATTAAAAAGAGAGGGGTTGTTAACTCGGGGGGTCAGTGAGGTTAAGGAAGCCCTTAGAATAGTCTTCTGGGAAAGGTCTGCTGCATAGTAAATTTGATAATTATCTTTTTTTGAAAATTGCCTCAAATTTAGGCACTGTTTTGAGAGATTATATAAATACAGAGTTTTTATAAATGGCAGAGATAGACACAGCACCGCTTATACCAAAAAGGTTTCAACACTAAAATGTTTTTAAAAACAATGTTCAGTTTTCTCCTGTATTTGAACTTGACCCAACACACCTGAACAAAGGGCTTTTCCACTGTTTTAAACCAACTTTTCAGGTCTTTTTTTTAAAATAAATATATTTACTATCTTGAAACTTATTTTAGTTTTCATTTAAAAAAATAAAATTTAAATGTGTTTACTGAGTTTGCAGTGTGGGTCTTAATTTTGCTGTATCAGGTGAGTGTTAGCTTTCCCTCATACTAATAATTGATCCTAAAACACTTTTTAATTACCTCGAAATGAGTAAGGTCCCAGGCTAGAGGTCCAGAGTCTTGCTATAATTTAGTCCCCTCCCTTTCAGAAAATGACACATTATGGAAACTATTAGTTCTTAGGAGGGGAGTTGTTATTTCCAAGATTGAAGAAGAGATATATTGTTTCAAAAGATTCACCTCTTTCCCTTTTATCTATCCTTGTTTATATAGATGGTAAGGTTCATATAAGGAAACCTAGCCTCACAGCACTTGCCTTTTGAGGGTGTTTGTAATGTTGATGTGTGCCAAAATGCCTGAGTTTATTAATATGCACTACACATTGTGTTTATTTCTGTTTCATCAAAGTTTTGCCAGATTATGGCCTGTCTGTGCCTGATAGTGGCTGTGTTTGTGTATGAGCACAGGGTCATCTGATAAGGAATTGTCGCATCATGCGATTAAGTGATGTTTAAAATGGGTTTAAGCCAGAAGAGTTTGACTCCCAGCGTGCTTTTAGAAGGTCTGATCAACAAAAGAAAGTTCAAGGTATCTTGGAAGAGGTCATTGATTACAACCAGTGTCTTGATCATTTTGGACTTGTTCCTTCCTGCAGAGACACAATTAAAATAATGTTGTACAGTAGAAATGTTTTATTGTTGGAGGAAGGATGATTTTTTTCAAAGGTAAATTAATATAAAATTTATCTTCTGCTGAGAAAGATAACAAATAGTTTTAGAAGCTAACTGAATGAGTTGCAGAAGAGTTGATGCTTTCTTACATGCGTCTGCTTCCAAATGCTATTTTTTCTGATGATATTCCCTGCCATACCCAAGGCGACAAGGGCAGGCCGTGAGCATTGTGGGAGCAAGGATGCTGCTTCATTCACTTTTGTATCCTTGGTACAGTTTTGTGGTACATAGTAAGTGTTTCATAAATTTCTGTTGAGAGACTAGATGAACACTGTAAACAAATCTGGTTACTAGGCAGGAATAGTAACTAAAATGTAAACTTTGACTTGTAATATTTATAACTACATTTTTCTATTGATATCTAATCTCTGATTTATCATGCTCTAATCAGCTAAAAAACTGAATGAATCTGGAAAGTATTGGAAAAAAATTTTGTCTGATAGCTAAAGTTTGAGACCAAAGTCATCCTCATCACTATTGGTTTTGCGCTATTCCAAAATTAACATTTTTCCTTATTATTTTTTTTTGACATTGGGTTCTTCTCCTTGATACTATGGGCATATCACCTTGTTCTAAGTCCTTTGAAACTTAAGAAAATGTGCAAAAGAAATGAATATGTGTTCTCTTCCGTAAAGTCTGGTAATTTTAGTAATCCATTGCCCTACAAGATACAAGGCAACTCTGCTTCCTCTGTAGTCTGTTTTTCCTCCTTTCTTTCAAAATAACCTGCCATCTTTCCAAAATAAACATGAAGGGGAAATACATTAGTGGGTATGTAATCACCCAGTTATCTGGAGCAGCATGCCTCTAAAAAAATAGTAAAAATAATACAGTCATCAGAAATTCATTCTGGTTTTACAAAATTTGTTAGTGTTCTTGTCTTTTCCTCATAAGGTTTTTGAAAAGAAACATCTATATTCATGTAAAAAGTTTCCCAAAGTGAATATTATTAAATAGCTATTTGCCTAGAACTAATTACCTCTTAGATTTCTAAGGTTATAATTTTGGGCGAACATTATCAAAATAATTATTTTACAGATTTTTAACATTCTAGAATTATAATATGATGTTCTATTTCCATCCAATATTTATAAATCTTCATTCTGATCACCTTATCTGAGAGCTGTGTTAACTACATAATTGTGTTATATATAAATTGTAAAATGCATATTTAACATTTATTTTTAGATACTTTGAATTTAAAGATAAGGTTCCTTTTAACCCTGAAGGGTCTTTGACATTTAAGAAATGGTTAGAAAACTGTCTTGCTCAAAAGACTGCATCTGCCCCTGTGAGTCTGGTGAATAATTTTACTATTTTCAATTTATGGTTTGGAAAATACAACGACCCCTCCCTTCTTTCTCCCGTTTTCCTCCTTTTCTTCCTTCTTCTCTTCTTCATTTGCATCTTTTCATTATCAACAAATATTTATTTAGCATTTACTCTCATACTGTGCAATGGAATTTCAAAGTTTTCAACTACTGCCCTTAGAGTCAAATCCTAACTCATTCTGTATCACTACTATGGCCAGGAACAGACCATTAGAAGTCTAGTACAGATTTGTTAATAAAGGTCCTGTTCTTTGGAGAATGTGACAATTTGTGGAGCTCTAAGCAAAATTATCTGTGTACAACAAACCAATCTAGGAGAGAGGGTTTGCCAATTTAATAGCATCATAAGATAACAATGTTTACTTCTCTTAGCAAAGTCTACTGCTTTTTCCCAGATATATGCTTGTGAGACCTGAGGATGCTAATTACAAATCATTCTTATCTTGTCACTAAGGTCCTCAAGGAGGTTTACTTGCAAGCAGACCTTAGTAACCACAGGAATCTTACAGACAAATAAACAAATTACAGTACTATTCTTCAGTTTAGACTGGTGCACCCCCCAAATTCCAAATTACCCTGACAGTAACACGTGGTGTGTATAGACCTTCCCTTTGAATGTTGACTTATTACAATTCTACATGCTAAAAAGAGTCCATCGTTTACTCTCCCAAGAGTTAGTTCTCCAGCCAAGATTCTCGAAGGAGAGCCTGTGAGATTGAGCCCACAGCTAAGCCTCTCTTTGGGTAAGGAGGGTCAGTTCTGAGGCTGGAGGCCTTGGTAATGGGATGGTGTCAGCCAGTATTCCTAATGGCTCTCTATGTGAAATAGACATTCCTTCTCACTATAGGACTAGGGGTCGACTGGGGCTAGAGATGGCATAGGAAAGACAAATATCCTCTGCCAGATCCCAGGAATTCCACGTCATTGTCCTTTCTCTGAATAGCTTCAATGGCTCACTTTACCCAGTCAGTGGAGGTTGCACAAAAGCTGCCCAGTTCATAAAAGAGAAGAATAGAGAAAGAACAACAGTGCCTGTTTGTACACTTTGTTTCTGTGTATGTGCCCATGCTGACCCAGGTCTAGCAGATTTCCTGTTCATAGATGACCAATTGGCTTCCAGCTCATTGAGCTGGGGTTTCTTGGCAGCCCCTTGGGCCATCAGATTCAATCCCCAGGAAACTAACTCATCCACAATAATCATAGTTTAGGTACATGGATTATGACTAAAACTCTTGGAGATAAGGAAGAAAAGTTTAATTAAAACATGTAACCACGATTCCATAGGGCAGAGCTGTGGGAGCATCTCTGATTGTATCTTGGAACTGGGCAACGCAAAATGCCTAGTTTTAATTAGAGACCCAGAGGTTGGCATTGATGGAGCTGATTCTTTTCCCTTCAAATTGCCACATAGGGAAAGTTCAGTGTTAGAATTGAAATCCCAGGCTGAGTCAGCCTGCCTCCATGAACAGAGCTCTCAGACTTTGGGGAGATTATTAACCTGCCACCTTTTTGACATACAGTTGTCCCCTTTATCCAGCGGGACATGTTCCAAGACCCTTGGATGGATGCCTAAAACCACAGATAGTACTGAACCCTAGATGTACTGTTTTTTTTTTTATACATACATACCTAAGAAAAAGTTAAATTTATAACTTAGTCGCATAAGAGATTAATAAAAATAAGAATAGAACAGTTATAATAACCTACTGTAATAAAAATTATGTGAATGGCTTTGGGGCCATTATTATGTGAAATAAGGGTGACTTGAACACAAGCACTGTCATACTGAGATAATCGATCTGCTAACCCAGTTGGCAGCTAATATAACTAATTGGCGAGTACCATGTGCAGTGTGGATAATCTGGACAAAGAGATGATTCAAATCCTGGGGGGCGGGACAGACTGGGATTGCCAGAGATTTCATCACACTACTCAGAATAGCTTGCAATTTTACACTTATGAATTGTTTATTTCTGAAATTTTCCATTTAATATTTTCAGACTGAAGTTGACTGAGTGTAACTGAAACTGTGAAAAGCAAAACCGTAGATAGGGGGGACTACTATACCTATAAAAACAAGGATGGGAATAGTGATACTTCGAAAGGTTCCTAGGAGTCTCTTTTGCAGGATTAAATGTGCTATAAAGTGCTTATAATCATGCCTATTACAGAATCAACACTAGCATAAATTAATTTAGATAGGCACAGGCTGTTACCACTGCTTCATGTTAGAACGCAAGAACTCTGGATGACAAAGAAAGGAAGGAAGGCAGGAGGGAAGGAGGGAGGCAGGGAGGGAGGGAGGAAGGAAGGAAGGAAGGAAGGAAGGAAGGAAGGAAGGAAGGAAGGAAGGAAGGAAGGAAGGAAGGAGAAATAGAAAAGTAGAGAAAAAAACTTCCTGGCAAGGAATAAAGATAATTTTGTATGTATTACTTCACAAAATATTTCCTTTAATTCTCATAATAACTATGAAATAAGTAAACAGCTAATATTTTATGAGAGTTGGAAAGAGAACTACCCTTTCCAGCATTATTTAGGTAAGATTGACAAAGATTATATATATTTAGGTTGTACAATGCAATTCTTTAATGTGTACTATAGGATGAGTTAATATACCTGTACACTGTGAAATGATTACTACAATCAAGTTAATTAACACAATAATGACCTCACATAGTTACCATTTTTTTCGAGTGTGTGTGTGGTGATAACACTTAAGATCTACTCTCTTAACATATTTCAAGTATAAAATACAGTATTATTAACTATAGTCACCATACTATATATTGGATCCCCAGAACTTACTTGTCTTATAACTGAAAGTTTGTACCCTATGACCAACATCTTTCCATTTTTACCACCCTCGACTCCAGTGAAATTGCTTCTACAATTTCAACTTTTTTAGAATCTACATAAAAGTGAGATAATACACTATTTGTCTTTCTGTGTTAGGCCTATTTCACTTATTCTCCAGGTTCCTCCATGTTGAAGCAAATGGCGGGATTTCCTTCTTTTTATTTTTCGGTATTGTTTTTTATTTGATGTATTTTCAGAATTAAATTATTTTTCAATTATGGTTGACACTCAATATTATGTTGGTTTCAGGTTACAGCCTGATGGTTAGACATTTATATAATTTATGTGGTGATCACCCTAACAGGTCTAGTACCCACCCAGTACCATACATACATGCTTAATACAATATTATTGATTATAGTCCCTCTGTTGTACTTTACATCACTGAGACTACTACCACTTCTTTATCTAATTGTGTACTGATGGGAACTTAGGTTGCTTCCATATCTTGGCTATTGTAAATAATGCTGCAAAGAACATAGAAGTGCATATATCTTTTTGAATTGGTGTTTTGGATTTTTTTGGATAAATACTGAGAAATAGAATTACTGGGTCAAAGGTAAGTTCTATTTTTAATCTTTTGAGGACACTTCTTACTGTTTTCCATTAGTGGCTGCACCACATTTCAATCCCACCCACAGTGCACAAGGATTCCTTTTTCTCCACATCCTTGCCAACAGTTGTTGTTTATTGATTTATTGCTAATAGCCATTCTGACAGATGTGAGGTGATATCTCCTTGTGGTTTTAATTTGCGTTTCTTTCATGATCAGTAACATTGAACATCTTTTTATATGTCTATTGGCCATCTGTATATCTTCTTTAAAAATATGTCTATTCAGGTCCTCCGTTCATTTTCGAATTGGATTGTTAGTGTTTATTTATTTTATTTATTTTATTTTATGTTGGTATTGAGTTGTGTGAGTTCTTGATAAAATTTTTATATTAACCCTTTATTGGATGTATCATTGGAAAATATCTTCTACCATTCAGTAGGTTGTCTTTTTGTTTTGTTGATAGTTTACTTTGCTGCACAAAATCTTTTTAGTTTAATATAATTCCATTTGTTTATTTTACCTTTTGTTTTTCTTGCTGGAAGAGATATATCAGAAAAAATATTACTAAGAACAATGCCAGAGAATTTACTGCCTATGTTTTCTTCTAAGAGTTTTATGGTTTTGGGTCTTATATTTAAGTCTTTAATCCATCTTGAGGTTATTCTTGTATGTAGTATAAGAAAGTGATCCAGTTTCATTTTTTTTGTATGTATCTGTCCAGTTTTCCCAACACCAGTTATTGAATGTCTTTACCCCCTTGTATATTCTTGTCTCCTTTGTCATAGATTAACTGACCACATAAGCATGGATTTATTTCTGGGTTCTCTATTCTCTTTCATTGATCTATGTGGTATTCTTATGCCAGTACCATGCTGTTTTGATTACTATAGTCTTGTAGTATAGTTTGATATCAAGGATCTGATACCCCCAACTTCATTCTTCTTTCACAAGATTGCTGGAACTATTAGGGGTCTTCTGTGGTTCCGTATACATTTTAGAATTATTTATTTTGGTTCTATGAAAAATGCCATTGGGTTTTAAGGGATTGCATTAAATCTATAGATTGCTTTGGGTAGTATGGACATTTTAACAGTGTTAATTTTTCCTATTCATGATCATGGTAGTATATATCATTTATCTGTATCTTCTTTAATTTCTTTCTTCAGTGTCTTATAATTTTTCAAGTACAAGTCTTTTACTTCCTCGGTTAAATTTATTTTTAGGTATTTTATTGTTTTCAATTTAATTATAAATGAGATTATTTCTTAATTTCTCTTTCTGGTGGTTTGTTATTGGTGTGTAAAAATGCAACCCATTTTTAAATATTAATGTTATATCGTGCTACTTTACTGAATTTATTTATCAGTTCTAATAGGTTTTTTTTTTGTAGAATCTTTAGGGTTCTCTCTATATATTATCATGTAATCCACAAATAATGACAGTTTTACTTTTCCTTTCTATTTAAATGGATTTCATTTCTTTTTCTTGTCTGAATACTGTTGCTGGGATTTTCAATACTATATTAAACAAAAGTGGTGAAAGTGGACAGTCTTGTCTTGTTCTTGATCTTAAGGAAAACACTTTTAGCTTTTCTGCATTGAGAATAATGTTAGCTGTGGGGTTGTCACATTTGGTCTTTATTATGTTGAGGTATATTCCCTCTATTCCCAGTTTGCTGAGAGTTTTTATTATAAATGGATGCTGGATTTTATCAAATGCTTTTTCTGCATTTACTGATATGATCATATGATTTTTATCCTTCATTTTGTTTATGTGATGAATTGCATTAATTGTTTTTGCAGATATCAACTTAACTTGCATCCCAGGAATAAATCCCAGTTGATCATGTCGTATGATCTTTTTAATCTATTGCTCAATTGGGTTGGCTAATATTTTGTTGAGGATGTTTGCATCTACGCTCATCAGGGATATTGGCTTACAATTTTCTTTTTTTGCAACGTCTTTGTCTGGTTTTAAAATCAGGGTAATGGTAGCCTCGCAAAATGAGCTTGGGAGCCTTTCCTACTCTTGAATTTTTTGGAATAGTTTGAGAAGTATAGGTGTTAATTTTTCTTTACATATTTGTTAGTATTCATCTGTGAAGTTGTTCAGTCCAGGACTTTTGTTTGTTGGGAGGTTTTATTAAATTACTGATTCAATTTTGTTAATATTTATAGGTTTTTTCAGACTTTCTGTATCTTTTTGACTCAGTCATGGGCTATTTCTAGGAATTTATCCATTTGTTCCAGCTTACCCAATTTGTTGGGCATATGATTTTTTGTAGTATAGTCTTATAATCTTTTACATTTCTGTGATGTCAGTTGTCACTTCTCTTTCATTTCTGATTTTATTTATTTGAGTCTACTTTCTTCTTTTTCTTATCCTCCTCCTCCTCCTTCCTTTACAAATTTCATTTATAAATAACCAGCTCTTGGCTTCATTGATCTTTTGTATTGTTTTTTTTTAGATTCTATTAAGTTTATATCCATGCTGATCTTTATTATGTCCTTCCTTCTGCTCCTTTTGGGCTTTGCTTATTCTTTTTTTTTTCTGGTTTCTATAGGTGTAAGGTTAAATTTTTTATTTGAGATTTTTCTTGTTTCTTGGGGTAGGACTTTATTGCTATGAATTTCTCTCTTAGAATTGCTTTGGTTGCGTCCAACAGATTTTTGGGTCTTGTGTTTTTGTTTGCATTTGTTTCAAGATATCTTTTGATTTCTTCCCTGAGTTTATTGTTAACCCATTTATTATTGTCCAGTAACTTGATATTTAGCTTCCATGTGTTTGTATGTTTTTCAGTTTGCTTTGAGTTGTTGATTTCTAGTTTCATATCATTGTTATCAGAGAAGATGTTTGATATATCAATCTTTTAAAATTTAGACAAACTTGTATTGTGGCCAAACACGTGGTCTATCCTTGAAAATGTTTCACATGCTCTTGCAAAAAAAAAAGTATCTCTTGCTACTTTAGAGTGAAAGACTCTAAAAATATCAATTAAATCTACCTGGTCTAATATGCCACTTAAGACCACTGTTTTCTTGTTGAATGACCTATCTATTAATGTCAATGAAGTGCTAAAGTTTACTAAGATTACTGTATTACTGTCAATTTCTTTTTTTTATGTCCATTGATACTTGCTTTGTATATTTAGGTGCTCCTACATTGGGTGTATAAATGTTTAGAAGGGTTATATCCTCTGGTTGAATTGATACCTTTATCATTATAAAATATCCTTCTTTGTCTCATATTATATAGCCTTCATTTTAAAGTCTATTTTGTCTAATATAAGTATTTCTACCCCAGCTGTTTTTCATTTCCATTTGCATGAAACATCTTTTTTCAACCCTTACTTTCAGTCTGTGTGTATTTGATCTGAAGTGGATATCTTTTAAAAACATATATATGGGTCTTTTTTTTTTTTAATCAATTTTTACCTTGTCTTTTGATTGGAGCATATAAACCATTTATGTTTAATGCAATTATTGATAGATGTGTAGTTACTGCCATTTTATTATTCACATTTTTTACCTTTTTCTTTTCTTTTCTTTTTTTTAAGAAAGTCCCTGTGATATTTTTTTGTAGTACTGGTTTGGTGCTGATGAACTCCTTTACCTTTTTTTTTTTTTTTTTGTCTGGGAAGCTTTTTATATGTTCCTTGATTCTAAATGATAGCCTTGCTGGGTAGAGTAATACTGGTCGTAAGTCATTGCTTTTCACCGCTTTTAATACTTTGCATTATCTTCTGGCCTGCAAAGTTTCTGTTGAGAAATTGACTGATAGTCTTATGAGAGCTCCCTTGTAGGTAAATAATTGCTTTTCTCTTGCTGCTTTTAAGATTCCCTCTTCATCTTTAAACTTTGGCATTTTAATTATAATGTGTCTTGGTGTGCATCTCTGGGTTCTACTTATTTGGAATTCTTTGTGCTTCCTAGATTTGTGTGTTTATTTCCTTTATTGGATTACAGAAGTTTTCCATCATTATTTTTTAAAATATGTTTTCAGTTTTTTGCTCTCTCTCTTCTCCTTCTGGTATCATAGTGATGCAGATGTTTGTACACTTAATGTTGTCCTTAAACTATCCTTACACTATCTTCATTTAAAAATTCTTTTTCTTTTTTTTCTCGCTGTTCTGATTAGGTGTTTTCTACTACCTTGTCTTCCAAATTGCTGATTTGATTCATTTACTGTTTCATCTTATTTGCAGTCATTTCCCTCTAGTGTATTCTTTATTTCTGTTATTATATTCTTCTTTTCTGATTGGTTCTTTTTTTTACAGTTTCTCTGTCCTTTTTTTTTACACTTTTTGTTGCAGTTCTCACTAAGTTCCTTAGGCATCTGAATAACCAGAGTTTTAAACTCCAGCAAATTTCTTGCCTCTATTTCATTTAATTCCTTTTTTTAGAGTTTTTTCCTGTTCTTTCATTTGGGACATGTTTCTTGTTTGTTTGTTTGTTTGTTTGTTTGTTGTTGCTGCTGCTGTTTGTCTGCCTCTCTATCTTTGTTTCCATGTATTAAGTAGATCTGCTGTGTTTTCCAGTCTTGGTATAGCAGGTGTCCTGTGGGGTTCAGTGGTGCATTCTTCCTAGTCACTTGACCTGGCTGCGCCAGAAGTGTCTCTTGTATGGGTTGTGAGTGCCCTCCTGTTGTAGTTGAGCCTTGATTGCTTTTGGCACATGAGTGGGTGGGGTTGACCCTTATGCTGACTGGCTATGAGGATTGGTCACAACCATAGAAGATGAGCTGTTGTGTGGGGACTGACCCTCATACGGCAAGATTAGCCCCAGCAGGACTCTGCCAAGACCACCCTTTCCTTTCAGTATGCCTTTTGTAGAGCCAATTGTGTTGTGCACTGTTGTGATCTGAAGCTGTTTACTAAGTGTGTTGATCTGGAGTCTCTTGGGAAGGGCTCTGGTGCAGGCCAAGTTCAGCTATTCTTTGTGCCCTGCTAGGGACCACTTGCTGAGGGCTATAAAGTGATTTGGCAGTTGGTAGCTGCCTATCCTGGTCCCAGAGGCATGTGGGAGAGGCCACACTGTAAGCTGAGGCTGGCTGCCACCAATGCTGGGCCTGGGGCCTCTCAGCAAGAGGCACAGGGAATGTCAAGGTGAATCACTGACTGCTTGGCACCTGTGGACTTTCGAGACTTTTTAGTAAAGTCTGCAACACAGGCTGAGGTCAGCTGTTTATGAGGCACAACCATTGAAAGAGGTTTGGCAAGTGCGCAAGTTGGGTGGTACAGAGTTTCAGGGAGCCACCAGGGTGTGGTGAGTTGTATTTACCAGGTTAATGCAGATTGAGACTTGGCACCCACCTGCACCTGCAGGTTGTGAGTAAGGAAGTCTTAACATAAAAACAATGGCTGCTGCTCCTGCAGCCTTAACCATGAAGCCATATAATTCAGTTTTTCTCATATGTCTTTGGCGCCTTTGGAACTTCTGTCCCTTCACTGGAGTGTAGGGTGAGTATTTGTGAGTGAGTGAGTTTGTATGTGGCCTTTTAAGATGATGCTTGAGTTTCCAGCAGACTTTGTCTCACCCAGGTGGAATCTCCAATGATTTTCACAACCACACGTTGTGGGGGCTCCTCTTCCCGGCGCAGGTACTTTGAGCTGGGGAGCCTCACTTCTCAGGGAGGGGGCTCTACAGCCAACAAACCCCTCCTGATTCTCAACCACTGTATGTGGGTGTGGGACCAGCCTGTTTCATGTCTCCATGCCTCCTAACAATCTCAAAGTGGTTTCTTCTTTATGTTCTTAGTTACAGGAGTTCTGTTTAGCTAGTCTTCAGATGGTTCTCCAGGGTGATTGTTCTATCATTTAGTTGTAATTTTGATGTGGTCATAGGAGGAGGGGAGCACAGAGTTTGCCTATTCCACCACCTTGACCATGTAGAGAGTTCTGTATTATATCACAGTAATCATGCAAGGTTGATACATTTATTCTTATTCTAAATGAGATATTGAAGTTTACCAGATTTACCTGAGGTTATACAACTTGGATCCATCTGACTTGAATTTTACATTCTTGAAACTAAGCTGCACAGTCTCAGAGAGAAGCAGTATCTTCAGTGACAGCAAGAGAGTCGATCTCCACTAGGATTCCTTTTTTAATGGCCGAATAATATTCTCTTGTATATGTTTATCACATTTTCTTTATCCATTAAAGAACTTAGATTGTTTCCATATCTCGGCTATTATGAATAATGCTGCAAAATACATGGGAGGTACAGATATCTTTTTGATATCCTGATTTTATTTTATTTTTTGGATATATACCCAGATGTCTGAATGCAGATCATATGGTAGTTCTATTTTTAATTTTTTGAGAAACCTTCATATTGTTTACAGAATAATAATCAACTTCCTACTGCTGGAAATTAAAATCCTGGGCCTCTTTGAAAATATTCTTTTGAAATAAAGGGGTGTTGAGATTGCACCAAGAGCATGGATATACCCTATAGGCAGACATCTGCTCTGTTCCTAAAGAAGAGGATTCTGGGTCTCAGATACTTGTATTTTGCTTCATTCAACAAACTTACTAAACACTCAACTATGTTCCAAGTACTGGCATGTGGAGGTAAAAATGTCGCTAAAACACAGTCTAGCAATTTACAATTTCTTGGAAAGACAGATATGACACTTATAATTAAAATACAGGGTAGTAAATGATCTTTGAAGATTGCTCCTGTCCTCAGTGCTTTAGGGGTCCAGAACCGAAGCATCCCAGTCTGTCTGGGGTAGGGGGTATGAGCTGAATCTTTGATAGAGGAGAGAGTACTTAGCTGGCTCTTGGGGGACAAACAGCAATGTGCCAGGTAAGAAAAGGAGAAGAAAATTCTAGGCGGAGAGCAGCATGAGCAACCATGAAACTGTGAAAATAGTCTCCATGGTTCTGAATCAGCAAATGAAGAAGTAGGACAATTGAGGAGGAAGAGAAGTGGGAAACGAGACGGGAAGATGGGTTCTACCTAGACTATTAATGACCTTCTATGTTAATTTCTTACTTAAACATTGCTGGCTTCAAAAATGATCTAGGACTGTTCAAGTGCCTATTTATTTTTTGTAGGGACCCAGTAGAGGTTCGACAAAGAGCAACATGACCATTGTTCCTGCAGCTGGCCATACAGCCCCTCTGGTGGCATGTGAAGAATGAGATGCAAAACCTGAGAAGGCCTTGGACACAGGCCACAGAGATGGAGCTCAGAGTGGAAGGAGGATGTAGGGTTGGAGAAATGCTGCTAGAATTGAGGCATGAGTGTTAGGATTTGATGACAAGCTGTAGGGTCAACAAAGAAAGGAATGAAGGCTGACACCAAGGGTTACTGACCAGATAGTAACTGGACACATTTTGGATTAAATGGAGAATTGAAGCTTCGTATAGGCATAAAAACCATTTTCTAAGAACTCTTATTCTGTTTTAAAATAACTGAACTTAGCTTGTTCACTACAATATCACACTGTACCAACAAGCTAACACCACATTGTTTCTGTCACTTATTAGCTATGTCATAAGCTAATCATTCATTTCTTGAGACTCTATTCAATTATTGATAAAATCTGGATAACATCTATTACTATAGAAATGGGAATTCAATTTTTAATCTACATGAGTAACCTAGTCATGATCCAAGAGTTAGCTGAGTTAGAATATGTTAGTTCCCTTTGAAGGGAAGAATTTTAACTAACAGAGAAAGATAATCAGTGAGTGACCAGGGTGCCTCTCCTCCTTCCTTTCTTCCTCTTCTTCCTCTCCCTGGTTTCCTTCCTCTCATTCTCATTGCTCTCCACCCTCCCCCTCCTCCCTTTCCTTCTTTTTTTTTTCCCCTTCTACTCTCTCTTCCCCTTCACCTTTCTCTTCTTTTCCTAGCTAGAGTCTGCAATTCAGAAAAGCTAAATATTTGTTTTCTTGTAAATAAAATTATATAAATAAGCCATTTTTGGACTTTTACCTGTGGGTCTAGAATTTAGCTTAATGAACAAATTTGTATTTAAGTTTTAATATGTAAGATCACTGTTAAACTGATCCTTTGTCTCCACCTATCTAAGTGCTTCTGGTTTCTATCTTCTCATTAGTTTCAGATCATTGGCTCTCATTGCACTAGAAGTGATGCCCAAGTGGCAAAGGGGACTCAAATGTAATGCCAGGCAGAGGAATGCTACACTGCCTGCTCACACTGAACTTCAGGCAAGGTCTTGTCCTGCTCCCCTAAACCTTTTCTGCTCACCTGGCTCCAGCTCACCCAGGCTTCCATCCTACAGGAGCTGGAACTAGAGTTCCGATAAGCCTCTCTCTGCGTGCTGGAGCTTTCAGGAAAGCAGGGTGACTCTCTTGGGCTCTTTGCCATTCTGTACACGTCCAGATCGTAGCACCCCAAATCACACCACCATTTAAATATCTCTTTCCTTGCCCTTTCCCTTACTAAACCTTGAACCTCAAAAGCAGGAATTTTCTTCTATTCATGGCTTTATTCCAGTACCCGACACAAGAGTAGGTACAAAGCACTTAGTGAGTGATTGAAGGGCAAGTATGTGTTAGAAATGTTGGTGGAGATAAATCTACTTCTACAATACTCCCAGAGAAGACTTTGGACCATGTGGAATTGGGATTACTCATCAGACATGTCTATATAGGAGACCAAACCTTGGGGGAATTTGTTGTCGCATTGGGCACTGGATGGAGAGGATAAGCTATGGGACCTCTGGTCTTTCCAGGCTGGTCTCCCAAGTCCTTTCTAGTAAAAGTTCTGCATAGATATTCTATTATAAAAATGAAGCTCTCTTAAGGCAGAAGGAACATGAAACTACCAAAAGGTTCTCCACCATCAACCTGGACACAGCAGCATCCTATTCTTTGCCTACCTGATAAAGTTTAAAGTGTTGACACCCTTAGATTATCGTATTTTAACAGGCGCATATTGAAGCAACATTTGGGACTGAGTGGGGAGGGGAGATCAAACCCTCCCTGAGTTTGTTTAGTCTCCTTTCATGGGGGCTAGAATTTGACTATATCCTGCCTGTGGCCAAGGCTAAGCAATTCTGCACCCTCTTTCTGTGGGCTTCTCAGCCAGGGTATTCTGTCAGAAGCAGGAGAGAGGAGAGCATCACTGTGGTAGCACCGATGTCGCTCCTCCTGGGAACAACTTTATCTCTGTCTTTCTAGCACGTAGGCTTTGTAAATAGACGGGAGTCTCAACTTCCCTGCTTTGTTAGTGTGAGCTATCGTCAGGGCCTGGAGCCACTTAGCCTTTCTGTCAAAGACACTTGTTTATGTGTTGTCTAGAAAGCCAACTACTGCCCTAAGGGAGGGCCAGCTTGTCGGGGAAGTGTGTCTGGAGTGTAGGCCAGAGTGTATCTTGTCTCCCTTTTGGAGTTTTTGGCCTGGCAGGAGCTCAATGTTATAACAAAGTGACATTATAAGTCAAATTTCCACAAACAAGAGAGATACTAAATGGCTTCTCGTCTTCTGGTAAATTACCATGTTTCCAATTCCTCTTGGAATCATCTTCTAAACTATTTCTAAAGATTTAAATTAGGTTTTATGCCTCAGACCAGATACCACTACCAGGAAAAAAAAAAAAAAAAAAGGTATGGGAGCAGGGTGGAGAGGGAAGATAAATATTAAAAAAAAAAAAAAAAAAAAAGAGGTACTATCGGGCTGAACAGGGTGTCCTCCAAGGAAGAAAGAATAAAATACTCTCTGTCTTTTTTTATTGTGGTAAACTACACACAACATAAAAATTCATCATTTCGACTATTTCTAAGTGGCACTTAGTAAATTTACAATGTTGTACAATCATAACCACTATCTTTCTACAACACTCTGATCACTCCACTCGCCCTCTCCTTTTAAAAAGCTAAGATTCTGTCTGTCTAATGAAGAAACCATAATAATTTTATTCAACCAGTGACTGTAGTAATTAATTCATAAAACATCTATATTATATATAGACCATTCACAGGGAACTATAGTCTGACTAACCTCTTTGATATGGACTATTCTGAAGAGATTTAGAAAAATAATACTGCATAGATATAGGTCAAAAACTTGATATGTCGAATATTTGAAGAAATATAATTGTATTGCTTTTATGTTCATAGAGTGTCTCTACTAACAGAAAATGGAAGGTATAAATACATTTAATCATTTCCTTAATAACTATAAAGAAGTAGATAGGTGATATAGATATATAGTAAAATTCTTTATTATTATTACCCAATAAGAAGAAGATAGACATCACTAGTAATTATCACATTATATTGCTATTAAACCAAATAGCAATATTTATATATAATGATTTACTAGGAGCTTCATGTTTATTGACTTCACTTTCAAGCAGGCTACATCTTTATTTTGGTTACTTTAAAAAATTTCCCTAGCAAATACTTTCACAGGAAATGCATGACAAATTCTATGTTATTAGAACCTCAAAGTGTGTTTTTATTAGCAAGTACACTGCAACTACTTTCATTAGTTCTAATTTGTACTTCTTTAGCCCTTTACTCCATTTTCCCAGCCCCCCAAACCTTCTCTCCTCTGTCCGATACCAAATTGTCCACTATATTTGTGAGTCTGTTTTTGATTAGTTTGTTCTTTTTATTCCTTAGAGTCCTCATATAAGTGAAATCATATAGTGTGTATCTTTCTCTGTCTGACTTAAATACCTTCTAGGTCCATCAAAGCAATATCCTTTTCTGTACTCTTCTTTCTTATGTATAGGGGTCTTGTTTTATTATCCTTTCTTATCTTTTGGTTGGACCACTTCTTTTCCATTTAAGGTGCTTATTGATAGGAATGTAGTTGTTGCCATTCTTTCTTCCTGTTTTTGATACATGTTTTTTCTTCTTAAAGAAGTCCCTCCAACATTTCCTATACTACTGGCTTGGTGGTGACAAATTCTTTTAGCTTATTTTTGTCTGGGAAGCTCTTTATCTATCTTTCAACTCTAAATGATAGCTTTGCTGGATAAAGTATTCTTGGTTGTATATCCTGGGTCTTCATTCTGTCAAATATTTTTTGCCAAACCCTTCTGTCCTGCATAGTTTCTTTTGAAAAAATCAGCTGTCAGTCTTGGGTTTTCCCTTATATATAGTTATTTGTTTTTCTCTTGCTGCTTTTAATATTCTTCCTTTGTATTTAACCTTTGACATTTTAATTATGACGTGTCTTGGTGTGGGCCTCTTTGGATCCCCAATTTTTGGAATTCTCTGAGCTTCCTGGGGTTTTATGTCCATTTCCTTCACCAGGTTAGAGAAGTTTTCCATTATTAGAGCATGAGTTGGAGGCTTTAGATTTTTTAAATTGGAAGTAGAAATAGAATTCATTAATTTTGAAGCTTAAATTATATCTTCTTTTATGTTCATAGTTTACTTGCAGTATTATCATACAAAATGGTTTTCCCAATGCCTAAAATTAGGTTAAACTTGTTTCTACTCATTTCTTCCTGGAGCTTATGCCCAGCCTTCAAAGTTCATCCTGCTTTAGGATGACTTTTCCATAGCCTGAACATTTCTTGCCTTGTGGTCTTGATTCTCTTTTAGCTTTAATAATTACTTGCTCTGTGATTTTAGTCCACTTACTTAAACTTTCTAAGATGTGTCTTGTGTGTGAAATAAAGATAAGAGCAGAATCTAGCTCCTAAAATTATTATGAGGATTAAAAGAGCTAATGTACATAAAGCACTTAACACTTTCTGCCAAATGGCCAGTGCTCCCTATTGTTGGTTCTTGTTACTTGTTATCTGCCTTAAGAATGTGCTTATTTGTCTACTTATATGCTATTAAACCTCTTGAAGGCAGGGGCATTATATTACTTCATAAATAAGCTCTTAAAGAGAGATTTGTTAACTAAATTGGTGCATAGATTCACAAACCAGACTGTAATGAAAATGAAAATTAGGGTAATTAATGATAAAATCTATGATTATCAAGTCTTCATATTGAAATAGCTCTGAAAAGCCAAAAGTAAGACTTTAGTAAGAGATGACTATGAACTCTCTATGACAAGCCTTTATGATTTTGGGAAGTCTTTTGTATTTATTTTAATAAATAAAATAAAATTTATCATTTTAACAATTTTTAAGTGGACAATTCAGTGGAATTGAGTACATTCTCATTGTTGTGCAACCATCACCATCATTCCTCTCTAGAACTGTTTCATATTCCCAAACTGAAACTTTGTACCCATTAGACACTAACTCCTGCCTACCTCTCCCTCTAGCCCCTGGAGATCACCATTCTACTTTCTGTCTTTGCGAATTTGACTATTCTAGGTACCACCTATAACTAGAATCATGCAGTATTTGTCCTTTTTACGACTGTCTTATTTCACTTAGCATAATGTCTTCAAGGTTAATCTAAGTTGCAACATGTGCCATACTTTTATGCCTTTTTATAGCTAAATAATATTCCATTTTCTAGATATACCACATATCCATTCTTCCATTGATGGGCACTTGTGTTGTTTCTACCTTTTGGCTATTGTGAATAATGCTTCTATGAACATTGCTATACAAATATCTCTTCAAGACCTTGTTTTCAATTTTGGGGGTACATACCTAGGCATGGAATTCCTGAGTCAAATGGTAATTCCACATTTAACTTTTTGGATAATCATCATACTATTTTTCATAGCAGCTACACCATTTTATTTATTATTATTATTTTGTTTTTTTCATTCAACATTTGTATACTTTGTAAAGTGATCACCATGATCACCATGATAAAGGGATCTGTCACTGTTCAAAGTTATTAAGATATTATTGATTATATTCCCTGTGCTGTATATAACATCTTTGTGATTTATTTATTTTATAACTGGAAGTTTATATCTCTTATTGCCCTTAATTTTTTTGCCCATTTTCCCATGCTCCTCTCCTCTGGCAACCACCAGTTTATTCTCTATGTCTGTGAGTCTGTTTCTATCTTATTTTATTTTGTTTATTCATTTGTTTTGTTTTTTAGATTTCACATGTAAGTGAAATCATATGGTATCTGACCTTCTCTGTCTGACTTATTTTGTTTTGCATAATACCCTCTAGGTTTATCCATGTTGCTGCAAAGATAAGATTTCGTTCTTTTTTTATGGCTAAGTAATATTCCATTGTGTGCACATTTGTGTATGTGTGTGTATGTATGTATGTATGTACACATATTTCATTGATCAATGGACACATAGGTTGCTTCCATACTTTGTCTACTGTAAATAATGCTGAAATAAACATAATGGTGCATATATCTTTTAAAATTAGTGTTGTATTTTCTTCAGATAGGTAGCCCAGAAGTGTAATAAAACTTCAAGGAGAAAACATGGGCAGTAAACTCTTTGACATCGACCTTAGAAATATTTTTTGGATAAGTTTTCCCCAGGAAAGGACAACAAAAGTGAAAATAAACAAATGGGATTACATTCAGCTGATTACGTCAAACTAAAAAGCTTTTGCACAATGAAGGAAATCATCAACAAAACCTAAAGAAAATCTTCTGAATGAGAGAATATATTCACAACTGATATATCTGATAAGAGATTAATATCCAAAATGTATAAAGAACTAGTACAACTCAACATCAAAAAATAATCCAGTTGAGAAACTGGCAGAGAAACTGAAAAGACATTTTTCCAGAGATACAGACAGCCAGCAGATACATGAAAAAATGCTCAAACTTACTAATCAACAGGGGTAATTCAAATCAAAACCACAATGAGATATCATCTCACACCTGTTACGTGGCTGTTACCAAAACAAAAACAAATAAGTTGTTGGCGAGAGAACTCTTGTGCACTATTGGTAGAGTTGCAAATTGGTGCAACCACTGTGCAAAACAAGTGGGAAGTTCCTCAAATTTTTTTTAAAAAGCAGCTACATCATTTTACATTACCATTGGCAGTAGATGAGAGTTCTAATTTCTCCACATCTTTGACAACAGTTTTGGCAAATCTTTTGTCTTCTAAGTGTCTCATGATTGATGACTACTAAAGTGAAACAGAAATCACCAATATTTTCCATGTGTTAAATGTTAAACTATTATGAAAACATTATCAAAAGCAATTTGATAATTATCAAAAAAATCATGGGAATTAATAAGTTATGATGGTGCGAAGCCCAGCTTCGTAATTGAATTACACTTTTCCTTGAATTCTCGAATTCTGGCTTTGCATCCCTCAGCTGTGTAACTTTGGCAAGTGATGTGACTTATCTGCACCTCAGCCTACTTACATATAAATCGAGGATCACAATACTTAGTTCACAGGGTTGTTATGGGACATTGAGACAATCATTGTAGAAGGAGTTACACAGTGCTGCTCATGTAGATCCTAAATAAAACTTTTGTTATTGTTTTCGAAAAATGTTTTTTTTCTTAAGAAAATGATTATTTAAGAATGTCATCTTTTGCTAGTTTAATTAATATGTATATTATTTCAATTTTGGAAATATTTCTTCATTCTACAAATTTATACATGTGCACAGACACTTCAAAGATTTGATTTTGATCTGATCTGGAAGACAAAATTTGATATGAGATCGGAGTAGGAAACAACTTACCTTGAGAGAAATTATTTGCCCTGTTTTAAATGGCGAAAAGGTGGGACAGAAGTAAGATGCATGACAAGCGGAAGATCCAGCAGAGAAGGCAAAGTCTAACAGAAAAATATGAGGCTCAGGAAACCTAAATTCTGTATCAAAGAACAGCACAGGGTCTTTGAGTCCTTTATTTTCTGGGTTCTCAATTTAACTACCTTTAAAATAGCCATAGAAACATTTATCCCTCTTTCACATGACATTACTCCCCAGAGAGTGAATAAACAAAAGTCATGGTATACTGTGGATGACAAATATAGCCATAATACTGATCAGAAAGTCCCAACCCTGCTCATGATACCAGTTTCTAATACTGCACCTTGCATCTGACAGTGGGAATGTTAATAGGACCTGTACTGCTGAGTTCCATGCTACTCACCTTGGTGGCTTGGGAATGTGAAAGGGCCTTTGAGAGGCACTAAAGATTCTTATAGTTCTTGGCAAATAGCAGATTTTTTAAAAATCAGATATCACTAAAGAGCATTTGAATTAGTGCCGGGTAGAGCCAGCCCCAGGGGACCATATCTTTGGCAAAGTCCTTATCGGGAAACACCCAGTACTGGTTTGTGTCTTTTACTCTCAGTAAAGGGAAATTCTGTCATTGTCTTTGAATATTTGATTAGGGTCCTACTGGCAGCCAAGTTGGACTGTGGCTCTTGTGCTCCAACCTGTGGGATTTTAGTGTCATTTTAAGAATAGCGATGGTGGGTGAGGGGCTTTGCCATCAATGACATTGAAGCTAAATATGGATTACCTTGCTTTGAGACAAAATATTCCCTCCTTTCTTTGGTAGGAGAAGTAAAGATGATCTAAATACAAAACAGATGACACATTTTAGGAAAATTATATGGACAGAATATTGTTGAACAATGATGTGGAAGCTCAGACAAAAATTTGTGATGACCCTGGAAAAGGGTCCGGACTTAGATGAGAAGAAGAGTTCATTTTGGCAACACTCGAGCCAACTGGATACAGAAAAACTCCAATGGAAAGACAATTCAAAATTCTTTGATAATAAGAATAGAATGTTAATTTTCCTTTTCTTAGGATCATTGTAAGTTCTTCATATCATAGAATAATTAATAGAGAACAGACATCTCCACATGAAGAAATAGAAGCAATAATAACCTAAATTATATCTCTAAGCAGTAAATTGTAGACCTGGCAAAACTTTCAATAAAACTTTCAATTCTCAGTATAAATTTGGTCTCGTTTTTGCTATTGTTTTCTGATTTAGAACAATTATGTAGTGTTTTTCTTTAATATAGGACTTAATCATTATTATGTTTCATATAATACATATGAAGGTTTTTACATAATATAGCAGAAAATAGAAATGAAATACTAATAGAAATTGTCTTTAAAATGTCTTCAAGTTAAGTATGTTATTGATACACTCAAACTTACATATGCATTTGCACACACATGTATTAGCCTTCAGGCAAGAAACACATAACATCTTCATAATGTCTATTCTTCATCTCAAATTTTAGAAGTGACAAGTTTCAGAGAACCTTTATTTTCTCCATTTTCTCTTTCTTTTGCAACAATAAAACTACAAATATTTTTTAAAACATTTTTTAAGAAAGTTGGAGGATGATTTTATTCTGGAAAAGTAGAAATTAAAACTGATATACTAGACCCAAGGATTTTTTGTTTGTTTGTTGTCTTTAAATCAGTGTTGCTAGCTCCAAAAGTTACCTAAACTTTGTTGAGAAAGATCACTCTACAGAATTTTTATAATATTTCTGAAAGGTACTTTAAGCGAACTCAGCACCCAGCCTTTGATGACTTGAAGCATACCTATGATAAGTACAGGTCTCATTGACCCAATGGGAAACTACAGATGGATACTTCTTTTGTTGAACAGCCTGCGATTTCATTAATTTCACTGACAGTAATTCTGAGTGAAATTTATGAAGGCCACAATGTAGAGTTAGTGAACCGCATGAAATGTCAGCATACCCACTTTGGACTCTGTGATCTATATTTTTTCTTCCCCCACTCCCACCAAGACTGTTTGCTTTGCCAGGTAGCTTTTTTCTAATCTAATTTACAGTGCTTCGACATTGTAAATGACCTCACTGGAGCTCCATTACTGACAGTCCTGGAAGGCCTCTTTGATTCTACTGAGCACCATGGGTGTTTTACTGTGAACATTTTGTTTTCTATGTAGGCACAATACTCACACCCACACCACAATACCCACACCATGCACACTACACACCACACAAACACACCACACAATGTCTCAGAGGCAGCATCTAAAAAACCAGTTTCCTGTTACACCAGATGGATCCTTTTACACCTATAGTCATACTGAGCTATTGTTTCTCTGCCTCTGGTCTACTTTCCTGCCTTTAATAAAACAGAACCCATGTCAGTCATGGCCCATTGGCCTAGTGCCTCTTTCTGGCCCTAGTACTAGGTTCAGCAAAGCTAGGGAGACCCAGCCCTGTGGCTTTTTCCGAGAGCAGTTGAAGGAAAGCTGGTTTTGGGGTTGTGAGTCATAATCTTGGAGTTGCTAGAAGGCATCTTGCCACCATGAGAAGGGTGTTTATTTGAGAACAGAGCCAACACAGAAGTGAGAAAGACTGTAACAAGAAGTTCAGGCCTGGATCCCTTGCCAAGTCCCCCTTCCCACACTTCCCATTTATGACCATAAGGCTTTGTTTTTTTCAGTTCCACTTGATTTTGTTTTGTTTTGTTTTGTTTCAGTTGGTTTTTCTGTCATTTGCATTCTGAAAATTCCTAACTAATTAATGATTTTTAGCAAAAATTAGTTTATTTTTTGAGATAGTTTGAATATCCATTATTCCTCTAGGGGTGATATCTTAATTGATGTGTGTAGTAAACACCTTTTTCCACCAGTAAAACAAAATGCAACTAGAATAAACTTAAATCATAAGAATTAAAACTAAGAGTATTATGATGCTGCAGTAGTAATAATAAATAGAAATATTACTGTTTTTATTAATATAATCTTTGGTTAGGCACAGATATAAAATAAACATATAGTCATTAATTTAAAACAATAAAAAACTTAAAATATTTTTAATTATAATGATGAATTATTAAATACAAGAAGGGGCAAATACTATCTAACTGTAAATTAACAAATCAGACCTATTAACATAACAATGGATAGCCAAAATATGAAAAAATAAAAATTTTAATGTATATAATCTGTCAGAATTTTTAAAAACAACAATAATTACAATAAAGTAATACTGAGTGTTTAAACTGATACCTAATACTATTATATCTATACTTTCAATAGTTTAGTACTCTGTGTGGGATGTATTATATATATGTATATTTTTTTTTTAATGAGAAAAGAAGCACTACAAATTACAAATTGAAAAAAAGTTAACAATGCATCACACAAAGATCACCAAATCCAAAAATCCCACACATTTTATGAGCTAATGTTTGCCATATCTCTATAACACTTTTCCTATGCTTTTTGGTGACATACTCTTTAATTGCCTCGCTCTATAACACTGAATTTGCAATAGAAATTTTTATAAAGAGAATATAAAGATGAATTAGTCCTTCCTTTAGCACAGTTGACAGATTTTTTTTTTTTAAGTTTTGATAGTGTGGACACGTGTTTTTCAGTTTTACAACTTTTTATTGGCACATCATGTAAATCTTAACAATTATCGCCAAATTTAGGAAAACTTCTTCAAGTTTTTTTTACATATGAGTTTCTTTTTATATTTTTCTTTTATACATCAAGTTTCTTTTACATATTAGGTCATTTCAGTTTTTTTTGTGTGTGAAGTAACTACTTTTAAATGCTGTTGTAATAGACAACACACGATCAGTTTGTCCCTGATGTTCTTTTTGTAGTGTTGTCTTATGAGTTGCAGATTATGTTCACTGATGTCAATATTTTGGGTAAAATACAGTCATAGGCAGATGTAAAATGTGTAAGACCACACCAATATTATCCGATGAAATGTGATGGAGTAGAAAGCAGATTGGAAAGAGACAGGTGTCTTAACTGATCGTTGTGAAACATCTTATTTTTTCAAAAATTTAAAAATATAAGACCAACTGAACACTAAAGACTTCTTAGAGTTTTGGGATGGGCCCATATAAATGGGAATCCTAAAACCTAACTTCAGATAAATTCGCCTCTGAGCAACACTGAAAATTAGACCGAATTGGGCTAAATCTCAGTTCTAGTGTACTTATTAGAAAAATGAGACCTACTCCTTTGCTCAAATAGTTTTCTAGAATCCCTAGGAAAAAGACCATTATACTTCTAGTTTACATAAATACAGTAAGAGAAGTAATTTCCTGGCCATTTGACATGAACTTTGTTCACTCCTTGAAGGTGAAATAGCTCTGATACCATGTTGGTTCTATTAGTTCCAGGAGTTGAAATTGTGAGATTCACTTCCTCTTTGGCTATAGTGAAAGTTGAATCATGCCTCAAGTGTTCCTGGAAGATCTGGTTTTCTCAAGCTTTTGTGATCACGTGGCAGAACAGACATCTCAAGGATTCTCTAGGATTCTGTTTCCTTATTCTATCACCTAACCACCAATATTTTGGAAGCCATCAGCACTAGGAACATATAGCTAAGGGGTTTAGAATATACCAGACTGATCTCTTTGTAGTCTTGTGATTTGGATCATTTATTTAATTAAAAATGGTAAAATTTCTCTCCGAGTATCTTGTTTAGGGGGAAGGCGGCTGCCATGTTGTAAGGATACTTGAGCAATGCACAGGTAGAAACCAAAACCAATTCACCAGCCATGCGAGGAAACACCTTGGTATTGGACCCTCCAGCGCCAGCCAGGCCTTTGGACACCTGCTGTCCTGGCTGACACCTTGATTACTACCTTAGGAGAATCTCCAAACCAGAACCAGCCTCTCTATAATTCTAATCTGCAGAAATTGTGAAGGTAAATAATGTTTTAAATTATGGATTTAAAACATTAAATCCATATAATTCACATTACATAACTGACTTATTTACAGTATACAATTCAATGTTTTTTAGTATATCCACAAAGTTAATGATAGACTTAAAAATTATGATAAAATACATTTAATATAAAATTTACCATCGTAACTATTTTTAAATGTATAGTTTAATAGTGTCGCATATATTGGCATTCTTGTACAACCAATTTCCAGAACTTTCATATTCCCAAACTGAAACTCTATACTCCTTGAAAACTAATTCCCTATTATCCCTTCCCCAGCCTCTGCCAACCACTATTGTATTCTCTATTTCTATGAATTTTACTGCTTTACTCTATGTACCTCGTATAAATGGTATTAGACAGTATGTGCCCTTTTATTTTTATCGCTGTCTTATTTCAATTAGCACAAAGTCTTCAAGGTTCATCCATGGTCTCACATATGTCAGCATTTCATGTCTTTCTATAGCTGAATGATATTGCATTGTATGTACCTACCCCATGCTTTGTATCCATGAGTTTGTTGATGCACACTTGGGTTGCTTCCATCTTTTAGCAGTTGTAAATAATGCTGCCATGAGCATGAGTATACATATATCTCATCAGGACATATAGTTTCTAGTATGTACACAAACAAATCCTGTGGAAATTTCTGATAAAACCACCATCATAATAAGAGTTATCAATTTTTGGTTGTTCTGTATATTTCTGAAGTGGCTCAGTGTCTGAATATCAGATTCCATACATCTTATACCTTGCCAAACATTCTGGAAACTACTCTTTTCTTTCCCTCTCTTTATGATGACTCTACTGGAGATCAGTTGACCAGTAAGAAACTCTTGATCTGCAGTCTGGGTCTCTTCTTAAGAAGAGAAAGCAAAGTTCAGAAAAAATAAAACAAAATTATTTTATTTCAATATATGTGAGAGTACATACCCATGTTTACATTATTTTTTTTAAATCATTAAAAACAAGTGCAAAAAAAATTGAGGATGCCTTAAAACAGTCCCCTCAGGGACCCAAAACAAATGGGGACCCATCTGTCAGATGAGGAAGTTCAGGCTCTGAGGTCAGCCTTAGGTTTCCAGAGTTGGACAATCAAGAGAACAGAAGGAAATCTTCTGCCTGGACTGAATCTTTGACAGATCTTCTCTGTTCAACAAAAACATTCTGGATGGAACTTAGTGTCTGCACCCTATCCACACTGTGTACAGTGTGCCAGCAAGGTCATTATAGGGAATCGGAGAAGATGCTGATGGAGAAAGGAGTTAGTGGGCCCATCAAGCCTTTGTGTTTCAGGGAAGAAAGCCGTGAGCTGAAGAATACAATAACTCATTACTTAGTGGTGGCAAGCAGTTGGGATGGGAAAACTATCAGAAAGCAGGGCAGGTGAAAATGAGGGGCTAGTGCATTTTTGACCACCAGATATTTTGTTTCCTTTTGTCTTTGATTCGGACATTTGTTCATCACCTCCCCTAAAAGATGAATTTGCTTATATGAAATTTCCATATTTCCTGCTAGAAAAACCATAGTATTCACTTAAATGAAGAACATTCTTTCATTTGAGCTTCCATGGCCCGTTATTAAGAATATTTAAAGTGACTTTGAATACTTTTCTATAAATATCTCGGGTTCTACTTGCATTAGTGGGTGGTCCCCACAAAACTCTCTACGCTGTTGGTGAGAGGTGACCTATCATTCTGGGGCAGCATGCCTCCAGAAGGGCCTTCAATGTTTCTTCATGGCTCTAGTGGAGCTGTCAGGCGAGGAAAGTGAGTATGTGCAAAAAGAAACCCTTTGAGTATCAGCAATGCTGAATGTCAGCTTGGGGAGAAACTGTCTCAATATTTATTTGTAAAGTTAGGGTTTTAAATTACATAAAGTCTACTGCTCACCACATCTTGGATTCTAGTAAGCTTGGTTGATCCAGGTCAGGACCAGCTCCATGTCCAGGCCAGATCCCACATAAGAGCCATACTCAACCTGTTCTTCAGGACTTATATCCTTTCCTTCTCCTACATATCTGCCTTGTTCACTATCCTGTGAGCCTTTCAGGACAAAGGACTGTGTATCTTCATCTTTGAAGCTCTGAAACTTACACAGTATATGGTATAAAATATAAGCTCAATGACTGTTCTTTGAATTTCAATGTTTAAAACAAGATAATAAACTGTGATTGTATCTCCGGTTAAACACCTGGCCCCTAAAGCCAAGTGCTTCTACTTGTAACGCAGCTAGTCTTCCCAGTGCCACAGATCAGAAACCAAATTCACTACCAACTCGCTCCAATCTGGCTTATTTTCTGACTTTACTTCAGGTACTCTAAGCTAAAATATGAGAATCTTCTTAGACCTCTGCCTTTCTTTCCTTCATTATCCCTTATTTCATGATCCAATGTCTTACTGACTCAGTCCCCAGAGTCCCTTTTGTTTGATGCAGGATTCTCAATGTCTAGTAGTACAGCGCCCGATGCGGTAGGTGCTCAATGATCATTAGGCAAATAAAAGAATGAGATTATTAAGGTATTTGAGGAATCTCGTATGCTGACCATCCTCAGTAGTGCAATGAATTGTCATCTGTTTGAAATGGTCTAAGCTTACAGCAGAGACTGAGGAGAATGATGCATGCATTGCTGCATATTTCTTTTCAGTGCTCTGACTTGATTTTCTAGAGGGGTTGTCCATGTTTTCCTCAAGGTATATGAAGACTGTGCTCTCCAGTCCCACGCCTTCAATTTCCTACCCTCAGCTTGCATGTATGCTCCGACTTAAAGGAGCCGCGTCCTTTTCCACTTCCACCTTCACAGAAAGTCTGACACCTTGACAAGAAAAGGGCATTCCATTGTGATGCATTGCCTCAAGTTGCAAAAATCTCCTAGGCATCAAAAACGACATCATTTGAAATATTGTCTCCTTTAACCAAGTTAACAATTCTACCTCTGTGTCTCACAAAGAGATACTCCTTACAAAAATTTACCTTCATATTTAATAATTATTTATCAAACTTGGAAAAAGTTCTCAATTATATACTAGCAAAGATTGTATTAGTTATTCCTCTGGTACACATTTTTTTTTTTTACATTTAAAACCATTTGGTCACA
Organism: Rousettus aegyptiacus; assembly: GCF_014176215.1. Classification (NCBI taxonomy): domain Eukaryota; kingdom Metazoa; phylum Chordata; class Mammalia; order Chiroptera; family Pteropodidae; genus Rousettus; species Rousettus aegyptiacus. The sequence continues at coordinate 19,196,358 of NW_023416290.1, read as the reverse complement.
GGAATTGTTAAAAATATTAAATTTTAATTTATGTACATTTGTCTAGGGACAAATAAAATAAATTCAAGCATATGCATATGTTACCTTAGGATAAAATTCTAACAGGCATGTAAAACAGAAATAGAGCTTTTGAGGAGAAAATGAGTTGATGTCAAATTTCAGAGTGTTTATTAAAATCTTATTCTAGTACTTTAAACAGATAATAGTAGTTAACAAATAATTGTGCTATTAGTATTCCCCTGGATTCATTTGAAAGTAAGATAAAGTTTTATTTATACATTTAAGTATTTCCAATACAGTGGAGGTCACATCCTTTGCAACTATTTAAATTTAAGAGAAGATTTTTGGATGGCAATGCATCAGTATAAAAGGGGGGGGCAGTTTTTCAAAATCTTAAAGTAGACGGGTGCTTTAGTCATTTTGTAGACGAAGCCATAACACTAAAGGAAACATCCCTCATCATTCAATTTAACATAAAACTATAGAAGGTTGCCATTGAAGAACTAAAAATAGAAGCGCCCCTGCACGTCATGTTGCCATAGCATAGGTGCTATTTAGAGCCAGGAAAAGTGAAGCTCTGTTGCCATACAAAAGACCTCCCCAATTGTGTATTGCTTACTTCCTCACATTGTGGGCCTCCAGGATCTGCTGGCAAATGTGGGGGTGAGTCAGGCCTGAATGGCTGATTCCAGGGCCTAGATAAGGCATCTGGAAATCTCTCCATGAGCCCGAATAGATGGTGAGGCAGCCACCCATTTTATCAAGGTTGCTTAGGGTGGTGCCAAGGGCACGATTCTACTAGATCCTGTGGTGCCTACGTGAAGGCTACATGCTGTTGGATGAAGAACTCAGCCTCAGGAAGGAGAATCTATCCACAGAGGGAAAAACCCAGGGCAGTTCCTGGCACTTAGAAGGAACTAATAAAAGTTCTGTGTATGAATTCCTTCAAAGCAACCTTAAAGATATATCTTTAAAGGTTACAACCCAGGCAACACTCTAATAGCCTATTATTTCCCCTAGAAATATGCAAGCAGCAAATGAATGGACTAAGCACCTCACTGAACCTGTGTTATGAGTCTGTTGCCCAATTGGTTCAGCCTGACATCTCTATAAATTCTCCTCTCTCGGGTGTTCTCCTTACCTGAGGGCCAGGTAACAGAGACCCAACGCCTGCTGGCAATTCAGTTGGAATGTTCACAGGCACCTTCAAATCCACTGCTTCAGAAACCCACTCCTGCATCTCAGCTAACCTCTGGATCTCTCTTTACAGACATCCCCCATTTATTCAAGTCCAAAACGCAGAATCACTTTCCATCTCTCACTTTTCTCTGTGCCATATCATAGTTCGTTGCTTGTTTGTTTCTTTATATAATGGTAAAAATATACAATTTTTTTTTTTTACCAATTTAATCATTTTTAAGTGTATAGATCTGTGGTATTAAGTATATTCACATCGTTGTGCAACTATCTCCACTAGCCCTCTCCAAAACTTCTTCCCCCTTTTCCCATGTAGGGGAAAAAAAAAAAAAAAAAGTGCAGCTTGCTGCTAGCATTCATTTAACATCATGTGTAGAAATGTTACATTTTCTAGGATTTGACATTTTCAGCTATGGAACTCTAAAAACAGAATGCTGTAAATAGAATAATGTAATTTGTTTCGAAAGACTGTCCATATATTAGAGAGATGCAAAAATAATAAAAGCGAGATATTTCATGGCAAACTTTGGGAGTAAGGTTAAGACACGTAATCTTGGGGTAAACGCTGCAGCTGCAAGGGCCGCCAGTGAGTATTCTGGAGGCAAAAGGGAAAAGTGATCATCATCCCAAGCAGAAACTCTATATCCATTAAACAGTAACTCTCTATTCCTCCCCATTTCCTCTAGCCCCTAGTAATGTCTAGACTACTTTCTCTTTTTATAAAGTTGACTACTCTAGGTACCTCATACAAGCTGAATTGTACAGTATTTGTCCTTTTTTGTCTGCCTTGTTTCACCTAGTGTAATGCCTTCTGGGTACATCGATGTTGCAGCATGTGTCAGAATTTCCTTCCTTTATAAGGCTGAATAATAGTCTATTGTATGTATATACCATATTTGTTCATCTATTTATCTGTCGAAAGACATTTCTAATAGTTTTATGATCTCATTAAATTCTATTTTATCATTACTCCATTACTCTAGTTGACACAGAAGTTCCTTAATTTCCTAGTTTGTCTCTTCATCTTAAAATCCTTCTGTTTCCAGTTCTTCTCATGCACCACTTAACAATTTACCTAACATTTCTAATAATTGCTCTATTCTCCTGTGTATCTCCATTCCTTGCCTCCAGATGGCCTAGGCCCAACCAACCTTTACCTCATCTTACTACTTTCATTGAAGCCCCCATAGTCACCCTACTTATCAGGTCAAGAAACAGTTGTTGGATGAGTCCTGTTTTGGGGACAGGATATAGCAGGAAGTCAAAAAAGGCTCTAGAGAACATGTCCACCCTGGAAAGCAGGAGCGTGGCTGGAAACCCCTCACCTGGCCTCCCCCACAGCTCCCTCATGGCTGCTCCACCCACCACCTGCTCTCTAGACTGTTCTTCACCCCCCTCTTTGAGGTCCCCGTTTCCTGGTGCAAGGGGTGCTCCCATCCTGTAGGTGACTAGAGCACATGTGGTTATGAGTGCAAATCCTGGAGGTAGACATCTGTTCTCAGCCCCAAGCTCTGCTATTCACTAGCTTAGACTCTGGGATAAATTCACATTCATATATCTTGTATTACAGTATAGTGTTATATTTGTTCTATTTTAGCGTTATTGTTGTTCATCTCTTACTATACCTAATTTATAAATTAAACTTTATCATAGGTATGTAGTATAGGAAAAAAAACATAGCATATATAGGATTCAGTACTATCCACGGTTTCAGGCATCCACTGGGGGTCTTGGAATGTATCTCCTGCAGATAAGGGGGAACTACTATATTATTGCAGTTACCTTTCTGTGATTATCCTCAAGTGTAAACTTTAGCCCATTTGTTAGGTTTCCACCCTCTCTTAAATATCTTCAAATGCCTAGTTATGTGCTAAGCACAAGGAATGTGCTGCTCCCCGGGGGTTCCTATTATGTGTTTCTGCTTCTTTCTAGAGCCCCGTGGTGATAGCATAGTGTATTACCCTCCTTCCTTCTCCCCTTCCTCCCTTCTTCCTTTTTCTTCCCTTTCGTCCTTCTTTGCTTGCTTCCTTCTTTTCTTTCCTGTTTTGGACACTGCCCAAATGCCAGAGACCCTGCAACAGACAGGACAGTCATTCTTTCATGGAGACCACTAACTAATGGAGAAGACAAATAATAAATGCATAAGTGAATAAAGAATATGATTCAAGAGAGCAATAAGTACTCTGGAAAAATCGAGAAAGGTGACAGGAATGGGTGTGCTGCTTGACGTAGTTCTGTTAGGAGTGTCCCCCTGAAGAGACGTCACCTGAGCAAGACCTGAAGAAAGAGAAGGTGTCAGCTCTGACCAGACCTACAGGAAGAACAATACAGGCAGAAAGAATAGCCAGAACCCAGAATCAAGGCTGAGCTGGGTGTGTTTGGGTGAAGGGAGCCAGAGCAGGGCGGAGGTGCTGCAGTGGGAAGTGAAAATAGAAGAGGCGGAAGGAGATCATGGTCTTGTTGGTTCTCAAAATATGTGGTTCGGGGCTTGTATTTTTATCCCAGGTGTGATGATAAGCCACTTAGAGGGCAAACGACGTGATTAAGTTGGCAAATGACATGATCCAACAGGTACAAGAAGCAAGAAGACCAGGTGGGCTGCCACGGCAGAACAAGCATAGCAGGTGGGCACAAATATCTGCTGAGCAAAGCATTTGCTGGTACTGACTGCAAGATGCAACCCTAACTGAGCACCTACCTCTAGCTTATGCCTTTTAATTGTTAAAAATCAAATAAGAACTAAGCGGATATTGTGTTCTATGAATCAGGCCCCCAAAATCTTAATCTCATGCTCATTAAAAGAGTGAATTTATTCCATTTCTAAGTTCAAAAAGAAAATATGTTAAAAAATTAAAAAATATATTTCCCACAAGAAAGTTTATATACCAGAGACGGAAGAGACAAATTCAGTCCTTTCATCTCTCTCTGATAGAACATAAGTGTTGATATAATTTTAAATATCTCATGGGGTGAGTTTTTATTGTTTCTTAAAGGCAATTGTTTCCATATTTCAAACATCCTTCTATTAAGAATTTAAAGTGTAATTTTTTTTCTATTTTAAACTAACAAAGAGCCAGTGAGAGTATATTTAATATAAGAAGCAATAAAAGAGAGCTGACTGAGGTACAAAAGGTTGTTAACACGAATACTTTTTAAATTAATTTCTTAAGAGCTGTTCAATTATGTTAGCCAATTCAAAAGAAATTCTTGTGTCTCCTGTAAAATTATTTATTTCAGGTATTTGTAGATTACTAATCTTAATCCTTTACTCATCTCCTGTCCCCTAATCCATGTCAAAAAAGAAAAAAAGAATCATTGATTAGCCTAGCTAAACATCAAAGGAATGATCTTCCCCATAAATCAACCCCCCAGTCTCTTAATTGCTTTGTTGATTTCTCCCAAACTTCCCCATTTATCTATTGAACTTCTTACTCCTAAAGCCTCAGGTTTGTTGTCAGAAATTCTTCACTTGTTTTTCTGCGACAAGTTATTGTCCAACTAGTGATGCTTGGGTAATCGAGTAGTCTTGCCCCCATGAACAGCACAGAGATATCAAGTCTGAGAAACTCAGTCACTTCTCATCCTGAGCACTAAACTGACTAAAGCCAGACTCTCAGTTCCCTGCATTTTAAAAAAGCACCTTCATATCCCAATGATCACAAAGGTAATCGGGTTGCTTTTGTTGTTTTCTTCTTTTTTAAAAATAAAATTAATGGGATGATAACCTCCTTCTCACCAGACCTGAATATTGATTTCTGCTTCATTTTTTAGCCCCTCTTCTAAGTTCTGAAGACTCTACCAAATGGGGATATTGATCAGCAGGTTGCTTGTCACTTCTTTGGATACAAAGGACACAAGCCCTGTTACCTTCATGCCCCAGAACAGACCTAAAGGCAAAGGGTCAGAGATGAAAGGCTTCTGATTAGTTCTTCTTTGTAATCAGCCTCCCAGGAAGCACTGAGACTCTGTTTACACCTGTCCTTGGAGTTTAAGATGGAAAACTTTTACTCCCGGGTCCATGCATGGATGTAGGTGAAGCAGAACCCTTATCTTTCTCAATTTTCTCACTGGGAGAGATAGATTGTTTGTTGTGAAGGCGGGTTGCCTTTTTAGGTAGAAAGCCTATGTTTCCTGAGCTTTTCATTTGTTACCTGTTCTTCCAAGACTTCATCTGTTATAGGAATTCCAATGCTTTGGGACATTGATTAAAGAACACCCACATAATTTCCTCTGAGAAAACGAGCATGCAGGCCCTGAAAGACTCTATTTTCTTTCCTCGGTTTGCAGTGATGCCATTGATTTCATTGTTAAGCCAGAGCAGAGAGGGTCAAGGGAGTTTCAGGAAGCAAAGAGAAAGAATGCAAAAAAAGTCATTACTTATCCATGTCCATGGAATGGCCAATTAAAATTCAGGAGGGCAACTCTGAACCATGTCCTGGAGAACAGAAGTTTTCTAAAGTGGCCTTGGCTTAATCCTCTCCCCTTATAGTTAACTCAATGACTAACCTTTAAAAACAAGGTCATGCCATAAAGTTCTGGTAATCCTTTGTTACTATTTCATGTATATCCTCTCCTTTCCAGGTCTAGATTATTACCTTAAAACAGGCATACATTTTTCGTTGGAATTACACCCATATTTTCCTCTACTCTCTTTGCTTTTGTCATACCCTAGTCATTTATATTCTCACTCCTCAAATAAGGGAGGTTATTTCCATGCATATCCCCTAAGTTTTCTTTAGTTTCTAGAACTGTGAACATATGACTAAGCAACATGTCCAATAAGTTACAAAGAAGGAAGAAATGTGCAGAGTCTAGTTTAATAATCAAAGTGATACTTCATGCTTCAGGTAATTGTTAGGGGGCGGCACGAAAGGTGGGCATAATGCTCTCGGGATTTGAGTCGAGAACAGCCCTCTTTCCCTCACTTTGCTCCCCTTCTCTGCTCTCTTCCCTGTCCCTTCTCCTGGTTCCTCTGGTCTCAGAGCAGCAGCTGTCATCTCCTTCTCTTTCCAGAACCTGCAAAGCTATCTCCCGAATCTGCCCAGACTACTTCCTAACCCCCTGAGGAGTCTCTCTTTTTGCCCTCTCACATTCCTACATAGAAGCCAGGGAGCAGGCTTATTTGGGGCTGCGTGTAGCCACACCTGGACCCAGTTTAGTTGGAGAATGTTCACTGCATAACTTTACACCCCAGTTAGAATCCCTGTGTGCAAGAAATATAATGGGAAATTATTTTCACAACTGGCTGAGTATAACTAACTATAAATACAGGGCTCCTCTATTTGTCAATGTTCAGTGATCAACTTTATGGACAAAGGTGGCCATCACATGGCTCTAGTGGGGAATGAGAATTGCAGATTTGCTGAAAGCAAATTTCTCTGAAACTATTTTTTTCATGTATACATTCAACATTCCTAAATTTCATTCATTAATAAAATGTAACTTATTTTTTGCAAAATTCCATAAGGAGTGATTGGCTCTTTGTCCATATTTCAGATTGTGACCATCAAACTTCGCCTTACATAGGAACAACGGAAGTCCACAGATACCTGGCCCACAAGGCAATGTTGCCTTCTCTCTACTCCTCTAGCATCAATTTAATACTGTCATGAAAGAAGTAGAATGGTTTTCAGAGGTCTATCTCCAAATGCTAATCTTATCATGATAAGCAAGAGATCTAAGTGCTGTTTGTTTTAGAGTATTTTTCATCAACTTCCAGCCCTGGTTGCTAACTCAACTTGTGTCATAAAACAATTCACATAGATACTGGGATTAGTAAACCTTTGAAGACAGTGTCAATCAAGATATGGTCACTTTGTACCCTGCTGCTCCTAAATTCTACTGAAGGTTGGCTCCTCCTGTTGTCCGGCAATTCCCGATCACTAATTAACGACACTTGGGCATGTGAATACTGCTTGCCCAATGAGTATATGATGAAATTTATTCTCACTCCACTATACCATGTTACTAGCCAGTAAAAGGTGCTCTATAGAATTAACCTGATGTGGTTGGGTTAAGTCAATACGATGCTTATTGTTTGCTTGTTTAATTCTTGTTTGATCTCCACTACAGGTGATATGTGGGCAGTTCCTTGTGATGTTCAAGGATTGGAAGCCCAGCAAGGAAAAATTCCTTGGGAAAACTGAAACAAGAAATAAGAGAGAAATGGGTTTTAGAAAACATTGAAAAAGATCCACCTCTAAAAAGAATTTAAAGCTAGTTCTACTTTCTTATTAACTGTTAATGTGCTATAGACATGTAGACACCCTGGCCACATTTACTCTCTATTTAATAATGAGATTGAACTAGATATATTCTTTAGGTTTTTTCTATTAATTAATTACTATATTGATTGATCGACTTGGCCTTATGGCTGTTCCTCCGGCCTGCATGCTGTTTCCTGCCCAGTAACACTCATATACTCATTTACTCACTTTTTTCCAGGCTGGGTGCTCGCCCCGATCTTCGCACAGCTGGTTCTTTTCACCAACCGGACTTGCTCCAATGACAGTGCTTCCCAGAAGCCTTTCCGACAGCCCAGCTACTTGCAGAGAGTGCCCTTGTCTCCTCTCTGCTCATTTGGGACAGCACGTATCACTGTCTGAACAGAGTGTATCACAGTGAGGATCATGCATACTTGTGTTTGTCTCTCCCTTTCTCTCTTGTTCATAGCCACTTCCTAACACCAGAGAAGCACTGGTTCTCACTGGGACTCAGTAAATTTTCATTGAATAAATGTTCAAAGAATAAAGGTGTCACCTCTGCATTCTACAGATTGTTTACCTGTGCTATGACTAGCGTCTTGGTTGTTTTTCACAATCCATGGGTGTGTGCTTCTTTTGAACTGTTTTGGCTTTGTTTTTTAAAAAACTTTTTATTGAAAAATAATATCAAACATACAGAAAATAATATCAAACTTACTGTACTAAGTATAGGTTGCTTGTCTGCCCTTTCCCCAGATTTATCAGAAGTCATTTACTATAAACTAATATTGTGATATCCTGAAAACCTTCATGTGCCCTCAGATGTACTGAATGTTCAGTTTGTCAATTATATTTGTATTTTGAGACTCTGTTTACCCAAACTGAAAGGGTTAGCAGAACAGAAATCGAGATAGTTAGTCAAGGAAAACATACTGGTTTCCCTTTTCTTCAGCAGCCAAGTTTCCTCCATGTTAGACATACCGTTTTGGGGCAGTTTTCTCAACTTCTCATTGAACACTTTGGGCTGCCTCTTCCTGGGCATATAAGCTCCTTTATGGTCTCAGTATATCTTCTCCCCCATCTTTCTAATTTTTTAGCAGAGAGTTGCCAGACGGAAGCAACAAGTAGACTGAGAATAATGTGAAAGCAATTGACCCATTTAATTCTTAAACTCTTTGGAGAAAACTGAAAAGCCCCTGCAGCGATCCCCAGGTCAGCTCCTCTAGGGCATGGAGGGCAGCATAACGAAGTGAAGAGCTGACAGCCAGGGCCGAAAGCAGCCTGCTCTGAGCTGGCTGCTCTGAAGGGCATGGAGATGGAGTCTGGAGGTCATGGCCATCGGTAGCTCCCTTCTAGGAGCCTAGCAGATAGTGTGCCATCACTGCACATCGCCACTGTTTGTTTCACACTATTGACACAGAAAGATGAGCTGCCTCATCACCTACCTTGTGCAGAAACTACCATTTCCTCCCTCCTGCACAGGCAAATATTTACTGGCCCTGTGGACATTCAGGTGTATCGGCATTAAGGAGGCAAGTGGTGACGTGTGGCCAAGTCAGTCTGGGGTCAGATGCCAAGGGGCACAGGGGTTGGTCTCTCCTTGCTGCAATAGCAGAGAACAGCAGAGAGGGAGAGAGGTTTTAATTTTGGGGGATTCCAATTTTATCCAAATTGGTGTCGAAATACTGTTGTCATTTGATCCCTACCAAATTAGTCTTGAAATAACCTTGGTTTCAGGTACTGATTTGTAGACTCCATGAATTTCTTCATTGTCAACATAAAGACCTAGAAAGAAAAAAAAGAAAAGAAAAAGAGGAAGAAAGGAGACGAAGAACGTAGAGAGGAGGGAAGAAAGGACCCTGTAGTGGGTGGCTGGCTGAGTGATGGAGACACTTCCTTTGGCTAACATTCCCGGACCTCCAGGCTGTGGTTTGCTTCCCAGTCTAAACTAAAATATGGGAATGTTGGGGTCATACAGAGAGAATCAGATACATAACAAAGTAAATTATTACACTCTTTTTGGAAGCACCAACTTACCTTTTAATAAGGATCTAGGACCCAGATAAAGTCCAGAGCTAGAAAAGATGTAAGATCAAAAGTTAGGAAAGAATAAAACACTTACTGAACCAGGCATTACAGCTGTCCTTGATTCTTAATCCTCATAAGCATCATGAAAGAATGGTATTTTGATCCCCATTGGATAAGAGAAGCTATCTCAGTCAGAAAGGGTTAGTGACCCACCTAAGTCCACACAAGAAGTAAATGATGGGGCCAGGGATCCATTATTGTTCTGACTCCAAATCCTACCGTCATTTCTCCACGGAATCTTTACTGCCACTTAAACCCAGAAAACAACAGATGTGGGCTGGAAACAAATCTAAAAGCAAACAGCACGAGGCAAATGAAACTCAGGGAGAAGCAGCCCCAGCTGGCAGGTGGTTCGGAAGAAGGGACCGGGGGCTGGGAAAGCCGAGGAGGAAGGCCGCCTGGGCGCTGGCAGGTCCCTGCTCCCACTCGGCCAGCCCTGTCCTACGAGCAGATGGTGGCACGCGTTTCCTCAGATTTCACATCCATTGTTCTGCCTTTATTACACGGTCTCACTGTCTATCACAGACGGAAATGAAATTGGTCTAGAATGGTTTCCTCTTCCCACAGTCTTCTTGGTTCCTTACTGATAGATGACTTTTAAATATAATATCCTTACAGATATGAAAATTAAGCTCATCTATCCATTCAATGGCCAGAACCGTAGGAGCCTTTTATTTTTTCTATTTTAACATGAGATACAACAAATTTGCCTTTTTCAGTCCTCCAAGATTTCCTTACCATACTACAGTCTGGAAAAGTGACTTAATTTTCCTAGGTCATCCGCGCGACCACGTCAGTTGGACACATGTGGTGTCAACACTCGGCCCTGTCCTGTTGGAGCTCGGCCTCCCTTCTCCCCAGTCCCAGGCCTTTGGCCAGGTAATTACAAGTTTGCAAAGGTGGGTGAAGAAGAGCGAGACCCTGCTTCTCCCAGTCCTCTGCTTGCTTCTCAGCTGGCCCCGTTTCGCCTGGTCTTCCTCGCAGATTTTCTATAATCTGTGGACCTTTTCCCCGCTCCTTTCTGTGTCTCCTACGAGGCCCATCTCTTTTTGTGTTTTGGTTTTTTGATTATGACGTGCAAACCTCACACTGTTCCTGTTTTCTCTGTTTGAAGCCCGATGTGTCTTTCAGACCCTGGAGAGAGAATGTTCTGCTTTTGTCACTGTCTCTTTCTGTCAGTATAATTAGTCGTTTCTGTGGCCCGAGAAAAGTCTGTGAAAATTACATTCCATTTTCCTTGTAAAATTTGTCCCTAAGATTTTCTTTTCATCAGATTCTTTCTGCTCCTATTTAAAGCGTATTCGAATATACTTTTCTGACAACTCATGCTGACAATGCTTATTTGGCACAAATACTATTACCTGGATAGTCAATATTTTCACTGGTGTTTATGATGAACTTTTTGGAAGAACTTTCTCATGCTAACATGAATTATCTCATTTAATCTCAAATAACCCACGAGGTACACACTAGGACCACCCTCCATGTTATAGATGAGGAAACTGGCTCTGAGACCGGCCAAATAATTTGGTCTCGTCCCACAGCTCACAGCCGGCAGCTGAGCCTGTCCCGCTGTGGAGCGAGGCTGCTGCCCATGAGGGTTCTACTGGGGGCGGGTAGAAGCTCTGAGAGTGAACTCATGGAGGGTGTGCAGAAGAGTGCCCCGGTCGACGCCACGTACTCGTTCTCGCCTTGGGAACTGCCGATCTCATGTATAAATTCCACCACTTTTTCCTTGGCTTCCATCATTAAATATGATTCTTTTCCATTGTAAAAATTAAATCTAGAAGCCAGTCTATCTGAAATGATTTTTTGGTCTTCTGTACTAAGAAATCACATAGAAAAATGATTGGCCTAAAAGCTTATGTTTGCTTCCTAAAAGGCCATTCTTTCTCACCCCGAAGCACCTTTTCACTAGAAGAATCTGGCACTCGGTGTCATATTTGGAACTTTTGAATTGGAACTGAAGTTTTACACTGTTTATCATCTGGTGAGGGTTTTAAGGGGAAAGTATCAACATAAATTTGGAATTTCCTGACTTCTGCAGATTTGAGTTATAATCTTGACATGACTAGAAAGGAAATCTTAAAAAAATATTTTAGAGTGTTTTATTGTGGAAATGTCCTCAAACATTTTCATCCCATTTTCCCAGAGAAACCTGACAGCTCCGGGAGGGGAGGAGAAGGGGGAGAAGAACAAAACCCGACACCACATCCTTGAACTCTTTTGTGTGTTTAGAACAATGTCCAGTTAAAATCAAACAATATTGCTGCTAAATCTGTCTAAAATAGTCCTTGGTAAGTGCTCTTGCCTGATGGAGGAGCTCTGTGGGAAGGGCAGTTGCAGAAGTGATGAGAGCTGGGCTTTTATGAAGAGCGAGGGCCCAACGCAGACGGTGGAGGCAGCTAGGCACGGCAAGATACAGTATCTTTCCAATAACCCTGTCATCAGCTCGTTTACTGCCTGGGACTTTAAATCCGGATCTGAGCGCAGAGTGAATACCACCACTGCACCCAAGTGGAAACAAAAGTCCGGGCGAGGGCTGGGGGTGGGTGAGACTCATAAAGGAGAAGTCACGAAGTCTGGCTTTCTGGCCAGATTTCCTCTGGAAGGTGAGGTGTGGCCGTCACTGTGTGTGTGGACCGCCTGGGAGGGGACACACACCCTGCCTTCAGACGGCAGGACCTCAGCCTGGACTGCAGCCAAGGAGCCAGACGCCAGGCCCGGCTCTCAGCGGTGGGAGCGGTCGCTGCGCCTGGTTATACAATGGTATTATCTCAAGCCAACCACGGCTGCAGAAACTCGCAATGCTTCCTGTCCTTGCAATGCAGCACAAACTGTCCGATTTCCAACTGCTTTCGGACACACTTACTGGCCCTTGGTTGCCAGGCTTGGAATATAAATGTCTAAAGCCACTTCTTCCTTGGGAATTGCAGACGCTGCAATGCCGTAATCCATTGTATTTTTATCCCCTCTGGAAGGATTTACAAGACCATGAGTCACATGAGGAAAGGGATTAACTCTCAAAACAGTTTATGTAATGTAGGAACTTCTTATAGTAGGGGAACACAGAAATGTCTTTAAAGTAATCTGACCAACCACTCACGATATGACTTATTATTGCTGTCGGCCCATCATCTCGCTCATATTCACTTTTTAATCTCTGGACTCTTTCTGTACAAGAAAAGCAGAGACTGTGACAAAGAGGGGAAAATCTAGGTGAATGTGATGCGGGAGCTTGCTTTTAATATGCAGTAATTACTTTCAATATATTTCGAATTTGGTCTAAACTGTTAATGTACTCTCAAATAGAGCCTTTGGAATGCATTAAAGAAGTTTAAAAAACTTTTAAACCCTAGTGATAAGCAATGTGTCGAAAAGGACAAGAAAGACTAGGTTCTTCTTCTTTTTAAAATGTGCTTGGTGTTCTTAGCTTTCGAATATTGTGATTATGTTATTAAAATCTGACAGAGTCTTTCAAACTACATGCCTATGCCATGAAGTTACCTTTTAGCGAACTGCTCCCAGAAATCAGGGATTTAATCCAGCAGTTACCAGAAGTGATCTTAAACCTTCTGCTTCCGGGTCAGGGAGTTTTTGGCAGACCTTGGACTTTGCTACAGACTGTGTTGCTTAAGGAGTGTTGGACCAGGTGGATTGCGGGATTTGGGGGCGGAGTTGGGGGTGCGGTACCTTGAAGGCGAACCCTCCGCTTCCTGCTCAATGGCAATTCCTGCTACTTCAGGAGAACTGGGCGACAATGGCTCCAAATAATGGGGCTCTTGGTTAACCTCGAATATACCTAGAAAGGTTGTGCATGAAGATCCCTCTGGTCTTTGCCTTGGTGGCGGTGGGCAGGCTTTTACAGCCTGGGCTAAGCAGCGTGCTGGCAAATGTTTAACCTCGCGCAACAAACAGCCCAGATCGAAGGCATTTGTCAAGGCCTTTAATGAGACAGACTTAGAAATGTAGACTTTTTCAAACTGTGCAATAGTTCAGGCACAAAGAAAAATATAGGGAGTCACACAATAAATGCTTATGTACTCACAGACAATTTTGATGAAATCTGAACAGTGTGTGATATTTACTTCTTTTAAAGAAACCATGGAGGACCGCTGAGTCCCCTCGCTGACGTCCTTCCGCTCTCCCTGCACAGAGGTAATTGCTGTCTGAACTTCGGCGTTTATCTTTCCCCTGCCTGCAGGACGGATGTTCTTCAAGCACTCACTGCTATGTAAAGGCTGGCATCTACTCTGATGAGTCAGTATGAGTTTTTCAATATTTTGAATACCACTCTTGACTGCTTGTTTCCAAATGTGTTCGTATGCACAACAGTAATACTATTTTGCATATTTTAAAATTTGAATAAAAGTGGTATTACAATGCATATAACTTTTTAGATAACTTTTATTGAGATACAGTTCACATACCTATACTTCATCTATCTGAAGTACAATTCAACCATCTTTAATAATTTCGATAAAAATTTAATAATATGTTTTAATTAAACATTGCACCATCATCGCCACAAGCAATTTTAGAACATTTTCAGTTCACTCTTCCAAGAAAAAACTGTGCCAGTTAGCAGTCACTCCCCTTCCTCCCACTCACCCTGCAACCTCCCAGACCTAGACAACCGCTAATCTGTTTTCTGTTTCTATGGATTTATCTTTTCTGCTCATTTCATGTAAATGGAAATATATAATATGTGATCTTTTGTGTCGGACTTCGTTCACTTGACACAGCATTTTTATGGTTCACTACATTGTAGCATATATTGGTACTTCATTCTTTTTCATTGTCTAATACCCTATTGTATGAAAGTATTACATTTTATTATTTATTTATTTATTTATTTATTTATTCATCTATTGATGGATATTTGCATTTTTTCCCCTCTCTACTTTTTGGCTATTGTGAATAATGCTGTTAAAAATTTTCTGTACAAGTTTTTGTGTGAACATATTTCCTTTCATGGGGTGGTGGGGGGGGGGGGAGGGTGTACATTCCAGAGTGGAATTCCTGAGTCATATAGTAAACTATTTGAACCTTTTGAGGAATTGCTGGACTGTTTCGCAAAGGACCTGCATCATTTTACCTTCTCACCAGCAGTGTAGGAGGGTTCCCATTTCTCTGCATCTTTGTCAACATTTGTTATTGTCTGACTTTTTAATTATAGCCATCTTAGAAGGTGTGAAGAGATATCTCATTGTGATTTTGATTTGCATTTCCCTAATAACTAACGATGTCGAGCATCTTTTCATGTGCTTGTTAGATATTTGTATATATTTTTTGGAGAAATGTCTGTTCAGATCTTTTCTTCAGTTCTTAAATTAAATTACTTGTCTTTTTATTATAGACATATAAAAACTCTTTATACTAGATATAATTCCATTATTGGATATATGATTTGCAAATATTTTCTTCTATATAGTCTGTATTTTTACCTTCTTGATGGTATTCTTTGCTGTACATAACCTTCTGAAATTTTTTAAGTAAGTAAACTTGCATAAAAGATAATTATCCTATTAGAAACATAGAACACTAGTACATTAATTTCAACTTATGTAATAGTATTCAACAGTATAATTATTGTGTGTTAAGTTATTGATCCATGCTCTGGGCAATGGAAATTTGGTCTATTTCCAGTATTTGGCTCTGACAAACAATGCCACCATGACCGTTCTTGTCTGTGTCTCCTGAGGCATGTTTTCAAGTGTTAGTTGGGTAGAATACCTAGATATTCCTGGGATCTGAATGCATACCTTCAGATATTAGATGTTGTGGAGTTATTTTTCTTTCTTACCAGCAGTGATTTAGAAACCTCATTGTGGGACATCTTTGCTAATACTTAGTACTGTTTGACATTTAAATTGTAGGTATTTAGATGGATATGAAATTGAATCTCAACACTGTTAAACTGTGGCTTTACTCCTTGTCAAACTTTGGAAGCCTGTGAAGGAGCTATAAGCTGCTGGTGCTGTTTTGTTATTTGCAACAGTGTGAAAAAATTGTGGCAATACTATGTTCTTGTGTATTGCGAGCTCTGGAGACCTCTATATAAATAAGACAATGTTAATAACTGTGCAGAATGTTTGTATAGTTCTTCTGCACAGTTTTAGTTGACTGCATTACATTACTGATTGGGTAGACTGTGTTTAGAGTGGAGCGTATTTTAAGTCTGCAATGTGAAATTTTGCTATCGATTAACATTAAGTTTTAGAATTTATTCGTATAAGCCATTTACAAATTCTTTAGCCCTGAAAGTCCTGTAAAAGTAGAATACATTCCATTCCCATTCTTGTTTCTCAGTCTTCACTTAGTCTTGTTGCTAATAATTCCAGTTCTTTTGATATTTTCTCATGTAGTTCAATGCAACTCTCTAGTCTTTTAGGAGTTGATGTTTTAAAAGTTAATCTTTTCTATACTACATTTGTAATATATATAACTTTGTTAGTTAGGCTTCCAAAATTAACCCCACTTTCAAGGCAAAGATTAAATAAATAAGACCACTATGGTGTCTCTGTTTTGACATTTTTAGTACAGTGAAATTCAGCAGATAGCCTGTATTGTAGATATCCCATTAAAATTATACTTAAATCAATGTAATATAATATTTTTGCAAAGAAGAAGCTTTCAATGCAAATAAAAGTTTCTTTTTTTCTTACTAGAGTTTGATTCAAAAGGCGACTAAGTAGAAGTTTTAATTTGAATTGTGAGAGGTCTAAAATTGGAATAATGTCTTTTTCAGCTGAGTTTCTCAGGTGAACATTGACCTGTTGTTTTAATATACATAGATAGAACGTATAGAGTAAAACAAGCAAACCAAAAACTAATAATAAAGTTAGGACTCTAGCGGGAAAAGCTTTATAATCCTCATTTCCCACTAAATACTTTTTTCAAGGCGTTCTTGAACAGATGGGTTCTCTTACGGAAGGTTTAAAGCAACACTGTGCTCAGCCTTTCAGGTGTATTCATTATACCACTTATTCTTCTAAATCTAGGAGGCAGGCATTACCCCGTTCATCCTGGCTATTTGCCAGAATCTGCCACAGATTTAGGTGGTGATATTAGGTTAGGCTCTGAAAATAAACTAAACTTTAGTTTTTAGATATTTTCCACCAGCAAATTTTCAAAAGCCAAGAAAGTTCAAGAGTTTAATTAAAGATGGTTGGTCCTTTTAGCTGCACCATGAAGCATTCTCCTTCAGAGTAAATGGTAACGTCAGGAAATCCTGAAATGTTCTATCTAAATTCTACTCCTCTGAAGTGGTGAAAGATTAAAGTTCAGCTTCAAAGTTATTTTTCATTGAGAATTGGGTAGACTCCGGTTTGTGCCAGATTTTCTTGGCCAGACTCTCTCATCTCTCTGGGTGGGGCTAGGGCTCTGTGTGACTGGTGGAACCTTGCCCACGGAAGCCCCTCAAATGGAGCGATGGAGAGTGTGGGGTGGAGAGGCTCCGACGTCCGTCTTTAAGCCATTGACCATCCAGTGGTTTCATAGGCTTCGTATCAAAAAGACTGTGAATGTGCTGTTGGCCAGATGTGGAACTGTCACAGCCTGGAAGACCAGAAAAATGAAAATGTCCTATTTCATAGGCCCTGCAGGTTTTCGCCCACTGTTGGTGTTATCTGCCTCTTATGTAGCTATTGTGAAATTAAGGAGAGACCTGAATCAGATCTGTTTATCATGTTAGGTTTGTCACACATTGGCTCTGTGTTACTTAAATTCTCTGTGCTTTCCTTGTCTATAAATTGGGGTTAATAATAGTATTATTAGCCCAAAGGGCTAATATGAGGATTAAATGAGATTATAAATGTAAAATGCAGAAGAGTGCCTGGAAAATAGGAAATGCTCAATAAACGTTAAATAGAACTATGATTGTATTATTTTTTATGATACAGCCAAGAAAGTCAGGGGATAATAAATTAATTCTTGATATACATAAAAATTATTTGGCTAAATGATTTTTACAAATCATTTAGTTGTATTCAATTTGGTGTAGAATCAATGTAGATCTTCTCAATGCGATGGTCAAATTGAACTTAAAAATAAAGAAATTAGTAAATTTACATGCCATGTAAAAATGTGCTTTAGTAGGTAGTCTTGTATATCTAAATAGTTTTTCTGGTTTCAGGACACATATAAACACAGAAATAGTCTGTCGATTCATTTTAACATTAAAAATCAGAAAGCGCATATGTTACTATATCAACATGGCAGATATTTTGGAATATCATAATAATTAAATCTAAAATTAAAAACTACAAAATGTGATTTTACTGAATACAGACTACAAAAGAAGTTCATCTTTAACAGTATGAATTTCTAACTTCCTGGCTACTTTTTGACTCACATGATTAAGAAACAGCCAAGTCAACATTTAATAAATAAAGTTGTAAACAACTTACAATTAATTTTTTCTTATTTTTATCAACAAAGAGAATTAAGAACACACACATACACAATCCTCCCAAATTAAAACTTATTTGGATAGTGCCCTTTCAGATCATAACTGTAGCAAATCAAAGTTTTACCTAAATAAGTAATTTTCTATAATTAGTGTGTTACATAATTATGAACCTTCACCAAAACTTACATTGTTCAAGAGTAAGTGATTTTTCTTTTCAAGAAATGGCTCATGAATGTTTTCTTAAGTAAATTATAAAGATAAATCAGCAGTAATATCTTAAATAAATATCATCTAACATTTTCCCTTGATTTCCATGCCCAAAGTACACAATTTATTTCAGGAGGATTATTTCTGCTGACAGGGAAGTTAGAAAAAATCACTCAGCTGAAGGTTTCCTGATAATCAGAGAATCTTTGAAAGCTTGGCCCTGGACAGCACTAGGTGACGGTCTAACCTTGGGGTCCCCTCGCTGAAAGGAAACCCGGATGAGAACCAAGTCTCCTCATCACTGAAGGGCATGCCTGCCAGCACAAACCGTTTGGGGAGAGGGAAATCTAAATACAAGCAGAAATAGCCACCGACAAATTTCAGGAAATAGCGGTCAGGGGGAGTCACCAAGGTTGTCAAATCTTGGGTTTTTTGATTTTGTAGGCAAGATGAAAAAGTAGGAACTATCCTTTAGCCTCTCATGAAATAGAAATATTTTCTAATCCAACTAATGGAAAAACACCATGCTTCAAAAGTTTCCGGAGAATAATGATGAAAACTATGATTTTGCTAGGTTTAAAAAAACTTTTACATATAGAAAAGAGTACAATTCATAAATATATAGCTTGATTATTTTTTTCTCTTTAAAACAAAATCGTAAGGTATGCATAGCACATGATTTATCATTTTAACCATTTTGGGATATGCAGTTCAATGGCATTAAGTACATTCATGTTGTTGTGCAATCTGCACCATCAGCCACACTCAGAAGTTTTTCATCTTCTCATAACAAAACCCCAGGCCTATTAAATGATGACTCCCCACCACACTTCCCCTAGGCCTGGACAGCTACCATTCTACTTTCTGTCTCTGAATTTGACTACTCTAGGTATAAGTTATAGAAGTGGAGTCACACAATATTTGTCCTTTGTGCCTGGCACTTATTATTAATGTCTTCAAGGTTCAGCGGGATGAATTTAATCAAATTGAACTCACCTGTGTAACCAGTGCCCCGATCAAGAGAAACAGCGTTACTGGCACCAAAGAAGCCCCTTGTGCCCCACTTCCAGTCAGTACCCACTATCCTTGTACGGTCATGAGGGTCGCCATGTCCTTCAGTCAATGAGAGGAGGGAGGTAGAAGAGGAATGACCGAGGCTACTGCCTCTGTCTTTTCCCAATAGAAAAAACTGCACATTTGATCTGTTTTGTAAATTAGGCTTTGGCCTACTTGCCAAGGAAAAGCTTGGAAATTGTTGACTTAGGAAATAGTCATATATCATTCCCAGATTATCTGGATAAGTGCCTTGAGTCTGCCTTTATCCTACTATCTCCCATTTTTGTATCTGTTTAGACAGCATCTCTTGCAGGAAGCCTTCTCTAAGTATTCTTGCTGCCTTTCCACCAAAATGTGGTATATCCATGCAACCATGCAGCCTTAGAAAAGAAAGAAATTCTGTCATGTGCTATAATGTAAGTGAACCTCCATCTTGCTTATCGAGGGCATTATGATAAGTGTAATAAGCCAATCACAGAAGGACATACACTGCATGATTCCACTCATATGAAGTATCTAGGTAGTCAAACTCATAGAATCAAAAAGTAGAATGGTGGTTGTCAGGGGTTGTGTGGAGGGGAAATGGGGAGTTGTTTATTTGATCTAGAGTTTCACATTTTCAAGATAAAAAAGTTTCTAGGATCTGTTGCACAACAATATGAATATACTTAACACTACTGAACTGTACACTTTAAAAAGGCTGAGAAGATAACTACGTTATGTGTTACTACCAAAAAAGTTGATCTTTCTAATTCTGAAGCTGTTCACCATTTCACTTTTCAGTCTGGGACTCTTGCAAAATGAGGGAAGTTTCACAATATTAACCTACCTGAAAGAGTTTCTATAAATATATGCCTAGCGTGCTCTTAGTTAAACAGAGTTATCACACTGTCATCTTAAGAATTAGTGTGCATATTTTCTTCTCTTATTTATCTGAATGAAATTATTTAGAAATCTCTTCCTTTAATGAAATCACATTTGCTGGTTTAGATATAAAAGATCTCATAGTCTAATTAGACAAAAAGTATACAATATTATATGATTTATTACAATATAACATAAAAATACAAGCCAAGATTTTTTTCTTTTTCAAGCAAGGGTAAGTTATAATAGGTAAAAATATTTTTTTTCTCATTATGAATGTTTGACTTTTACTCGAATGCCATTCTCTGGTTTGTGAGGATTTACTCTACATTCTTTTAATCTAGGTTGCAAGAAAACCTTGAAACACAAAAGCCAGCAGTGGGTGGAGTGGGAAGACCCCTTTGCTACTTTCCAGATGCCTAGAAGTGGGTTGCTTTCTGATGGTGTCTTCGCACCTAATGAAATGGGCTTCTTTACACTAGCTATGGAAGGGGCTATGCACGCAGCTAAGGGAAGACCCCAAATCTGCCTTTTCTTTAACTTTGGATTGATAACTAACAGAAAAGACATCAACTCAGATAAACAGGCAAAAGTATTGAACAGACTACTCATAACTATACTTAGAGCCACAATAAAAATACAAGAAATTCACAATTTAAATAATATAATTAATTATTTCAGCCCTATGAAATCACAAAATATTTAAAACACTAGAATTATGAATGATTTTTTGTTTCTATTTGTCAGATCTTACAAAATACTAAATACACACTGTTTTAATAACTATGCCACACTATTTGAGAGTATGCTAGAAACAAATGAACACACTTCATTACTCATGTTCAGAAGATACAGAAGAAATGAGAAATGATACAAACTCACCTGGCTTCTAGGAAATGCACAAATGTTCTGGTGAACGACAGGTCCAGGGGAAAGAACAAAAACAGAAACCAAGCAGATGAGGATTCAAGTCTGATTTTCGCTGAAATCTAATGGAGGAGAATGACAGTGAACTATATTATGTCTTGCACGATCATAGCTTAACCTGGGTGAGCGCAAGAGTGGTGCATTCCAGAAAGACCCCTCATCCAGGCTTGGACTTGGGAAATGGGGATTTGAGAAATTTTGCTGGAAGAGGAAGTGCCCAACCTGAATGGACAAAAGTGTTCTGGGCAGAGCAAGTGAAAGTTCTAGCGGTAAGAGGGAGCAGACAAGTTCAGAGAATTTAAGTCACCTCGTATGACCTGAGGGGAAACAAGACGTGATCTAAGTGGAGTATCTGAGGAGAGAAAGATGGTCATGGACGTGTCTACTGTGGTCAGGAGATGGACTTTATCCACGGCTATAGAGGGTTCTTGGAACATGTTACTCAGAGAGAGAACGCGATGACATTTAGAGGGAGCACCCTGACAGTGATGATGAGTGAGGACTGAGGAAGGGTGTGCTTAGCAGACGAGAAAGCCATCAGAAGTCAGGGCGCTCCTGGGTGGTCAGTCCTAATGGCCTGTTCAGCAGAGGTGGATACTTGCACTTTGGGGGTGGCTACAAAGGTGTTGGATGGCACCTCTCCCATCTTGAAAGAAGTGCCGCCACCTAAGCTGGGAAGGAGCAGGTCTGGAGGGGGAGAATATTGGGTCCTGATTGGGGTATGTTGGGTTTCCTGTGTCTCTGGTGGGTTTTGCCATAGGAGCTCTGAGGGAGAATAAAATAGGAGAAGCATGAACTTTAGGCAGCAAGTGAAACTCTGGTAGAGAACAAGATCTCTCAAAAATAGGCCATCAAGTGGGGAGCTGGCCTGGGACTGCACTCTTAGGAACAAGAAACGTTTGAGGAGTGAGAAGAGATGAAGTCAGTGAATGAAGCTGATCGAAAGGAGACCAAAAGCTCGGTCGAGGAGGCAGGAGAAAAAAGAGCTAGTGGGGTCAAGATGAGCTGAAGGCTTTCAGCTCTTCCCTGTCATCTCTGGGAGACTGGGTTTTCACAAGCCCTAGCAATGGCAGAGGTTGGGGAAGGCGAGGACTGTGGTCCAGAGGCAGGCTGGATGCCGGGTCCCGCTAAGCTTGCTTCAGCACACCCACCTCTGAAGCCTGGTGCTGCCGACCCAGTGGGAGAACTGTTGTTCATTGCTCTGTGCCCACCACAGCCTGGCTGTGAGGCTGCCAGGCTTTAATCCCTTGTGCTCATACCAGGGCCTGGCAGGACACGCCCATTCAGGAAGCCTCGGCTGGTAATACTACCAGTACACATGGTTGTGTTTTAGGAGAATGTTTCATAATATTAGGTCTGTAATGTAAACTCCTATTCTATTTGGCTTTAAAGGTAATCACAATATTTTATATTAAAATTAATTAAGGAAATTCACAATCTATTTTTTCTCAAACACTAGTTTTTTTTAAAAAAGAAATATGTCCATTTTAAAAAGTATCATAGGTTTTCTTTTTTTTACTGCATTGTTCAGAAGTGAGAAAATCTAATCACCTTTATTTTAACCAAGTGAAGTAACATCTTAACAAAGTTATATTAAAATTCAGGAATTCTGAGCTAAATAACTAAATTTTCTTCTTTTAGTGGTTATATAGCTTCTTTTCAAAACAAGATAACTACTGAACTTTAAAATGAGGCACAGATACAATCCAACTTCCAAACAACACAGCATAGAATAAAAGAGCTATGTTATTTAAAAAAAATGGACCGTAAAATAAGTTGGGAACCATTTCCATTATACATATATTGCCTTTATCACAGCATCTCTTATAACAGTCTGACCTAGAGAGATGTGTGTGCTATTAAGATAAAATTTAAAAAAGAGAAACGTAAATGATTCAAACCCCTGCAGTGGCAATCGGTGACATATTTAATCTGAGGCAGCCTTTCCAGCAGTGTGTCAGGTACTGGCGGTTTGGGAAATTGAGCCTCCTCATATCAGTGGACTCTCCTGATTGGTCTATTGACAAAAGGTAGTTTTTTTTTTTTCTTAATGAATTAATAACTAACACCCTTAGGCAGAACTAGACTCTTACCCATGTAAATAGGAAAGAGAAAACATAGATGTCAATAGGGGCCACAGTACAGGAGACTGATAAAACGCTAGCCCAAGTGCACAGCACATTCTGTTTCTACATAAACGCTGAACTGATGTCAGGTCAAAAATGAAGAAAGACGAGGGGCTTGGAGGTTGGGATTGCAGTGCAGGTGATTCCAGTCTCCCTGAGGGGATTCCATACGAGGAGAGAGAGCGGTGGGCAGTGCGGCGGAGGGGGCAGGTGTTTGTGAGCAGCTGCTACATCCCACACGTGGTTCTGGGTGCTTGACACTTCATCCCTCACGTCACCCTTACAAGGGCGCTGGGTAGAGCATTTCTGCGGGAAAGAATGCCATATTCCCACGGCCGAGTAACAGATAGCAACATACCGGAAAGCCTGGCATAAAATTATTTTCAAAAAGTATCTTAAAACTGCTCCTCACTTCCCCCCCGCCCCGACCCCCTCAGATTATTAGCAGGACCTTGAAGTTTAATAGCTGAAACCCGGATGTCTAACGTCCAGTTTGTCCTGTGCCTGACTGACTCACTGGATGGCCTTAGTGAAATCAGTTTTCATCTCTGAGTACGTTTCCTTGCTGTTAAGGTGAAACTAAAAATACATATTGTCTTCATGAGTTATAGTAAGAGCTCACTGAGTAATCTTTGCTAAGAAATTGTACCTTTTTCAAGATTAAAAAAAAAAGGAGAAAAAGATGTATTTCATCATAGAGGAAATCTGTTTGGGAGGTTTCTGATTCTAAATTGATATAATATAAAATAAAAAAAAACTTTCTTCAACCTCCTCCATCAGACCTTGAGACAAAAATTGGCTTAATTCCTATGCCCTTTGATACTGCTGCAGAAATAGCACAGTTGTACTGAGCAGCTCGCTCACTCGAGCCGGCCTCTGGAAGACACGGTGTGCTCAGGACAGAGTAGCTTGAGCTTTCTGTGCTGCTCTTCACACCACGCTGGGGTCCCCCCCAGAGCTGAGCCACTCAGGCCAGTCTCTCCCCTCCCCGTGGGCCCAAAGCTCACTCTCTTCCAGGTGCTAAGAGCACCAACGATTTTTCTTTGGACTGTCTATCACTCTATTTTTTGATTTCATACAAATCTAGTTTTATAAGCAGTGAGTTTTCTAATTTTAAACAGGAAAATTCTGCTCTACTTGTATTTTTTTCTAATTATTTTATTCTTCTCATTAACTTGAGTGACCAATTCTCATAGCTAAGAAGGTTTCACGAGGCAGCTCAGAAGAGGAGAAAAAGCCTGGATATGGAAGGCAGGAGATGAATCCTGCTCCTGTCGCAACTCTTACAGTGTTGGACACGTTACTTACCTCATTGAGTTTCAGTTTCTTTGATGGTACAATGGGGAGAATGATATGAACCTTGTAAGGTTGTTGTAAGGATTAGATATCTTTCATTTACATGTTTCATTGGACAAACATATACTGAGTAGCAAGTTCCTTACTTGGTAGTACGGCTGCAAACAAGGCAAACCACCCCCCTCCCCACTCTTATGAAGCTAAGCCCTCCCACGGGTGCTATAACTAAAGTCATCAGGGCTGAAACTTGAGTTATAACAGGCAAATAATCCTTAGATGCAGTGGGCACCCCTGTCCTGGGTGCCAATAAGCTTCCTTTATCCTCCAAGCATAGGACAAAGGAACACTTTGCGGGGCCATTTGGTCTTGTATCGTTTTCATTTTCACTGCTTATTCGAGCAACACTTACTGAACACCTGGTTCCCAGGTGCAGGGACCTGAGCCAGGCACTGAGAACCCTGTGGTGAATGGGATGTAGCCTCATTTTCAAGGGGCTGGCAGTCGGGGAGGATGTGGACACTTAAACAGGGAATTACACTTCAGTGGGGACCTTGGGCATGGGGGAGATGCTTCTGAACTGGATGTAAGAAACAGTCCTGCAAGGTGAAGAGAAGTTTTTAAAACACAGCAAGGGGCGATGCAGTTGCAATAGCAAAAAAGGGAGAGGAGTTGGAGACAGAGAGGACCGAGGCACAGGATTGAAGGGGATGAGTGTGTGTGAAATAAAATAGTTCAGTTCGGGGAGAGGCAGATAAGAAGTGAGGGTGAAAACTGGGTAAGTGAGAAGGGGTCGACCTTGTATGTGTGCTGAGAATTTTAAAGCCTCTTTTGTGGGAGGAGGTGGAGGTTGCTTAGTTTTGTGTTTTAGAGAGAAGGCCGAGGAGAGACTCGGAGTTGAGAGTGGCTGGAGCCTTGCCCAGGGTGCCGGTAACTGGAACAGTCAGGGAGCGATGCCTGAGGGAGGTGGATGAAACGACGGTGAAAGGTTGGGGTGAGGAGTGATGAGAGGAAGAGAAGTGAAGGATGAGACCTGGGTCCCCAACCCCACCCCAAAGGATGGTGGTGCCACTTACCAGGGGAGGCAGGAAGTGCAGTCTGAGGACAAACACCACCTCTAGGCTTGGGAAAATTACTTAACTGTTGGTGCCTCTGATTCTTCATCTAAAAATAAGGATGATAATAATAGAAACTCACAGCGCCGCTTTATTGTGTGATTAAATAAAATAACTCGGCAGAACACTCCGAGCAGTACCTGGAGCTTCCCAGCTCCACTGTGTGCATCAGTTACTATTCTTAGAGGCACAGGAAGATAGTCTTGGAGGAAAAAGAAGGTTTAGGAGAAACAAGGTCTAATGCTGTTTCAAATACGAAAGACTGCCTCAAGGCTTTTAAAAAACCATTTTGACCACCTTGTCAAAAGAAGTTGAGCCCTTCAATGGAGTGTTGCCTTATGGCTAGGGGAGCAAACCCAGAGTAACTCGCTTCCAAACAGACTTAAGAACTCTGGGATATGTGAGACAGTGGCCCCCACATTTGCTTCAGGGCTGGGACAAGAGAAAGGAAAGTGGACGTGCTAAGGCGCCCGGCCCTCCAGGCTGCTCAGTCTACCATGCCTGAGACAGCTGGATCCCGTGAGACGGCAAAGTGGGTGCAGTTTGCTTTACCACGACTGCTACCTACTTCTCTGATATTTCCCCAAAAAAGCTTTTCCTTCTAAGTCTTTGCATGGCACTAACAAATATTAAATTTTTAGTGGATAAATTTGAAAGTATATGCACCCTAAAAGGTCCTTGTTAATTTCAAGGTTAGCTTGCACCGCCCCTCCCCGGTGCCCACCCCCCTACTCACAAACAATTGA
The DNA here is from genome assembly GCF_014176215.1 of Rousettus aegyptiacus. NCBI lineage: Eukaryota > Metazoa > Chordata > Mammalia > Chiroptera > Pteropodidae > Rousettus > Rousettus aegyptiacus. The sequence continues at coordinate 19,170,123 of NW_023416290.1, read as the reverse complement.
GCTTTAAAAGTTAGAATGACAGAGGGCTTAGCTAAGGCCTTTCCTAGACAGTCACCACTGTTCATTACAGACTCTGGAACCTGATTCTTCCTCTTCATCTTTACGTCTGTCTCCGTTCTGGACACATCCGACTCCGCGACCCAATGACCTTATTCTCTGCTGGGCCCCGGCTTCCCGTTCTCACGGTGCAGACTGTGAAGTCTGAAACACGTTATCTCTCAAAATTGCTCCACCTCCAAAATCACAAACTCAAACATCCTCCTTGCTGGCCACGAAGCGCCTGTCACTGCAAATTCTTGTGCAAAGATTCCCACCACAACCGTTCTTCTACCTCTAGTAACTTTCACACCTCCCTGCTTTCTCCCTATTCATGGATTCCTCCTCCATGAACTTGCCCAATATTCGAGTTGGATTTTGGGGCCCATCATGTCAACCAGTTTCCTGAAAGCACTCTAAGCTCATGTATCCTCCTTTTGTTGCATATGCCTGGCAAACTCTAATCTGAATGAACTCAGCTCTACTCACTATCTGTCCTTGTACCGGGCATCTGGACACTGCCTCAGGAAAGTCCCTTAGACAGGCAGGTTGGTATCACTGTCTACTACTGATCATCAAACACCCGGGGTGCTCCCTTTTGCTGGCAATCTCATTATGCCTCTCTGATCTGCTTATTCTCTTGCCCTCTGAAAAAACTTTTGAAATATTTTCTACCTTTTTTAAACTCAGATTTGTCCCATCTCTTCCTCACTGACTTTGCCTCATATTTAAAAGAACAAAACAAACAAACACAACTCAGAAATACCAAATAAGACCTGCTTGATGTCATACCACCAAACCTCCACCACTACCTGCATCTGCCCTAGCTTTCCCCTCCTCTTGGTATGATGGAGTGGCCATTCCCTCTTTTAAAAAAATGTATTTTTCATCCTACCCCGAACCTGAAGATACTAAGAAGTGGTTTAGGGTTGCAGCAATGTGGAGGTCATTGCTGATGCTAATAAAAGCCACATCGAAGTGACATGAGAAAGAACTAGATAGATGGTGAAGTAAGCAGAAAAGATGGCTACAGACAGCTCATTTGAGAAATCTGATAATGAAGGGAGACAACGACTTACTGCTTTCTCCCAAACCATGGGCTGTCAGTTATTACCTTCATCTCTCCCTTCTTCCTCTCCCCATCCCTCTGCTCTTCAGTATACACATACACACGAGCTCTGTCATCTTAGCAACAGTCACACCAGCTAGACAAGCAAGAAACAAAAAACCCGCTCTTCAACTTCACATCTCTCAACTGTTAGCCTATTAGTTGTCCCTTCATAATCAATTTTTTCTCATGGGTTTTCTATAGCTTTTTTGTTGCTTTGTCCACCTTCTAGTTCCTTCGAAGCTCACTTTGATATGGCTCTTACTAGAGTACCAGTGACTTCCAGATTGCCGGAACCCAAAACCACTTCTCAGTCTCCTGAGACAGTCCTCCTGGCAGAAGCTTGCAGGTTTGGGAAGGTAACTACCAAATTAACAAATCTGTTCCACATTTACGACTGCATACTTTGTGTGAGGCACTGAGTTAAGTAATGGGACTTGACAGCTGCATAAGACACAGCTCTGTTCTCAAAGGCCTACAGGCTGGCTCTGCAAAAAAAAAAAAATCGGCAATGCATGGAGCTACATGACCGGATCCAAGGAGCACAAAGGAAACAGGAAGGGTTAACCTTCTCTTTGGTGGTCAGGAAAGGCGGTGCTGAAGCTGGAGCTTGAAAGGTAAACTGGAGCGGTTGAAAGGTGGGTGAGTGCGGTCCGGGCAGTGAAAACATAAGCGAGGATCTTATCGCAGCAGTGACATGCAGGGAAGGTCACACCATGTGGGACTGCAAAGCCCAGGGTGAAAGCGATGACGGAGTGGGGAGGACAGGTGAGGCTGAATAGACGGTGATCTTCGACCAGCAAGGCACAGGCGTTCACACCAAGCATGCTACTTCTAGCCTATTTCTCTAGTCCCCAATAAGAATAACTTATTTAATCTAGGTACCTTCTAGGTGTTAGCAGGTGCTAAATAAATGAAAAATAATAGACTATTTCGGCTCATGAGACTTGCCATATTGTTTGTGCTGTTTAAATTAAAAGTGCTAATACACCTAATTTGCTTAGAACATGGTTAGGCGCAGAATGTAAGGGGCAGCGGAGCAATGATTAGGGCACCAATATATGCGACCACATTCTGGCTTCACTATTTACCACGATGTCAGCCAAGTTATCTAGCCTCTTCGTGTCCTCTGTACATTATGAATTCACAAGGTTATCATGAGGGCTAAATGAGTATATGAGGACAGCGCCTAACTCAATGCTTTGTAACAATTGTTCATAATTACAATTAATAATAAGTGTGGCTAACAATGATTTTTAATAATTTAAATTATGATTAAATAATCATTGACCATGATGATGAAATCTGCCAAGAGCTCTGATTCCTAAAGCTGCCCCTGGCCCCTGCCATTGCATTCTTTTCCTGGCACTTTCATATCTTTTGCAGACTTAGGATTCAGGTCACTATCAGCTGATGGAAGAGGATTTACATGCTAGACATCAATGTGAGAAATTAGTAGCAACCATCCGTGGACCTAACACTATGATATTCCAAAGTCTAGACAGCCCTTCTTCCTCATTTAAAGTATGATTGAATAATTCATGTATGAACCAGAAGGTCTGCATGGAATTATGTTCTCTAGAAGGCCAAAGAAAGAAACAACTGCTCTAGGTGTGCACTCTGGAGGATTCACATAACATTCTCCCCATATTTTTTGTTTATTGTAATGTCAACTTTCAGATTTACTGTTCAACTAGCCCAAAGAGCATGTGTTTTTTTTTTATTCTAAAAAACTGTATCAACCAACAGTGTACAACAACAGAAAATGTTTGCAAAGCTTTCACTTTTAAAGAGTTTCCAAGCACCCTGCCCTTTTCCTAAAGGACTCTTTTCCCTTTTATGGATGAGCACCAGGCTCCAAGACAGTGTAAATAGAGCTTCCTGTTCCAGGGAAGTGCTGGCTCCTGCAGGAGCCCAGGGGTCCTTTGGGAAAAGTTGATAGGAACTATGAGCTGTATGTGACCTGAGGCCCAGGAGTCAGCTGAGCCAGCAGGGAGGGAAACACATTTAATAGCCCCTTTGTGCAGACTAAAGTCCCAGAAGCACTTCTGGGAAAGTAAGTCTGGTGCCATACACACAGTCCTTGTGAAGAATGGCAGGGAAGCTGGCTGGGCTGGAGAAGGACGTTCCCAGATGAGACGCCCAAATCTTGGATCTAGCTGCTCTGAAGAACCAAGATATGTCTGGAATTGCCATAATTCAGGGCCCTTGTGATTCACATAAGTGGAGATTAAAAATCAGAAAAGGACCAAATTGATTCTGCACAACTTCATCCTAGCCCAATAGCAAATATTTCCCAGGGTGCTTAGTATTTATAAACTAAGAACACAAAAAGTAAAAACCTACTTTCCTTCTTTATTGACCATAGGATTTTCTCATACTTTTAAATGATAATAATAAAAGCATTATTTATTTGTGGTTGAGTGCTTATGTCATTTGTTTTGATAATTGCAATCTTTGACTTTTGTGTGCTTCACTATCTCATCAATGGTGGCCAGAAAATAAACCAAAAAAAAGCATAACTAATATTTATAATGACAATTATAAATATTAATTTAATGAGAGCTAACATTTACCCAGCACTTGCTATGTGCTAAGCAGTGAATTAATTCAATAGTATTCATCAGTAAAAAATTGTTTGAGCATGAACTGACAAGCCATGTTTGCTAATTTAATGTAAAGCATGTAAATATACCACCATAATATTATATTATTTATACTTATAAAATATAAATAAAAACACAAATTAAAGGAGTAATAGGAATAAACAAATGGGAGTTCTCATATTTTCTTTTTGCGCCATAGTATTTGTCTACTAATGGACTATAGGGACCTCAGTTTGGAGACTATTCTGCAAACATTGGATAAACTTATTATTTTCATTTTAAAGATGAGCAAATTGAGGTGTGCAGAAGTAAAGACCTTGCCCAAGGTAACCATGGTATCACTGTGGGACAGGTTATTGTCTTCTGTGTGCTCTCTGTGACCTCATGACCTCTTTCATCTCTGTACCTACTCTAGATGCACTTCCAGGAAGCCGTACCATCATGCTAGTGTATTTATACTTCTGGTCCTTCTTAATCTGAATAGTAGATGCACGTACTTAAACAAGGTGTCCAAATGGTTCTAGTCTTATCGTCTGATACTTTAAAAACAGATTGGATCGAATTTGTAACTTTATATTTGGGTGAGATATATAAATTTCAGAATGAATTGAGATTTCTTCATTTGAAGCTTTCTTTCTTAATCAAGAAATGAAACCCAGATAAGCCCAGATATTGGGTTTGCTATGGTTAAGAGTAAGCATGGAACTGAAAATGGAATTTACAAAATTCTATTTAGAATAGCCTTGAAAAATAATAAAATGTTTAGGAATAATGAAAGCAGTACAAAACTCGTATTCTGAAAACTATAAAACATGTAGAAAGAAATGTTAAAAGTTCTAAATAAATGAAAAGATATCCCATGTTTATGGATGGATAACTTACTATTGCTAAGATAGCAATACTCCCCAAATTGATCTACAGGTTCAACTCAATTCCTATCAAATCCCAGCTGGCTTATTAGAAGAAATTTGCAAGCTGATTTTAAAATTTATATTGAGATCCAAGAGACCAAAATCAGCCAAAAATAATCTTAGGAAAGAACAAAGCTGGAATAATCACACTTCCCAAATCAAAACTTACTACTGAACAACAGTAATCAAGACAGTGTGGCACTGGCATAAAGCTAACTATATAGATCAATAGAATAGAATTGAGAATTCAGAAATAAGCCTTCATAATTATAGTCAATTGATTTTTGACAAGTGGGCCAGGACAATTCAATGAGGAGATTATAGTATTTTCAACAAACAGTGCTAGGACAACTGGATATCCACATGCCAAAAATGAAGTTAGACTTTTACTTCATGCCATTTAAAAATTAATTCAGAATTGATCAACTACATAAATATAAGAGCTAAAACTATAAAAAAACTTAGAAGAAAACATAGGTTTAAATCTTTGTGACCTTGAATTATGCAATAGTTCTTGTATATGGCATCAAAAGGACAAATATCTAGTGGAAAAGATAATAAATTGGACTTTTTCAAAATTAAAAACTTTAGTACTTCAAAGTACACTATCAATAGAATAAAAAGGCAATCCAAAAAATAGAATAAAATTTTGCAAATCGTATATCTGATAAGGAACTTGACTCTAGAATATTTAAAGGACTCTAATGACTCAATAAGAAGACAACAAAAACTCAAAAAATTAAATAATGGACAAAGTATTTGAATAGACATTTCTCCAAAGAAGATAAACAAATGGCCAATAAGCACATGAAAAGAGGCTCATCATCACCCACCATTATGAAAATGTAAATAAAAAATACAGAGAGATAATAATTTATACTCATTAGCATGGATATTATAGAAGACAAGCAAATGAAACAAAACCAGGAAAAAGCAAGTGTTGGTGAGGATGTGGACAAGCATTGTTGGTGAGAATATAAAATGGTACAGTCACTGTGGAAATGGTATGGTAATTCCTCAAAAAGCTAAACAAAGAATTACAACATGATCCAGCAATTCTAGATTGAAATGAAGGCAAGAACTTGAACAGATATTCGTACTACCACATTTGTTGCAGCATTATTCACAACAGTCAAAAGGTAGCAACAACCCAAGTGTCCATTGACAGATGAGTGGATAAACAAAATGTAGCATATTCACACAACTGAATTTTACTCCGCCTCAAAAAGAAAATCCTGGCATGTGCTTCAAAAAGAGGAACCTTGAAAATATTATGCTAAGTGAAGTAGGCCAGTCATGAAAAGACAACTTATACCACTTATATGAGGTATCCAGAATAGTCAAATTCACAAAGACATTAGGTAGAATTGTGGTTTCCAGGAGAAAGAGAAAGGAGAGAAGGGGAACTTATTGTTTAATGAATAGAGTTTCAGTGGGGGAAGATGAAAAAGTTCTGGAGATAGATAGGTGTGATGTTTGCATATTATAAATGTACTTAATGCCACAGAAATATACACTTAAAATGGTTAAAATGGTAAATTTTATGTTATGTGTATTATATTATAGTAAAAGAGTAAATTTAAAATACAATAAAAAGACATCCTAATTAAAATATGAATAAAGAATCTAAATAGAAACTTCGCCGAAGAAGATATACAAACAAACCAGTAGGTACATAAAAAAACACGCAGTATCATTAGTTTTTAGGGAAATACAAATCAAAACCACAATGAAATGCTTTTTCACAGCCACCAGAATGGCTATAATCAAGAAGACAGTAATAAATGTTGATGGGGATGTGCAGAAATTGAAAACCTTATACATACCAGGTAGGAATATAAAATGGTCTAACCACTTTAGAAAACAATTTGGTAATTCCTCTAACAGTTAAATATAGACTTCCATATGATACAGCAATTCTAACCCTAGATATACACCCAGGAAAAAAATGAAAACATACATTTACACAATGTTTGAACATAAATGTTCATAGCAGCATTGTAATACACAAAAGGTGTAAATAGCCCAATGTCCATCAACTGATACATGAATAAATAAATGTGCTATTCAAACAATAGAATATTATGTAATAAAAAGAAATAAAGAACTGATCCATGCTAAAATATGGATGACCTTTGAACACATGGTAAGGGAAAGAAACCAGTCACAAAGGACAACATATTGTATGATTCCATTTATGTGAAATGTCTAGAGTAAGCAAATCTATAGAGACAGATAACAGATTTACGATTGCCTAGGGCTGAAGAGTTTAAGAATAGATCACTATACACCTACTAGAAAGGCTAAAATCAAACAGACTGACAATACCAAGTATTGACAAAGATGTGGAGAAACTGGGACCTTAATACATCACTAGTCGAAATGCAAAATCGTATGACTGTTTTGGGAAACAGTTGATGGTTTCTTAAATAGTTGAGCACATGCATACCTATAACTCAGCAAATCAACTCAAGAGAAATAAGAAATATATCCACTCAGACTTGTACATAAATGTTCATAGAAACTTTATTCAATATAATACAAAAATAGAAACACTAGAAACATTCATCTACTAATGAATCAATAAATGAAAAGTGTATATTAATTCAATGAAATATTACTCAGCAATTAAAATTAAATATCTATTGATATATGCAACAACATGAATCTCAAAAACATTACGCTAAGTGAAAGAAATCAGATTCAAAACATAAAATTTATGCAAATTTTTTAAAAAATCAGAAGTATAGAGACAAAAAGCAGATACATGCATTTGGAGTAGGAGCAGGATTTGACTGCAAATGGGCACCAGGGGACATTCTGGGGAGATTAAAATATTCTATAACTGAATTGAGAATTTTGGACTACTGTATAAATTTACACAAAATCAATGAATTATAGACTTAAAATGGATGGAGTTTATGGTATATAAATCATACTTTAATGAACTTTCTTTTTAAAGAAAAGGAAAATGGTAATAAAATCCTATACCCTCATTTTATTTCTACAAGTAAAAGTAGAAAATCTCCTCTCACTTAAATATAAGGAGCATAGCCTCAGTTTTTTCTTTGTATTTTTTTTGTATGTGTTTTTTAGAAGAGAGTGAGATTAAGTAATAAGTTTTACTAAAATTATTCAATAAGCATTTATAGTTTGGTACTTTAATCATCTCATAAATATACAGTAAGCATACTGTACTTGCTATTTTGGTTTTTAGCCATTTTATTGAAATATAATTCACATACCATACAGTTCACCCATTTAAAGTGTACAATTCCATGGTCTTCAGTACATTCACAGACTTGTGTTCATCACCAGAATCCATTTTAGAACATTTTCATTAACCCCAAAAGAAAATTTTGTGTTTTGAAAAATGCAATTATTTTACACAAAAAAAATCCACATGGCATTTATGTTGCCTATAATAGATTTATTATTTTTTAATTCATTAATGACTATTTTTGAAAAGTTCTGTTTTAATTTCTAATATGCTTACTAATGATAGGTATAACCCACAAAAATGAAAGCTTCTTGGAGTTCTCAATAATTATAGAGTGTTCTCAAGACCATACGTTTTGAGAAATGCTGGTCTATATACCCATTACAATAATCCCCCCTTATGTGGATGTCTGAAACTGTGGATAGTATCGAAGCTTATGTATACTATGATTTTTCTTACACATACATACTTGTGATAAAGTTCAATTGATAAATAAGGCACAGTAAGAGATTAACAACAACAATAAAAAGGTAGAACAATTATGACAGTATGCTGTAATAAAAGTTATGTGAACATGGTCACACATTTCAGGGATCTCTTGCTGAAGTCTTCATGTAGGCTCAAGGCTTTCTAGTGTACCATGCTACCATTATTTGGAAGACGTTTTCTCTCATGTCATCCTCCCACAAATTTAATGCCTTTTCCATCGTAGCTAAGCTCATATTACATATGGTGACCATAACTTTTGCAGTTTGAAATGCGAGAACAAAACTAGCATGAATTTCTTTTTTCTTCTTCACAATTTCACATATAGAAGATTCGTTCTTACTGTAGATCTTAGCAACCTTAGCATACATTTTTTTTCTTTATAAAGTCAAGAGCTTTCACCTTTTCACTTTTAAAAAAAGCACTTTATGGCTTCTTTTTGAAATATCTGAGTTGCCAGAATCACTATTGCACTATGAGGCATTGTTAAGTAAAATTAGGGTGCCTTAAACACAAGCGCTGTGATACTGCGACAGTTGATCTGATAATGGAGAAGGCTAAGTGACTAACGGGAGAGGAGAATCTATAGTTTGGAGGCACTGGACAAAGGAATGATTCATGTCCCAAGTGGGACAAAGGAGATGAAGAGAGATTCATCATGCTACTCAGAACCGTACACAATTTAAAACATTTGAATTGTTTATTTCTGAAATTTTCCATTTAATATTTTAGAACCAAACTTGACCATGGATAACTGAAATCGTGGAAAGCAAACCATGGATGAGGGAGGATGACCTCATCCTGACGTCCTCAGGTCCCACATCTCTCAGCACCCTGGGATGTTGCTTCCTTCTTCCACAACTTTTCTGAAGCTCTTCATGGCAAGGTCACCTATCAATTCTGAATTTCAAAATCCAGTTCAATTTTCATTCCTTATCTCATGTGACTACCCTTAAGCCTCCAACATTGTTTTCCTCTTCCTTCTTAAAAATCTTACTGTCTTTGATGTTTGTGACACCACCCCTTTCACTGACTCTTCTTACCTTTCTGCCTTTCCATTCCCCTTTGTTTGCTTTTTGCCCTTACAGATTGGTTATTCTCAAGGTTTCAATCTAAATCGTTTCTCTGATTGCTCTATGTATTTTCCTGGGATGTCTCGTTCAAATCTCTGGCTTTAGTTGCTCTCAATATAGCAATGATTTCCAAATCCGTATTGCCTTCCTGGGCTTGATGGCCCAATTTCCAAATGTATATTAATGTCCCATGAGCATCTCAAAATGAACGGATCCAACCGAAACTCATTAACTTCTGTTTCCCAATCTCGCTCTTTTATTTGAGTTAAAACTACTATTATCCATTTATTTGGAAACAATAAAAAATAAAACTCAAAATAAAAATTAAAAAAAAAACTCGTAAAGTTATCTTTGAGTCCTTCTCTTTCTAAGTCCTTCATATGCAGTAGATCCCAAAAGCAACTCTAGGTCCAAAACAGTTCTCATATCTATTCCTTTTTTCTCTCCCTTATTTATGCTCACATCATCATTTTCCTGAACTACTGCAATTGTCTTATTTATCAGCTGGTCTCATCTTTCAGAGTTATCTCTCAAACATGTACATGTGACCGCTGTCACTTTCATTTTTTAAAATTCTTCTATGCTTCCTCCTCACCTACAGGATAATATATTGCTTCTTAACAAGGCTATGGCCAACCCCAATTTATACCTCATTTCTTAGGCACGCTTTGTGGTGCAATCGTGCCCTTGCTCAGGTGGTTCTCTCTGTCTGGAGTGTCCACATCCTCTCTGTTAGCAGAACTCACCCTGTGGGTCTATTCCTCTCTGTCGTGTTTTCCAGGTCTCTTCTTAAAAGTCATATCCTCTCTGAGATCTCTCTCTCTCTCTCTTTCAGACCAAGGAACACTTGCTTACTTTATTTTGGAAACTCAGAAATCCATTTGAATCAGCCCTTATCACATCTTACTGTATCGTAGCTATTTGTGTACATATCTCTTTTTCCACCAGACTGTGAGTGTGGGGCTGTGTCTCCTCTGCACCTTGCAGCCATCCAAGCTCACTAAGACGTGTGTAACTGAATTAGTTGGGTGGGAGGACATCAGAACAGTGCTCCTTTGTCCTTTGTTTTTTATTCAACCACCCTTAAGCTTCTGACATTGTTGTCCTAAACCAAAGCAGAGAAATTTATTTCTCTTTACAGTTAAATCAAGTTGTACTATTGAATTGCTTCATCATGAGTAAAAATAGGCACAAAAAAATAAACCTAGTAATACGATGAAATAAAGTTTCTCTCTCTCTGAGGAATCAAGGACTGCTCCCACAGTTTCATCATTTGCCTCTTTTCATAGATTAGCAATGTGGAAAAGATTTTACAGAGGAAAAAAAGATACTAAGATGAAAGAACACATAGGGAAAGAAAAGAAAAACCAGGTGATTTACTTGGAGAGAAAAGGTACTAAAAGGGAATGAGGAAGATAGAAAAATAAAAAGAGAAAGCATTGTGGGAAAGAATGTACAGAAACAGTACCAAAGAATAGTCCATTTGCTGCCAATAAGGAGCTACGGGGAACAAGAAATACAGGAATGAGAGGAAACCCTGACAGGATGCAGCTTCACAATTCTTTTCAGAGCTCAAGCTCATGCCGGCTTCTTTATATTGTCTCCAAAGTGTGTGTCCACCCTGAGTCTCAGATTCATGTAGGTTTTCTCTGAAAGGCGCTTCTGGGTCAAAAGGACAGAGCTCCCACGTTAGAATAGGAACTGTCTTTTCTGGATATATGTACCATAGGAGAAACAACACCAGCTGACATCCAATCATTTGATGAACTAATTTCAATAATTGTGACTTTGGTTTAAGATATTAATGAAATATCTATGGATCCCCAACGGTTACATTCAATTTCTTCCATCTATTGTGTTTTTAAAGGATTTTAATGAGATCCTATGTCAAATTTTAAAACGCTTTGATGTCGAGAATCCAAAATAACGTGTTTAAAAAACATTTAAGAGATCAAGGGTACAGTTGGTAATTGCTTTGATTAAAGAGCAACGGAGCTATAAATTTAATCATAATTTTAAAATTGTGCAGAACAAAACAGAGCTTATAAAACCCTCATTTTTTTTAAATGAAAGCTTTCTCCAGAATTGGAACTTTTTATTTGTTTAGTAATAAGCTACATATTAAATGAAATGGATCCAAAAGTTAAAAGCATTATGCGATAACATTTTAAAAGTAAAATATTTTCTGGTAAACCCACTTACAATGCTTGCCTGGTTTTGAAAGATAACAGCACACCTAATTATTTTAAAGTGAGCAGAATATATAAGAAAGTAAATATTTTGCAAAGACATTATTATAATAACCTTCATTTTAAAGTACTCTTCCACCTATTATTAAGGTCTATAAAAAAAAATCTGTGTATATATACCTTCACATCAGAATTATTAGTCCCCATTTATTTTAGTCTTCTTCAAATACCAAACTATTAACTAAGCATCTAGAAGCAAGTAGTTCCCAGGTTCTGCCACTCAAATAAGATTTCATCAGTTCTGCTCAGTGAGTGTCCATCGTGGGGGAAATGTATTTGTGGGTAGAAAATTGGGACAGAAATAACACTTCGGTAGAATTTAGTGTCTCGGTTAGCCTTCTTCTTTAACATTCTGTGAAATCTCTCAAACCTTGTACTATGAGATTATAGAGTATTTGAAGAGACCTTCATCTGATACATCAGAAAATTGAGGGCCAGAGGGGGGCAGTGACGTACCCGTGATCACTCAGCTGGGCTGGAGGAGAGCCGCAACTGGCCTTCAGGGTTCCCGGCTCAAGCACGATGCTCTGTCACATCACATCACCTGCTGCTCTGCCCATAGAAAAGATCGTACCTGGGGCATTCGTCAAAGTCCAGGACATATCTTCATATCCATGAGCCAATCCAATTTAAGAGAATTGGAGTTGGCTCCCCATGTTAGAACAGGCTATTCAGCAATCTTTTGTATATTTTTATGAACGATAAGAGAGAGGGAGAAGGTAGATGGGCACAGAGTAGGATGGTATAATACAGAAGCAGTTTAGCTTAGCATTTAAGAACAAAGGCTGGCCTCACACTGCCGGGACCCCTCCTCTCTGGCGCATACTAACTCTGAGTGACCTGAGGCCAGCGTTGGGTCTCTCTGGCCTGTTTTGGAGTTTCTATGAGAATTAAATGAACTACAGCACTAAAGTGCTTAACGAACGCTGAGCACTGCATGTGTTAGCTGTTACAGAAAGTATTAGATGGAGCTTCTTTTTATTTAGAGGAGCTCAGAACAATTCGGTGGCACCTGAAGGTGTTATGTATAGCCACTCATCTTCAAAGACATGTGGTCTTTTCAGTTCTTCCTTGATGGGGCTCTGCGAAGCTACACACATTTAAGATCCCAGCTAGGTAACTCCTGTGCTGCTTAAAAGTTACAATTCTGTGTGAACCTAAGAGATCCATTTAGAAATAAAATCTATGATCTTTTTAGGCCTGTAAAGGAATCAATTTATCTAACACAGAGATTGTTTCAAAGGTAAGACACCACTGCTTTCTAAAAAGCTAGTGGTAGGAGTTACCTTATTCAAATCAGTATTCCACACATTTGTTAGTTGAACCTGACAAGGAAATTCCAACCTTCAAATCAGTCTGAGACAGAAAGACCCCAAGGAGGTCAAGAAGAAAAACTGCTTAAATCACCCAAAGATCGTCCCTTTCTCTCCATCCTCTATGACAACATTTCAGGTTTATTAGACAGTTTGTCTGTTAACAGTTTTCATGTGAAACAAAACCCTGGGTGTGTGCCTTTTGGAGAACCATGTAAGTCAACAAAGCTATACATAGAACAGAGCGATTTGCTTAGCGCCAAGAGTTCCCCACAGATAGCAGTTATACAGATCTTGCCGAAGAAAGGAAGTGCTGTGCTTCCTTATTTTTCTAGCATCCTAGGCTTACAAGTCAATACACATCCTCCATACAGTTGACTATTCAAATAAATATTGACAAACTATACTGAGTATTACAAGGGTTTAGATTTGTAGAATTACAATGCTAATAATAATAGAGCTTTTTTTCTGAAATGTCACTATTACATGTATTTCTAATTTCAGTCTTAATTTTACAGGTAATTTAGAAATAAGATATCTAAGAGTCTTCATATATTTAAATTAATAGTGAATTAGCAAAACTAAAATGTTATTTACGTATACTTTGAAAAATTATACATGCAACTATGGTTTAATCCATTTGAATGGTATCTAAAAACAGACAAATTAACAGGCGTGCATGCAATGCTAATGGCTTTCTCATATTTCCTTAACGATGTTATAATCACCTATGGAAATACAGAAAGCCATTTCCCATCTGCCCAACACAAACATGTTACCTCCTGTTTTGCATTTCCTCACAGTGACATTCAGTACTTCCCCGGTTTTCCGGACAGTCCTCAGTCCTGAAGTAAAGATTGTTTTTTTATTTCTCCTTAGGTTGTGTTACGGAGTGCCTCAGACATCCCCAGCTGGCACCTTCTGGGAGACTGAAAACAACAACGATTAGTATGGAGCCCTGGGGTCAAATCGACCACTCGGTGTTCTTCAGTTTTTGTAATGCCCTCCCAACGCTCCTTCCTATGTGTCTCTCTTCTCTACTGCCAACCAGTGACCAGAGTTCAGATTTACTCTGATGTCCTTTCTTAATCTTTATGTGGAAGTCTGAAAGGAGAAAGCAGGGTTTACTTTAAACAAGATTCGGTAGTAGCTCACAGGTTAGGGTCTTTGGTCACAGGAGCTCGTTCGCCCAGGGATGTTCAGGTGCCTGTTCCTGAAGGGAGATGTCAGAGCACTTTCTGGATCTTTATGTGGAATTAGTAAGAACATGGCATTCATGAAGCCCAAACTTTCAGATAGCACTTCCACAAACTACATTCCTAGCCACAATCCACTCGGTGGCCTGGTAAATGCACGGTCCTACAGGGCTAGGACTGTTTCCTACCACCTATGACAGAGGCCAGCTGACAGATTTATTTTTATATATAGACCAATTTAATAGGAAAAATAAAGATTTCAGATAGCGCTATGACTCAGCAAGTTAATTTATTCTGTCTCATCACCTCCTAAAGCATTTTGCCTTTGACTAATCCTCAAGGTTTCAACATGAAGAAAGCCTTCCTGGTTCCTGATGTAACCCTAGGGCAGGGTAGGAGGTCCCCTGTGTGTATCCACACTCTAGCACTGTCACTCCCTATCATCCCTTGCCCTGTGACTTACAAGCTCTTTCAGAATCAGAAACAGTTCTTCTTTGTCATTCCATCTCAGTGCTCGAACCTGAGCTATCAAGCATTCTTTTTTCTTTTTTTTTTTTGAGTTAGTATTATGTTTGTATTTATTCTTTTAATTTTATTATTAATTAATTTACATTAGTTTCAACTATACAGTACATTGGTGAGACATCTATAATGTTCATAAAACGTTCCCCCCAATTGCTCTCTTCTTCCTCTGGCCCTCCACTTAGCCATCATATTAATGCTAACTGCGTTCCCTCTGCCATGCTCCCTGTGCCCAACTATCGGCTACTAATTTGTACTTCTTTAACCCTTCAGCCCATTCTCCCAGTCTCCCAATCCCCCTCTCCATGTCTATCACCAAATCGTCTATTACATTTGTGAGTCTGTTTTTGATTAGTTTGTTCTTTTTGTTTTTTAGATATGTATATAAGTGAAATCATATAATATTTACTTTCTCTGTCTGACTTATTTCACGCAGTATGATAACCTCTAGGTCTCTCCATGTTGTTGCAAATGGTAGGATTTCATTTCTTTTAATGGCTAAGTAATATTCCATTGTATATATGAACCATAATTTCTTTATCCAATCATCTGTTGATGGGCATTTAGATTGTTTCCATATCTTGGCTATTGTAAATTATGCTGCCATAAATATTGGAGTGCATAGACCTTATGAATGATTGTTCGGGTTTTCTTTGGATAAATATCCAGCAGTGCAATTGCTGTGTCAAAAGGTATATTCATTTTTAATTTTATGAAGAACTTCCATCCTGTTTTCCATAGTGGCTGTACCAATTTGTAATCCCACCGACAATGTATGAGGGTTCTGTTTTCTCCACAAACTTGCCAACACTTGCTGTTTTTTGATTTATTGATAATAGCCATTCTGACAGATGTGAAGTGATAGCTCATTGTGGTTTTAATTTGCATTTCTCTGATGATTAGCGACCTTAAGCATCTTTTCATATGTCTGTTAGCCATTTATATTTTCTCTTTGGAGAAGTATCTGTTCAGGTCTTCTGCCCATTTTTTAATTGGATTGTTTGTTATTTTGTTGTTGAGTTGTATAAGTTCTTTATTATCAAGCATTCTTTATTTGTAGTAACGCTATTTTAATTTCAGCAACAATATGTTAGAACATACTGCTTCCAAGTCAGCATTGTTCTCAATGCTGCTGCCTTCCATAGTTTTCTCCATCAGGAATCATTTCTTGCATATAGTTTGGTGGTCCCACTGCCCATTGGAAAGAACCCAGCAGCCTTAGTATGGTTTCATGGCCACTGCTCTTTCGCCTTGCCCATCATCCTCCTACCTCTGGTCATAGTGCCTGACTTCCCTTGGAGAACCCTTTCACCCTCCCTTTCTTTGCTTTGATACCTAGCCCTTCCTCTCCACCTCCTGCTAAGCCGGCTCCAGTGCTCAGATGCAAGGGAATAGGGGCCTTCTGGCAGTGATTTCAATTTAGGCTTATCCATTTGTCTCCACCAGTCCAGTGGAAAACCAATCTTTGGATGTATTGAAGCACTCTTTCTGTTGGGTTTACATCCTATGGAATGTGAGCCTGGAACCATTGGTGGCCATCTAGACATGGACTCTAAACCTGCCAACAGAGGTGGGCTACTAGAGCAGAGACAGTCACACAGACCTCAGACATGTCAGAGCACTTGGATTCAGGCTCGCTCAAACAATGTAACCCCACTCATGCAGGCCCTTTTTTGTTTAAATCCATCTGAATTGATATGTATATATTTTTTTTAACAAAAGAGACTTGTCTACCACAGATAACCATAAAGACCCTTGGTGATAGACTTCTCCTTGTTTTTTGAAGACTCCTTAAGGTCCATGCTTTCTCTTACTTCGGACATTTGCACAAGATACCTCCTTTTCTGGAATTTTATTTCTTTTTCTTTGCTTACATAATGTCTATTCATTCTCCAAGAATCAGCTAAGCCTTTACCACTCCTGAGAACCCTCTCCTGACTCCCCAGGCTCCCTGCTCGTGACCCTCTTACAGCCCTTACCATGTGACATCCGGATTGACTGTATACTTTCTGGAGGCTCCCGCTACACTACAAGCTCCCAAAGGCTGGATCATGTCTTTTCAGTGTTATATCTCCAAAATCATATGTAAAATTAAAATTAAAGCCTGAAAGGGAGATAAAAGACAAATTATCTTGGTTTAATTTAAATGTGATCCTGTGTATTAGAAAGTTAATTCCCTTTGCCTAGATCATAGAGAATGAACCAGGTAAGGGCAAGAGTGGCAGTATGGAGACAAGTTATAGTCATTAGGCAAGAAATGATGGTGTCACAAACAATAGAGTGAGTGGGGATGGAAAGAAAGTAATAGGTTCAGTGTATTCAAAAGATATAAAGGCCAAAATTGAGATAATATAGGATGAAGAGAAGAAAGAAATCTAGATGACTCAAGGTTTCTTGAGACAGGTAAACACATAAGGAAGAAGAATTTTAGAGTTAGAGAAGTTGGTTTATTTTCTTTTTTGAACTTCTAAAAATTAAGGTATAATTATACACCATAATATTCACTCTTTTAAAATATATAATTCAGTAGCACGTAGTATTTTCACAAGGTTTTCCAACAACCCCCATTGTTTAATTCCAGAACATTTCATTTTTCGAAAAAAACCCGTTTCATTAGCAGTCACTCTCCATTGCCCCATCCCCCCAGGCCTCTGGCAATGACTAATCTACTTTCTGTCTCCATAGATTTGCTTATTTTGGGCATTTCATGTAAATAGATTTGTATAATATATGGTATTTTGTGTCTGACTTCTTTCACTTAGCATATTTTCAAAGTTCATCCATGTTGTGGCATTTATTAGTATTTCATGCCTTTTTGTAGCTGAATAATATTCCACTGTATGAATATACTATAATTTCTTTCTTTCTTTCTTTTTATTATTTTTTATTTTTTTATTTTTTAGGCTAGGCAACCCTTAATTGACCTCTCATATTGCAAGGACCTTGTCAGCTTATAATCCTTTAGTTTTATTCATTCGTTCATTTTTATTTTTTATGCCTATAGCACCCAGTCTTCCTAGGTGGTCTCCCATCCAAGTACTAACCAGGTTCGACCCTGCTTAGCTTCCGAGATCAGACGGGATTGGGCTTGTTCAGGGTAGCATGGCCGTAGACCCATAATTTCTTTAACCATTCATTAGCCGGTAGACACAGTTGTTTCCACCTTTGGGCTACTGTGAATAATGCTGCTATGAACACGTGGTAACTCTATGTTTTGAGGAATTGCCAGACTGTTTTCAAAGTGACTGTACCATTTAACATTGCAACCAGCAATGCCTGAAGTTTCCAATTTCTCCACATCCTCTTCAACACTTGGTATTATTTGTTGTTTTGATTATAGCCATCCTAGTAGTTGTGAACTGGTATCTCAGTATGGTTGATTTGCATCTTCCTAATGAATAATGTTTTTGACAATATTTTCCTGCGCTTTTGGGGATTTGTATATCTATTTTGAAGAAATGTCTGTTCATCTACTCATGTTATTTTTAAGATGGAGAACAAAATTTTATTCTAAACATAGATTTCAGCAACAACAAAATACTGAGAGCTGCTAATTATAATAAAAGGGAGAAAAGTTAACAAGAATTTGTTTACGTTTTTCTAAAATATACAAAATTGTCACTTTAATATACTGCAAACTGTAATTTGTCAGTATTTGAATTACTCCAAGGAAATTTTAAAAGCATACATTGACTACTGTCTAATATTTAGATTACTTTTAACTTAAAGTATATACATTCCTAAGGTTTAGGTTTTTGATCTATTTAAAGTTAGTTAAATTTTTATATATGGTGTGAGGAAGACGTTCAACTTTGTTCTTTGGCAGGCGGATATTCCCTATCACTTGTTGAAAAAAAAGTATTTATTTCCCTAGTGAATTGTCTTGGTATCTTTGTACAAAATCGATTGACCATAGAATACACAGGTTCATTTCTGGACTCTTAGTTTTACTGTAGCTTTTTAGCTACAGTAAGCTTTTAAGAAGTTTTTAGAAGCAAAGTGAGCTTTTTAGAAAGTTTTGAAGTTGGGAAGTCGAGTCCTCCAACTTTGTTCACCTTTTCCAAAACTGCTTTGGCTGTCTGGATCCTTTGGATTTCAATATGCATTTTAGAATCAGCTGGTAGATTTGTGCAAATAAATTAGTTGGATTTTGAGAAGGATTGTATTGAATCTATAGATCAATTCAGAGAGTATTGCTATCTTAATATTGTCTTTAAATCTATGTTTTATAATTTTTAAGTTTATTCCAAAGCATCTTATTATTATTGATGACACTGTACATGAAATAGTTTTCTTAATTTCCTTTCAAGATTATTCATTACTATTATATAAAAATAAAACTGAGTTTTAAAAAATTGACCTTTTATCCTGCTATCTTACTGAACTCATTTATTAGGAATAGGACTTTTTTGAGCACATTAGTTCTGTTTTTGAAATATTAAATTGTAGGTGTCTAGTATGCTGTTGAAAAAAATGTCTAAGGATTGAGATAGAATCTGAGATGGTTTTGGGAGTTCTTGGCGCTCATGAGAGTAATTCGTGTGAGTAGATGAGATAGATAGAACAGGGAGGTTGGGTAGAGTGAGAGGAAAAGAAGCCTGTGTCAGACCCTTAGAGACAGGCAACAAAAGAAGTCTCTGAAAACCAACACACTAATTTTATTTTCATCTAACAAGATTAGAAATTTGAGTTTCCCCCCCTGGTTTCCTTGTATATTTCTTCTGATTCCAGTGAATTCAGATGAAGAGCCCTAATAACTTTCATCTCAATACTTCTTTTTTCAAATAATACATAAAAATATTTAGATAAATATTGTTAAATATTTTGAAAACGAGCTTTACTTCCTCAGAATATTATTTGTTATTGATGGTTACTATGAATATTTTAGTCCAAACTTGAGGATTGAGGTCATATAACTATTGATCTTTCTAAATATCTATAACCAGATTTTTGTTTAAAGGAATGGAAAACTGGAAATATCATCCTAGAATTGTTTTTGAGGCCAAATTTTTAAATAACCAAATTAATGACATGTTTACAAAGAGGTAGAAGGACTTGGAGGTTTCTGTCCCCATTTCCTCTTGATTTTTTTCAAACTTGACATTCTTTTACCCTCACTGAACAGGCTCACATCTGCTGTGTGTTTCGCTGATATCGATATGGATGCTCCAAAGTCAGCAGGTGTTTTCTGATGTCAGAAGTCTTTTGTGTTTCCTTTAGATACACTCCAATTCTGGATAAAGACATGTTTGGCTGAAATGGCTTATCTCTTTCATAGGACTACTGGCTAGAAGATGCCTGTGACCCTGTTGCCAGGGAATTCTCCAATAAAGTTTGTCCATACAATTCATCAAACTTCCAGGCCTGAGTTCCAGGTCGTGTGTATTGCATGATGAACATTGTGGCAGAGACTACATGGAAACTGACCGAAACATTTCGATTCAAAACTTTGGTCTCTAGCAATATATAGAAATTGTTTTTAAAAGAAAATAGATACAGCACATGGTAGCCCTTTTTTGATTTCTTATTAAAATTTTGGTCAAGAGAGCCACTGAGAATTGGAAATTTGAGTATATATTGCTATGTTTAAGGACATAATACAAAGCGCAATATTTTAATTGTTCATATTAGAAAAATATGTGTTTGGAAGTCACTCAATTTACTTATTTCTATCATAAGCCAGTCATGTTGAAAGAAAAAAATCTTAGATCTATCGGAAAAATAAATAATTAAAATACTTAAGTATGTTAAGACCTGTATGTTCACTGAAATTATTTCTTGTGCTAATTACCTATTTATTTAAAAAACAGGTTTGAATTTTTACTGCCTAAAGCTTAATTGCTCTAAAGTCTTAATTTAAGTTGTAGATTATATTATTCTCCTTCTCCAAATCATTAAAGATCTTTCCAAAGCAGGAAAAGATGTTTGGTGTACTGTTAAAAGTAAAATATGATCTGTCTACAAAAATGATAGGGAGAATTTAAGCATTTTTTTCATCCTCTAAGTGGCCAACCCCTGTGTGAGCCTAGAACCCCAATCTCCTCTACTTCACGGCAGGAATTATTTTACTGAATTGCTCAATGATGATCAAATTGATTTTTCTTTCATAGATATAATCAAAGTCTTACACTTTTATTATATCGAAATTAGAATGTATTTAAAAGCCTAATTTCATAGGCTCTGGCCAAGAGTTCTCCTAAGAGCACAAAGAGAACTGGGCCCTTCTCCCTGGATATTTGAGCCAAACTGAGGTAAGTCCATTCACACATTCAATCTGTGGCGAACAAAACTAGCCAGGGAAAGACACTAAAACGCTTATCGTGTACCCAGGTCAAATCAAGGGACATCCATTGGGGATAAGTCAATATCTTTGCATAGGACTGTCCCTATCTTGGCTGTCTTTAGAACAAATCGTTAGAGAAAGCAAAAGTCCCCTGCATTCACTGCTGCTCTCGGTGACCGATCTCTTTCTGGGTCACCGCACAGTGCACCTACGTTCTGCAGACTTCCCTCCCAGCACAGTGGCTCTCACCCCCGCCTACTCTTATCGTCTCTCTACAGTGGGGTAGGCCAGCACCTCTGATGGGGGCCGTTTCCTCAAGGAACGTCGGGACTGTGGCTTCCACCCACCATCCCTCCTTCTCCCGTTCCTGCGAGTGGCATCTACCACACTTCCATGGCTTTAGATGGACTCCAGAGTCCTGCTATCCCTTAGTCTTAGTAATCTCCCTTAGTCTTTTTGTGCCAAAGTCTGGCAGTTTATTACCTCTTGGAACTCTAAACATTCCTCAGATTCCCTTTGATTGTTCAGAAAATGTCTGTTTTAGCTAACCTCTTATCATCCAACAAGCTCAGTAATGCAACTGGGCTGGGCTGGGTTGGGATTATCTCTGCTTGCTTATTTCAGAGAAAGATCACACAGTCTTAGAGAAATCCACCCTTGTTGGGTGGGGATTGAGATCCTCAGATTCTGAGCTACCCCTAGCTAAGGGTTTCTTGGATGAAAACCAAAGCCTTTACCATTGAAAATAATGAGCACCAGGATGTGGTTGCTGGTGCTCCTTAGGTGTAATTCGACATCTCACCTGGAATAGTTTTCAAGCACACTTACCACTCATCTCCATTCTGTGTTTTGATTCATAGACATGGCCTAGCAGGCATATTTCAAATTGTCACTTCTCTTCTGCCCCTTTCAAGCATGAGAAGTCCCACTCCCCAACCCACTCCACCTCTCTGAGAAAGGGAAACCTGATTTCCACAAGCTCAGACAGGGTCAGGCAAGGAGAAAAAGCAATTGAACTGTCCGGTCATCCTGTGATGCCTGGCAGGCCATGGGGACACTCAGAAACAGAAAAAATTGCAATTATTGCAGAATTCAGCATTTTGTGACCACATTTTCTTCCTTTCTTCTTCCAAACTCTTTATCCACCAAATTTATACAATTTTATACTCTATAACTCCTGACTTGTATTGCTGTTTGAGAAATAAGACTGCAGACAGTCTTCTAAGAAACTACTGGACTGAATTTCCTTATTGATACTTCTTATCAGCTCAGATGTCAATGTTCTCCTGACAGAATTTGCATGTTTTCAGAACATGCCTTTTCTTTTTGTCTTATGGTGTAGATTTTTGTCTTATGGTGCAGGGATTTAAATATATGTGTTTTTCCAAGTTATTTTATTACCTAGTGTTTATAATGTATTATTTATTGAGACTGGAAAATCCAGGAACTGAGTTGCTTCTTACAGGACATGACCCGGATATAGCACTTACAGAAAGATGAACAGAAACTTCCCCATCTCCACCTACAGTCTAGATGCTGGCACCTCCATGGGTGGCTGAAAGCTGATTTAGCTTTTCTTCTCCAGATCCCCATCTTGACTGGAATACACACAATTAAATCAAATTTGATTGTCCTGGCTAGTAGTCAAAGAACCTGTATCTTTGGAATTCTTACAAAATTAATTGTGCTGTGGTAGATGTCAGCTGGTTTAATCCTCTTGATAAATCATTCTTCAATTTATAAATTACTATTCTGAGGCATCAAGAAGTAACTCTCAAAATCATGTAACTGACAAGGGGTAGAATCTATACATGCCTATCATTCTTTATCCATAATTCTGAAATCCACAGCTCTAAAAACTACCAACAAAATTTGAACTGATGTGGTTACTTATAGTCTTTATATGACTTAATGTAAATTCAACCTGATATGATGAAAAAATGCATGCTCATCTCCACCTTAACGGGTTTGAAGGCTTCGTCTGTTTGTGATGAGCCTACGGACATACACCCATGTGGTTGTCCACCATTCGATGGCTCTTTTTGCTGAATATTAATAGCTTCCAGTGATTGGAGGTAGTTGGGGACAATACAGATTCTCTCATTCAAACTTGCGAATCTTGGGCCAAATCCTGCTAAATGCATAAACACTTAGCTAACTTTTGAAAAGCACAATTTCTACTCTTTTAGAGCCAGAGAAACCCTCTCTCTCTCTGTTTTTAGTTACTCCAACAAGCACCTACATGACAGTTCGCTCTGCAGTGGATGCAACTCTATTCTGATATGAGGACCACCTGGGCTGGATGCATCTTTTTGCTGGTTTACAGTCTCTTATCTAAAATTCTAAAGTTAAAAAAAAAAAAAAGCACTGAAAATCAAAATTAATTTTACAACTTCTTTGTAAAATTTGATGTTGAGAGTTCTTTATCACTTCATTTATCCACTAAGTGTGATATCCATATGTTTTGTGCCAAATTTTTAATATGTTTGCTTATAAGGTGCTATCCCAGATTTCTCTTGGTTTTTAATTGATATGTGACATATGCATTATATTCTTTCTAAATGGTCCCCAAGATTTCGAAGAAAGGATTAAGATCCTGTAATTTGTTCACACATGGAACCCTTCTAATATTAGTAATACACTGCTTGTTAGCCTTTCTTCAGTGAAATTTCTGATTAAGGTACTAGAAAGGCTCATTAACTACATCTGCTATGCATATGAAATATAATTTGCATAGGAATGATCATCATACAGACAATATAAAATTGTAAGCCCTGAAGTTTTAAAGAATGTCAACTACTTGTTATGAAATTCTTTTAAAGTTTATAATAAACTTGCACGTGTTTTAAAGTGGAAAAGTTTCAATGATGTTTAGAAAGCACTAAACATCATTTAAATTTTATTTGAAAATCTAAGCGAGTATGATTTCAAGCAGCAAAAAAGCATTACAAATAGGTACCTCCTTCCCCTAGTATTTTTTCCCTCTTAATGATTAATGGTATTGCTTGATGTCATTGTGCATAATCGCAAATCCAAGGCTGAGCACCTAGACTGAAACTGAGTGTCTGTGATTGGTTACAAGATGGTTATCCTCATGACTGAGAAAAAACATACGTGTGCGTATGTGATTATACACACACACATATCTCAAACACACACACACGCACGTGCGCGCACACACACACACACACATCAAAAACAAAAACCTAAAATCATGAACGTGTACACAAAATCTTATACCCTAAGAATGTCTGGGGTTTTAAGGTCCATGAACCCTACTTTGAAAAACATTGCACAAGCATATGAATTTGTTCAGTCTACCAAAAACTCTTCTGTCTTCTAATAGTTTCCTGTGATGTGATAAAAATATAAGTATACTTGACATCTGATGGAGTGCTACCAAGAAGGGCAATAGGGCAATAATATTCCTGTATTATTTATAAATGCTAAATAAATTACCAAACCTAAATTGCTAAAGATGAGAAGTAAATTAAAAAATGAACCAATAAAATTTTTAAATAAACCAATAAAATCTCAGCACATTTGATTGGAATTGAATTCATTTAACATTTTAAAGGCCTAACTTTTATCACTGGAAAGAAAAAATTTGTGAAGAAACTTTACATATTTCATTATCTGGAACTATGAAAAGATGTTTTGGTCATCCTGTCCATACATTTTCCATTTAGTGATTGTAAACATAGTCAACACTTTCTGCTGTAAAATACTATGCTTGATATTACTCCAAACAGTGTGATATGTGTGTGAGGGTGGGGTTTGGGGGGGGTAGTATCTAGCTTGATAGCGAGTTGAACTTTAGAAAAGACAAAATAAAGAAAGCAAGTGTTTTTACCCTCGCCAAATATACTGAAAAGTAGATCCAGAAAGTTTGCTGCTTCGCAGAAGCTGGCAGTTTAGCCTTGTAATAGGTCATATGCAAAGCTGGGCTGACTAGAACTAAGGTGAGGTTCTAGGACCAAAGAGCAGTGGGTACTGAGGTTCGGCATTTGCTTCAGGACTGGGACAATTTTTTGTCTTAGCCCAAGTTTACTCAGAGACAAAAAAAAAAAAAAAAAAAAAAAATCTACAAAAAGGATCAAACAGGCTCTAGGGACAGGTTGGTTTTGTGGTTTTTCTCTACCATTAAGATTTCTGTTTCCTAGAGTACATTAACTGATAGTATGAGGCTTAATTGGTTTTTTTTTTTAAAGCACAATCCTGCCTATGATACATCTGATAAGGGGCTGATATCCAAAATTCATAAAGAACTCTTATAACTCAACAACAACAAAGAAAACAAACAATTCAATTAAAAAATGCGCAGAAAACCTGAATAGGTATTTCTCCACAGAGGAAATACAGATAGCCAAAAGATATGAAAAGATGCTCAAGATCACTAATCATCAGAGAAATGTAAATTAAAACCACAATGAGCTATCACCTCACACCTGTCAGAATAACTATCATCAATAAATCAAAAAACAGCACGTGTTGGCAAGGATATGGAGATAAGGGAACCCTCATACACTGTTGGTGGGATTGCGAAATGGTACAGTCACTGTAGAAAACAGTCTAGTGGTTCCTCAAAAAAATTAAAAATAATACACCTTTTGACCCAGCAATTGCACCTCCGGTATTTATCCAAAGAAAACCAAAACAATAATTTGTAAAGATCTATGCACCTATGTTCATGGAAGTGCATTCACCATAGCCAAGATATGGAAGCAACCTAAATGCCCACTGATAGATGAATGAATAAAGAAGTTATAATTCATAAATACAGTGGAATATTACTTGGTCATAAAAAAAGAAATGAATTCTATCATTTGCAATGACATGGATGGACCTAGAGGGTATTATGCTGAGTGAAATAAGTCAGAGGAAGATAAACACCATATGATTTCATATGCAGAATCTAAAGAACAAAAGAAACTAGCTGAAAACAGATTCATAGATATAGAGGACAATATGCTGATTAAAGGAGGGGAGGGAGGTTGCAGGGGTGGGTGAAAAAGATGAAGGGATGAAGAAATACAGATTCATAGTTACAGAAAAGTCAAGGGGACATAGAATACAGCATAAGGGATATAGTCAATATTATTATAATGGCTGTGTATAGAGCCAGATGGGTGCTAGAGTAATTACGAGGATCACTTCATAAACTATCTCAATGTCTAACCAATTACCGTATATCTGAAACTAATATAAAATAAAAAATTTAAAATAATTTAAAAGTAGAATCCCTCGGTGGTAGAAGGCATCACAAATAAAAAGAAGTCGATCTAAAACACTATTTTAAATATATAATATTGCTATAATGTGCAGGTTTTTAATGTAAAAGTCAATTTTTAAATTATTTCTATTTTCCAATATTAATGTAACAACAATCAATTGGATATGTATGAATATGTATATGTGGACATAGACATATATGTAATATTTAATTTACCAGTGATCATATTGACAACAAATGTAACAATATACAAAATACATACAAAGGAGTGAATTCTGTTCTGTTCTCAATTATTTATTTATATGATTCTGTAACTATCTCCCTGGGATCAAATGTAGATCTCTCTCTGTTGTAATTGCATTTTTTTCTTTCAAGACTCAAAGAAATAAAGAAAAACACTTCCAAAGTTTTCCTGGCTCTTCTCAGTGGATTCCAGAGGGTCTGAATGCATTTTTGACCTCAAAGGCCACCTGAATACTAGTAGCAAGGACTTTTCATATTAGATGTTGGAGCAACACAAATCTGTAGATATGTCCCTTTAATACCAGTTTAGTTGAAACTTGTCTTCACTTATTGTCAATTTAAATGTAACTATGATGAAGAGAGCCCATTTTCCCCCAATGCTTTCATATCCACTCTAGAGATTGTTCCTCTTTTCCTGTGGGACACTTTATAGTTACATTATGGGCAAAATAAAAACAAATAAAATCCTGACTAAATGTCTAGCGCCACCTATTGGTAGTCAAGTATACATTGATTTCTCGGTGAGTGGCATTCCTACAAAGAAGTGATTTTGATCATTCTTATTGCCAATTTATATCTCCATATTCATACTTTAAGATAACTATTAATTAAATATAACAATGCTAATAATAATTATTGAATTATTCTAATTTATGGTTTATATTATTCAGTTCACAATTCCCTTAAAGTAGCACATGCAGTAACAGTCCACTTTTCAATAGTAAAAAGAAAAAGATAGAAGATTCTATAGTACAAGAAAGAGACAACAACATGACACCTTCAAATTGCTTTTCATTCTTGTCTTGAAATACGTACTGTCCCTCACAGCACAAAGTATACTGATCATGCACTGCCTTTTGAAATGGCCTTTGCATTTTTCCCTGACTTTTAAGAGTTTGAAGTAAGACTTACTTAAATGAATTCCTTATCTGTGCTAAGACTAGATGTACCACAAACAGTGCTGAGACAACTGGATTCCACATGAAAAAGAATAAGGTTGAACTCCACTTCTACCATAACAACAATTAACTCAAAATGCATTGAACACTTAAAAGAATATGACATAAACACACATAGAAGAGTATTCAGCCTCAAAAAGGAAGGAAATTCTGACGTATGCCACAACATGGATAAACCTTAAGAGCATTATACTAAATGAAATAAGTCCAAAAAAGGTAAACATTCTACTTTAGTAGGTTCATACCTATTAGGATGGCTATAATTAAAAAAGATCAATAATAACAAGTATTGGTGAGGGTGTGGAGAAATTGAACCCACATAGTGCCGATAAGATTTTAAAATAGTGCAGCCACTTTGAAAAACAGTCTGGCAGTTCCTCAAATGGTTAAATATAAAGTTACTTTATGGTCTAGCAACTCTACCCCAAGAGAACTGAAAATATGAATGTGAACAAAAACCTGTACGCAAATGTTCAGAGCAGCATTATTCATAATAGCAAAAAAAAAGTGGAAACAACCTGCATGTCTATCACTGAAGAATAGATAAATAAAACATGACAAAACCATACAAATGGATTACTATTCAGCCAACATATGCTACATAATAAACATGAATGAGCCTCGAAAACATCTTGCTAACTATAGTAGCCAGTCACAAAAGACCAGTACTGCATGGTTCCATTTATACGAAATGTCCAAAATTGGCAAAACCAAGAGACAAAAAGGTTAAAGACCCCTAGGCTATAGAGGTCTGGGGCGAAATGAGGAGTGATGGCTAAAGGTTTCTTTTTGGGGTGATGAAACTATTTTAAAATTGATTGGCTATACTTGCAGACATATGTAAATATATTAAAAGCCACTGAATTGTATAGTTTAGAAGGGTGAATTGTATGAAATGTGAAATATATCTCGAAAAGAGCTCTTAGTAAAAGAAAAAAGTGAATGAGTTAATACTAGATCCACCATTACTAAATTGTGACATTGATTAAAGATTTATAATGGGTCAAATTAGAGAAAAGATGAATATCCTTAATGATTTTAAGGCATATAGAATAATTAGCGTTTAGTTATAATAATGTGAAATTATTACAGCGCTTTATAGTTTGAACATTCGTTTTGCTAAAGTAAGTAATTTGCACTAAAATTGAAAAGACACTTTGTTCTTATAATTCTTTATCTCTCATATCCATTCTTTACAACCAGCAACATGAACAAGTGGCTTAAATGTAAAAACTGTCCCCCAGCTATGACTAGGGCCCCTCTTCCTGGGATTGTCTTTTATATATGTTAATTTCCGAAATGCACAAGCTGTTATTTTCATTCAGAATGTGAAAAATACCCCTAGGTTAACTCATTTTAAAAGTGCCTATTTTCACATCCTTCTTCTGCATTAGAACTCAACCTTCAAAAATCCCGGAGGCAGGGCTTCTCCAAGCCTGGTCTTAAGAACCATCCAGTTACCTAGCACAGCCCCAGGTGATTTTCATGCAGACTAG
This sequence comes from Rousettus aegyptiacus, assembly GCF_014176215.1. Taxonomy (NCBI): domain Eukaryota; kingdom Metazoa; phylum Chordata; class Mammalia; order Chiroptera; family Pteropodidae; genus Rousettus; species Rousettus aegyptiacus. The sequence continues at coordinate 19,141,189 of NW_023416290.1, read as the reverse complement.
AATGAGGAGGTTTAGAAATATTCTACCTCTCTACTTCATCAGAGAGGTTGGTGTTTTGAAATCTCATTGCCACGTGGAGAATTATAGAATCCCAGAATGTAAAAATTGAGAGACACTCAAGAGTCATCTTCTACAACCCTCTCATTTTATGGAAGAAACAAAATGATTAGCCTAAAACTATACAGGTAGCTCAGGGCTCAGCTGGGGCAGGATCAGGTTGATTGGGCATCGCTGGAGAAGATCCATTCACCAATGCTACATCCACTCACTATTAGGTGAACACTTGAATCTTAATTCTATATATAAATAGGCTAATCCAGAGGGGGAAAAAAGTAGTGAAACTGCATGAGAAAGGGGTCACTGCAAAGATGAAATGCTTATTTCCTCCGTTACAGCTCTTCTGTACGTAGCCACATAAATGTAAAGTTTAATATTTAGTTTCTAGGAAGATTTCATGCTATCTCTTAAAATATGCATATAAGTAAGAAAGCTTATTTTGTAGAGTTGACTATTTCCCTTTTTCTTATTGGGCACTTGTGGCTCCCTATTAAGAATTTGCTAAATATTGAGATTCCTTAATCAAACAATTTCACAAGACAGTTTCCCCGCCCACCCCCTCTCTCTCTCCCTCCTTCTGGTCCTGGAAATTGGCCAGCAAGATTATTTATGGCTCTTAGTTCACATCACACCTTAATAATAAACAGGAGCAGTTTCCTTTTGTTTTTAAATTTCAACACTACGGTAGTTAAAAATTGGCTCCCTTCAGAAAACTCTTTCTCCAAGTCTAATGTTCTATGCCATGTGTATACATGATTAACCAGTACAATACATACAGTAAAGAAACCAGGTGAGAGATTTATTGATTCTGGCTGAAGCAAATTGAAAAGTAACCTTGAACACTGTGAAGTTCATAATGAGTCCCACAAATCAACTTTGGAGCCAGTTTAGCATGTCCATTTAGTGGAGGTAAAGAGTCTGTGTTTGATCTAACTTAATAAAGTAATTCCAGTGTAGAGAGTAGGTCAGAAAAAAAAGTGAAATTCTAAAATTCAAAAAAAAATTTTTACCAGGAGCAATGCATTTATTTCAAATAGATTAATGATTTTGGTAACAGATGATATTTTGTTAGATATTTTTGGGATAACTTTTACTAATGAATACTTTGTGATAGATTTGTGAGATGTATGAATGTCCCCATTTCAGAGCTGATTCCAAGTAAAATTCAATGACTTGGACCTCCTAGAAAATGTCTTTGACAGTATTAAGAAGAGATGTCTCCTTAAATTAAATGTAAGCTTTTTTAATAATCTGAATCAGAACAGTATAGAGCACAATAATTATTAAACCCTCTTCCACCAATTAACTTTCCGAAATCAGAAATGGAGATACTGTGTGACTGACTATAAGCACATATGAATAAATAAAATAGTAGAGACACAATTTTAAACTCAATATTATTGTTCTTTATGGTTTTTTTTGTTGGTTTATTTGTCTTGTTTGGGAACCATAAAATGAATCTGTCTTTCCTTGCATCTTAAATTTTATTAATAATGTTTTTCGGTTTATGTTAGTAATTATCCAGTTCTATGGAAATAAAGAATTCCATTTTTATGGGATGACCAGGAGTAGGTGAAAGTGCCTAAAAGGTAAATCATTAATTTGGCTATCGAGAAATCTGATTTTTTTATAAGGCTACAGCCCTTTTTTTTTTCTGTCCCAAATAAAAATGACTATTTTCCAAAGTGTAGGATTATAAAAGGACCAAAAATGAATAACTACTTGTTTTGGTAGAAAAAATCCCCACAGATTTCAAAACTGAATAGTAAGACCTTGATTTATTGCTTACCAGTGGAAAACTCAGTTACTTCTCTAACGAATTTTTCCAAACAGAAAACTTGCCACAATCAATTTTAGAAAACTATTTCTCTTTGAGGCAGGAAGGACAAATAAGATGTTTAAACAGTAGCTGGTAAAAGCATTTGCTAACCTTTGGCGTTGGAAAAGGTGGCCGACGTTACCTACATCCAAGTTGCCTAGCTTCACGGTGAGCCAGTGAACCAACGGCGTTCTTGCACCCAAGTAAAATTCTCTAGCGATTTCCTGCAGAGTTCTATTTGTAGAGAAATAACGATTCTTTTTGTCATTCTTAGTTCTGAAGCACCTAAGGAAAGAATTTTCACACAGAACATTGTGTCGTGCCTTTTAAATCCAGTTGTAAAATTATTTGTCTCTTAAGGAAAAAGATAAAATATTCGCTACTCATGAAAATTTCCTCCTACACAAATGTTTTTTGTTTACTTAAGCCCAACCTTACTCAATATCAATGAGCATTATGCAAAATTTTCTCTGAAATAGTTCATCAAGTCCCAAAATGACCGAGTGAGAGAATACCTGCTAAAAACACACTAACCAACACATATTATGGAAATGAAGGAGGGCTGTATGTTAAAATTTTCTTCCCATTCCTACAATTTCTTAACTGTCATTTTTAACTTGATTAAGGTATGTTTATCTTTTTTTAAAGTTCGGCAGTATTCCTGCCACAAACCTTAATTGCCATTTAATCTTAATAAGGCAGGAAAGTGGGAAGAGAGGAAACATCTCATTTAGGATTCTAAAGGAGACTTGTAGAATGTTTTAAGCAAAAGCTCTTTCAAAAGTATCCATGAATTCAAGTTGAAAATAAGACATAAACTAGTAGATAAAGTTTAAAATTAAACTTACAGATGTTAAAATTATCCTATGACCAAATCGTAAGACAATTAGTATTGTGCTAGGACAATTTTATATTAGCTGCTCAGGAGAGAAGGTAATCCATTTACTGCCGATATGGAAATGGGCTTGAGTGGGGGAGGGGACGGGAAAAGGGATACTGTTGTGATCGGTGTTATCTAAAGTGACTGCATCTTTCAACAAGTTTTAACTTCAGATAAAATTTTCAATATCTATGTTTTTTCTATATTGTCTCTGATTTCCATTTTTTTAAATGACAGTTTTATTGAGCTTTCATTTACATACTATATAATTCACCCATTTAAAGTGTACAATTCAGTGGTTTTTATTAAATTTAGAGTTCTGCAATTATCATCACAATCTAGTTTATAACATTTTCATCACTCCCAAAAGAAACCCCATACTTTTTAAGCTTCATTCCACACCAGCTCCTCTATACCCCACATCCTTAAGCAATTGGTAATCTATGTTCTGTCTATAAGTTTGTCTATTCTAGACATTTCATATAAATTAATTAATGCAACATGCAGTCCTTTCTGACTGGCTTCTATCACTTAATGTAATGTGTTTTCAAGGTTTAATGTCTAATTAAAAAAAAAAACTTTCATTTTGGGAAGCATTACAAACTCACTAAAGAGTTACTAAAATAAAAATTGTACATTACAAAAAAAATCTATATATACCTTATTCATATCCATCTATTGTTAACCAAAAGTTTTCAATGTCTTTGTTACTGCAGCAAATTTTTTTTTAAAATTACATTATATTTATGTGATAACTATATGTTTTGCTCATAAATAATTTGGATCACCAGTTTGAACTTTCCTAAAACTACTTGAAAACCAGGAGCTAATTTATTGGTATTTGATATAGGCCAGTGGATTTTTTATATGTGTCCAGCAATGCATGAAACCTTAAGACTCTAACAACTGAAGTGAACTGAAATAAACACATGTAAAACAGCATTTAAGAAGGCCAAGAGATACCAAGTACTCTTCCATCATTCTTATCAAATTGGAATTAAAATCAATTAGTATTTATTAAGCACCTTACTTTGTGTTCTAAAGTGGTATAAAGAGGAATACAACATATGGTCAATTTTAACAAAAATAACCCACTGCAATATGCCATGGCATGAACTCTGTTAACGAAATTATTAAAAATAGTTATGAAATGCATAAATAATTAATCTTTCTGGGAGGAAGACACTATGGGAGTCACAGAAGGAGATGTACCTCAAGAAAGCTCTGAGTCATCATATTTGGTGTTTGGTGAAAGGCATTAAAGGCGGCCCAGGCTACATCCGTTTTATGAAAAAAAAAAAAGTGGTAAGATGAAATTAAGAACATCCTTTCCTCTAAAGTTGTTATTTTTATTATTATTTTACAAATAATCAGGACCCTAAGAACTTAAGGTAGCTTTTTCACTTGTTTGCTTTTCAATCTGTCAATTGATAGTTGTCATGGCACTAATTCAATGCCAGTAGGAATCCCCAATTTGAGGTGTAGTAAAGGAAACTCTATTCAGTACAAGCAGCCCGATTGTGATTCAGCAGGGCAGTGGGGCGGCCCTGGAGCTAGGGGGCTCTGCGGGTGGGCAGCTCTCTAGCTGGACAGCTCTGATCTGCTCGCCTCTACCTGTTCCATTTCTCCTGCTCTGCTCCTAAGAGATGTCTTGTGTTTCAGTTGTAGCTGGGGAAAGGCAATCTTCAGTTTTTGGTGTAAAGGGAAAATGCTGGAAAAGGAAAGTGCTGGAAAGTGAAACTGTGATCCCTGAGCTCAAGGGGAGCTGATTTATACAGACAGAAGTCCCTACACCTGGTCCTTGTTGGTCCATCCACATGCATATAAGAACTCCAAATCTTCATGGTTTAATTGGTCCAAAAAGCACTGTCCTGATTGGTCAGAATGAAGTTGCTCTCATTGGTCAGTGAAGATGCTAATAGCTGCACAGTTCAGGGAAAGTTTCAGTCTTCTTGGTTGAACCACAATTCCAGGAACTCTTTTATAAGGGCTGGTTCAGATGGCAGGAATATACTGCAGGTAGGCAGTTCAGTGCAGGCTTCTCCCTGAAGTGCCCTTTGTGTAAAAGACCCCTATTTAGAAATGGCCGCCAGGCTCTGCTTTTTATTTGAGCCCAGTTAGCCACAAGGAACCCTTCTTGGTAGGTATTTTCTTTCTCAGGGTCTACAGCTTTTTAGGAATAATAGCTCTCAGGGTATCTTAAATTTAAACTAGCATACTTTACACTTTTTCTCTGTGTCACAACAGTTTTCTTGCACATCATTAGCAGTTTACTACTTTTAATATATTAAGGTAATGTTTTCCAGCCATGGCTAGGAAACAGGATCACTAGGATACTTGTAATACACATTCCCAAGGCCCTCTCTGGATTGAGTAGAACCTCTGTTGGCGGGAGTCTGGGAAACTGTTTAGGGCATGCTCTCCTAGGAGCTGATGATAATAAGCTAAATTCAGGATACTGCATTACCATATTTGTCATTGAAGCTTAGTCTGTGGACAGAAAGTATCACTGCAAAAATATTGAATAAAAGCACATTATCCTAAGTTCAAGCCAGGCTGGAGTGTTCATAGTACACTATGGGAACTGGAGTCCTTCAAGCAGTGGAAGAATAATATTGTGGTTAATAGGAAAATGTTAGAATCGGTCTTTTTGCATGTGCCAAGCTATGTTAATAGTGTGTGAAACAGTAGAAAAAGCATGAATTGTGGAATGAAAGGATCTAATAAAGGATCTAATTCTTCCTAGATTTGTGACTCCGGTGAGTTATTTTATCTCTCTGAACTTCATTTTCCTCTTGTGAAAAAACTAAATAAGGAAGCAGTAACTGATAGGGTTAATTTGATGATTAAATTAAAATATGTATATAAAAATACTTCATGAAGTACTATATAAACACTATATTTTGCAAAACAACAAATCAGTTTTCACATTCATATCTTTAAAAAGCAATACCAACTTAAAAAAAACAACAACAACATACCATTTTACATGTATTGAGCAAGTCCACTATATCTAAAAATAAATCTACAAAAGATATCATTCTTCTCCTTTGTGTATTACTCTATATTGTAGCAATTTGATAGTGTCACAATTTTAAATCTCCTTACAGAAAGTTCTTGCTCTAAAAGACTCGAAGATACTTGCTAATGCCTGGCTTAGAGAAAACTTACAGATACGTAAAATAGTGAAATAAGATAATTTAAAGAGCATTTGAATAAGATCATCTGAAGTCAAGAAAGCTATTTATAAAGAAATTTAAAACCGAGGGAATATAACTATAAAACTTAAGCATCTTTGATAGTACAACTAATTGCAATTTAAAATAGAAGGATATGTGGGTAAACAGTTCAAATATCTGCCTCGAAAATACATTTTCACATCAATTTACAATTTAAAACCTTTTCTCTGAAGAAAGGCCTTAATGTGGTAATGACATATAAGTTATATATAAAAAAATGATATTTTATTATATGGATATATTTCCCATATATAGAAACTTGCAACCACGGCTCTTTATTGATAATGATGGGAAGCCAAGAAGATGGGAATTAAAGGAATTTTTGACAGGTAGAATTCCAAGCGTACTTACAAAGTTAGAAGCTAGGATGAGTTGGGGGATGGTGTGAGGAGAGTGTGGCTAGAAAGCTAGATCTGATTAGACAGAGAAAAGTGCCTCACGAGTCCTGGAGAGAGCCCACACCACCTGCAAAAGCAGCACATGTAGGCATGTGTGTTGTCATAGTTCTAAATGTTTTAGGTAAAGGACTGAATCCTTTAGCTTTGGCTTCTGGTACCAGATTCCCCAAATTGACTATTAGAGACTTCAGTCTCTTCATTGGTAAAATGAAATATCTTATACATATATATGATGTGAAAGGCTGAAACCTGAGGTCCGTGCCTTTTGGGGGAGTCTGTAACCTGTCTGTGCCCGGCCTGCAAGGGAGGTAGAGAAACTGCAAGTAAGCTGGTTGGCACTGTGGAAGCAATTCGAGAGGAATTTGATATCTGCTGAACCTTATCCAGAAATATGAGCTTGTATTTTGTATGAATTTGTTATTTTTCTAGTGATTTATTTTTACTGTATTTTGAAAGTCACAATGTATGACAGATTGGAAATAAAGGAAAAATCTGATCTTTCTCCACAGATAGTTTGAGAACATTTCATTTTGATCAGTGTTTTTAAATGGTCGTTTAGGAGTCATTTTCTCCCTAGAAATAGTGATCTGGGAGTAGAGAGAGGGGGTGGGGAGAGGGCGCCTGTCCTCAGATCTCCCTGTTATTTGCCATGGGCGTAGGGATCTTTCGAGTCAACCTGCAGGTGGCTTGACAGGGATTCCTTCTTCCCAGCTCCTGGCTCCAGGTGATAGCTGTGGTCTCATCCCCTCAGCAAACACCTTCAAAGAGCTGGCGGCAGATATGAAGTGAGCAGGAAGACGGGCTCTCTCCAAACACAGAGAGATTGTGGAGAGAGAGTAGGTGAAAATCATATTCTTAATCACAAACAAACACAATTAACTGGCAACTGGATTAAGATACCTAATCAGTCAAAATTATTTAGAGGCTCTTATAACTATCACCCTTCTTTTGGAAGTTCTTAGTTCTCTGTGAGATAATACTCTGTTAATAAAATACGTGTCCTTCCAGTGGGAACATTCCTCCTTTCAAAGTGACATGATGAAGCTTCAATAAAAGCAATAAAAGTTCTAACTGGGAAGGATGTTTAAAAGAAAAAAAAGATAAGACATGAAAATGTATAGTAAAAAACTAGCCAGTAGTCAAAAGCATCCGCAGTTTTGGTCTAGCTGATGGCAAAGGGGAATCCTTTAATGAGCTCAGTGTCAGGTGATCTTTCATTCATTCAACCAATCCGTTGAGGTTTGATGACGTACATACTAATCATCAACTGTCTGGCCACAAGGATACAGCAATGCACATCACAAAAAAATGTCTTGGGGAGCTAGCATTTTAATGGGGTGAGGGATATACAATAAACAAATATAAAACATGATGACTGTTACAAATAAATGCTGTAAGGAATTATAAAGCAGAATGTGACAAGTTTGTGGGGAAGGTGGCAGCCATTGGCTATTTTAGGTAAGATGGTGGTTCAGAGTAGGTGTCATTGAATGAGGGAGCTAGTCACAGAAAAAACGTTTGGAACCTTCATTACATGCAGAAGAAAGAGAACATAGGTTTCGAAGAGGAAAGAGCTTAGCATGTTTTAGAAACAGCCAGAGGCCAGTTGTCTAGAATATAGCAATGGAGGCAGAGAGTAGTGAGAGATGGAAGTAGAGAGAAAGGAAAAAGCCAGTTTATAGGGGACCACAGAGGTTACCATAATGGATAGAATATTTGCATGTGATTGAACTGGAATTAGTGTTATGTTATGCATGCGCATCAGAAATGTTTACTTATTAAAATGTACCCAAATCAAATGCTATGCAAAAGTGTTGGAAAATATTAACATTAATTATCTTTATAGATATGCTATTATAATTCATTTGTTATACAGAATAAAAAATATTTGCAAGAACCAATTAGCAACTGCTCAAAAATTAAAGTTTCGATTCGAACAACTACCTTCAACCCAAATTGGCCTATTAGATCTGATTTGTAAGTCTTACAACATACAATGACCAAACCAGTTAATATATACACATATAATTAATATTTGTTAATCATTCATGCTTACAGCCTTTGCTTAACCAGAGGCTGCTCCTTCTAGCTCTGGGATGTTTTATCATTGCCCTTTCTGTAGAAGTGGCCCAGTAAGATTTTCCCCTTTAGTCTTAGAAAGGGAGATTTGTTGAGGAGAGAAGAGCCTGTGATGTGTCCCTAGGCTGTCGATTACAGCTGGACTTGTACCTGCTCAATGTCAGGGTTGCAGGGGCTGCTAGCTCTCTCTTTCCTGAGCTGTACTGTAAGAAAGTGGCCATGGAAAATATAGTTCAGAGAGGAGCTGAGCTTGATTTGGAGGCTCAGTGGTTGGTCTTCATTTTAATATAGTTCTACTGAACTTTCTCTCTCACGCTGAAGATGGAAATGACTCATGGGAATTCAATCATGCATAGAAGCAGTGTAAATTGGATTGGCCAACCTCTGCACTTTGGGCAAGTCATGAAATCTGACTTGTTATACATTATTTTTTTTGTTGTTTAAGGTCATAGAGAGTAATGTGTGTGCAGGTGTGGCTGACAGAGGGGAGAGGCAATATGTTTATGGAGCATTTCCTCAAAGCTGCCTCAAATTCTATTAACTCTTCTGGAAAATATTATTTAATACTCTTTCTTCCTTACAGCTTTAGTAAAAGAAATCCTACTCGGTCTAGACAGTTTCTACTTTTGCTTTGGCCGTAACTGAAAGCCGAGGCACATTTTTTGGTCTTAAAGGCACAATCTTATCTTTTCGAAAGTACAGGTGACCCCATCAAAAAAATAAATAATGCCTTGGAATTTTGTTTTAAATTTATACCTGAGGATTTTTCTAGCAAGTAAAAACAGTGAAGAAGAAAATTTCGATATTACAGTTTATGGTCACATTTTATACTTGAGATAATTTAAAAATAAATTTAAAGACATAATTATTACTTTCCCTCACTTCCATATATAGAAAAAGTGGAGCGCTGGGTAAGATCTGCACAGAGGTAGTAGTATGCCTGGGAGCTAATAAAAAGGGGGCCCAAGAGCAGGCAGGCGGAGTATTTGGAAGATGATTACAACTGAGCAAACAAGCAACTATAGTGAGGGTAACAGGGCCAGGTTTCTTACTGGTGGCAAAGGGATTTACAAATGTGGAAAGGTAGTGAAGTAACAAGAGCCTGAGATGTTGGATTGGAATCAGAGATATCATCAATTAACTCATGGTGTTTTAATAGTTTTTAGAAATAGTCACAGATACTTGAGTGCATATGTATATGCACACATACACATGTTTCCTGCCACTGTCTGCTGAGAGTATTCAGAAGCAGTGATACCCCATTGTTGATGAGAAGCCAGGACTTGGTTTCTCAATGCTTTCCTTCATTAAAGGGTCCTCTTGACTCCTTGGAGAAATGATTGAATCAGGGCTGAGGTACAAAGAGTACAAGATAAGCCTAGAATAACTTGTTATGCCAAAATGTAAGGAAATAGTCAAAGAGTGATAAGGGCATATCAAAAGGATATATGAGCCAATTTGAAAGGTGCCCTGCTGGCTAAATCGGCAACGATTTGAGCACCCAAACAAATAATATTAGTACAGATGACAAACCATTGATAAAGAAGGGATCCATGAGTCCATACTGACACAAATAAATGAATAAAAGAAGAAAAAACTTCCTTACAGTAGGGAGACTAATATAGAAGTAATGATGAGAGCAGAAAACCATTTGTCACTCATCTAAGTGGATGCTAAGGCAGGCGAATGCAGAGTTCGCTCTACAAAAAAATACTTATCATTTACTCAGGGGAAAGTGGTCACTTGAAGGAAGAGAAACTGAGCAAAAAGCACCTTAATCAGGTAATCCAGGTTAATTTACCAGTGATGATAAGGGCTAGCCTCCCTTTTCATACTTCAAAAGCTCATCACCATTTCTGTAACTTTCCTGCCAAGAATGCATGAGCTGATATCAGACACACCTAGTCGTGGGACATCCTTTGGAATGAAAGCCCAGAATTCTTCAAAATGATAAAGATTAGAGGAGATTGGGAAAAACTGAGGAATTGTTCCAGATGGAAGTCTGAAGAGACATGATAATTAAATGCAATGCTTGAACCAGGATTGAATGTTGGACCAGAAAGAAAAAAAAGGCTTTTTTACAAAATTTGAATTGGGCATGTGATTTAGATAGTAGTGATGCATGGTAGTAATGTCAATTTCCTGATTCGTTTGGTTATTTGGCGATTATATGGGAGACTGTCTTATGGAGTACTTAGAACGAGTAAACTATCATGTCACAACTTACTCTCAGATGGTTCAGAAAAAGACTAATGACATACATACATACATACATACATACATACGTGTTTTAATATATAAGATAGAACATAATATATTGATGCATTATATATTTATGTAGTATCTATAATGTATTAGTGTGTTAATATGTTATATGAAAATTAACATGTATGACATATTAATGTCATATTTATATTGTTCCATACATTTACATATTTTTAGAAGGTGGTAGAGCAAATGTGGAGAAATGTTTTTGTTTATTTAGATAGAGATAGAGCAAAAGTGATAAAATGCCGACAAATTGGAGGTTGTCAGTGAAGGTGACACGGTTCCATATACTGCTCTTGCAACTTCCTTGTAAATTTGCAATTATATTAAAATAAATGATTTAATGAGAATACCTGGGTCCTTATGTAGCTGTAACAGTAACAAATGCTTTCATATATTAGTTAAATATATCATATTTCCTGTGTAAGATATTTCCATGTTTTCAAATTCCCACGAGCATAATTTCATAGAGCTTGGAAAGCAAGAATGGGTTATGCAGTCCTTTTCACCCTGAGAATTTCATAAATGTCAAATGAATTCCGGGGATATGTTACATAACGAGAAAGTGTTGAAAAGAAAAAATTCTCTATTTGTCTCCAAATTCCAGTTTTAAATTAGCCACCAAAATAATCTATTAGCTTTACTAAAATAAAAGCTATCCAGTAAATATATAGTCTTAGTTCATAAAAAATAGAATTTGCTTTGCCCTAGATCAAAAGTGGAAACTTCTGGGCAGTAACTAGTTAAAAAATTTTTTTCGCTCTAAGAGCACATTCCATTATAACCCAGAGCAGTATAGTCACCTTTACAATCCCTACTTCCACTTTACTCCAATTTCTTATTTTTTTCTGTACAAAGTATTTTTTCTAAATGTATATAGACCCAGAAATCCACAGATACACATGCTCACACACACACACACACACACACACACTGGCACACTTTTACTCAGCGCTGTACTTTGTAAAAACCTTTGTGATTATTTCTTCACTTCTTTACTTGGAAAAATAGGGAAGAAATCAGATATTTTCCCCTCCCTTTTTCTGACTCACAGTTTACTTGGTAGCAAGTTATTGAATAACAAAGACTAGAATTTAGAATCTTTCAGTGTTACACTGAAAGATCTAGGCAAGGTTTGTACATTTGTGGGCTACTCTTCTTTAAAATACATGTGTATCAGTCCTGATTATCAAAATTGAACTTTGGTTCTATCCCTTTAGGAAAAGAATCTAGTCCTACCCAGTTAGGTACTGATTATAAGCTGTGTCTTTCTACTGCAAAGATTTTTCTAATGGACTATTGAATGTCTTACAATTGTGAAAATTTTTCCTTACCAGTCGTAACGGAGTTTTAGAAGGTTGACATGCATAAAGCAAAGGATTTTTTTAATCAACGAAATAAAAATGTTCATATTCAAACGTAATTTAAAATGCACAATAGTTTATAGACCTCCGCAGAAGCTTTTGCCAATATAATAAACAATTTTGATTAAAGAATGACATTAGTTATTACTAGTTATAATAAATGCTGTAATATTATTAAATTCCATTAATTTTTTTTCTTGGAAACATTTATTTGGTTGTTAACAATGTTTTTACCTTCAGTAGTAGGGTAGCTTTTTCTTATTTATTCTCCAAACATGTTCATATGCTAACAGGCATACATTTTATTATTAAATACCTGTGTAGCAGTTACTATATGCCAGCCCCTATTCTAAGCAGTTTATGAGAAATTAACTCTTTTCATCCTCATAAAACTCTGGGGTCATTACTTAATTATTCTCTACTGAGACTGCATAGAGAAGTTAATATGCTCAAAGATATACACTTGATCAACTGTAGAACTAGGATTCAATCTCAAGCAGTTCAACTCCCGAATTTGAGCTCATGACTACAGTACCATGCTGCATTGAGCCTCAGACTAACAGGCACTGAAGAATTATTTGTTAACTAAATAGATTATTCTCTTGTCTCCTATACTATACTGATTTGGAAGCATTAAGCAAATTACCCAATTGCTCTGTGACTTAATTTTCCACTTTGTAAAATAGAAGTGATAACATTTGCCACCCATTTCCCTTCCAAACAACAGAAAGGAGAGGATTTACCTACCTGCTATGTATATGTTTTTATGCCTTAAAGACTAAGTTAGCAGTAAGTCTAGAGGAGCCTAACAGCAATAGACATTAAACTTATGATAAGATCACACAACTCAGTATAACTAACAGTCTCTTTCAGCCTAAATGAGTGTGAAGTACAGGGACAGAGCTTTGGAAACTTCAGCTTCCTTATATATGGACTTTATCCTCATATAATTTTGAACTGTTTTTATTTTTCAGCTGAATTAGAATTTATATGAAATAATTTTCAAAATAAATGACATGTCATCTAGGGCTTAGATTATGTGACCTAATTAAAAATATGTAATTGCAGATCTTCTAAGTGAAATGCTTTCCTGTTACAGCCCTGCATCAGTGATATTAATATGTTACCATGACCTCGTTAGGGACAACACAGGAACTTTCTGTGCCAAGAGTTCTTAATCCATCTCTACCTATTCACTGCTGTCCCTACAAATCTTAGCAGGTCTTTCGTTAGCTATAGACATGACATGGAAAGAAATTCAAAACAAGACCCACCACTGTTGCTAGCAAGGGCAAACAGGTGGTCCAAGCATCTATGTCATGTGACCTTGAGCACATCGCCATTGCTTTTCAGTCTCAATCTCTTCTTCTAAACCATGGGGATAATAACAAAGGCTGCCTACCTCCAGGGCTGTTGTGATGATCAGATGAGTTCATGTATATGAACTGCCTTGTAAACTGTACTCTAGGATTATAAAAAAATTAATACTAAAGGTTCTGGTTTTTAAAAATACCCCAAAGATAGAAATTTGCTTGTGCACTATATCAACATATGAAAATGTCTGCGTACATTCTTGGCCCTTACTTCCCTGTCAAATGAGTTGGAAAAACAATAGGACTTGAGTTAATCTTCGGAAGAGGTGGGAGTTCGGGTACTCAATGACTGGAGACTGAACTCCTGGAGAAGGTGAAGGTGAGAGAGAAGGTGCAGGCCTGAAGTCGGATGCCTACTCGGCCTACACATATGTGTCTCAGATTAAGAAGGGAGTCTTTGCTGAGGTTTATAGAGATAATTCTTAGTGCCTTGCCTGGAAGGTAGATGACCCAATGACTCGTACAAGAAAGACAACTGTTCTAGTAACCATGAACATTTATTAAATACCAATGGACTGTGTGTGCTCTGAACCAAAGACCCTGTGTTGCTGTTAATGAGTATTGACAGTCATTGGCAAGGTCCAATAAATGGACAGAAAAGAAAATTCAGGTAATAGAGGTCAACTGAAGACTTTCTGCAAAGGAATCCAGCAAAGATTCCTAATACTTTCTCTCGTTTAGAAAATTTGGAAGCCAACTCAAGTAGAGTTTCAAAATCTCATACGCTTGTGGCTAAAGCAGCACAGAAGAGCAGATAATGAGAGCTGTATGGAGTGGCCTGTCCTGGGACCTATTAACTTTGATCGCTTCCATGATCACAGAACGCACACCTTGCCCTAATCAACCACCTAGCAAAATCCAGCCCTGCTGACTTGGGAACTTGGCAGGCCAGAGCGGTCGGTGTGGAAAGGCAACCTATTACCTCTATGAGAAAAATTATCTCAAAGAGCTTGGCCTACTGATGTAAGCATCACTTTTACATTCCAGGAAAAAATTAACACGGTAGAGCAAACCCCGAACCCCTGCTGGAAGTGAATAAATCAGGGAGGAAGACTAAATGGTGCTACACTGTACATTCCTCTGAGGCAAGGGCCGTGTCTTCTCTCCTTTGGTTGGGAGTGCAAGTGGACATGCTGCTGATAAGGCTGTCTGGTCAGTTGAGGATACAACTCTGCCAGGAAAGCTCGGACCTCTTCTAGAGTGTGAGGAAAGTGGGAGTTGGTGCTCAGCAGAAATGGGTGCAAAGAAGCCACGGCGCTTTTAAAGCGGCAAAGCAGATATGAAGGAGATGGGCAGGACAGGGTGTGTGTGTGTGTGTGTGTGTGTGTGTGTGTGTGTGTGTGTGTGTGTGAAGTGTGTGTGTGTCGGGGGGGGGGTTGTCGCGAGGAGCTAGCTGCCTCTCCTTTACCTCCAACGCCGCCAGTCCCTGGGAGTCTGAGGTTCCCTAAGACACTCCAGCCCGCGACCACAGCAGAGGCTGGGGGGCGGGTATCGAAGAAACACCCACGGACGAGTTTCTGAGCAGGGAAATGGACCAGGAACAGCGCATTTCCTGCTTCGCCTGTGCAAGCCCCAGGCGGGGCCAAGCGGGAACAGGGTTACGGTCGAGGAGTCGCCCGCTGCCAGGGCGGGGTTCAGGGGGTGAGCGCGAGGGGTCGAGGGACTGGAGAGGGAAGCGAGCGAAGAGAATGGGGAGGACATGAAAGCAGAACGCACGCCTCGCTCCGGTTTTGAAATAAGCTTCCCCAAATCCCCTCTAGCAGTGGCCCTTTTCCGGTCCTGGCGGGAGAGGCCGGAGCAGCCGAGGGGCAGGGTCGGGCGCAAGGTGCTGGGGCCTCCGGGCGCGGGGTGGGGGAGGGAGAGCTGCGCGGCGCCGGCCGCGGCGGCGGAGCTGGTGGCCGCTATCTTCCGGACCACTCCTTCCTCCCCACCTCTCCCATTCCGCCAGCGACCTTCGACCTCGCATCCCGGACCCACGGGGGACTGGCCCAGGGACAGGGAGGAGACGCAAAAGGTATCCAGAGACGCGCCGCCGCCGCCGCCCTGTCGGCGCCAGGGCGCGCGGTACGAATTGGGGACGTCGGGCTGCGCGGCCCTACCTGGGAGGTGCGGTGACAGCACCGCGCTCCGCCGCCGTACGCCGCCTCCCGCTCGGCTCCTGGAGGCCGCCGCAGGCGCACGATTTATAAATGCAAAGGCCTTGTTCTTTGTCCCAGGAACACCATTGTCTATTTATCGGCGGGCCGCCCCGGCGTTTCCCCAGAGTTTGCGGCGCGCAGTCCCTTCTCCGCCCCCACAGACCTGCTCTTCAGAGCCAACCAGGATCTATCTGGGTGCCCATGGCCTTCCCTGTCGACTTTAGTGTCCTTCCTCCGGCTCCCGCTTCCCGAGCATCAAAACCACAAACGCCTGCAGGAATTCACCCAGCCTTTGCCTAGTCAGTCAGGAACCTCGGGGAAAGCGAGGTTTGACTCTGGGTCTGAGCCACAGCTTGCCACCCGGGTTAATTTCTGCGCCCGCCGGCCAAAGACCCCAACTGGTAACGCGCACAGCTTCTTGCTACACTAGTCGCTTCCTCACCCAGCCTTTCGAGCCTCGGGTCTGGCCTGGGGACCATGAGTGAGATTAGTAGCAGGAGCCCAGAGATTCTGGGCAGTGCGATGCGAACGCACCCGGCCAAAGAGCGGGCGTACAGGCTCTTGCTCACGAAAGTTACTCGTATCAAACCACCCCCTTTCTGGCCCCCCGCTAAATCTCTCGTGTTGAGAAAAGCAGGGCTTGCAGGAAGCCACTCCGGATGTTTGCTGCTTTTCATGTGGCATTTATGCCTGGCTCTGATAACGTCCTGAGCTCGACTTCCAACACCGCGTTTAGCAAAGAGACCGAAATAGAAGAGTTCATACACCAGGACTGGTCTGCAGCGTCTTTGCCCCCTACCTCCCCCACCCCCAAATGAGAAATGAATGATCATTAGAAGAAATTAGATCTAAATTTTAAATGGCACATAAAATGGACCACTCTTGGAAAGGCAGCATAATGTCTTCCTGGTAACTATAAGTGAAATGCTGCTTTACAACTCCCTGGGAAAGTGTTGAGGGTGGGGGAGGACGCTAACACCTGCAGCTCCAACAGCATCCTAGGGATGCTGTGCTCTCCCTTGATATCTCAGTAATGGTACCCAACAAAAATCAGTAATTGGTCTCCAAAAACAAATAAATGCAAATAATAATGGGGAACCCTGAGGTTAGTTCCCCCCTTCAGTTTCTGGACTCTCTTGGCACCTCTCCGTGTGATGGGGTGGGAGAGAGAGAACGCGATGATGAAGGAAGTATACAGGGCCAATTCGTGTATATACATTTTTTTTTGTATTCACACCTAGATGTGTTTTGTTTTGTTTTCTACTAGATTAGTCAAATAGATTAGACAGATACAATGGATTCTGGAACAGGCATTGTTTTTGTTTAGTGTCCAATCTTTATTCTAAAAAAACTATTCATAAAAACTTTTGTGCTAATTGAAAATTCCGCATTGAGATCTTTGAAAAGACATTTATTACTATCCAGAAAAATTAGAGAAGATCATCAAGAAAACATCAAGGAGGCAGGCACTAGGGGATTAATTTGTTCTCTCTACTCCTATAGTATCCTTACTTACATAATCATTTGCGACGCAATTATGCTCAATTTTCAGACTAAATATTTTTTCAGAAAAAGTAAAACTTTAAAGGGAAAGTACATAATCCATTAAATTTGTTTAAGATCAACTGCCTCAAAGCCACCAATTAAAAATAACACTTCTCTATGATTTCCTCAACCAGATTAATTTAATTTTTCTTCTTTGAACATCAGAGATCCAGGAACTAGAATCACTTTCTCAATTTGTCACCTGTATGAAGACCGGCTGTTAAAGATTGGGGTAGAGGTGGCAGCCAACACTTCATAGATCCTCACAGAGTTAAAGCTAGCTTAAAACAAATGTATAGGACTTCTTTGGAGAACTGAAGGCCAGGAGTTTCCAAAGCTCTGTGTTTCTTTGCTTTTATGGGTGCCACTAATAAGCAGCCTTGATAAATTACTGTGTCATTGTAATATCACACACGAAAAAGCTGCAGCATTTACCTCCCAGATTCTGAAAGTAAGCCCTAGTTTTTCATCACCCTTTCACAGCAAACAAAGAAAATTTGTTCTGGAGATGGATGTATTGATTCTTTGCGCTGTCATCTAATTATACAAAAATTGGTTGTGTTCATTGCCTTAGAAAACAACACAAATGCACGAACACAGCACCTTAGTGATTAAGAGCTCTGAAGGCAGACTGCTAGAGATGACCTTAACTCCTGGGCGCTGTGATCTCCAGCGAGGTCTTTAACCGCTGGGTGTCTGTTTTCCCTCCTGTAAGATATCAGGTATCCACCCAATACCTTATGAAGAGTTTGTTGTTTGGACAGCTCTAAGAAAAGTGCGTGGCATGAGGTGCCGTTTGAGTGCACCATAAGGGATTGTTCAAAAATCTCGCTGAAGAGTTTTCTTTCAGATTTTCATTTTGGTCTAAAGAAACGTGTAGGAATCCCTAATACCTGCCAGGATAACCACCTTGACTTGCTCTTAGGAGCTATAGTTATTTTACTGCTCAAAACTATTGTGGTCTTTCCTGGAATAGAAGGGCATTTAGATAAATTTTGCTGTTGTTTTTACATCAAAATTGTCTTGCCTATTTCACTGAACACATATGAAAAAACTTTGTTTACTCTACCTTTCACGTACAAATTTTCAAGAGTGGATTCATAGCTATGGGGGGGGGGAAGGCTTTAAATTCTTCAGGATAATGGGATATTGGCTGCTGAACGTCATTCCGTATTTAATTTTGTTTTAGAAATTAGAATTTACCTCGGACACAGCATTATGAACATAAGATGACAAGCAAGTTGAGTCCTTGGGGGAGAGAATGTATTTTTTATTTATTATCAACATCGTCTACTGCATTCGATAAAATATATTTGAAGAAGGCACCGGTGAGGTTCCTTGGAAAAAGCTGTATCACTCACCACTGAAACATCCTTAGCTCCTGTAATAAAGAGTGGATGCTTAGTGTGTTGATCCCAATTACTTCTATCCAGCACCCCAGAAGATTTTTCAGGAGACCCCCTTCCCGGGTTGGAGAGGACTGGCGCCAGAGTCTGGCTCCAGCCAGTTTTCCTGGGTGGCAGGTGTAGTCCCGCGTGAGAGGAGGGTTCAGAAGAAAAAGGGCGGGCATGGGATGGAGGGCTGGGCGTGGGCCCAAAGACTCTGGCCTGGCCCGCCCCCGCTGCTCTATTGGCCACAACGTTGCAGAAAAGGCCCCGCGGCGCAGAGGTGCCCGCAGTGTCACTGGGCCTGCAGGGGCGCTGGCCGCGTGGTGGGTTGGGACTAGCCAGGAACGCCGGTGGCCGGTTCGGGCCCGAGAGACTCGAGCAGCTCGCGTGGCGTTATCCTTCTTCGCTCCCCACTCCCTCCCCCGCGTTGGGGGAGTCGGCGTGTCCCGGCCGAGGGTTGTGGGGTGCGGGGCAGGGCTGGAGCGCCATGAGCAGCCCGGATGCGGGATACGCCAGTGACGACCAGAGCCAGACCCAGAGCGCGCTGCCCTCGGTGATGGCCGGGCTGGGCCCCTGCCCGTGGGCCGAATCGCTGAGCCCCCTCGGGGACATGAAGGTGAAGGGCGAGGCAGCGGCGAGCAGCGGGACGCCGGCCGGACCAGCGGGCAGGGCCAAGGGCGAGTCTCGCATTCGGCGGCCGATGAACGCCTTTATGGTGTGGGCTAAGGACGAGCGCAAGCGCCTGGCGCAGCAGAACCCGGACCTGCATAACGCAGAGTTGAGCAAGATGCTGGGTAAGTCTGAGTTGGGGACCCAGGGTAGTGCAAATCGCGGAGCCGCTTGCCTGAGCCTCACGGGATACGGGCCTTGCGCCTGAGGCCAGGATTGTGCTGCCTCCAAGTTCTTATTGGGTACCCTCCGCTCCTCTCCCGCTTTCCGCAATCCAGATTCTCCAAACAGCCTTTTAGTCATGGTCGTCGGTGGCCGGGTTACCTGGGTGACCGGGGGTGTGGGTACTACGACTCTAGTGATGGGGAGGAGGCGGCTCCTGCGTGTCTCAGCGGCAGCGAGGGACCCTTAGCGCCGAGCTGGGTTGGTCGTGTCCGTTCCCCGACTCCTTTCCCGGGTAGGGGACGTTTTCGGTTCTTCGAACGACCAGGACCAAGTGAGCGGGGAAGCCACTTCCAAGAAGCTAAAAGCAGGGAGTGATACCCCTAGAAGACCCTAGACCTCTTGTCTCCTCCAAGTGCACAGACTCTCTGCGCCCTCCGGAGTTCCATACTTTCACTTTTTTACTTGATCCTTTTCTCATACAGTTTCACAATTCAAGGTTAGAGGGGAGAGATGGGGCCAGGTGAGGCCTTGGAGCCGGAGCTCAAATAGTGAGCCCCGTGCTCCTCCCCACCTTCCACGCCCTTGCAGGCAAGTCGTGGAAAGCGCTGACTCTGGCGGAGAAGCGACCCTTCGTGGAGGAGGCCGAGCGGCTGCGCGTGCAGCACATGCAGGACCATCCCAACTACAAGTATCGGCCACGGCGGCGCAAGCAGGTGAAGCGGCTGAAGCGGGTGGAGGGCGGCTTCCTGCACAACCTCGCGGAGACGCAGGCCGCCGGGCTGGGCTCCGAGGGCGGCCGAATGGCCATGGACGGCCTGGGCCTGCCCTTCCCCGACCAGGGCTTCCCCACTGGCCCGCCGCTGCTTCCCCCGCACATGGGCGGCCACTACCGCGACTGCCAGGGCCTGGGCGCGCCCCAGCTCGACGGCTACCCGCTGCCCACGCCGGACACGTCGCCCCTGGACGGCGTGGAGCCGGATCCAGCCTTCTTCACCGCGCCGCTCCCCGGGGACTGTCCGGCGGCCGGTCCCTACAGCTACCCGCAGGCCTCGGACTACGTGGGGCCCCCGGAGCCGCCCGCAGGCCCGGCAATGCCGGGGCTGCTGGCGCCCCCCAGCGCCCTGCACATGTACTACGGCGCGATGGGCTCGCCGGCGGCGGGCGGCGGGCGCGGCTTCCAGATGCCGCCGCAGCAGCACCCGCCGGGCCCCGGGCAGCCGTCGCCCCCTCCCGAGGCGCTGCCCTGCCGGGACGGCGTGGACCCGAGCCAGCCCTCCGAGCTCCTCGGGGAGGTGGACCGCACAGAATTTGAACAGTATCTGCACTTTGTGTGCAAGCCCGAGATGGGTCTCCCTTACCAGGGACATGACGCGAGTGTGAATCTCCCTGACAGCCACGGGGCCATTTCCTCCGTGGTGTCCGATGCCAGCTCTGCGGTATATTACTGCAACTATCCTGACGTTTGACAGGTCCCCTATCCAACTCAGCCTGCCGGCCAGAAGCACAGTGTTACACACTTCCTGGAGGAGCTAAGGAAATCCTTAGTTTCATGTTGTTTTGTTTTGTTTTTAAGTTGCCTTGGCATATAATTTATGGTAATTTATTTTGTCTGCCACTTGAACAGTTGGGGGCAGAAAATTGAGGTGGTGTTTTAAGATGTGGTGAGCTACTCGTTTCCTGCAATGTCATTGTCAAAACCCCATTTCCAAGTTCAAGTTTACCAGTTTTGAATGTCCTAGAACTACTTGCTCTCTTGCCCGAAAATTTATTGATCAAAGAAATTTTGTCTCTGGTGTGTTTTTTCAATCCTTAAAAAAATAAAATCTGGAATTCTACTTTTTTCACTCTGCAAGTGCCTCTGTCATAAAAGCCAGTTTTTCAAGACCATGTTAAGTATTAATAGGATTAGATATGTTTTAAGGGTCACACTTAACATATAGATACTGTAAATTTCTCATTTTCTTATAATAATAGACATAAATGACTTCAAGGAGAAGCCCTAAAAACAAATATTAGGATATCAAAATCGGATGTAATTGTTTTTGCTAGGAAAAGAAAAAACTCACCAATGGGCCTACATTGCAAGTAATCTTAGTCTCTAAAAAGTAATGGTTAACCTTAACACTATATACTTGCAATTTTAATGTATCGCTTTCACCAGAGGAGAATGTTCAAATACTTTTGGTTTTCTAGTTGAATCTCGAGACCTGCTTAATGAGGCTTGGGTTTTTAACCCCTTATCTGTTTTTCACTAATAGTTTATATTCCCTCTCCACATTGAACTTGCCTTTAATGATCCTCATATGTCTACACCTTGGGAAATAATGTTACTGGATTAAAAATAATTTGAGGGAGTCATAGGAACAAATAAAATGTGCACTGTGACCTTAATTTTTATGAACCTTAGCATCTGTAATTTCATTAGGATATTTTGGCATTATGGGCTAACCATGTATGTGGCCGATTACATTTCTTGACACTGGTAGTTCTTAAGCTTTGGAGGGATCAAGAGATGACTTGTATGTAGTGTGTTTTACAAATCCGACTACAACTACAGCCCTAGAGCATCACTCTCCTGCTGTTATAGGGAAGAAATTGAATCTCGGGGTTATGAAGTAGGGTCAGCCCTAGTTACTTGCTGCAGCATTAATTGCTGTTACCCTTTCAATCACAGTTTGCAGATTGAGACATAAACAGAAGCAGATGACTTGTAATGGGCATTTCCTATGCCAGGTGTTTTGTCAATGCTATTTGGTACTGAGTTTGAGTATGATCAAGCCTGTGAACTTAGGTGCTAGTCTCCCCATTTTTCATGTGAGGAGACACTGAGCCCTCACCTGCCACATGTATAGTGAAAGCTTGGTGTTACAAGTTCTTAGAGCATTTGTTTACTGCTTTCCTTTGTGCCAGGGTATATGCATGGGCATTGGGAGAACTGGCATTCCAGTGTTGAGAAACTATAATTCTCCATACTGATAAATTTCTACAAGTAAAAGGAAGGGGTAAGAGGATAGCTAAAAGCATTTATTTTGAAAAGGGATACTTGCTGAAATGGTTGTCTGGATTCTCCTGAGAAAAGGCAGGGTGTATGTTCTTTAGAAAGGGTTCAGGATAGAAAGTTTCGGTGGGGAAAGGTATGTTCATATTGTTAGGTGTAACAGAGGTTAACTAAATAAACTAAAATTATAAACTTTGCCCCAGGGTTATATCTATAACTAAGAGTTTTTGTTGTTGTGTTTTCTTTTTTTTCTTTTTTTTTGGCCTCCAGGTCTCTACCTCTTTTCATATTCATTCTTTCTACAACTCCAGACAGGCTCTGCTTCCAGCCTGAGTTCCTTCCCCAGGAAGTCCCAAGAGTTCTTAATAAATGAACAGAGGCTTCACTTGCTCAGGTTCAAGGTTGAGTTATCAGTCCAGATCACAGTGGAGGTTTTAACATACTTGGTTAGCCCAAGGAGATTCAATCGCACCCTTGGCTGCTACCTCTTGACAAAATTAAAATAAATAGAGAAAAGAGGAAAGGAGAAAAGAAAGATTGTTTTTAGGGGTAAGAATCAAAAGTCCTGTTAAGTTACATTCTTAAGCACTCACCAGGTACAGGGGAGAAAATAGTAAGCAAAAATTTTAGACATTCCCAGTGCCTTCCATCCCAATGAAAGGTAATTAATCTTCACAATAATTCTTGGGGGCAGAAACATCCATCTATTTCTTCTCTTTCCTCAAGCAGACTCAGATAAAGTGACCTTAGGTATTAGTTAGTGTGATTCCTTTTTACTTTGGAAACACTCATAAAATATACATTGCTTTCCTCCCAACTTTGCTTCTGAGATACTTTAGAAGTATGTCAGGTGGTAAAAATCCCAGGCAGCTCTCACTGAGTTCTAAGCACTCTTTGATGTCTTGTGTATTTGAATTAACCTTTAGATAACAGCCAGAAAGGAAGTTAGGAATTCCCTCTCCAGGAGCGTGTACACATGCACATACACAGTATTTTAGGCATAATTTTAGGCAATTCATGGCCGTTATAACCCATCCAAGGGTTGTAGGACTCCAAAGCCCTCAGATTTAGAAGCCCTGATGGTGAAGGTTTGTTGGGAAGCATGGCATCCAAGCATTGAAGCAAAAAGGCAATTTCTCTATATTTAAAAGCACAAAATGATAGCTTAAGAACTCATGTTACTAAGTTCTCCCTTCTTGAGACGTGTGAATCAAGGAACAGGGGGAGTAGTATGTACCCCTCTCCAAGTGTAAGGGAAACTCATGATGCCCTGCCAAGGTGAATATATCTTTTCCTTTGTGCATTTGTGGTGCTGGTGGTGGCTAGTCACCAAGGCTGGCCCTGTGAACCATATGTCGGGTATTTGCATCCTTGTATAAACTCCTCCCACACTGAATCTGGGTTGGACTTGCTACTCTAACCCAGTAGAATGCAGTAGAAGTGACTCTGTGCTCGCTCTGGGCCCGACCCTTAGGAAGGCTTGGCAGATTCGTTTCTTGTTCCCCTGGGAGTCCTGAGCTACCATGTAAAAAGTCCAGTTACCAAGGTGGTGAGAACATGTGGAGAGACCATGTGGAGAGAAGAGGCCCTGTGACTCCCTTCGAAGAGAGGGCTCGGCCTTCCTGACAGCTGACCCCTGCCTGCTCTCCTGCCACCATCCGATTGGAATTCAAGAGAGGCTAGAAGAATAATTGCTCAGATGAGCTCAGGCAATCCACAGGTGGGGGAGATTTAAAAAAAAAAAAAGATTGTAGTTATAAGCCACTATATTTGGGAGTGTTTTGTTGTATAGCAACAGATTATTGAAACAATTGTTCTCCTTAAATGACCCTTTCTTGTTTCTAGGTATAGGAATGTGGGCACTGGTGGTAAAATCAGGAAAAGGGCTTTGGGGCCCGTCAGAGACACCAATATAGTTTTAAAGTGAAGGACAGAATGTAAAACTTGGACTCGAGATTAGCTGACTCTGCAATATCACCAAATGCATAGACCCCCTCTTTCCTTAAGCTGAGATGAAATTACCACAGGTACCAGCTAGCGATTGTTTTTTTCAAGTATTAAATTTGTCTCTTTTTTTGTGGTTTTATTTTGGAAACAAATACTTAAAGGATACATTGCTCCCCACACCCCACCATCTCCACTTTTGAGGTGTACTTTAGTAGTGTGTCAGGAGGTGGGAATTCAGCCCTTTCATGACTGAGCTATCCTGACCGATGCCAGCATAGAGTCTACACATCTCTGAGGGACCGAGAACAATGATTAAGAGGGCATTTTTCTTCCCATTGAGACACTGACTACTTCTCTGTTAAAGCTACTAGGATGGTCTGATAAATTTCAAATAAGCTTGTAAGTTACTTATTATACAAGCGGCTAAATGACGATATCACAGTGAAACTATATATTTGAGTTATTCCTATCTCGGAATATTCTTGTACTTTTAATTTGAATCACACTACAAAAGACATCAGCTTCTTCAAACTTGTGCTAATATCAGGAAAAGTGCATACAAGGAAAAAGAATTCAGAGAAAATGGAATGGGGTGCTATGAACCAAAATAGATCATCTCTGCTTAATGTTTTTAAGTATCTCATTTTATTTTGTTTTTTAATATTCAGAACTGTGCCTGTCACATAGTAGAAGTTCAACAGTCCCTTCCTCCTCCCATTCCCCTTTGATTTCTTTTGACAGTTCTGGACAGGGAGAGAAATTTTGCACCCATTATTTCAGCATAGATTTATCCTTCCTGGTTAAAAAGTGTTTCCTTCTGAGTCCAGGATATTCATTCACCTGAAGAAAAGTGTATTTATGTTCCTACCCATCCCCATCTGGAGGAAGATGAGGAAAGTCAGGCTCCTGTTCCTCTACATGATGAGCCTGTGGCAGACAAAGCATTTCCTCAGGTTGCACCTGTCCTATCCCTACCTTCCTTCTCGTGAGAAAGTTACTGTGTTTTTTTCTTCTGAATTATTAGGCAGCTTTATGAGAACCAACAATCAACTTGCACCTTCCTCCTTCCACGCACACTGAACCAGCAACTCACTCAGCTTTATTCAAAATATTGGATGTTAAAAGTTCTTAGTGTAGTATAAAACAGTTTTAAATAGTAAAATAGTATTTCCCAGTGCAATATAAAATTGCTTAGCACTGGTGTACAGCAAGTGCCAAATAAATCTTGCTGTGATGATAATGATGTTCTTGAACATCAACTTTCTCTGCAGCTCAGGTCCAAACAATAATTTGGTTGAATAAAAGAAAAAAATTTAATCGCATTCTTGTTGATGACATTTTAGCTTTTGAGTGTCTTCTTTCCACTTTAACCAGAGTCTTAAACATTTTGACAAAGTCAGACTCATCACAAATATTCTGCAAATGGATTCTCAAAACGATGAATCGTGAAGTCATATTCTTTGTTCGGAGACCTAAGTGAACATAAATAAATGGCAGTAGATGTGCTGTGGATCCTCTCCACGCCGCCCCCCCCTCACCCCCCGAATTATGGGCAATGTGCATTCTGCTGAGAATCAACGTCCTCCCACATACCTGATCTCCGGTTAGGTAGGGAAAAGAAGAGTGGGCAGCTTGTGGTATGCTGAGCAGTTTTCTGGTTGGCCTGATTCCTCTGACAAGGAGAGCACCTGGTGCAAGGTCTGTTTTTACTTTGTATCACCTTACTTGGTGATACGCTCAGAAAATGGAGTAATTTGCTTGGTTGTTGGTACCTCAGTTTCCATTGGTGATTCCTGAAGGAATCAAAGGAATGGTAGTGGTGGTGGGGGGTGGTGTTTCCCCTTTGCCTCTTTTCTATTCGAGACAGTCACCAGTGGCTATTACTTCTTTCTCTTGAATAATGAGTCTGAACATCAAACTTAGCGAAAGTAGGAGCTATTAGTGCAAAGAATAGAGAAAGGCTGAATAACGCCAGGAGTGGCACCTGTCCAACAGAAGAAAAATCTCTGCATTTGAGTCAGAAGTTCCTTTGGTGCACAAAGTTAGCTGAGTTTGGGAAGGCACCCATCTTTTTCTGAACGGTCTGCTTATCTGTAAAAAGTAGGGATAAAGACAAAAGCCCTGTCTGTTACTGGACGGTTGCAGTCAGTGATCACATGAGATAGTGCTTAAAAGATTGCTTCAGTGCCACAGAAAAAGGCAGCCCCTTGGGGGGGCGTTAATTTCATTTTTTTCTGTTGGGAAAGAGAACAGTAACTCACTCACCTACCCTGGTGTTTGATTAGTGGACTGAAAATTTTACAGCCTTGTAAGATTGTCCATCTTAGCTGGAGAGCTCAGCCTCTTTGACTATAAAATGAGACTAAAAATAATGTAACTTGAAGAACTTCATATAAAATACTTCAGTTCATATAAACTCCCATTTTACATGAAAATCTCAAAGTCTTGATACAGGGACAATTAATTAGGGCACACTAAATGCAATATCAAGTCTGCTAACATTCTCCTTTCAGTCCATTTCTTCTTCCAACCAATCATAGTTTCTCATGTCTTGAATCACATTTCCATGTCATTCACTTTTTTAGGACTGAGGAGCATTGAAATCTTGAAGGTGAATAAGCAAATTGGAATGGGTGGGGGGACAACAAATTAGAATTAATTTCTAGCTTTCAGAAGTTCCGAGTAATGCTGAAATTTGATACTCCGGATTTTTGAAACACACAGTCTTCAGAAGTCATTTCCCCAGGGTTGGGGATGGGATGAAGAGAAAAAAAATCTGAAATGAAAGAACAATTTTATAGTTGTTCCCTATGCAAAGGATTCTTTTGCTTACTTTAATAAATCCATTCTGATGGCTGAAAACAGTAGTAGGGATTGCAGGTGCACACACTCACATACCAAAAATATTACACTGAAAAGGGCTTTAGTTAGATTACCAAAGAAATAAGAAAATACAAAATTAAGTTTGCAGTTTCAGTAAAGAGATTGTGGATATGGAAAGTGTATAGTTTTTCATTTATTCATGTAAAAATAATTTTAAAAATTTAAATAATGAATATATTTGCCAAAGAAAGCAACATTGTAGATGGGCTTGTAATATAAACTAAGAGTTATAGGAAGATTCGACCAGCCCAGTTCCCGTCAGTCAACCCCTCCCCCCTTTTTCCCTCCCAGTTCTATTGGCTGTTACCTAATTTAACAACTCTCCATCTCTCTCTCTCTCTCTCTCTCTCTCTCTCTCTCTCTCTCTCTCTCTCTCTCTCTCTCTCTCTCTCTCTCTCTCTCTCTCACTTAATTAATATCCCTGAGCAGCTAATTCGATGTTTATCAGTTCTAGACATTGACTTCCTGCTATACTAGCTAAGCACTTCCTGTGCTCCTCTATCCACCGAAGGTAGTTAAATCCTCATTGCCACTTCTATTGAACCATCATTGCTTTTTAAAGTACTAGGATTACACACCCTTTTTCTTTATCTTGCCCCCAAGAAGGTGAGGATATTGGTGTTCTCATCCTTCCTAGCGCCACTCTGTCTCTCTTCCGCGAAGGTGTATATTTTTTTATTTTTGGGGGGTGGGGTGGGTGGGGTAGGGTGAGGAGAGTGCAGATGAAATACCGACGCACGCGTTATATGGGAAGATCTATTTTCTTAGCATTTCAATCAATCTCAAGCCAACGGGACTGCTTACTACTGTGGTTGGGATTTTAAATTCACTCACTTCTTAAACTCACGAGGAAAGAGAAGTGGTGTCCCTAAAGCTTTACACAAAGGGAAAAAATCACGTAAAGGGCGAACCCTGAGCTCAGTGGTCGGTTTCCGCTCCCCACCGCTCGCTCCTGGGCCTTTCTAGGTCCCGGGGGAGGCTGTGGCGCTTCTCTCCCGTGCTGGCGTCTGGGGCATAAGAGGCACTGGAAGCCAAGGGCCGCGCGCTCCCCTCGCCAGGAATCGGCAGTCCGGTACAATTAATTCAGAGAAACCCTTTAACAATACTCTGCAATGACTTTGATTTAGAAGGTAAAAGGTCTTAGGTTTGGTGTAAACAAAACAAACAGTCCAAAAAAAAAAAAATCGAGAATGAGTCAAGGAGAGCACGGCCAGCAGTGTGGCCCGCCCGCGCGCGGCCACCCAGGGAACAAGGACTAAAAGACTGCGACGTCGCGCTCGTGCTTCGAGGTGTGTGGAGCCCTTAGCTTTGCGCCCGGGTGCCCTCTCGGCGCCGGTATACACTGCTTAAAACGGATCGGACTCAAAGGTCAGAACAGGGCTTCTTTTCCCTACTTGTTCAGGAGCCTGCCTGCCGCGCGGAGACGTTAGAAGGTCCAAACGTGACATCCGGGACTGACTGTCCTCCTAAGGAAGGGAGGGGATTTGGGTCTCAGCGGGTTATTTTCTGCTGAATTAAACCCACTAACCACAGGTTGCGCTTTAGAGAGCGAGTGGCTGCGCGTGGTGATGCTGCGCGCCTGAGTTCGCTGGCGCGCAAGTGCAGCCGCGCGGCGCGAGCGGCGGTTCTCTATGCGCCGCATCGGTGCGGGAAAGGCCGCCCGGGCGTCCGCTCTGTCCCTGACCCGCGGAGGCGCTGGCTGCGCGGTGGGCTGGGACTGGCCAGGTGCGGGTTCGGGCGGAGAGGCTTCTCCCTCTGTCTCTCTCCCCCCACGCCCTCCCCGCCCGTCGGACGAGGCAGCGTGTCTGGTGGAGGGTTGCGCAGCGCCGGGCAAAGCTGGAGCGCCACGAGCAGCCAGGACGCGGGGTACGTGACGACCAGAGCCAGTCCCGGAGCGCGCTGCACGCGGTGCTGGTCGCGTTGGGCCCCTGGGCCTGAGTCAAATCGCTGAGCCCCCTCGGGGACATGAAGGTGAAGGGCAAGGCGGCGGCGAGCAGGCGGCGCCGCCCGGGGTCGCGGGCCTGGCCAAGGGCGATCCTCACAACCAGCGCCTTCAAGGTGTGACTAAGGCGGAGTGTGAATGGCTGGCTCGGGACCCCCGCCGGCAGGATGCGGAGATGCGCCCAATACCTGGGGAAGCAGAGGGTCGGGGTGTAGTGTGTGTGTGTGGCTGGGGGCGAGGGGGAGGGGGTGGGTTACGCCGGGGTGGGGAGGACGGAGGCTGTGGGAGGACGGGTCTCTGCAGGGAGACGCCGGGCTCTGGGAAATTCCGCGTTGGCGGGCCATTGGCTCTACCTCTGAGAATTCGCTCGTGGGGAGTTTTACATCTGGGGAAACAATTGACTGGCAGGTGCAAAATCCTCTTGGGGGAGGGAAGTGAAATTAAAAAAGTTTAAGACCGAATTGTTAACCAGCTCCAGGTGTAAATGATGACACGAAATTTTGCAGTCTTGGGAACGGTTTTAAAGGTGTCAGTTTAATCAGTCAAGGGCTCTCTAAAAAAGAAAAGCCAGGAATGTGCTTATTCCAAATTTTAAAAAGGGGGCTGGTTTCTTATTTCTCAGGTAGAAAATCGAGAGACTTACTACAGATAAACTGCTCGTCATCATTGGAGTTGGAAAGGCACTCAACACCACCTTTCAGAAAAACTGCAAAGCTTTAGAATTTCAAGTGAGGCAAACTTCAGTCTTGTGATATTTAGAACAGCAGGGAGACGATGGCCTCAGGTTGTGAAGAATTCGAGCTCCTCACTCTTTCAGTCTTTTAAAGTAGAGGGAGAGTTGCCTTTTGTGTTTGTTTAAAGAGGGAATAAAATGGTCAGACTATTTTCATCTTACCATATAACATCATTTGTCTTTGTAAACAGCTTAATTTTTTTTAAGTTCCTATATTTATCCATAAAAATTTAAGCAGCTCATCGAGGGAAAACTAAGTTGTCCGTGACCTAGTCTAAACTTTAGAGCCAGAGACTGCATATAAATCTCGTTTTCCTTGCAGACATTTTCTCTGCATCTACAATGGTAAAAGAAAGATAGGATTTTCTCCCCCCACCACCAAGGGCATCAAGTATTTACTACTATTCGGCAGCTTGCCTTTCTCGGTTAGCAGTATATGTTTGGTGGTCCTGTATTCCTTGAAGACGAATCTCTGTTTAGCTCAGTGGTGGTCTCCTCCACTCTTCTTCCCTGGGGTCAGCTCCACTTGTCCCATCTCCAGTCCAACTTAAATTTTTATCTTGACTTAATCCTTTCATGTGCAGTTAAGAGTCCTAAGACTCCCTCACACATGCAAACACTGACTTTGTGCACACGAACAGAGAGTACCACACTTAAAATGTAGGTGACTCAGTGGAGGAGCACATTTCCCCTGAAAAAATATGGGCGGGGCAGAGACTGCGGACCCTAAATGCAACCTTTAACAAGATCGGTTCTTACTTTATCCTATCTCAGGGGTGCATGCAGCCCAGCAGTGGGTAGAAAAGTCCGTTGGCAGTACTGTCTCCTGGAGACTGTCCCTAGGTTGCCCACCTTACCGAACAGTTGTTGGCCTGCCAGGATGCGTTGTTGAAACTTCCAGGACCCTATATGACAAGAAACTGACTCGGTGGAGGTGGTGAAATCTAGACAATAATCACTGGCCGGTGAAGTCCCTGGTGTTCCTGTTCTGAGAGAGTGGTTAATATTTACCTCCACTGTCACGTTGTCTTCGTTTGGACGATAAAATGTGCGGGGCGCCGCTTTGTGGGCTTACTACCAGCTTGTGAGAGGTTCACGCTCTAAGAGCTGGAATGCAAGCGATCACCAGTGAGGCAGGGCGGGCGGGATCGAGGAGCGGCCTTCCTGGAGGAGGTGGCGCTGCGCTGGTCCCCTGGAGGACCAGCCCAGTCCCTGGGACCGCTTACCACTCTCTCTCCCCTAATCCAACCTCGGTCCGAAGCCACAGGCGGCCGGTGGCCATGGACCGCCTGGGTCTGCCCCTTTGCGGACCAGGATTTCCCGCGGGTCGTGCACTGCTGTCCCTGAACATGGGCGGCCACTACCGCTCGACGGCGACCCGCTGCCCACGCCAGACACGTCGCCCCTGGACGGCGTGGAGCCGGATCCAGCCTTCTTCACCGCGCCGCTCCCCAGGGACTGTCCAGCGGCCGGCCCCTACAGCTACCCTCAGGCCTCGGACTACATGGGGTCCCCGGAGCCACCCGCCGGCCCCCTGCACTCCGGGCTCGGCCCGGAGCCCGCAGGCCGCGCAACGCCGGGCCTGCTGGCGCCCCCCAGCGCCCTGCACATGTACTACGGCGCGATGGGCTCGCGGGCGGCGGGTGCGGCTTCCAGATGCCTCCGCAGCAGCACCCGCCCGGCCCGGGGCAGCCGTCGCCCCCTCCCGAAGGGCTGCCCTGCCGGGACGGCGCGGACCCGAGCCAGCTGTCTCCTCCCGACAGCTCGGACCCCTCCGCTCTGTCCTCTGAGTCCCGTAGCCAGTTTACCGTGTATTATGACTGTCATAATGCATGAAACTTTCCTATCTTTCTCAGCATGAACATTCCTGTAAGAATAACAGTTAACATTGTTAACATCTGAAAAAAGGCAAAGCAAAAATGTGCTCTGTTTAAACATATGTAAGGTCCATCTTTTTTTTTTCATTTTATATATATGCACATTGCTTTTACATTAAAGTTTGATTGTTTTCATAAAGTAAAAATTAATCAATCGTGGTAGAAATTACTTTTTTTCTCCCCAAAGTTATCTCAGTCCAGCTAGTTTAAAATATTTAACTAACATGTAGTGTGTACCTTTTACGTTTCACGTCGCTGTTTCTAAAGTTCTTGGTTATTGACATCCTTGAAATCTGGAAATAAAGCTCGTTTTAAGTTTTTTGTGCACATGGAGATTTTATAATCTACAAAGTAAATGAGGTGTGTCATGTCAGGGTGCCACATGAAACAGATGCTATACTTAAAATCGGTGAACGCAGAAAGACCAAGGAACAAACAGACTGTTTGTAGGAGGGAATCTGTAGGGGCACTGGAGTCAGTCGCTCAGAGCATCATCATCAGCCATGACTGGAAAGAGAGAGAGAGGCAGTTACTGGAGCAGAGGGTAATGGAAGCTTTAGGGGTCCTGCCAGCTGGGCCTGTGGCCTTAGGTTGAGAAACGAAGCTACTGCCAACTGTAGCCCAGGAGAATAGGGCTAGAAAATAGATCCTGGACAAAAATCGTGTTGTTCTCTTGACTTTCTGATGGTGCCTCTCATTGGCCAAACCTAACCACGAAACTGGAGGACTGGGGGCTTGTGGATGCTGTCACAGAGAGGGGGGTGGTGAGCGGGTGTACTGGGGGAGAAGTCCATGCTTTCCCATGAACAGCTCCACAGACTTAATTGAATAAAGCTGACTTCCATACTATGTGTGTGAAAGAAAATAGATGGTAGGAAGGAATCTTAGCTTCTGCTCATGAAGGGGACAGCCTAGAGGCTACTGAGTGGAACATGGGCATGAAGCCATCATAGCAGGAGATAAAGCAGGGACACGACAGAACCTAGTTTCCAGGTGACAATATCTGAGCCTGAGAATCATCGCTCTTGGCAGGTGAGCCATGCCTCTCCTCTGACTTCTTCAATTATGTAAGCAAATGAAAGTTGTTTACTGTGTACATCTTTCCAAATTAGTTTTCTTCTCATGTGAATACAGGGATTCATAACAGATAAGCAGAGATAGAGCAGAACATAGACACGATCGATCGCTGATTCCTTTGGCTGCCAGAGGGAAATACCAAATGTAAGGTGTCCTGGGACCAAGCAACATTTGCATTGCCTTAGAGATTATAGGACACCTCAGCACTGCATCAGATGCTGGTCCAGATCAGAGCTTCTCAAATTGAATTTACATAGGAATCATCTAGGGGATCTTGGTAAAATACAAATTTTGATTGAGTAGGGCCAAGATTCTGCATTCCTAATGAATTTCCAGATGAGGCTGACAGACCACACTTTGAGTTCCAGGCTCCCAATCTCTTATCCACACTGACTTCTTATGAACCATTTTTGACCTAAAAAATGCCACGGTCAGGAATAAACACCATAGAGTCATTTCAGAAGAGCCACTACACTAGACAGTTTTGTGTCATTTTTGCCTGCTGGCCACATCCGCCTTGCTTTTCACCCCTTCACAACCTCCCCTCCCAACTTGTAATTACCTTGCTTTTCTCCAAAGTTCTGTTAGTGCTAATGTTAGAACCGCAGGTGTGATAGCATTAGGAAATTTACAGTGCTCACTGAGAGGATGAACCAGGGAGATGAACAGTGAGTATCTGGACTTCCAAAGCTGCAAACCTGATGGACTTGAGCCGGTGCAGACCCAATGTTGGTGCCAGAGGGCAGCTATGGCCCGTCCCCTACCCCCTCCAATGCCCCACTGGGCATTTCTACTGCTCTCAGCCCATCTTCATTAGGAAAGGAGGAAAGGAGGAAGACTGCAATGCTCTCTGGGCATGTTTCATGAGACACCTCACTCACTAGTGGGAGTGGATTTAATCAAGTCATTCTTGCTCATTTGTCTCTCTTACTAGATGACAGTCAGGCATTTTCTGTAATATAGCATATTAAAATTGGATATTTTCTAGGTCTTCTGAATATCACTATCTTCCATAAGCCAGTGATTCTCAAAGCAAGCTGCACACTACAATCGGTCTTTAAAATGAGACTGAAGTCTGGTCTCCCCCTGAGATTCTGACTTAATTGGTTTGTTCTACAGTCAGAGTATTTCAAATTTTAAAATTTCTTGAGTTGATTCTAATTGCAGCCATTAAATAGGTGAACATATTGATACCACAGTTATTGAGAACTAGTAAGTCATTTATGTATTTCTTTCATAGAATGTTTATTAAGCATCTATTATGCCACACACTGTATTATTTCCAAAGATGCACAAGGCGCATTCCCTGTTCTCAAGGATTTCACGGTTTTATATGAGGGAAAGGCATATAGATAAATAATCATTAATGTGTGGCCAGTGTAATAAAGTACACAAAGTATTGTTCTGGAAGAAACTAGAGTGATGGATTCTATGTGAATGGGCATAGACTAAAACATAATAACTGACATTTACTGAACACTTACTACGGATCGAGAGGGCCCCAGGGAAGAGCCGATGCCTACCTGAGGCTGGAAGGAGGAGAGAGCCCAATGGCGAAAGCTGGTGGGGTATGGAAAAGGTACTGTGAGCTGAGGCTGAAGGAAATAGTGGGGAGAGGGTGAGGAAGCCAAGGGAGGTTACTTCTGTTTTCTTTGTAAGATCAGGGTGGAGTCATGACCTGAGAGAGGTTGGTGGGGAGCAATTGGAGAGGTGGGACCTGGAGAAGAGCAGCTCCAGACAGAGAGCCCTTGGTGCACTGTCGAAGGCCCAGGTGAACTTAGATTTCAAAGATTTTTTTATTTTTTTAAGAATTAAATGATAAAGTTTTATTTGAGAGTCTTAAGTGAGCAATTTTGGAAGCACTATCAGGCAATACCCAGAGTGTTCCCAAGAAAACAAAAAGTTGAGAGTTTTTGTGGTAATAAATACATTATTGGGAAGAATCAGTCCTTCATTCCTAGTTTCTGGGTTGGTCCCAGTTGGTGATCTTCCATGTGGCCAGTGGTCCGGATAGATGAACATTCTTTCCTAGTTCTTCAGATGTTCTATAGTGTGTATATATCTCCAAGAATTGACACACAACTGAAAAGTTTAAAAGTTCAAGTTCCCAGAGTAGTTCAAGTAAAATAAAATTATTTTCCTCATGTTAGTGACTCCATTATGTTTCTTACTTTTTTCTCAGGTAAGAGAGTCATAGAGGCATGTTATAGGAGAAAGCTAAATTGAATTGTTCCAAATGAAAGCTACATTTCTCCCGACATGTTTATAGGAAGAGCCTTTTTCCAGATCAAGGGAAAAGAAAGCTACTTCAGTGTTATGGGTTTCATAGACTGGATTTGATCCTCAGGATTGCATGCTTAGCAGCTCCAGTGTTGAAAAAGAGAGATGGGACTGTGGGATTCTTTCAAACCTGGGCTTTAGAATCAGTGGGGAAAAGAGACAAGAGAAACAGGGAAGGTTAGTGAGATTTTGGCTCAAGGGTTTAAAGGATATGGAGGTTAAACAGTTCTGGAGAGAACTGTTAGGCTTGGAAAAAAACTGGAGGGAGAAACCAAGATAATAGGAGAATGCATCAGAGGGGGATTTCAGAGATGAAACGGGTCGGGGTGATGATAATGTGCAAAGTGTGGCTGGGGTGGGGCTGCTGAAGTGGGCGAAGGTGAAGGTCGCTAGAGTTGTACAGGCAGGAGACAGGATGGATTCCCTATGTGAATACTGCAACCCCCATAGTAGGAGGAGAGGAAAGGAGGAGGACTGCAGTGCTCTCTGGGCATATTTCATGAGACTCACTCACCAGCGGGAGCGGATTTAATCAAGTCATTCAGGAGATGAAGGGATGGAGTTAGAACAGAAAGCAAGGGGCATGCCATCGAAATGCAAAATACAGCACTGCTGAGACAGGAAAATCCCACTTAGAGTGGAAAATATTGAGGAAGAAGTAGCAGAAATTTTAGTGATAAAAGGAAGTTTTAAGTATCCTTCTGCTAACCTGGAGATAGATTTTCTTAGTTTAGGAGTAAAAGCTCTAGAGTTTGGAAATTTTGTTGCCTGTGACAACAGCTCAAGGCCAAGGAAGAGAGGGTCTCTTATCAACTTTGTAATCAATGGTAGGGTTTACAGATAAGTGTTATTAGCACTGCCCTGGGTCTGAGAACTTCCTGTTTGAATTAATTGTTCTTGGTCGCTAGGAGCTAAACTTTAAAAATCATTACTAAAAAAACACATTTTTTTCCCCTCTAATCAGCTCATTCACCTGGCATTAGTGAGGGTTCTGCTCAGCCTGGAAGGATGCCTGACTTCCCACACTTGACCTTCTCCACCCCTCCCCTAGATCCTAGGGCTCCTCTTATCCTAATATTGACCAATATTGACCAGGCTCCTTATCCAACAGGTACAAGGACAACACCCTACATCAACAGGGTCACTATTTGACCCAAGTAGTAAAACGAACTCAACAAGATGGCTGGCTTCCTCAGAATTTTTCAAGAGGAAAGGAGAGCTGCACATGGACATGGAAACATGGATGCTGGAGTCCTCCCAGAATCCTCCTTTTCCAGAGAAGTTTATCTCCAAAATATAGCTATAAAGATGCTGTAAGGTACACCCCTTACTGAAAGAGACAGAGCCATCCAAAGACCTTCGAAGACAGAAGCCACATTCCACAAATCCATGGACCTCCGAGCATTCTCAAGCCCTCTGCCACCTGGCACTTGTGTGAAGGAAGGAGTTGGTTCTCAGAGGAGATCATTACTAATGGCTGAGACGTCCAGGTTTGCAACGGAAGGGAGGCCTTCCTCTTCCCAAGTGGGCTCTGCATCCTGTTCCACTAACACCACTCAGGAGAATCCCAAAAGGGCAAGATGGAGTCCGCGACTTTTTACCAGCTGTCCCCAGGCAGTATCATTGGGTCGGGTGCTGACCAATAGGCCCTAAGAACACTTGGGGGCAGATAGACTCTTTATTCCTTTGAGGGAGTCTCTAGGTCTGGCTATATATAGTGAGTCCCGCACACCCTCTCTCATTACTCATTTAGTTTGGCCCGGGTTTAAAGCATGAACAATCTCTTCCAGGCACTCCCTGTTTTCACTTCCCTCTGACCAGAGGGCCCCTCCTCTTGTCTGACCCGTGGGGGTCAACATCCTTTCTAGCTGATCCACCCCACTTCCTCCCTCAGCCTGAACTCCAGGCTGTTTTTCAGCTTCAGGGGTTCCTGGAGAAGTGTTTCCTTTGACCCCTTCCATGATCACATCAAACTCCATCTAGGAAGGTGGGCAAAAGCAGGCTGCCAGAAGCAGGGTGAGCGGCAAGCAGGAGCTCCTTGGCTCTAGGAGCAGTGGAGAGACCAGCCCCAGGGGTTTCAGAGAAGGTTTCTGAGGAGCTCAGAGGAGAGTTAGTGCAAGCAGCATACTGTGGTGGAACAAGCATGGGCCTCGCAGGCAGATAAACCTGGGTTCACATTCCAGAGACACCACTAGTTGGCTCTAAGACCTTGGGCCCTCACCCAACCACTCGGAATGTCTGTTTCCTCATCTATAAAATGTAGGTAATTGTAACTCCTTGCTGGGTCATTGCAAGGATCGGGAATATTTATACAGTACCTAGCTGAGTGATGGTATTGGGAGGAAGGCTGTGTTCCTCTAGCCTGCTATGTGCATGGGTGTGTGTAGGGGGCAGTTTCTGTCCAGCCCTAGCCTGCAGAGTAACCAGTTTACTGACCACTCTAATTCACTGTGACATGATTTTGTGTTTCTAAGAATGGCTTTAATTATGCTCTTAAATCTCCGTCTTGCTCTTTAATGCACACTTAGGAAGAGTTTATTACTTTCTAGTTACTTTAAGTTGTTAAAATCTAACTCATTTTATTTATTTTGAAAACAGAGAATGTAAAAATTCAATTCACTATAAAGCTTCAATCTTAATTTAAATCTTATCCTTTCCGTTCCCTCCCCTGAAGGCTTAAGCAGGGATACTTACTATCTGCTGGTCCTGGAGGAGGCGGATACTGCTTATCTCACAGATATCCCCTTGCCCTTCCCTCTTTAAGACCTGCTCCTGCTGTGTGTGTGTGTGTGTGTGTGTGTGTGTGTGTGTATTTGGAGAGTTGGGGTATGGAGGAAGGAGCAGAGTAAAGGGCAAGTGTCTTTTTACTTACCTGGCTACTGTGTTGTTTTCTCTCTGGTGCTTCCCTAGAAATCATTTTTTAGCTTAAAAGCCTCTACGTGACAGGATCTGGTTCTCTCATGGGTCGCATGTGGTTGCCTTAGAAGGCACCGTGTGACCTCTATACTGCCTTCTTTGCCAAGTGG
Organism: Rousettus aegyptiacus; assembly: GCF_014176215.1. Classification (NCBI taxonomy): domain Eukaryota; kingdom Metazoa; phylum Chordata; class Mammalia; order Chiroptera; family Pteropodidae; genus Rousettus; species Rousettus aegyptiacus. Next base: position 19,103,044 of record NW_023416290.1, on the reverse strand, counting down.
GAGATGGGTTGAAGCTGGACTCATCCATATCCATTTCTTCTCTAAACTCCTGCCTTAGGCAGTGAACCTACATCCTCTGTGCTGACCGTTCCCTCACGAGGTAGGGTGGCTTTCTTTGTGGTGCAGCAGCAAGTGGCTGAGGCCGGGCCACTTTGCATGGTGTCTTCTTGTCCCCTGGGGTGCATCCATGGAAGTAGTGAGAGTACCCTGGGCTGCTCTCTGCTGTCCAGTCCCCCTGCCCTTTGACTTCCCTACCAATTTCCTTTCCCTTTTTTAAGATAAGATCATCAAGTCTGATTCTAAGCCAGATGTCAAAACTCAGACCATAATTTAACTCACTTCTATTACATCCTTGCAACTTGTCTTCCTTTATAAAATGTATTTCACTTAAAATGATTATGCAATATTATGGCATTCAGAATTACATAATATAATGGTGTACATCAGATAATAGATACCTGTTTGCCACCATTCATCACAAGAAGCAAAATAAGACAGCAAGTCCTATTGTATGAGTACTTTTCAAGCTCGTGTTTGGGTAACGCCGGACATTGTTTTGCCCAGTTTAAAAATAATTGGAATTCAAATCAGAATTATAGTAGATTTGTATCTCACTTTTGGATTTACATTTTTATGGTGGATTTCTATCCAATACTGCCCAAATTGCTGTACAGATTCAATGTAATCTCTATCAGAGTTCCAACTGTTTTTCTTACAGAAATGGACAGCTTGATCCTAAAATTCATATGAAAATGCAAGGTTCCCAGATAGCAAAAACAATTTTGGAACAGAATAATAAAGTTTGAGAAATTACATTTCCTGGCTGGCATAAGGATAGACCTATAGATCAATGGAATAGAATTAAGTCCCCAAATAAACCCCTGCATCTATTGTCAATTGATATTTGACAAGAGTGCCAAGGCCGTTCGATGAGGAAAAAATCGTCTCTGAAACAAGTTGTGCTGCGACAAGAGTTTATCTACTTGTCAAAGAATAAAGTTGGACCCTTACCTCACACCGAACATAAAAATTAACTCAAAAATGGACCAACAACCTCAGTGTAAGAGCTAACACTCTTAAAAAAGGAGAGATACATTGGACTTTTAAAAATTAAGTTTTTTTTGTACATCAAAAGTCACCATCCAGAAAGTGAACAGACAACTCCAGAATCCATGGTTTGTTTTTTGTTCACTGTTGATCCCCCAGCAGCTACACTGACATGTAGCCAGCACTCTATAAATACTTGTTGAGTGAATTATTTGTAACACTGCTACAGGGAATTCTATTCTGTTTTTTGGATTCTGTTTTCTCCTTGGGTTCATCATATTTTCATGGCTTTTTCTCTCTTTTATTTTTATTTTTTTATTTTTTATTTTTTTTTTTACCATAGACCAACATGTTTGTATAATTTCCATGACATTTCTTTTAGTCTTGTTCAGGTTTAGATAACTCTGTTCAGACATTTTATTTATTTTACTATATTGTAATTTTAAAAATAATTTCCTTTCTAATATTTTTAAAACTGACCATCTTCATTGTGAGTAACTGTGTGACAGGTGAATGTTTCATGTTCGTCTTTATTTGTGGAGTCCGAGGGCTCCAAACACACAGGAGAAAGAAGAAAGAGCTCAGTTGAAACTGTGTGTGGTTTTACTATATTGGGTTCACTCCTTTTTACTTTATAATGCAGCACTTTTAATATATAAATTTCTTTGTTGTTAGATGTCTTTGAAGTCACCTTTTCCCCATTAATCTATTTATCTATTTTTGTACCATTATCATGTGGTTCTAATTAGTCTTCCTTTACACTAACTCTTGATATGTGGTGGGCAATTTCCCTTATTTTGTTCTTTTTCAAAATTATTTTGACTATTTTTGTCCCCTTCACAATCCATATGAATTTAATGGTTAGTTTGTCAAATTCCAAGCAAGACCTGTTGAAGTTAAATTGTTTCCAATTTTATTGAGATATAAATTTATATACCACCAATGGATTCACTTTAAGTTTATAGTTTGATGAGTTTTGACAAGCATATATATCCACATACTATCACCTATCATTGTTTTTATTACCTCAAAAGATTCACTGAGCCCCTTCTTAGTCAATTCTCTCCCCAACTTTGGGCCCATGAAACCACTGATTTGGTTTTATGTCAAGTATATTAAATTAACTTTTTTCTAAAGTTTTATATATGCAGAATCATACTAAATTTATTCTTTTGTGTCTGGCTTCTTTGCTCAACATAATGGTCTTAAGATTCATTCATGTTGATTAACATATCATTTGTTCTTTTCATTTTTTGCTGAGCAGTTTGTATTCCATTGTATAGGTATACCACAATTTGTTTAACCATTTATCAGCTGATAGACATTGGGTTATTTGCATATTTGACTGTTTCAAAGAGACCTGTTATAAACATTTATAATTGTTATGTGGATATAGTCTTTTGTCTCTTGTAGGTAAATATTAAAAGTGGAATTGTATGGATTGTACGGTAAGCGCGTATGTTTAACATTTTAAGAAACTGCCAAACTATTCTCTAACATGTTTGTACTATTGTACATTCTTACCACAAATGTATAATAGCTCCAGTTGGTTCAAATCTTCATGAACAGTTGTGACATTTTTAAATTTTAGGTTTTCTAATGGCTGTGTAGTGGTATCTTATCATGATATAACTTGTATTCTCTGATGACTAATATGTTGAGCCTTTTCCATGTGTTTATATGGCATTTATGTATAATCTTTTTTATGTGTCTGTTCACATCTCTTACATCCTTTTTAATTGGGTTGTTTGTTTTCTTCTTATTGCACAAATTTCCTGCTGGCCTGTGGCTTGCCTTTTTATTTCTTAATGAAAGAAATGGTGCTGTGTGTATGTATGTCTTTCAAAGAACATACATTTTTAATTTTGATGATATCCCATTTATCATCAAGTTTTGCAGATTGGATTTTACAAGTTTGGATTTTTACATTCAATCTAAAAAATTTTTGCATAACCAAAGCTCACAAATATTTTCCTTTCTTTTTTTCCTAGAAATTTTATAATTTTAGGTTTTACATTTAGGTCTATGATCTATTTTGAGTTAATATTTGTTTATGGATGATATTTATTGTTTTTACATGTGGATGTTCAATTTTCCAGCACTATTTATTGAAAGGATTATCTTCTCTACATTTAATTGTATTGGCACTTTTGTCAAAAAAATCAATTGACTATATGTGTGTGAGTCTATTTTGGGGCTTTTCATTGTCTTTAAATGATCTGTAATGAACCAATACCACATTATTTTAAATACTGTATAATTATAGCAGGAATTCTTCAGTTTTGTTCTACTTGATCAAAATATGTATTGGATACTCTAGGTTTTTTTCTTTTTCCATATAAATTGTAGCATCCAATTGGTCAATTTCATTGAATTGTGTTAAACCTCTAAATCAATTTGAGGAGAATTGACATTCTACCATTATTGAGGCTTCTAATCCATAAACATCTCTCTTCATTTATTTAAATCTTTGATTTCTCTCATCAGTATTTTTTATTTTTTAGCACTTAAATGTTTCGTATATTTTGTTAGATTTATCTTAAATATTTCACAGTTTCTGATGCTACAATAATTATTATTACATTTTAAATTTCAATTTCTAATTGTTGCAAGTATAGAATTATAGTTGCTTTTAAAAATTATTCTTGTATCTTGTGGCTTTGCAGTCTTTTTAGTTCTAGTAAGTTTTTTTTTTTTTTGGTAGATTATCTGATATTTTGTTCATAGACAATTAAGTCCTCTGTGAATAAAGATGGTTTCATTTCTCTTTTTTTTTCAAATTTGTATGCATTTTATTTCTTTTTCTTGCCTTATTGCATTGATTAGGACTTTCTCTACAGTGCTGAAAAAAAGAAGCATCTAAGAGTCTTTCTTCTTTCTCTTGCAACATGACTCATTGTCAAATCACCTTCAAAGAGGGTAAATGAACATTTTGTGTTTCTAGGATCTTTTTTCATTATATCCCACCTGTAGAGGAAATCAAACACCTTAGTTTGAGAATGGAGTACAATGAATTTTGGTGGTTTGGGAGCTAAACAGAAGAGTGATTCAATAATTGTGATGGCTCTTCACCCTGGATGGCCCTCCAGGGATTATGGGTCCCTACTGGATAGACCCTAACCATGTCTTTGGGGCAACTGGGCTCTGAGGAGAATGGTTAGTTCTCTTACAACTAAGAGGATGGGATGCTTAAGCTAAAATGTGGTAAATACAATAAGAAATGCTTTTAATCAGGTATGGCTTTGAAGAAATGGAATCAAAGAGGGGCAGCATTTGCCTTCAAAATCCCTGTCAGCCTATGCTAGAAAATAGGGCAAGTCAGTCTTTGTTTTGGATAGAGAGAGGATAGCATTTTGTAGCCGTCCTAGGTGGCAGAGATACAATAACTTCAGTGGTGGCGGTTTGAAGACCCCAGGTTTCTTGTCCACTTGGTAGTGGATATCCAGGGGATCTTTTTGGGGACTCCGTAAAAGCCTAAAGTTCTTGGATGACTCAGAAAAGAGTAAGACATAGCCCCTAGGAAGGTGAAATTGTACTTCCTGCCACTTCTACACATTGGGAGCTATGTTAGTTTCAATTTAATTTTTGGAGATAAAATAAATGAAAAGTACTTGAATTCAAAGTGTTAAGGGTTTGTTTATATTGATTAAAATGAGTTGAGGTCAGATTATGGAAGCTTTTTAAAATCAGGCTAAAGTGTTTGAACCTTATTTCTATAAACAAGGCAGAATCATTAAAGTTTTCAAAAAGAAAACAACAGACATGTAAAATACTCCATGAGCAACAGTATATTAGTGGTATAGTATTCTTACAGGTGAAAAAGCTTATCGTGTGTGTAGAAACATGGAGGCTAAGGCAGGTAAGTCCTTTGCTGGAATGACAAGTCAATCAGCCTATTTAGAGTGGAGCAGAATGTAAGATATAAAGAACTGAGAAAGAAAAGCACCGAGCGACATTTCTTAAAAAGAACTTTGCCATAGTTAGTTAAAAACAATTCAAAGACCTGAACATATTTCCACTCTTTTCCTTATCGGACTAAAAAGTATTTCAGTGGATATTTCTTAGAGTTATCAAGGGAATAGACTTATTGTTCACACAGAGGGTGGCAGCCCCATTTACCAAGGAAAAACTATTTAAGAACCCACAGTCTTGGGCTCTTTCCAAGACATTGTAAAATTATTTTACAGTGTCTGATTTACACTAAAGTTTCTTGTTATTGCAGTTTAGAAACAAAATTTATCCTGTACACATCCTGTTTAAAACAAATTTTCTCCTCTGTTAAGCATAGATAAAGAATGTAAGAGCATGGATTTCATAGCATTAGTTCACTTTGATATTAGATGAAAATGAGAGCTGGTGCCCTAAATGATCAGGTTCGGCAGAAGGAGACACAAATCAAATACACAAAGTATAATTTGGCTATATCTTGAGTAATTAAATAAAAATGACAGTCATTTCTCAAGAATATGGTGAACATGAAACTAGCCACATTCAAGCCAGTAGAAAAATTGGAGACACTTTATCATCATAATCTCCTTCTCCCCTCGGCACTATACAATTGGGAGAAAACACCAGCTCTCCTTGCAGAGGGAAGAAAAGGACTGAACTGTATGTCCAATACTCTGATTTTTCTGGAGACCGCCCTGGTACTTGTTTCTGTCTTGCCTGAATCTTAGTGCTGACAAGAAGAACCTCAGGTTGAGAGAACTGAGAACTGAGATGGAAATTTGGACTCGTCTGCAAGTACTCACTTAACCCCTCCTGCCAGCTCAGTGTAAAGTGAACAGGAAAAAAATCTTCCAATCCCAGCTTCTCCCCAGGGAGGGAAAGAGTTGAATCATGAGTCCAATGTTCCAACATTTATGAGGAATGACTAAGGGACTAGCTTCCTTCTTGCCTGTCTTGGAGCACTGACAAAACTTAGTATATGCCTGCAGGTCATCAGGAACAAAGACAAAGATTTAAGCTAGTGTGCTGTCACCTGCCAGAGCTTGCCCTCAGTCAGTACAACACCACTAGCAAGGCTTCCAGCCTCTGGATTGTCCCTGGGGAAAGAAAGAGAAGATTGAAACTAACACTTAAACATTCAGACTTTTCAGATGGCTGCCGGAGACTGGCTTTATTCTTGACAGTCTCAGAATGCAGATGGAACCTAGCATATTATAGATACCCGGGGGCTACTGAGAACAAAAATGCTGGAGCTTTGCCACTGCTTCAGAAGACCTATTGTACAGCAGACACAAGAGGGAGCAAGAGATTAAAGCTGCTAGGGAGACAAGAAAGGAAACTGGAAAATCCCTATAATTGGGAATTTACAAGCACAAACCCAGAGAAGACACATATACAGAGGAGGCTTGAGAGGCCTCCACAATCTCTGGCCAGGCTGATTTGGGAGGGTCTTTTATTTGAAGTCTGTCTGCTTTTTCTAATGAGCAGATACCAACACAAAGAGTCAAATGAAGAAACAACAAAACATTCTCCAAATAAAAAAAACAAGATAAAGCTCCAGAAACTGACCTAATGAAATAAAGGTATATGAATTACCTGACAAAGAATTGAAAATAACTGTCATAGAGAATTCAAGAGAAAAATGCATGAGCAAAATTGGAATTCCAACAAAAATGTAAAAAATATTTTAAAAAGAACAAAAAAATCTTAGAACTGAAGAATACAATAATTGACCTGAAAAATTCACTAGAAGTGTTCAATAGCTGACTAAATCAAGCCAAAAAAATCAACAAACTCAAAAATAAGCCATTTAAAATGATCCAGTCACAGGAGTAATGAGAAAAAAATAATGAAAAAGAGTGAATAAAGCATAAGGGAATAAATACACGACTTCACCAAGCAGAACAATATACCTATTACAGAAGTCCCAGAAAGATAAGAAAGAAAGAACTGGAAAGTTATTTCAAAGAAATAATGTCCAGAACCTCCCAAACCTGCAGAAGGAAATGGACATCCAGATTCATAAATCCCAATGGATCGCAAAAAAAGATGAGCCTAAATAAATTCACACAGAGACAGTTACAATCAAATTGTAAAAATCATACAAAAAGATTAGAAAATAGCAAGAGAAAAGTTGTTCATCACATATAGGAAAACCCTCTTCCACCCTGTATCAGTAGAGTTCTCAGCAGGAACCTCACAGGCCAGAAGGAAATAAAGTGGTATTTTCAAAGTGCTGAAAGAAACTGACAACCAAGAAAATAATAACTAGCAAAACTGTTCTCCAAATATGAATGAGAGATAAAGACTTTCCCAAACAAAAGCTGAGGGAGTTTATTATCACTAGACTTTCCTTACAAGAAATGGTAAAGGGAGTTCTTCAAGTTGAAATAAAATAATGCTAAACTGCAATATAAAAACATATGAAAGCATAAAACTCACTGGTAAAGATAAATATATAGACAAATACAGAACACTGTAGTATTGTAATGGTGATGTGCAAATCAATTTTAACAGTAGTATAAAAAATGAAAGACAAAAATAACTATTAAATATGTTAATGGATACACAATATAAAAAATTTTAAATTGTGACATCAAATGTGTGTGAGAAGTAAAATTGTAGAATTGTATACAATTGAAGTTGTTAGCAACTTAAAATTTGTTATAACAACTTAAAAAGTTGTTATAATTATAAGGTGTTTTATGTAAACCGCATTGTAATCACAAGGAAAATACCTGTAGAAGATAGACAAAAGAAAAAATTGTAATCAAATCATATCACTACCAAAAAAAAAAATCAAAATACAAAGGAAGGCAGCAAGCTAGAAAGAGAGAAATCCAAGAGCTGCTCAACAGATAGAATGTGATTACCAAATTGGCAATAATTCCTTTCCTATTAATAACTACTTTAAATGCACATGGATTAAATGCTCCAATCAGAAGACATAAAGTGATAGAACACATTAAAAAAAAAACAACAAGATACAGCACTATACTGTCTACAAGAGACTCACTTTAAGTTTGAGGAGATACTTAGACTGAAAGTAAAAAAAAAAAAAAATGGAAAAATATATTCCATACTAATGTAACCAAGAGGGAGGAGAGGAAGTTATACTTATATTGAACAAAATAGACTTTAAAAACTGTCAGAAGAGACAGAGAAAGTTAACATACAATGATAAAAAGTGTCAATTCACCGAGAAGATGTAACAATTATATCAGAGTCTCTAAATGTATAAACAAACATTGACGGAACTGAAGAGAGAAATATCCAGCAATAAATACCCTTTCAATAACAGATAGACTATCCAGACAGAAAATCAGTAAAGAAATAGTAGACTTGAAAAACAATATGCCAAATGACCCTAACAAACATATACAGAACAACCCACCCAAAAGCAACAGAATACCGTCTTCTGAAGAACACACAGAACATCCTCAAGGATAGATTTTATGCTAGGTCACAAGACAAGCTTTAACAAATTTAAGAATATTGTAATTATACTTAGTATCTTTACCAACCACGATGAAATAAAATTAGAAATAATAGCAGAAAGAAAAACTGTAAAATTCACAAATATGTGAAAATCAAACAGCACATTCTTGAACAACTAATACATCAAAATAGAAATCGAAAGAGAAATTAGGACATATCTTGAGACAAACAAAATTGAACACAATATACCAAAATTTATGAGATGCAACAAAAGTACTACTAAGAGAGTTTATAGTAATAAACATTCACATTAAAAAAGAAAGATCTTAAATAAAAACCTAACTTTACACCTCAAGGAATTACAAAAAGAAAAACAAACTATGCCCAAAGTTATCAGAGGGAGGGAAATAATAATGATTAAAGAAGATAAAATGGAGCTTAAAAAAATACAAAAAAAAATCAGTAAAATTAAGAGTTGAATTTTTAAAAGATTAACAAAATTGAAAAACATCTAGACTCATAAAAAGAAAGAAGACTAAAATAACTAAAATCAGAAGTTAAAGAAAAGACATTAAAAGTAATGCCACAGAAATGAGAAGGGTCATAAGAGATTAGTTTGAATGATTATATACCAACAAGTTAAATAACCTAGAAGAAATGGATAAATTCCTGAAACATACAATCTACCACACCCGAATCATGAAGAAATAGAAAAATCTGAACAGATTTATAACTAGTTAGGAGATTGAATCAGAAATCAAAACCTCTTAAAGAAAAGTCCAGGACAAGATGGCTTCACTGGGGAAATCTACCAATCATTTAAAGAAGAATTAATACCAATCTTTCTCCAACTCTTCAAAAAAACTGAAGATGAAGGAACACTTCCAAATTCATTTAATGAGGTCAGTTTTACCCTTAAATGAAAGATACTACAAGAAACCTAAGCTACACATAAATATACCTGATGAACATCAATGCAAAAATCTTCAACAAAATACTAGTAAACAAAATTTAACAGCACATTAAAAGGATCATACACCATGACCAAGTGGGATATGTCTCAGGGATGCAAAAATGGCTCAACATACAAAAATCAGTTAATGTGATATACCACATTAATAGAACAAAGGATAAAAATATTGCGATCATCCTAATAGATACAGAAAAAGCATTTGTAAAAATTTAACATACTTTCATGATAACAACTTGCAATTAACTAAGAATAGAGAGAATTACTGCAACATAATAAAGATCATATATGAAAAACAAATAGCTAACATAATAATGATGAAAGACAGAGCTTTTCTTCTAAGATTAAGAACAAGATCAAGATCAAGAGCTCTTGCCACATCTATCCAACATAGTACTAGATTCTAGCCAGAATGATTAGGCAAGAAAAAGAAACAAAAAGCATTAAAATAGAAAAGAAAGATATAAAATTATCTCTACCTGCAGGTTACATGATCTTATATGTAGGAAATCCTAAAGACTCCAAACACACATGCACAAAAAACTCGTTAGAGCAAAAAATGTACTCAGTAAAGTTTCAGGATTTAAAACCAACATGCAAAAATCAGTTGCATTTCTGTATACAATGAACTATCTGAAAAGGAAATCAAGAAAGCAATCCTGTTACAATAGCATTGAAAAGAGTAAAAGTCTTAGGAATAAACTTAATCAAGAAAGTAAAAAATTTACACATTGAAAACTACAATAAAACATTGTTGAAAAAATTAAAGATACAAATAACTGAAAAAACATCTGTGTTCATGGACTGGATGACTGAATATTGTTAATATGCCCATACTACCCAAAGCAACCTACAGATTCAATACAATTCCTATCGAAATCCCAATGGCATTATAAAAACAAAAAACAAAAAACAGAAATAGAAAAAAAAATCCTAAAACTCATATGGAACTACAAAGGACCCTGAATCGCCAAGATAATCTTGAGAAAGAACAAAGCTGGAGGCATCACACTTTCTGATTTTAAAATATATAATATATGCAGGACCTTGAACTTAAATTCAAGGACCTTGAACTTAAAGAGGATTTTATGAATTTGACCTCAAAGGCAAGGGAAATAAAAGCTAAAATAAATGAATGGGACTACATCAAACCGAAAAGCTCTGCACAGAAAAGAAACCATCGACAAGGTAAAGAGGCAATTATCTGAATGGGAGAAGATATTTGCAAGCAACACCTTTGATAAAGGCCTGATATCCAAAATATACAAAAAACTCATACGACTCAATAACAACAACAACAAAAAACAAACAGTCCAATCAAAAAATGGGCAGAGGACCTGAACAGATACTTCTCCCTAGAGGACATACAAATGACCAACAAATACATGAAAAAATAATGCTCCACATTAGAAAAATGCAAATCAAAACCACAATAAAGTATCATCTCACACCTGTTAGAATACTTATAATCAACAAGACAAGTAATAACAAATGCTGGATAGGATGTGGAGGAAAAGGACCCCTCATACACTGCTGGTAAGACTGCAAATTGATGCAGCCATTGTGGAAAATAGTATGGAGGGTCCTCAAAAAACTAAGAATTGATCTACCATATGATCCAGCAATCCCTCTACTGGGTCTTTACCCCAAAGTTTTGAAAACTTATATCCAAAAAGATATTTGCACACTGATGTTCATAGCAGCATTATTCACAGTGGCCAGGACATGGAGGCAACTGAAGTGTCCTATGATAGGCTAAAGAAGCTGTGGTACATATATGTATGCAATGGAATATTACTCAGCCATAAGAAGAGATGAAATACTGCCACTTGCGACAGCATGGATGGACCTCAAGATAATCATGCTAAGTGAAATAAGCCAGACAGAAAAAATTGAAAACCACATGATGTCAATTATATGTGGGATATAAACCTCAAAGCAACAAATGAATAAGACAAACAAACAGAGACTCATGGGCATGGACTATACACTAGTGGTTACCAGAGAGTAGGAAGTAGGGGTGAGGGGAGGTAGATGAGGTAAAGGAGGTCAAATACGTGGTGACAGAAAGATATCTAACTATGGGAGGTGAACACACAGTGGAAACATATATATGCCTTACTGTTAAAGTGTGCAGATGAAACTTATTGGACTTCGTTAGCCAGTGTCACTATAAAATAAATAAATAAAATATATTACACAGCCTTGGAAATTTAAATAATATAGTATTAGTATAAAGGTAGACACATAGAACACAGAAACAAAAGAGAGCCCAGAAATAAACCCATGCATACATGCTCAACTGATCTTCAACAAGGGTACTAAGAATACAAAATGGGGAAAAGATACCCTCTTTAACAAATGGTGTTGGGAAAACTAGATATCCACATGTAAGGGTATGAAATGAGACCCTTACATTACAACACATACAGAAATGAACTCAAAATAGATTAAAGACTTAAATGTGAAACTCAAAACTGTAAAACTAGAATAAAACATAAGGGGAAAGCTTCATGACATTGATCTTGGCAACATTTTCTTGGATTAACACCAAAAACACAGGTAACAAAAGCAAAAGTAGACAAGTGGGAGTACCTCTAACTCAAAAATTTCTGCGTAGCAAAGGAAACAATAGAGTGAAAAAGCAACCTATAAAATGGGAGAAAATATTTTCAAATTCTATATCTCATAAGGGGTTAATATTCAAAATATATAAGGAACTTAAAGCCCAATAGCATGAAAACAAATAGTCTGATTTAAAAATGGGCAAAGGACTTGAATAGACGTTTATCCAAAGAAGACATATAAATGACCAATAGATATTTGAAAAGGTGTTCAGCACCACTAATCATCAGGAAAATGCAAATCAAAACTATAGTGAGATGTCATCTCACACCTGTTATAATGGTGATCATTGTTTCACAATACAAAACAGATAACAAGAGTTGGTGAAGATTTGGAAAAATTGGAAGACTTGTAAAATCTTGGTGAGAATGTAAGATGGTACAGCCATTATGGAACACAGAATGGAGATTCTTCAAAAATAGATCCTGTATTCCCACTTATAGGTATTTATTTTTAAAATTAAATTAATAATCTTGAAGAGATATTTGCACCTTATGTGCATTGCTACATTATTTGCAATAGTCAAGATGCAGAAACAATCTAACTGTCCATCTATGGGTGAGTGGATAAAGAATATATGGTATATACATACTGTAGAATGTATTCATACAAGCTTAAGAAGGAAATCCTGCCTTATGCAACAGCATGGATTAATCTTGAAGGCATTATGTGGAGTGAAACAAGCCATCACAGAAGGACAAATATTACATGATTCCACTTATATATGAGGTATCTAAAATAGTCAAAGTCATTGAGACAGAGAGTAGAATGGTGATTTTCAGAGGTTATGGGGATGGGGGAAATGGAGAGTTGCTATGCAATGTGTGTAAAATTTCAGTTATGCAAGATAAATAAGTTTTAGAGCTCTGATGTACAACATTTTTCATCTAGTTAACAATGCTGTATTGTACATTTAAAATTTTGGTAAGAAGGTAAATCTAAAGTTAAGTGTTCCTACCATAATAAAAAAGGATTATAATACCTTCTCACAGAGTTATCTTGAGAATTAAGTGAATTAACTATATATATTGTAAAAGTGCTTACGGTTCGCAGAATATGCCGTGCTGTTTTCTGTTTCCACGTGTGTGCCTGGAACCCTGAGCCTGGCATAGCTGTTTCCTCCTAATCCACACTTTGCTTCTGTTGTCTGGTAAGTGGCTCATCTTCTGTAAAGACCCAACTCAGGCATTAACTTATCGGTGAAGCCTGCCTTGGACCCCAAAATGGAAGATAGATATGGTTATTTAATGTTGAATGAATGAGTATCTGGAACCTGATATGTGTTAAATATAGAGCTCTATTTTAATTACCATCTCCTTTTTCTGCTTAACTGACACAATTCTCTCAAGTGATCTGTTTAATACTACTAATCATTTTTTTCTTCTTAAAACCTTCCAAAGTCACTTGTATAGGGATATATAATCATACAACTGGGAAAGGGAGAGTAAAAAATTGCCAACAATATCACAGTATATCCCACAAAAGCAATAAGCAGTTTATTTTAAAGATGAAATAACTGAGGGAATAAACTACCCATGAGTCTTTGGTGAAAAATTACTTGGCAATATGTAAGTCAAATCAAATAAGAAATGAGTCAAAAAAAATAATTAAGAATGAATAAAAAATCTTTCACCATGTTATTAATTCTAAAGTTACAGCAAAAATCAAGTTTTCTTATAAATAAGCCAAAATCAATCAGAAAATGTAGTTGAGAGATTTCATTTATAATAATAATACAAAAAATATATAGGAATGAACTTTATAAGATATATACAGAATTTTATAAAGATTTTTTTAGAATGTTACTTTGGAAAATAAAATTCAAACAAATGCAAAATATGCCTTATTTTTAGGTGCTCTACACATTCAGAGAAACTTCTCTAGTAACAAACTATAGTAATGATCCTGGAAAGCATAGGAAAGTTATATTTTATAAATTTTAAGCATCTTTATTGAGATGTAAATGACATGAAATAAACACCTACATGAAGTGTACCATTTTATAAGTTTTGAAATATTACACCCCATGAAACAAACCATCACCTCAATCAAGACAAAAATATCCATAAAATCTAGAAGTTTTCATATGCCTCTTTTAGACCTTCCTTCTTGCCTCTCTTCTCATTCCCAATCAAGCAGACAGAATCTGCTTTCTGTCACTGTAGATTAGTTTGTGATTGCTAGCATTTTATATAAATGGAATCATGTAGTATACACTATTTTCCAGTCTCGCTTATTTCACTGATAATAATGATTCTTGGGATTCATACATAGAGTTGTATGTATCAGCAGTTTATTCCCTTTTTTATTGTTGAGTAACATTTCATTGAATGGATAAACCACAATTTATCTATTCATCTACTGTTGGACATTTAAGTTGTTTTTCATTTTTGGTTATTACAAATAAAGCTACTATAAGTGTTCATATACGAGTTTCCATATAGACATATATTTTATTTTCTCTAGGGTAAATATGTATGAGTGGAGTGACTGGATCATGAGATAGTATATATTTAACTTTGTAAGAAACTGACAAATTATTTTCCAAAGTGGTTACAGGACTTTTGATTTAGTTCCTCACCAACATTTAGTATGGTTAGTTGTTTTAATTTTAGGCATTCTAGTCATTTTAATAGGTATGTGGTAGTATCTCATGTTTTTAATTTACATTTCCTTAGAGGCTAATGATGAGAACCTTTCCATGTGCTTATGTGCCATCTATATGTCTTTTTTGGTCAAGTGTTTGTTCAAATCTTTGTTCATTTTATTATTTTCTTGCTTTCTTTTTGTTTGTTATTAGGGCTCTTTATATATATTCTGTATAGAAGTCCTTTATCAGCTACATACTTTGCAGATTGTCTTCTTGTCTTTTCATTCTCTTAACTGTCTTTTGAAAAGCAGAAACATTAAATTTTGAAGAGGTACAATTTATCAATATTTTTTTTATTGAGATATAGTTGACATATCATATAACCTACCCATTTAAATTGTATATTTATTTTGTTTTTTAGTATAGTCACAGAGTTGTGCAACCACCACCACAATCGATTTTAGAATATTTTTATCATCTCACAAAGGAGCCCCATTCCCATTAGCAATCACTCCATATTTTCCCCAACCTCCACAGCCTCTGGAAACACTAATCTACTTTCTGTCTCTATGGAGTTGACTATTTTGGACATTACATACAAATGGAATCATATAGTATGTGGTCTTTTATTGCTGGCTTCTTTCACTAAGCATGTTTTTAGGATTTATTCATGTTGTAGCATATATTAGGACTTCATTTCTTTTTATTGTAAAGTAACATTCAATCTTATATTGCATATTACTCTTTTTAGTATGTAAAATACACATAATATAATATTTAACATCTCAACCATTTTTATGTGTACAGTTCAGTACTATTCAACACATTCATATTGTTGTACAGCCATAACCATCATCCATCCTCATAACTTTTACTCTTGTAAAACAGAAACTCTATACCTATTAAACAATAACTCCCTATTCTCTCCTTTCCCTAGTTGCTAGTTACCACCATTACAATTTCCGTTTTTATGATTTTGACTAGTAAAGTAACTCATTTAAGTGGACTCATACAATATTCGTTGTAGCATACCATAGAATTTCTTTCTTTTTTTAAGGCTAAATAATATTCCATTGTATTTATATGCCACATTTTGCTTATCCATTTATTCATTAGTGGACAATGGGTTGCTTCTATGTTTTAGTTATTGTGAATAATGCTACTTTTAACATAGATGTATAAATATCCCTTTAAGAATCTGCTTTCAAATCTTTTGAGTATATACCCATAAATGAAATTGCCGGATCATATGTAATTTTTTGAGAAACTAATATACTGTTTTCCACAGTGACTGTACCAGTGCACAAGGATTCCAATTTTTCAACATCCTCACCAACACTTGTTATTTTCCATTTTTTATTTTGTAGTAACCATCCTACTGGGTGTGACGAGGTATTGCATTATAGTTCTGATTTGTATTTCACTAATGATTAGTGATGTTGAGCATCTTTTATGTGCTCTTTGACCTTCATATATCTTTTGAGAAATGTTCTTTGCTCATTTTTGAATTGGGTTGTTTGTTTTTTTGTCGTCAAGTGTTAGGAGTTCTTCATATATTCTGCATATTAATCTCTTATCAGATATGTGGCTCACAATTATTTCTTCCATTCTGTAGGTTGCTCCCTTACTCTGTGCATAGTGTATTTTGATGTCCAAAATTTAAAATTTTTTATGAGGTCCAATTATCTTTTTTTCTTTTGTTACCTGTGCCTTCAATATAATATCCAAGAATTGAGTTCCAGATCTAATGCTGCAAAGCTTTTGTTTTATGGTTTCACCTAAGGATATTGTTTGAAGTCTTACATTTAGGTGTTTGATTCCCTTTAAGTTAATATTTGTATATGGTGTTAGGTAAGGGTCCTACTTTACTCTTTTACATGTAGATATCCAGTTTTAGCAGCATCATTTATTGAAAAGACTGTTTTTTCCCCCATTGAATGGTCTTGTCATTGTCTCCCTTGTTAAAAATCATTCAACCACACATGGGAGCATTTATTTCTGGGCTTTCTATTCTATTCCATTGGTTTATGTCTGTTTTTATAAAAATATCACAGTGCCCTGAATACTGTAGGTTTGTAGTAAGTTTTGAAATCAAGAAATGTGAATCTTACAGTTTTGCTTTTATTTTTCAAGATTGTTTTGGCTATTTGGGTCCTCAAGATTCCATATAAATTTTAGGATGGTTTTTCTATTTTTTCAAAAAATATCATTGAGATTCTGATAGGAATTGCACTGAATCTATAGATTGCTTTGGGCAGTATTGAGATTTTAACAATATGAAGTTTTCCAATTCATGAACATGGAATGTGTTTCCATTTATTTATACCTTCTTTAATTTCTTTCATCAATGTTTTGTAGTTTTAATTGTACAAATCTTTCACCTCCTTGGTTAAGTTGATTCTCAAGTATTTTATTCTTTTTGATACTGTTGTAAATGAAATTGTTTTGTAATTTCCTTTTCAGATTGTTCATCATTTATGTATAGAAATGTGATGAAATTTTGTGTGTTGACTTTGTATCCTGCTACTTTGCTGAATTTGTTTATTAGTTTTAACAGCTTTTTTAAATCAAAATCTTTAGGATTTTCTCTATATAAGATAACATCACCTGCAAGCAGAGATACTTTTACTTCTTCCTTTCCAATTTGGATGCCTTTTATTAGTTTATTTTTTGCCTAAATATTCTAGTTATAACATTCAGTACTATGTTGAATAGAAGTGGCAAAAATGGTCATTCTTGCTCTATTCTTGGTCTTAGAAAAAGCTTTAGGTCTTTCACTATTGAATACAATGGTTGTTGTGGGTTTCTCATACGTTTTTTATTACCTTGAGGTACCTTCCTTGTATTCTCATTTTGTTTAGTGTTTTTATCAAGAAAGTGTGCTGAATTTTATCAAGCGCTTTTTTTTTTTGCATCGAATGAGATAATCATATGTTTGTTCTTCTTTATTTTGTTGAAAATATTACATTGATTGATTTTTATATGTTGAACTATCCTTGCATTCCAGGAATAAATTCCCCTTGGTCATGGTGTATAATTTTTTCAATATGCTGCTGAATTCTGTTTGCTAGTATTTTGTCAAAAATTTTTATATCAATATTTGTAAAGGATATTGGTTTATATTTTATTTTCTTGTATTGTCTTTGTCTGGATTTGGTATCAGAGTTATGCTGGTCTACTTGTGAGTTACAGAATTCCCTTCACTTTAGCTTTGTGTAAAAGTTTGAGAAGAATTGGTATTGATTCTTTTTAAATGTTTGGTAGAGTTCACTAGTGAAGACATCAGGTCCAGGACTTTTCTTTGTTGGGAGATTTTCGATTACTGGTT
This sequence comes from Rousettus aegyptiacus, assembly GCF_014176215.1. NCBI lineage: Eukaryota > Metazoa > Chordata > Mammalia > Chiroptera > Pteropodidae > Rousettus > Rousettus aegyptiacus. Next base: position 19,085,098 of record NW_023416290.1, on the reverse strand, counting down.
CAATCTCTTTATTACAGTCTATTTAGATTTTCTATTTCTTCATAATTTAGTCCTAGTGGGTTTTATGTTACTGGAAGCTTGTCCATTTCCTCTAGATTACCCAACTTTTGGTGTCCAATTAGTCGTAATATTCTCTTACAGCCTCCCTCCTTTTTTTTTTTTTTGTAGAATCAGTAGTATTTTGAATCTCCTATAGTTTTTTCTTAGTCCATCTAGCTAAAAGCTTTTCAATTTTGTTGATCTTTTTAAAGAACTAGATTTTGGTTTTATTGATTTTGCTTTCATGTTTTTCTGTTTACATATCTCTGCTTATAGAGATATATGAAATAATAAAAAATCATTATTTCATTCCTTCTGGTAGCTTTGGGTATAGTTTGTCTTTTTTCTAGCTTCTTAAGTTGTAAGGTTGGGTTGTTAATTTGAGATATTTCTCGTTTTTTAATATAAGCATTTATGGTTATGTATTTCCCCTTAGGGCTGCTTTTGTCATGTCCCATATATTTTGATATGTTGTGTTTTTATTTTCTTTTGTCTCTAAGTTCACAAAATTGTGTAAAGTAAATAATACACTTTTAAACAACCAATAAATCAAATTCTTTTAACAATCAAATAAATCAAATTTGATTTATTTGGTTGTTTAAAAGTATATTATTTATTTTACAGAATTTTGTGAATTTTCCAGTTTTACTTTTGTTTTGATTTCTAATTTCATTTGGCTGTGATAAGAGAAAATATCTTGCATGATATCTATCTTTTTAATGTATTGAAGCTTACTTTGTGGCCTAACACATAGTCTATTTTGGAAAATGTCCCATGTGCACTTAAAAAGGATGTGTATGCTGTTGTTGGGTAGAATGTTCTCTATGTGTATGTTAGGTCCAATTAGTTTATTGTATTGTTTACACTCTCTATATTCCTAATCTTCTGTTATCAATGGATATCTATCCATTATTCGTGACATTAGCATAGCTAATTCTATCCTCTTTTTTGTTATTATTTGCATGGAATGTCTTTTTGTATCCTTTTAGGTTCAACTTATTTGTACTTTGGATCTCAAGTGAACCTCTTGCAGACAGCAACTAGGGCCATCTGTTTTTATCTATCCTGCCAATCCTGTCTATTAACTAGATAGTTTAATCCATTTCCATTTAAAGTAATTATTGATAAGGAGGAATTTTCTTCTGTCATTGTGCTATTTGTTTTCTATATGCCCTGTAGCTTCCCCCCTTCATTTCCTGCATTACTATTTTATTCTGCTTAAGTATTTCTTTTTTGTAGTGAAATGTTTCAGTGTGACAATATCGTGAATTACATAAATTGTTTTTCAAAATTTAAGCCAGCCCTGTATAACTGGAATAAACCCCACTTGGTCATAATGTATGATTTACTGTATTGTTGGATTCAATTTGCTAAAATTTCATTTAGCATATTTGTATTTCTGTCCATGAGGGATGTTCATTTCTAGCTTTATTTTTTTTTTATAATGTCTTTGTCTGATTTTGGTATTGTGTAATAATAGCTTCATTGAATGAGTTGAGAGAAATTCCTTCTTCAATATGTGGGAGAAGTTTCTTTAGAAATTGTATTATTTCTCCTTAAACGTTTCGGTAGAATTCACCAGTGAAGCCATTTGATTATATATTTTTCTTAGTGGGAGGATTTTAAAGTACAATTTCAAATTCCCTAAAGTATTTAGGGATATTTAGGTAATTTATTTCTCCTTGAGTGAGCTTTAGTAATTTATGTTATTCAAGAACTTTGTTTATTTCATCTGTGTCAAATGTATTGACATAAAGTTATTTGTAGTATTTTCTTATCTTTTTAATAGAATTTGTACTAATATCACCTCTCTTGGTATTGGTAATTTGTGTGTTCTCTCTTTTGTTTTATTCTCATTAGTCTAGCTAGAGGCCTATCTCTTATATTGATGTCAAAGAATAAAATTTTTGTATTATTACTCTTTTCCTGTTGATTTGCTCTTTTACCATTTTATTAGTATCTACTTTGTTCTTTTTTTATTTCCTTTCTTTTGTTTACTTTTGGTTCAAGTTGCTCATCTTTTTCTAGTTTCTTAAGGTAGCAACTGAGACCATTGGGTTGATATCATTCTTCTTTTCTAATATAAAAATTTAGTGCTGTACATTTTCTTTGAGTACTGATTTAATGAACTTTTTACAAATACTGTTACGCTGTGTTTTTATTTTATTTTATTACATATTTAAAATTTTTCCCTTTGATTTCTTTTTGATCTACGAGCTATTTAGAAAGGTGTTATGTAATTCCAAATATTTGGAAAATTTTCCAAGGATCTCTGTTATAAAGAGAGTGGTATAAAAAATCTCTGACTGCAATTGTAGATTTATTTTTTTCTCCTTATTGTTCTATCAGTTTTTACTTCATGGGTTTTAAGCACTCTGTTATTAGATACATTCACATTTGGAATTTCCATATCTTCTTAATGATTAACCCTCTTTATCATTATGAAATGACCTTCCTTAGCCCTGATAATATATTTTTCCTCTGAAACTGACTTAATCTGATACTTACATAACCTCTGCAGATTTCTTCTGACTAATATTAGGATGATATATATTTTCCATCCGCTTATTCTTAACCTACTTGTGATTTCATATTTAAAGTGGATTTCTTATTGGCAACATGTAGTTGGTCTTGCTTTATATTCAATCTGATGACCTCTGCCTTTAATCATGGTGTTTAGACCATTTACATTTAATGTAATTATTGACAAAATTAGATGAGTCTATCATCTAATTATTTGTATTCTATTTCCCTTATCTATTCTTTTTTACTGCCTTCTTTTAGTAAAATCTATTTGTTTTTATAATTTTATTTTATCTCCTTGTTTGGTTATTAGCTATAACTCTTGGTTCTTTGACAGATTATTTTTTTATTGTGTGCACAACATTGTAAATTTTTTGCAAATTGTAGAAAAAATTTGAGGCTTAAATAATATATATTTTTTTCTCTTAGAAGTAGTTTAAATTGCTTCCTCTAGTCCCTTGTGTAAACGAGAACTTCAAGACCATTTTAATCTAATTTCAAGAATTAAGATAATTTGAACCTAACCTTTGTAATTCTTACAGGCTCACAATTTAGCTTTAGACAGAGTGATATCTTTGAAGTTTAAACCCAATGCATAATGGTGGTGATGGGAAGAATTTGCTAGAACCTGAAAAAGCCTGGACTCTAATGCCATTCTCTCTAATCCATGAGCCTTTTAAAATTGCAGTTCAACACTTCAGCTTCTCAGAATTTCTTTCTGAAATTGACAACTTTCCCTAGGAAAGAAAGTTTCCAATACAGGGCTGAAGTCCCTGGTTCTCCAAATTTGCTTGATTTCTAACTTTGAAATTCTACCCTATCTTAGCACTCTGTTGCCTTCAAGTAGAAGTGCTGTTTCCAACTTATCTAGCCTGTGATTATTACAAATGAATGCCCTAATCACTCTCTTGCCACATCTAGGACTTAATGTATTTGAGGGGTGAGCCCTTTAGGTTTCTGTGTCTTGGGAAAGAGTATTGGAATTAAATTTCCAGATGATACAGAGTGATGGACATGTCTGCTTAAGGCAAAAGTGGAGATAAAAGAGAAAGTTCTGCTGTTGGTGACCAAAAGTTCTAGCAGCTCTTCCCTGCTGCCAGGGAGGAAGCAGGAGAAAAGAAGAGCGCAATCTACCTGCTCCTCGCTGGAGCCAAGCCTCTGTTAGGGGTAAAATTTCCCATTCATATAGGCCGATGGTTATAGAAGAGAATTTGAATGAAAAAATATTCCGAAAGCCGCGGCTTGCCAAATTTTATTAACAATTAGAGAAACTTGCGGAAAATTGTCAACCTAAGTTCATTGTTCAAGTCACCTGCCTTTCTGATTCTGATTCCTCGGTGCACATGTAAAAGGTGATCCATCCTAAGTCTTGACTGAGGAGGGGTAGATGGGATAGAGGGGTGAGCACATAAGTCAACAGACTTTTAAGATCTATTCCGGCCCTCATATTTTATGCTTCTGGGTACCAGGGACCACACTGAGAATTGTGTCTGCTAAGATTTAAGAGTTAGACCTCACAGAACTAACACATCTCAGATGCTTGAGACTTACTCTCTTCCAGCTCTTGCCACATTGTCCAAATCTCCTGAATAAAACAAGGAATATATACATATGTGTAAGTTTGTGTGTGTACATGAATATATATTTACATAGTGGCATACAGTAATCATTTATTATTATTATTATTGTTATTATTATCTTTCACAGTTCTGAGGGTGGGGTGCGCTGAGACCAGCTAAGCAGATCCTACTCTAGGTCTCTCATGCAGAACACAGGTGGCCAAGGCTGAAGTCATTTTGAAGGCTTCCTCCTTCACATGTCTGGGCCATTGTTCAGAAGACCCAAACTGGACATCTCCATGTGATTGGAAAGAAGTATACATTTTTACCAAGCCAATGGGATGATTCTATATAAACTAGGCAGTGATTTATGATTACTTTGGGGAATTACTGGACAATATGAATATTTTTGTCCTTTAAAGTTGCAAAATTCTAGAATTCAAGCCATCATTTTTCTTTTGACATAAAGAATATCTTCTAAGTTAAGAGAACACAGGTGTTTCTCACAAGAAAATGTCATCTTACGACCAAATTTCCAAATACGAAATGATCAGAAACACTAACAAAAAACTAATAGAGTGCTATTCAATATAATTTTATTTATTCAATTGAACATGCCTTTATTGTATTTTCTCCATGTACAAGATACTGTTCTAGGAGAAGGTGTAGACTTGTATTTATTTTCATGGTTGCTAACAAAGGTTACACATTATCTAGAGTAGTAATACATTCAAACTGGTTCTGCATTTCCTTGAGACTCCAACTCCTACTGCTGCCTGTGGAAATTGTGAGTTTGGGGCAAGAGAGGAAGCACGAGCTTTGATATAAAATGGAACTTCCCCTGAGGTTACCTGCTGTGCCTGGTTCATGGACTGCTTTGTATATTAGGCCAAGACTGGAGATAGCTATAAAATCACAAAGTGTTTTTTTTTTTTTTTTAACATTATAGGATAGAGCACATGTGACCATTGCATTTATAAATTTGCATTACCCACTCCACAGGAACATTTCACTATAATATGATCGTAACTGCTTTTAGAATTTGGGTCTAGTTAAACTCATTGCTGGATATACATTTTGTACTTTTCTAGAAAACATTTTCATTTAGTCCTAATTATATATCATAAGGCAAAATCTGGCTCTTCTTTGGATCTTCTGGATGTTTCAAGCATTAAAAAGAAAATATAATTAAGGGAGCTTAGTAATCAATTGTTACTTCTCATCTTATTATCATTTCCAAACATAAGTTGATGACAGACAGATGTCATATAATTATTTTAAAAAGATAGACAACCCCAAAATTAATTCTTACTGAAATGAGTTTTTCAAAAGAGAAACTAGAAACTTCTTTATATTAAATGAAAATAAGCCAACTTAGTAAAACCAAAATAATGTGGAGCGATGAATAACAATATTATGATATTTCATGTAAACAAAGTACTCTTTTGTTTAATGCTTCTTATTTTCTAATTTATACTTGCTACAATATTCAGGAATTCTTATTTTCTGGTGTAGAATGAGAATTGTTTATGGATTTTCATGATTCAGTTTAAAGCAAAGAGAAATATGTTTAAGACATTTTCCATTCTCCTTCTGGGAAGGAAGTGTTCAGTGTCAACTAAAAATGTGGCCATCAGATGGGAGGAAAATCTGCCAGTGTGACAAAACATCACCTCGTCTACTTGATGTGTTTCTTCTTCTGTTGTGTTTCTAACTTGAAACTAAACCAAAACTCAGTGACACTTCAATATCATAGAGAAAGCAGGTCAAACTATAGCTGAAAGAGATTAAGGAGTAAAGTATGTGCACAGAACTAGTCTAAGCCCTTTTTACTGAGATAAGAGCTTTAGGAGCTGCCTTCCTTTACCGAAATAAAAGACAGCTCCATCCGCTGGAGCAAAGGTCACTCTATTGCTCACTCATTAGGTGCCTTTAGGTAAATCTCATCTAAATTTTCTACCTTTATAATGAAGATAACACTAAATTTCTGTAACACTAAATGAGCTAATATATTGGAAATTTTCTTAAATTCTCAAAAAATACTGTATACATCGAAGACAGTGGTACTAATGCCATCTTAATACAATGTGTCTCTATTTTATTAGGTAACGATACCCATATTTACAAAAATTCCATATAAATTCAGGTCTCTGAAAACAATACAATATCTGAGGACCCCAGTTTGAGTGGCTTATTTGTATTGTTTTGCAGTCTTAATTATATTTCTTCATTAGTTTTTTTATTGTTAAAAATATAACCATTTATTAAATAATGTTTGATTGCTTACTATGTACAAGGCACTTAGAATTTTTTGTGGGGCACAGAAAAATGATAACACTATCCCTGTCCTTACTGAACTTATGTTGTTCTCATTATCTTGGAAATTTACATTTTAGTATCATTAGACTGATTCATGGATTTTATAGGCATGATTCCTGAAATCATTCCTTGTTCCATGAACAAAATTGATCACTGCTTGAATGTCAACGGATATTTTCAGTGTAACAGCTTTCCTCAGATAACATAACGTGTTTCTCAGAAAGGAAGTTCAAAAGGACCAATTCTGTTAGATTGCTGACCTTGACCTCCTGTGGCCAAAAATCCTGTTTCCCTGTGTTTTGAAAGGAAACACGTTTGAGAAAAGCTCTCAATCCTAGATTCAGTGGTTTTCCTTAAAGCCTGTTTGGAGAGACAACAATGGAATTCTGGGAGAGATCTGACATAAGCGGATTCATCTGATCCCTCTTGAGAGAGAGAAGTGTTTGTTTACTTTGCTCAGAGTGCTATATTTCTATGTGTGTGCTATTATTAGAATCCTTTGAAGTAGAAAAGTTATATGTCATAGACCTCCTTCTGATTAAAAACTTTAAGGCTGTTTATCTGATGTGTATGCAGAGTATACAGAAAAGAAAAACACCTGTTTGTTGAAAATGGACTCTGAAGAATTAGGGAGCAGAAGTTTGCAACTTTTGATTTTCTATATAATGTCACATTTACCTTCCATCATAGGCTACTTTTCAAGTGTTTTCATATAGATGGCTTTAAAGAAGCAAATATGACTGCATCTGGAACCCAAGTAATTTATAGAGAAAATTGAGTAGTATCTAGAAATTATGTTAAACTAGAAGTTAACTGGGAATAATGCCTACCCTAAATATATATATTATGAACATCAAGTGCAATAAGCCTTATGAAATGGCTTTCAGAGCATACCTATTAAAAATCTAAAAACATTTTTTTTTTTTGGATCAAGCATCACTATTTATTTTTAAAAATATTAAAAAAATTTTAAACAGAAAGAACAAAATATTTTTTAAATGATATGCGATTTAATCATTTTTACCCCATAGCCATATATCCTAGATTTTTTATACATAAATATCTCATTTATATCTCATTTGAAGTAGTTACATATGATTTTGTTGTGTGAAAGTGAAATGTAGATATTTAAATAAATTATTAAACTATTAAAAAGAAAAAAAAACACGATGAACATCCATGTTACGTATTTTTAAATTTATTCCCAAATCTCTTATTAAAAATAAAGTGGGTGAAACAAGAGGAAAGACACGAAAGATGAAGTACTATTAAAGATGTAAACTAATTATGTTTACAGTTATTATAGAATAAAATTTTACATCAGGCAAAGAGAGCATCAATTATAAGAGTAAAATCATTTCAAAATTGTAAAAGACACTGCATCTTGACTTTGCCTCAGGAAGATGGAGTACACAACATTTTTCTTATTCTTCCTGCCAACTGAAAGCACTGGACATTATACATAAAATAAATGTTAGAAGGTACTGAAAGATGAAGAATAGAAGGTACACTGGGATTGAAGAACAGAAAGTAGACTGGCTGGGAACTTTGAGACATAGGTTTTGTTTTGTCTCATGTAACCAAGACTGGGCATTAGAAAAATTGGCAACTTGAAAATACCAATGAACACAGACTAAAAAAATCCCCAAGAAAAGCCTGCAGTCACTAGCCAAAGTACCAAGAAAAGGGCACCTTAGCGAGAAAACTTTATTTCCTCAACTCCAGTCAAATACAACAGGAAAAAAACTGTGGTCTCATCTCCCCTTTAGCATCCTGCAAGCAAAAGCCAAGACTTCCATCCTTGCCATGAAGTAAAAAGGTACTTTCACCCCACTGATGTGACCTCACTGAGGGCTGAGTGGAGAATTGGTACTTTTACCCCTGGCCCCACTCTACAATGTCAGTGGACACAGCATGGGATGACTGAACTTTTCCCTTCCCCTCCTGCTGTAGTGGTGTCAGAGGAAGCCAAGTGAGAGCCAAGGCTCTCACTACTGCTAAATAGTAATGAGGCTTCCCTCCACATTGTGAATGGAGACCACGTGGGGAGCAGTAAAGAAGAGCCCTTTTCCTGGGTTTCAATAGAGGTCAAGTGAGAAACCTGGTATTAATGAGTGGCACCTTCCTTCTTACATCTACACGGGTCAAAGGAGACCTGCTAAAACATAAGATTAAAATAAGATCTGGACTCGATAATATAATACACAAAATGTTCAGATTTCAACAGAATATCACTCATCATAGCAAAAACCAAAAAAACTCAACTAGAATTAAAAAAAGGCAATTAATGAAGGCAAAACTGAGATGAGACAGATATTAGAATTATTTAATAAAAAATTTAAAGCAGCTATTATAAATATGTTTCAAGGAGAAATTACAAATGCACGTTTGAAACAAATAAAAAAATAGAAAGTCTCAGCAAATGAAAAAAAAAAAACCTTGGAGAAGAAATAGAAAATACAAAGAAGGACCAAACGGAAGTTTTAGAACTGAGAAATATAATAACCAAAAACAAAAACTAAAACTAAAATAAAACAAACAATGAATGGGCTCAATAGCAGAATGGGCAATATAGATGAAGGAATAGATGACTTTGAAGACAGAACAATAATGGTTATTTAATATGAATAACAAAGAGAAAATATAGTAAGAATATAATAATAATATATAATATATAATAGTGGTATGTAAAACTACAATAAAGATCTAACATTCATATCATAAAAGGGAGAAGAGAAATCAGGCGAGATTGAAAAATGTACAATGAAATAATAGCTGACTAGTCCCCAAATTTGGCAAGAGATATAAACCTACGGATTAGAGAAGCTGAGCAATCCACAAACAGGATAAACTCAAATACTTCTGTGCCAAGACACATCATAGTTAAACTTCTGAAAACTAAAGACAAAGAAAAAGCTTGAAAGCAGTCAGGGAGGAATGTTGCATTAACTATAGGGAAAAAAACAATCCAAATGATGATAGATTTCTCCCCAGAAACAAAGGAGGGCAAAAAGAGCTAAAAGAAAACTACTAACCTAGAATTCTATATGCAATAAAAATATCCTTCAGGAATTAAGGGGAGGACACAGGAAAAACCACTGCACTCAAGATTGTAGTGACAGAGAGATGAATATAGACTTTCACATCTTCTCAGACTTCAGGGCTGGGGTAAGAAACCTGCCATGTATATTAGAAAGTTGCTGGAGGTTAGATGTTGGACTATTCTGAGAGTTTAAAAAGTCCAGGGAGACCCACAGTTTTGCGAGATTTACTTCCAGGAGCTTGACTAGATTCCCACAGTGTCAAATAAAAATCCCCTGTGCTTTTAGAAGTGGAAGGGAAAAAGGAACCATTTAAAAATATACCAGAGCATTTTGTTCTGAACAAAGCCTGCCTTCAGGGGAAACTAGATAACTAGAGCCTAACTTGCTGGGGCAACATCAGAGGCTGACTAGAAGAAGGGATATACTAGAAGGAAAGGTAGAGATTAAAAAAACACTATAATAGAAATGAAGAATGCCTTTGATAGGCTTATTGGTAGATTGGATAAGGCTGAGGGAAGAATTTCTGAGCTAAAAGATATATCAATATAGTCCTAAAAACTGAAAAGGAAAAAAAAAACAAAGATTGAAAAAACAGAACAGGTTGTCTAAGGATTGAAAAAGGTATAACATACACTTAATGGGAATACCAGGAGAAGAAAGACAGAAAGGAACAAAAGAAAAATTTGAAATAATAATGATTAAGAATTTCCCCCAATTAATGTCAGACACCAAAGCACAGATCCAGGAAGCTCAGAAAAAAACAAGCAGGATAAATACCAAACTATAACAACACAACAGAACTAGAAGCATGTCATTTTGAAACTACATAAAATCAAAGATAAGAATAAGAAAAAGATTCTGAAAGATTCCTGAGGGGGAAAAAGTTCTCATCCATAGAAGAACAAAGATAAAAATTATTTCAGATTTCTCAGAAACCAGACAAGCAACAACAGGATAAGGTGAAATAGTTAAAGTATTGAGAGAAAGAAGAACCCAACTAACCTAGGATTCTGTACCTCGTGAAATTAACCTTCAAAAATGAAGAAGAAATGGAATTTTTAGACAAATAAAAATTGAAGGCATTTCTTGTCATAAGACATAACTCGCAAGAAATGTTAAAAGAAACTCTTTAGAGAGAAGAAAAATAATATAGGTTAGAAACAGATCTACATAAAGAAAAGAAGACCATTGAAAAAGTAATGAGTGAAGGTAAAATAAAAACTTTTATTTTGTTATTCTCAATTCATCTAAGAGATAATGGTAGTTCAAAATAATAACACCGACAATATATTAATTATGTGTGCTTATGTGTGCTTATCTATATATAAGTGAAATAAGTAATAGCAATGATACAAAGGATAGAAGGGAAGAGTTAGGATTACTTTATTATAAGGTACTCACACAACCTGTAAAGTGATATAGTGTTATTTGAAAGTTAACTAGTATTAGTTGTCTATGTATATTGCAAACTTTAGTGCAGCCACTGAAAAAAATATCAAAACATGTATAACAAATATGCTAAGAAAGCTGAGAAAATGAAATCATACAAAAATCTCAAATAAAACCACAAAAGGCAGAAAGGAATGGAAGGCAAAAATAGGAATAAAGAGCAAAGGCAATAAATAGAAAACAATAACATACGGTAGATATTAATCTAACTATATTAATAATCACTTTGAACACAAATGGTCTAAATGTAACAATTGAAAGACAGAGATTATCAGAGTGGATCAACTATATGTTATCTACAAGTATACGTTGTCTCCAGGAGACACACTTTAAATGTAAAAAAAAGTATATGTTAAAAGCAAATGAATGGAGAAAAATATACCATGCTAACACTAATAAAAAGAAAGCAGAAATTGGTATATTTAGAGCAGACTTCAAAGCAAGGAAAGTTATCAGGAATAAAAGAGGTCATTTATGATAATAAAGAAGTTAATTATCCGAGAAGACATAATAATCCTTAACATGTATGCACCTAACAGCAGAGTTTCAAACTACGTGAAATACAAACAAATAGAATTGACAAGAGAAATAGATGAATCCACTATCATAGCTGAAGACTTCAAAATCCCTTTATCATAAATGGACAGATCTAGCAGGCAGAAAATCAATGAGAACACGGTTGACTATAAAATTGACATCTATAAACTACATCACTTAACAAGAACTGAATATGCATCCTGCTCAAGCTTACGTGGAACATTCACCAAGACAGACTATATTCTGGGCCATAAAACACACCTTAACAAATTTAAAAAAATGGGCATCATTCAATGTCTGCCCTCAGACCACAATAAAATGAAGATGAAAATTAATAACAGGAGGATAACTGTAAAGTCCCCAAATATGTGGGGAAGAACCAAGGGACAACACACCACACAACACTACATAACCACCAACTCCTCCCCTATGTCACTGGGGGTGGAGTCGGTGGTTGGGTCACTGAGATTTAGAAAAAGTAAGGTTTACCGAAAGTACATTTAGAAGGAGATGGGCCATATTAAGGAAGTCTTCAGCACCGTGGAATTTGGGAGGTAAAGAGATAAGACAGAGTGCGCCCTAAGGGAGGAGAGGATTTTCAGCAAGGAGAGCTGTAACAACACAGAAGTAGGAAGGTCTGTATATTTGGGCCATGAATGGGAGGTCCTAGATGTTTTGTATGTGAGCTTATCTTGACTGACAGCTGGCTGTTATATAATACTTTGCCTACTGCACATGAGCTTACCCAGAATTAAGTCTGTTATAATTAGATTCATGAACTTCCAGGCATAAACATAGTGTTATAATGACAGCATAATAAACATTAGATTGTGGGCAGACTATGGTAGTACCTTCTGAACAGGCATCTATGGCTGGATTAAACAAGCTATAGATTCTCGCCTTCCTGTACTTTGTCTCTGGGAATGTGGGAGAGTTTCTCTAACTACCAATATGGTGTTCCTTGGCGGTCTCTAGGCTGGGCCTCTGTTCCTTTGTTCCCCTGTCATTCATGTCTGACTAGCCACCTAACATTTGAAGATTAAAAAACATACTTTTAAATAACATGTGGCCAAAGAAGAAATCTCAAGAGAAATTGAATAATGTTTTGAATGAAATGAAAATGAAAACAAAACAGCAAAATTTGTGAGATACAGCAAAAGCAGTGCTTAGAGGGAAATTTATAGTACTAAAAATGAGTATATTAGAAAAAAAAGAAAGATATGAAATCAATCATCTAAATTTTCCTCTTAGGAAACTAGAAAAGAATTGCAAATTCAATCCAAAGTAACCTGAAGAAAAGAAATCAGACTTAGAGCAAAAATCAAGGAATTGAAAACAAGAAATCAATGAAGAAAATCAATGAAATTAAAAGTTGGTGTTTTTGAAAAGATTGATTAAATTGATAAGCTTCTAGCCAAGCTAACTAAGGGAAATAAAAGAGAGGACACAAATTACTAATATCACAGATGAAAGAGGGGACATTACTGCAGAACCCATGGAAATTAAGGATGAGAAGTGTACATGATAAATAATTTTATGACAACAAACTTGGTAATCTAAATGAAATAGACAAATTCTTTGAAAGACAGTCTGCCAAAACTCATACTCAAAGAAATACATAATTCGAATAGACCTATATCTATTAAATAAATCTAATAAAATTAATAACTTTCAAAACAGAAACACCAGGCCCAAATGGGTTTTAATGAACTTTATAACAAACATTTAAGGAAGATATTATACCAAATTCTCTACAATTTCTCTTATAAGATAGAAGCAGAGGTAATACTTCCTAACTCATTCTATGAGGCCAGTATTACCTTAATAGCAAAATCAGACAGAAACATCACAAGAAAAATGAACTACAGACCAATATCTCTGATGAACATAGATGCAAAAATGTCAACAAAATATTAGCAAATCTTATCAAACAATCTATCAAAGGATTTATACACTATGACCAAGAATATTTTATTTCGGGTATGCATGCAAGTCGGAGTCAAACATTCAAAAATCAATTAATGTAATCTATCACATCAATTGGGTAAAAATGAAAAATCACATGATCGTATCAATAGATACAAAGAAAACGTTTGACAAAATTCAACACCCATTTATGTTAAAAACTCTTGATAAACTATAAATAGAAGGAAGTTTTCTCAACTTGGTAAAGAATCTACAAAATAACCTACAGCTAATATTGTACTTAAAAGTGAAAAACTCAGTGTGTTCCAACTAAGATCAGGTGCAAGGAAAGAGTCCTCTTACTACCCCTTTTAAACATCATATGATAAATCTTTGCTAAAGTAATAAGGCAATGAAATAAAATAAAACATAAAGATTGGAAGGAGAAAATTAAACTGTCTTTCTTTGCAAATGACATCATTACTTATGTAGATAATTTGAAAGAATTAGTAAACAAAACAAAGAATCAACAGAAAATTCCCCGCCTGGAACTAATGTGATTATATCAAGATTGCAGTATATAATATTAATATAGAAAAATTAATTGCTTTCCTACATATTAATAATAAAAAATGAAATTTAAAATTAAAAGCATAATACGATTTCCTTTAGCACTCCCCAAAAATCCAAATGTATTTTGTACGACATCTATATGAGGAAAACCACAAAACTCTAATGAAAGAAATGAAAGAAGAACTAAGTAAATGAAGAGAGATTGCTTGTTCATAGGTAGGAATATTCAATAGTTCCCAACTCAAGCAACAAATTTATACAACCCCCCCAAAAAAATTCCAGCAAGTTATTTTGTGGGTATCAACAAACTGATTCTAAAGTTTATATGGAGGAGCCAAAGACCCAGAAAAGCCAACACAGGATTGAAGGAGAAGAACAAAGTTATAGGATTGACACTACTTGACTTCAAAATTTACTATGAAGTTACAGTAATCAAGACGGTGTGGTATTGGTGAAAGAGCTGGAAAAACATCCATATGCAAAAAAAAAAAAAATTAATCTAAACACACACTTTACATTCTTCACAACTCAAAGTGGATCATAGACCTCAATGTAAAATGCAAATCTATAAAAATCCTAGAAGGTAATACAGGAGCAAACTTAGATAAGTTTGGGTAAGGTGATGACATTTTAGATAAAACACCAAAGGCATGATCCATGAAAGAAAGAATTGATAAACTGGTCTACATTAAAATGATAAACTTCTGCTTTGTGAAAGACAACATCAAGAGAAGTAGAAGGCAAGCCACAGACTGTGAAAAAATATTTGCAAAAGACACATCTGGTAAAGCACTGTTATTCTAAATATACAAGGATCATTTAAAACTCAACAGTAAGAAAAAAAAATTAAAAAATGGGCCAAAGACCTTAACAGTTACCTCACCAAAGAAGATATACATATGGGAAATAAGCATAGTTAAAGATGTTCCACACATCATCAGGGAAATGTAAATTAAAACAACAATGAGATACCACTACATAATGATTAAAATGACCAAAATGTATAACCCTGACAGTACCAAATGCTGGAGGGGATGTAGAGCAACAGAAACTCTCAATTGTTGCTGGTGGGAATGCAAAGAAGATAGTTTGGCAGTTTTTTGTTTGTTTGTTTGTTTGTTTGTTTGTTTTTACAAAACTAAACATACTCTTACCATACAATCTAGCGATCGAGCTTCTTGGTATTTATCCAAATAAGTTGAAAAGATGAGTCCACATAAAAACCTGCACACATGTTTATAGCAGCTTTCTTTATAATTGCTGAAAGTTGGAAGCAACCAAGATGTCTTTCAATAGGTGAGTGGATAACAAACTGTGGTACATGCAGACAATGGCATACTATTCAGCACTAAAAAGAAAGAAGCTATCAAACCATGAAAAGACATGGAGAAATATTAAATGCATATAAGTAAAAGAAGCCAGCCTGAAAATGCTACCTACTATATGATTACCACTGTATGACATTCTGGAAAAACGAAACTATGGAGACAACAAAAAGATCATTGGTTGCCAGGGTTTTGGTGAGGGCGGAGGTGTTGTGGGGAGGAGTGAATAGGCAGAGTATTTTTTAAGGTATTCTTTAGATACCAAAATGATGGACACATAGTATACATTTGTCCAAACCCACAGAATACAAAATACCAAGAGTGAATCGTATTGTAAGCTATGGACTTTGGGTCTTTATGATGTGCCAATGTAGGTTCATTGTGACAAATTGAGACAAATGTTGAGAAAGTGAGAAGCTATGTATGTGTAGGGGGCAGGCACATATGGGACATCTCTGTACTTTCCTCTCAATTTTGCTTTGAACCTAAAGCTGCTCTAAAAAACTAATCTTAGTGAAAAATACAGAGTCATCATTAAAGACTCAGGGAATTTCAAATAAAGATTCAGATTTTCAGTTTCTCTTTATAAATTGGAAAAGGCTGATAACCCTGGGCCAGACTTACGCATAGCTACAATCAGCGAGTAGTAGTAAGTGTCCCTTTAGAAAGATCTGTTCTGTTCAGAAAGTCCCCCACTGGCTTTACCCAGTTCCATTTCTTTCTCGGGACGCATAAGACAAGAGGGAGACTCATTCTCTAAGGATTCTAAACAGGTTACCCCAACAAGAACTCAGGGAAAGCACAGTGGGAATTGTGTTGTCAGAAGTAAGTGAAAGAGAGAAACTGGGTGGGGGCAACCCAAGTGTCTATCTACAGATAAATGGATAAACAACACGTGGAATAAACATAGGATGAAATGTTATTTAGCTTTTAAAAGGAAGGAGGTTCTGAAATAGCATGGATGAAACTTTAGGGCATTACACTAAATGAAATAAGTTAATTACAGAAAAACAAATACTACATAATTCCACCTATGTGAAGTACCTAGAATAGTCAAAATCATAGAGACAGAAAGTAGAATGGTGGCTGGAGCGAGGGAATGGGGGCAATGGGAAGTTAGTGCGTAAATGGTATAGAGTTTCCAAGAACAGTTGTTGATTTTTCAGCCTGTTGAGTTTTTTAAAAACTTGTTGGGACAGTGATAACTTCCAAGCTCCTTCAATGTGGAATCAGAAATTGGAAATCGAAAACTCTTGTTTCAGTTTTTGGAAGTATTGACCAAATAAATGAATGTGCAAGTCTTATTTGGCCCTCCGTACTTGTGCTTTGGCATTAGATGTCAAATCTTGCTCTCACAGGCCTAATATGGGCATGGATGGATCTGCTTAGTTCCATTTCCTGGTAGGAGTGTGGAAGTTAAGTCTGGTGCCTCCTCCTGGATTCTCTCTTGCCAGGCTCTGACCATGGCAATGAAGTCCACTATTGTGAAAAGATGGACTTAGGGTCACCCCTCAGCTCTGGCATCACTATCTAGGGGTTCTGAGTGGGCACTGTGGAAAACAAAATGAGTGTGAACTTTGAAGTTACATGGAAGAATCTTCTGAAGGTAATGTTCTCAAGATTATGTGTAAAAATGCTTAGCTCAGTCCCAGGTACTTGGAAAGCAGCATGTTTAAAGGGACAATGACAGTCATTTTCAAGGCTGGGGTGAGGAATACATGAGGTCATATGACAAAGAGCGTCACATACCACGTATGTGACATACATAAGTTGAAGAGAAAGATCAGTTGTCTAGTTTTTCTCTGTTATTAGTTACCTACCCAAACTTCCATAGGTTGTTAAGTCCCTCTCTAACTAGATTCTAGCACATAAGCTCTGAGTGAACACGTTGTAGGAATTCGATACATTTCTGAACAGAAAATGAATAATTACAGTAATAAATAGTTGACTTTTTTTTTAAGAACTTAAGTTCTTAGGAGATATGCCTTCAACGAATACATACATATTTATTGAATGCCTACTGTAAGCTCACAACTATGATGATGAATAATAATAAAATGCTAACGCATAGTTAAAAGTTTAGGTGAAGGGAAAAATATTACATATAAAGCACTTGATAAACAATTCAAGTAAATATATAATGAATCTTTCTTATCATACAATATTTTATGGATTTCGTATGCTTTCTGTATAATATGAGAGTTTAAGAAATTGTTTGTAACAATTGGCAACAATCTTTTTATTAACATAAAATCAGAAACATTCTTTCAAATCTTATGCTAGATTATAATATGACTGTTCAGATGAGGCCCTGTTCAATATAATCTGCATTATTGTTTATATTTGGGAGAAGGTAATTTTTCTTCTTATTGAACTGTCAGGTAACATAGGACATAAAAGCTAATAAAATATTTAAAAATTTTGACTCAGAATTTGGTATACACCTTATTTTTATGAGTATTAACCATTCCTCAATTACTGACTTATAGGTGGTTTCTAGTTGTTCAGAGTTAACTTTTTATATTATTCCTGTTAAAATGTGACTATTTAATATATAGTTTAATGCATAACAAAGCCAGATAGGGTTTACAAAAAAAAGGTGTTCATCATTAGAAAATATATTAACTTTATTCATTATGTTAATAATTTAAAAGAAAAATCATGACTATATTAAAGATGACAAAAAACAAATAATTGTGTTTAGGAGCCAATTCTAATTTCTTTTGTAAAAAAGCTTTAAGTAAAATAGGAATCATGGAAAATTACCTTGGAAAGAAGTAAACATTTATTAGTTGCAGATGATGTGATAATATTCTTAAAAATCCAATAAAGTCAACAGAAATTGTCAAACTATTAAGAGAACTAATAAAGTGGCTATATGTAAGATGAAACAAAAATAAATATTACTTTCCTTTTTATTAGCTTTGAACAATTAGAAACTCAAATAGAAAAATCATATTCAAGATAATGTCATTAGTCTGTAAAACACCTAGGAATTACTTTATAAAAGAATTATATATTTTTATTAAAAACATAAAATAGGACTAAAATAAAGAGAAAGGCATATCATGATTCCTCATGGAGAGACTAAATGGTGTGTAGATGTTATTTCTTCTCAAACCAATGTGCAACTGTAATGTAAATCTGATGAGTATTCTGAGGCATTGTTTTGAGGAATAACCATGCTGATTCTAAAATTTGTTTGGAAGAATAAGTAAGAGTTTGAAAAAGAAGAATCATGAGAGGGAATTTACTCTCTAAGATGTTAAATATGTATTTATTTAAATAAAAATAGTTGAGTAATGATAGAAAAATAAATAAATAGTTCAGTAGTATATTACACAGAATACAGAAACAGACACATTTATATATATGTGGGTTTAAGGTTATGATAATGAGGGTATTTTGAACAATATAAGGTTATTCCCATCTTGCTCACTGTTATAAAAATTGTAGATGAACTGAGCAACTAAATGTACAAAAAAACTATACTGTATTGTTCTGCAAAGGTAACTATGTTCAATAACAAAAGTATCTTAGGATCACAGTAGCTAAACATAAGAAAGTGTCTTGATTATGCCAAGTCTGAAGTCATCTGGAGACTCCCCAGGGCAGCTCAGCTCCTTCCAGGTGATGATTCAGGAATTGAGGCTGCTTTTATCTTGTTCCCATGCAATTTGGAACATTTGGGTTTGAGGTGTGCCACTGAACGGAAAGAGAGAGCTGGAGGGTCAGACAAGGGTAGAAATGACATAGACTGTGTCACTTCTACCCACATAGAACTTATAAGTATATAAGTCATATACTTATAACCTAATTCTAAAAGAGGCTGGAAAATGTGGCCGAGCACACGGAAATTCAGTCAACATTAAATGTCTCCATCAAAATAGTGTCATGGTCAAATCTAGATATGCATTTTTGTAAACTCATGGATAGGGAAAATTTCTATCATTGTCAAGAAAAGAAAAGTCAATAAAAGGAAAAATAGATTTGAGTACAAAAAAGTTTAAAGCCCATAAACAGTGAAAGATGCCAAAAACAAACTTAAAATGCAAGGGACAGATTGAGAGAAGGTATTTGCCACATGTTTACACAGCAAAATGTTAACAAAATGTTAATATGCAGAGTTTCTATAAAGAAAAAATGACAAACCAATAAAGAACACTGAAAAGATTACTAAAAATTCAAAAATATAGGTGATCAGTCCCATATGTATAGGGAAGTACATTACAGCATTGTTGGTAATGGTATAAAATTGAAGACAATTTAATTTTCAATAAGAGTCTGATTGAATCATATATGGTTTGTCTATACAACAGAATACTATGCAGTCATTAAAAGTGAACAAGATAGATCTCAAAACTGACATGAACAGTCGATGTATAAATGGAAGAGAGATATATATCACTACAGACAGTGTGACTATACTTGGGGAAAAATAAAGTTAATTAAACAATTCATGATATAAGTAGATAGATGATAGAGATAAATATATAAATAATATGATATGATATGATATAATATAATATAATATAATATAATATAATATAATATAATATAACAAAATAGAAAGACATGGACAAAACTGTTGGTATTGTTTTTCTCTGAAAAGCAGGAGAGGTGATATTTACTTTGTAATTCGTACACTTTTCGAAGAGATAACTTTTATTTTTTTGAGTTTTTCTTCATTGTTTAAATAAAAAAATAACTATATTAACTAATTAAACCATTCATTTATCCACTCATCTACCTATCCATCCGTCTATCTGCCTATTTATTTATTTCTCCATCCATCCATACATCTATCATTTCATTTATTCATTCTATCATATCCACACACATTTAATAAGTATCTCTTCTCAGACATTGTGTTTTCCATGCATATTAAAATTAATATTTAGTTTAGCTCATCTTGGTACAAGAAGAGAGATGCATAAATGTTTTTTCCTCTTTCTGGTTGACAACTTATTTAAAAACAAACCAACAAAAACATAAAGAGTCTGGTCCTAGGCTTCTTGAGAGCACCATCTGGCTTGGCTTCCCTAGCCTCTGGCCTTTGTCTGCCCTGTAGATGACAGATTAGTGGGAACATCCTTTATAGTAGGAAATGGAGGTCAATAAAATTTGCTTTCCAATTTAGTATCATCCCAGTCAGGACATCCCAAAATAAAATTTGTTTCAAAAATAGATCTAGAAGGAGAAAAAGTTAAGATTGAAAACAAACAATTAATCCTCTTATGTCATTGATTTTGTGTGAGACGCCAGATTTAAAAAATAAATAAATAAAGCAGTTTCTTGTTCAGGTGCAATGATATTGCTGGTAGAAAAAAAGCAGAACAAAAATAGTGCAGTCAAAGAGTGTAGTGTGATAAATGATACTATGGAGCAAAACAGGAAGTTGTTCAATGGAAGAGAATAGACCCCAGAGCCTGAGACATGAATAGATCCCTGGGTGCAAAGGTGTTTGCATTTGCGAAGTGCTGTATTGATGCTTTATTGATCAGAAGTGAATTGCACACTATGTACTCTTTTGTGGTGATCCATTGGCGTATCTGACAGATGAGGAGAGAGCATCTGCAATGTTGAATGATAACACATTCCAAGGTTGCAACATAGGAAAGAGAATCACGTTAGTTTCTATTCTAATACATGCCTTTCCACATACACATATTTGTGTGTGCTCATACATATGTTCATAAAGTTTTATACCAAAGGGATTTTAATTGATTTTTTGTGCAATTGGACAGACGTCCAAAACTCATCTGAATTTTTTATGCTATAATCTTAAAGAAGATAATAGCTTCACCATAGAAATAGAAATATATATGTATATGTATATATATTTCCTACTTTTTTCAAACTGTTAGGGGATGTATGTTCAAAAGATACAGGCTCAAAAGGGAGAAACATTTTTTTCTTCATTCTCCATAATTGGTTCTTCTTATAGTGCTAATCTGGGAAAATGTCAGTCTAGAGCAGTTTCCTCTCAGAGAGCTTGTCTCAGTGCCAAGAAAAACTGTTGCTCTTAAAAATTCTCTTCACATAGCTATCAAAGAGAATTTAATATTTTAAATCCATGCTCTGATAATTCAAGCAAAACTCCTTAAATGAAGTAAAGGAGGCTTAGGTGGGAGGCTGTTATGAGAGGTTTTACTTTTATCTCCATTCTGATTTGACGGGAGGAAACCATTGTAATGCTCAATGAGATTCCGTAGCAGCTCCTTTAAGATACAGCCAGTTCAGTTAAGCGGCTGGGCCGAGCTGATCTCAAACCAGAGAATATCAGCCCCTCAACACCTGCAAAATGTGCTTTTAATGTAAGACCCAAAAAAGTCTATCTATGAGTTGGTGGATTTGCTGTCCTCTGTGATCTTAGCTATCTGTAGTGACAGGCTCACGAGTAGCTCAGACTCAGTTAGCAAGGAAATGATTTCAGGTTTGAGGGCTTGTGGTTCTTGGAAGAGAAGGTTGTTTTGTTTTGGTATGTTAGTTGTTGTTCTCCTGGAATAGGCCCTTGTCAAGACTTTCAAATACCTAGAGGCCGTTTCCTCTAAGTTGGTCTCCAAAGGCCCTTGCCTTTCCAACCTATTTCGCTGGGGCTGTGAACAGAGCTTTAGAGCCTCTGTGGGAGGGGGAAGGGAACCAGTATCCCTCAGGACCTGCCCCGTCCAAAGAGAGAAAGCCGAACAGATGACAGCTGACACGTAGAGGGCATTTTGTAGGAATGCTGGCCCCGAGCAAGCTTCCTGAGCTGCAGTTCGGTGTCCCTCGCTTGCCAAGGCAGCCCAAAGGGATCTGATGACCTGGCGTGGGACCAGTGGGCTGGGAGCCAAAGGGCAGTAAATCAAAGTAAAAAAGAGGTGATATTTTAAAAGCAAACAATGTTTTTGTTTGTTTTAGAGGGTAGAGAGAAGTAAATTATTATAATGGTAAACAGGTAGGAGATATAAAACAACATTGCCACAGAATAATTTAAAACTACTTGTTTGTAAAAGCTCTTTCTTTAATGAGAATGCTCTATTCTTATTAAGCAAGATTCCTAATATTTTTCTAGATGAGGATGGGGAGTGTGTAAATTCTGGTTTTACCAGGATTAGCAAGGTTCCTATCACTTTAAAACAAACAGCATGCTCTAGTTTATAATCACCATGGGGGTTATACATATTAAAATGTTTTCTGTATAAAATTTCTGGTGCCAAATCTTTCTCTCTTGTCCTAAGTTCTATTTCTTCTGTCCTTGGTAAGCTTTTCCACCTAGATTGTCAAACATGGAAAAATGTTTCTAAGTTCTCACCTCCTGCAATCAGCTGAGAATGGCTCTGTGTCTACAAGGATAGATTCTTGGGGAAGTCAGAACTGGGTCTCTGGAAGCAATACTGGGGGGAACAGGGACCTGAGGCTGCATTTCCACAGAACCCAGGGGACATCTAGGCATTTGTTTATCCTGATCGTATGTTTAATTGTTTTTACCTATAAGTATGAAATATTTCTGGACTATAAAAATGTATAAAGAATAATACAAACACCCAGACACCTACCACCCTATTTAAGAAATAAGGCATTACACTTTAATTATAAGGGGAAAATACCAAGTCAATAAAGCATACACTGAAAGCAATATATAATAGAGTAGAAAGGATGCTAACTCTGTTGTTCCTTTAAACTTATTAGCAACCTTTATTGAGCTCCTGTTTGTGACAGGCACTGAGGTCGGAGAGGTGAAACACACCCTCACTGACCCAGATGTGATGGGACACTCATTAAGATAAAAAGAAAAAAAGAAACTCACCACAATACACTCCAGGAAGTGCTATGGCAGATAGAAGTACAGGAAACTAAGAGAGCACGAAGGAGAATGTAACTCAGAGTGGAAATTGGGGATGGGGGTGAGTGGTCAATAGTTTTCTCTGGGAAAGTGATCCTTGAGCTGGTTCTGGAAGGACAGGGTTGATACAGGTACCCAGGAGAGAAGCAGCGCATGTTAGGCAAGGGAAAGAGGCACCTGCAGAGACTCTGGGTGGCCAGTGCACCGGCACAGAAGGCAGCAGTTGAAACTTCGGTTGGCTGGAGTAGGTTGTGCTAAGAGCTGGGACTTTCAGGAGGGATTCAAATAATCACATCTTCTTTTTAGAACAAGCACTGTGCTCAGAGACAAAGGTGGGGGTTCTTAGCTGGAAGTGACTGGGGAGAGCTTCAGGGGTTCTGTGAACCCTTTGAAATTGTGTGTAATATAGTAGGAGTGTGTGTGTGTGTGTGTGTGTGTGTGTGTGTGTGTGTATTTTTCCCTGGAAAAGTCCATAACTCTCAAAAGGGGTAAAGAGAGCTACAGGGGTAAAGAGTGAGGGCAGATTGGAGGGTTATCTCAATAACTGAGATGACAAGGCATGAAATCCTGGAGAAGTGACTCTAGGAGTACAAGGCAAGGGCAATTTCAAGGACAATTAAAAGATAGTGTGGACAGGGTTTGTTATCTAATTGGATTTGCAAGGGGAGGCAGAAGGAGTAGTTCAGAACAAGGCTTCTCAAACTTTGGCATGCATATGAATCACCTAGGGATCCTGTTAAAATGCGGATTCTGACTCACAGTTCTGGGAGGAGCCAGAGATCCATCAGTAACTCATCTCAGGTGATGGTGATGTGATGCGCTGAGATGCTTAGGGATTATATACTGACTAGGAAGGGTCCAGGTAACATCCTCTAGCGCCAGGCTTTTCAAACTCAGTTATTCACATTTTGGGCCACATCATTTTCTGTTGGGATGCAGGACATCCTATGCATTGTAAGATGTTAAGCAGCATCCAAGGCCTCTGGCCACTAGATGACAGTATCACTCCCTCAGCGGAACGAAAATCATCTTCAGTCAGCACCAAATGGGGTGGGGATAGGGAGCCAGGAGTGTTAGAAGGGCACTGCTCCCTAGTGGTTCACAGCTCTGCCAAATAATAAAATCATCTAGACTGCTTTAGGAACTATTAATGCCTGGCCTCACCCAGACGGATTATACCCTAATCCCTAGTGGGGGTGGGGGAGGATGCTTCTGGCAGCTTTAGGGAAACCGGATGTGCAAGGACTTTGCTGGTTTGAGGCTGCAGCACCTGGCCGGGCGGGTGGTAGACCTGGGCGTTGAGCCGGGATCTCTGCAGGTGGAGGAGCAGTGTGGGTGGGGCGGTGGTGTGAGGGGTAAAGATAAGATTCTGGATTTAAATGTTGATAAACTTGATATGCCTGGGGGTCATTTAAATAGAGATGTTCACTTTGATCTTTTTGGTCACTGACAAGCTGTGTGTCCTTGGGCCATTCAAATATATTTCCAGATTTTTATTTTTCTCATCTGTCAATCCTGATAGTATCTATCTTAAGAGTTGATTAAAAGGAAAAATTCATTAACAGATGTGGAAAAAAAGTATTAAGCTTTATCACAACATACGCACACTCAGGTAGAGGTCTATCTTCAGAATTTTATTTGAAAAACCATATTTTGAAAGTTTTGGAAAAAGTGGGACAACATTTTAACATCAGGGCAGGAAGTAATTTTTGGAAAAACAACAAACAAAAAGCACAAATTAGAATTGATAAATCCAAGTAAATTCAAAAATTTTAATATTAGTACATGAAAAGTCACTATCAGCAAAGTTAAAAAACAAACTGGAAAAAATATTTTTACTGCATAAATTGAAAAAGGTTTAGTACGACAATACGCAATAAACTCCTAAATATCAGGAAGAGAAAGACAAAGAACCCAAGAGGAAATAAGCAGAAGTTATAAATAGGCAAGCCATACAAGGGGAGTTGGAATGGGCAATAAACATAATACAAGAGGCTCAACCTCTCCAGTTATCAGGTAAATAAAATCATTTGGGGCTGCAGTGTATACTATTTCTCACTCACCAGGTAGGCAAAAATTTACTGGAATTATGATGCAAAAGAAATTCATACTTCTAGTGACAGTATAAATTGTTACACTACTTTCTGAGCAATTTGATAATATTTAATAAAATTTTAAAAGCCCAGTAACCTATAAAGTCATAATTCCTTTCTTTGATGAGATTTATACAAAGATGCATCTTTGCAGCAAAGATGTGCAAAGATGATCTTTGCACTTCTCTTTCCAAAAGTGAAAATCGAAAATGGCCAAAAGGTCCATAAATAGAAAAATGGATAAATTGCAATTGACGAATTGATAAATTGCAGTCTCTTTGCCATTTCAAAACTTCCAAATATCGGATGTCTCAGGCTATTGTCTTTGAAGTTTAAAATATCATAAATAATACAAAAGTCAACAGAGAAGTGAATTATATGAAAGATCTTGGCTTTCAATCTGTGTACTGTACCACTACCATAATGCCGAGATCTAAAGTATTCCCAGAGAAAAATTAATAGTTGATTTTTTATTATGCTTTGGATGATGTCGGTGGCAGTACAAGGGCTAGACTTATACAGCAAAGGCTTCGGAAAAACCAGTACTCCCACCTCCAACTGATCCCATCCTCAAGTTATCATGCAGCTTAGAAGTCAGAAGAACAATAGGTAGAGTTCAAAGCACTCGAATTCAGCAATTTTACCTGGAAGCTAAGGGTAGGGGAGGAAAGAGAGTATTAAATGAGACTTTTTCTAAGTCTTTGGGATACTGTGTCTTAGCACTATATTAAGCACTATTCTAGTTGCTGGGGATACATAGCTAACAAAGTAGTTAGAGTTGGAAGGGACAGATAATAAATAGATAAATTTGTAGTACATCAGTTGATAATTGCTAAGAAAAAGAAGTAAATTATGTGATACAGCATGAAAATATGAAACTGTTATTTTTATGTAGTGCTCAAGGGAAGACTAAAGATGATATTTGAGAAAAGACTAGAATGAAGAGAGGTATGAAATACCCATTAGACAACCACACTGAGTTTCAGTGGGCAGTTTGACATACACATGTGGTTGACAGGGAAGGGTCTAAGCTGGAAATCCAGATTTAGGAGTAGTTGGCACATAGCAAGTATTGAAAACCTTGGGGCCAAATGAGGTAGTCTAGTGAGTATGCAGAGGCCGAAATAAGAACAAGACTTCCAAAAGAAATGTGGGGAATCTTAAAGTATGTACCCCAGTGCTAACTAAGAAGGAGGGACTAAGCAGGAAGGTGGGAAATGGAGGTGCAGTATCAAGGAATGAAAAAGAAAAAAAAGTGTTTCAAGATAGGGGGCCTAATTAACGCATGTTTACTGCTGTGAAATCAAGTAAAGTAAAAATTGTGAACTAGTCATTATGGTAGATAGCTTCAAAGATGGTCCCCATCAATGTCTTCAGCCATATACACACATTGCTCTTTATATCAATAGGTGGAATTTAATTTTTCTCCACTTGAATCGGGGCTAGCCTTATCGACTCACCTTAACAACAGAATGCATAAAAAATAAGATCGCTACTTCTGAAGCCAGGTCATATGAAGCCTTGTGGCTTCAACCTGGGTTTCTGGGAGCACTTACTCTTGGGAAGCTCCTCTTGAAGCCAGTGCCATGCTGTGAGAAGTTGAAGTCACATGCAGAGGCCACATGTAGGCACTTCAATGGACCATCCCAATCAATGTTCCGGACAATAGCCAGCGTCAACTGCCAGCTTGGTTAGTGAGCCATCTTAGTCATCCAACCCTACCTAGCCTTCAGATGATCGTAGCTGAAACTGCAACTTGTGAGACATCTCACATGAGAGCCACGTGGATGAGCCCCGTCAACCCACAGAGCTGAGAGATCATATTATTTTAAGCCACTAAGTTTTGGAGTATTTTGTTGCTCAGAAATAGATAACTGGCAAAATATGGCAACTTAGAGGTTGCTGACCAGAGCAATCTCAATGGACTAGTGGGAACTTGAAGGGTGGAGTGAGGAGAGATGAGATGTGAGAATATAAAGATAATAACTGTGGACAATGCTCTCAAGAAACTTTGCTGTGAAGGGAGCCAAAAAATGGGGTGAGAGCTCAAGCTGGATTTGGGGACAAAGAAGTTTTATTTGGTTTTGTTTTTTAAGGATAGGAAATTCTAGAGCATGTTTGATACAATAAAGGAGAAATAGATGATAAAGGTTGTAAATGGAATTCAAAAGTGAAAAAGCACAAGGCTTTTGATGGAGTATTTCATTGATAACAATAGAATGGAGCTCAGAGCATGGGTTCAGAAGTAAGTGGACTGTTCCTTGGTAGATGGAAGATGAAGGCTTTCCTATCTGATGTTTCTATTTTCTCCAGGGGGCCATGTTAACATGTGATGGAGAAGGCAGTGTGTATTTTAATACCTTTTGAGCCAAGAGGAGCATATAAAAGGAAGAAAAATTGTAATTCCTCTTCTATTTTATTTTCATTATATGACCGCTCAGGCTCATAATTTATTAGCGATCATTTTTATACCAAACAAAGATATTAGAATTTTGAACCAGAGCTCAAATATTTTTTTCTTACAATTCCACTCAGCTAAATTTTCAAATTTATTTCCCTGTCCTTCAATCTCATTTATTTTTAAATTTTTATGTTCAATGAAAAACATGTAAATATAGTTTAAATGATCATGTTATTAATTAAAAATTATTATATATAGTTTTTAAAGAAATTATCACATGAAAGTACTTGTTATTTATGTTTAATATCTATAATCCTAGATCTTACTACTCTCCATGTTTGGAAGAGAAGTGAAAACTATTTTACTGGGTTTTAGAATGAGACTTTCATGAGAGTCAATGTGGTGTCCATACTTGCAAAGGACATGTTCGAAGTGTGTAAAGGAAATATCCATGGATTATCAGTACTTATAAAAACCGTGTGTGTTGAAATGCCACTGACTCAGCTAAAATATGCTATGGGCCATTAAATATGTCTTAAGAGTATTGCTTTTTTACTCTTCTGTGGGATTTGAGATGTAGAGTTTTGTTTGAGCACTTGTAAGACTAGTCAGAGTATATAGCATCAAGGTAAGGAAGAAAATGTTCATGAAACAATATATTCAAGTCCTCGCGAATTTCTTTTCTTTTCTTTTTTTTTTTAGATACGTTTATTAATAGAGGAATGTAATGTGCCTTATTTTGGAAAGAGGAAAAACAGAACAAATCAATTTTAGATTCCAGTAAGTATTTACAGTGAGGGAGAGTTTTCTGTCTGCAGTTTCACAGTTATGGTCACCAAATATACCACTCAGTGAAGGGTTGTAGCTGTGTCTGATCCTAGCGGCTGATCTCTAGTGGGCATCTTGTTGTTCTCCATTCAGGGATATCCATATGGAGGTCTGAGGAAATTGGATTGGACGTAAGTATTCTGAATGGTTTTTACTGCTAGAAGTTCTAAATGTTCTAAAGCTTGTTTTTCTTAGAGTTAATTTTTTTTGGGGGGGGGGTTGGAAATGGGATGGGGTTCTATCGACCCTGTATGTGATATTGCTAAGCCACTTTGTAAAGCAGGGGGGCAAAACTAATCTCCCCTGTCTTCCAGTTCTGTGATTCCAACCCTGTGTAAGTTAAATTCCATATATCATCCACATGTAAGAATTAACTAATAAAGTTACTCTGCATTTGCCAATCTGACTTTAATGTGTCACACTAAAACATTAAAATCCACAAGTTGTTGAATGATAAAGTATTTGAAATAAAAAAGACAATACCCGAAGGAAGGGAGAGGATATCTTGACTAGTTTTATTAGGGCAGCTCTAGTATTCCATTTTTGTAGGGGATAATAGTATATAAAATGATGTCTCATTGATATTCTTTTATATTATTTTGAATTAGCAAAATCTAAGAAGGACCCATTGTGGCTGACAGTCCATGTGCCTAAATATGGTATATAATAAACTTTCTGTTTGAGAGAAGCAATGGCTGTAGCTCTCACCAGACACAGGAATCAGTTATTTATAATTTAAATTTTACAGACACAAAAACTCGAGGAAGACATTGAAACTTAGAGTGCCTCTGTCTTAACATTGCAATTAGGAGGATTTCTTTGTATGCTCCATAATTACATCTTTATTTTCTCATATGAAAATTTATAATATTGGTACCAAATTCATAGGGCTACTTTGAAGATTAAGTGAATATGCTTTTACTATAGCTAAAGTTTTCAGTATTAATATTATTTATTATTATGGCCCCTTCCTGAATACTATTTCCTTTCTTTTCAGAGTAATGTGTATCATTGCATGATTCTTGTTCAGGTTTTTGTGTATCCATAAATAGTATGTGTGTGCTTTAAAAGTGTATGCACTTGTTATTATACATTTTTTAAAATAACTTTTCAGTCTGCAAAAATGTTTTTGAGATTTTGTTGTGTTGATATATATGCATCTAGTTTACTGATATTCACTGATGTTTGACATGGAATTTACTCATTGCCATATTTTTTAAAATTAAAATTTTTTTTATTATAGTGACATTAGTTAATGAAATACACACACACACACACACACAAATATTAAATGTGTGTTCACCGCCTATAATTAGATTTCTTTCTGTCACCACATATTTGACCCCATCTACCTCCCCTGACCTTCTTCCCCTCTACCTTCTGGTAATCACTTGTCTTTTGTCCTTGTCCATGAATCTCTGTTCGTTTGCCATTTTTAGGTTATATCCCACATATAAATGATATGCGGTTTTCTACTTTTTTCTGTCTGGCTTATTTTGCTTAGTATGATTATCTCGAGGTCCATCCTCATTGGCAGTATTTTATCTCTTCTTATGGCTGAGTAATATTCCATCGTATATATGTACCACAGCTTCTTTAGCCAATCATCTATTGTAGGACACTTCTATTGCTTCCATGTCTTAGTCACCATGAATAATGCTGCTACGAACATCGGTGTGCAAATATCTTTTTGGATATGCGTCTTCAAGTCTTTGGGGTAAATACCCAGTAGAGAGGTTGCTAGATCAATCCTTAGTTTTTTGAGGAACCTCCATACTGTTTTCCATAGTGGCTGTACTAGTTTGCAGTCCCACCAGCAATGTAGGAGGGTTCCTATTTCTCCACATTCTCTCCAACATTTGTTATCACTTGTCCTGTTGATTATAACTATTCTAACAGGTGTGAGGTGGTATGTCATTGTGGTTTTGATTTGCATTTCCCTAATAGCTAGCAATGTTGAGCATCTTTTCATATGTTTGTTGGCCATTTTGTATGTCTTCTTGGGAGAAGTGTCTGTTTAGGTCCTCTGCCCATTTTTTGATTGGATTTTTTTGTTTGTTTGATATTGAGTTGTGTGAGTTCTTTGTATATTTTGGATATTAGGCTCTTATCAGAGACTTTGCTTGCAAATATCTTCTCCCATTCGGATGACTGTCTCTTTACCTTGTTGACGGTTTCTTTTGCTGTGCAGAAGCTTTTTAGTTTGATGTAGTTCCCTTCATTTATTTTAGCTTTTACTTCCCTTGCCTTTCAGGTAAATTCATAAAATCTCTTTTAAGTTCAAAGTCCCTGAGTTTAGTTCCTATGTTGTTCTATGCAATTTATTGTTTCATGTCTTATATTCAGGTCCTTAATCCATTTTGAGTTAATTTTAGTGTGTGGTGATAGACAATAGTCTAGTTTCATTCTTTTGCAGATGGTTTTCTAGTTTTCCCAGCACTATTTACTGAAGAGGCTTTCATTTCTCCACTGTATGTTTTTGGCTCTTTTGTCAAAAAGTATTTGCCCATATAAATATGGGTTTACTTCTGGACTCTCGATTCTGGTCCACTAGTCTGTGTGTCTGTTTTTCTGCCAACACCATGTCTTTTTGATTATTGTCACTTTGTAGTATAATTTGAAGTTGGGTAGAGTTTCGTTCTCCAGTTTCGTTCTTTTTTCTCGGGATGGCTTTGGCAATTTGGGGTCTTTTGTGCTTCCATACAAATATGATGATCTTTCGTTATATTTTCTTAAAAAATGCTGATGGGATTTTGATGGAGATTGCATTAAATCTGTACAATGCTTTAGGTAATAAGGTCATTTTAACTATGTTGATTCTTCTAATCCAAGAACACAGAATATCTTTCCATTTCTTTGTATCTTCTACAATTTCTTCTAATAGGGTCTTATAGTTTTAATTGCATAGGTTCTTCACATGTTTAGTTAGATTTATTCTTAGGTATTTTATTCTTCTTTTTGCAATTGCAAAAGGAATTATTTTTCCACTTCTTTTTCTGACAATTCATTATTAGAGTATAGATTTTTGAATGTTGATTTTGTATCCAGAAACTTTACTGTATTTGCTTATTGTTTCTAGTAGTGTTTGTGTGGAGTCTTTTGGGTTTTCTATATAGAGAATCACGTCATCTGCAAATAGTGACAGTTTGACTTCTTCATTTCCTATTTGGATGCCTTTTATATCTTTCTCTTGTCTGATTGCACTTGCTAGGACCTCCAATGTTATATTGAATGATAGTGGTGATAGCGGATAGCCTTATCTTATTCCTGATCTTAGAGGAAAAGTTTTCAGTTTTTTACTATTCAGTATAATGTTGGCTGAAGGTTTGTCATATATAGCCTTTATTATGTTAAGATTCTTTCTTTCTGTGCCAATTTTGTTAAGTGTTTCGGTCATAAATGGATGCTATATCTTGTCAAAGGTTTTTTTTTCTGCATTTATTGATATGATCATATTTTTAAATCTGTTTATGTGGTATATCACATTAAT
The DNA here is from genome assembly GCF_014176215.1 of Rousettus aegyptiacus. Taxonomy (NCBI): domain Eukaryota; kingdom Metazoa; phylum Chordata; class Mammalia; order Chiroptera; family Pteropodidae; genus Rousettus; species Rousettus aegyptiacus. The sequence continues at coordinate 19,053,188 of NW_023416290.1, read as the reverse complement.
TGATTTGTGTATGTTGAACCATCCCTGTGCCCCTGGGATGAAGCCCACTTAATTATGGTGTATAAATTATTTAATATGTTGCTGTATTTGGCTTGCTAGTAACTTATTTAGAATTTTTGCATCTGCGCTCAGGAAAGATATTGGTCTGTAGTTTTCTTTTTTTTTGGTGTTATCTTTACCAGGTTTTGGTATCAGAGTAATATTGGCTTCATAAAATGAGTTAGGAAGTATTGCCTTCTCTTTGATTTTTTAGAAGCATTTGAGAAGAATAGGTATTAAATCTTTGAATGTTTGGTAGAATTCACTGGTGAAGCCATCTAATCCTGGACTTTTACTTTTTGGGGTACACACATTTTCTTCCATGTGTATCTTATCTCCATTCACCTTTGTGATGTTGAATCCTCCCCTTTTCTGTTATTGTCTCAATTTCTCCTTATGTATGCTGAACATTCATTGCCATCTTACAATAGCAAATCTCTTCTTATATTGTTTAAGCCGATAATGCCCCATTTCTAATAAGAGTTGCACTCCTCTGCTTGTATCTGCCTTCTATTTGGCTTACTCCTAGTTATGTATTTTTGCTGTTATTGTTATTTTCATTTTAGGTGAGCTGACCCCTTTCAGTATTTCCTGTAATGCAGGCCTCATGGTGGAGAATCCCCTCAATTTCTATATGTCCAGACAGCGTTTTATTCCTCCTTCACATCTAAAGGAGAGCTTTGCTGAATACATTACTCTTGGCTAGTAGTTCCTTTCATTTAATAGTTTGAATATTGGATTCCACTCCTTTCTGGCTTATAAGGTTTGTGCTGAGAAGTCAGATGATAAACTAATGGGTTTTCCTCTAGAAGTTACCATCTTCTTTTCTCTGGCTGCCCTGAGAATTCTTTCTTTGCCATTGATTTTTGATAATTTTAATACAATGTGTCTTGGTGAAGGCCTTTTTGGGTTGAGATAATTGGGTGTTCTGTTGAATTCTTGAATTCCAAACTCCAGTTCATTCCTTAGATTTGGAAAATTCTCATCAACTATTGGAAAATGTTTTCTAATCCCTGCTCCTTTTCCTCTTCTTTGAGAATGCCCATTATTCTTATGTTTCCTTTCCTGATAGTGTCAGTTAGTTCTTTTATTTCTCTTTTATTATTTTTCCTTCTTTAGTTTCTCTCTTCTTCCTTCTGATTTATTTCTAGATTTCTGTCTTCGATATCACTGATCCTTTCCTCCATTTGGTTGACTCTATTTCCCAAGCTTGCTATTTCAGTTTTTATCTCTTTCTGGAGATGAAGATGTTCTTTTTGGTTCTTTTTGTGGTTTTCAGTCTCTTGCTAAAAAGCTCATTCTACTGATCTAGTTGTTTTTTTCAATTCCCAGAATTGTTGATATGAATTATTTTGGATCACCGAATTTTTTCAGAGGTACCATCTTGAATTCTTTGTCATTTAAGTCGCACGTTTCTATGTCTTTAAGCTTATTTTCCTCTTTCCTTCTGGGCTGTCTTGTCACCTTGGTTGTTCATGGTGTTTAATGGACTATTTCTCTGCCTGGGTATGAATGGAAGTATAGTTTGCTTTTTTTCCAGAAAGATTTATTGTATAAAGGTCTCTCTTTTGCCTGTTGCTAAGATGGTGTTTTTCCTTTGCTTTCCAGTAGGTGGCGTCTAAGCCTCTTGGATCCCTGCTTTATATAAAGTCTTAATAATGCCTTTTTTTCTTATAATATTCAATCACACTTGTTACCTTCTGTCTCAGTTCCTGTCAGTATTAGAAACAGTTTCGGCAGCATTTGCTCAAATTCCCCTGGGGTTCCAAGGTGTTTGATCTAGGATGATATAGGGGGGAGGTGCCCTTTGTGGTGGGGGATGGGGGCCACAGACCTCACATTTTGCAACCACAGCTGGTAAAAATCAACTGCTGTTTCTCTGCTGTCCCCACTTCTCTACTTTCTGCCCTGATCCCTGGGCACTGCCACTATGTGGAGCTCACGGCTCTTCCCAGCAGGGCTGTTCAGGGAACCTGCCATACCTTCTCCCTTCCCCCTTCTCCTGCTCAGTGCTCCAGTTACAAGAGGCAGCTTCTTTATTTCTCTCAGTTTACCATCTGACTCCCAGGGTTCTGACCTGTGGTAGTTCTTATGTGCAGATCCCTTGCTCAGACGTGGTTGTGTGCAGGTTGGGTGTTTTTCTTTCTTTTCTTTTCGTGTGTGTGTGTGTGTGTGTGTGTGTGTGTGTGTGTGTGGTTTTAGATATTCGGCTTATTGTTGTTTCGAGGGAAGAGACCTGGGGATATCTTTCACTCAGCCATATTTCTGATGTCCTTCTCCTCATTGCCATATTGATGCATATTTAGACATTTCATTTTTTGGAACTCAAAGAGTACACCAGTGATTATCTTATACATTTTTAATTGGACTCTCTAATGACAGGTGACTATTTAGAAGCAAATTTGTTGAAGCAAATTTGTTGGGTCATAGGAATTGTGCACTATCAACCATAACAGATACCACTACATTGCTATCCAAGTTAATCAAAGTTACAATTCCAACAATGTATATATGAGAGTTCTATTCTCTATACCTTTTTGTCAACATTAATATTGTGATTTTGCTAATTTGTAGGTCTGAAAAGGCATGATGTGGTTTTACTCTGCATTTTTTATTGAACAGGGAAGCTGGGACTCTTCATATTTCAAGAAATATGAAAGTATTTGAAATAAAAAAGACAATACCTGGAATGAAGGGAGAATATATCAAATTTCTTCTGTGTCTTGCCTCTTTGTATACTTTGCCATTTTTCTATTAGGTTGTTTGTCTTTTCCTTTGATTTGTAAATTTTTATCAACTCATGAAAGTACAGTTGATTCTCATTATTCTCAGTAGCTGTGTTCTAATCCATAGTCTCTGTGAACACCAAATTAGTGAATACCGAACTATTGCTTCTAGGGAAAATACAGAATTAAGTTCCTGTGAACCTTTGCTACTGAATTTTGTCAACTGATCCATACATAACTTTCTTTTACTTGTGTTTTTGTTTAAAGAAAGGTTATTTAATATATATTGTTGATTCCTTAATACTGAACTCATGACCAAATGGACAGAACTCACATACCTGAATGAAATTTCTCTACACATGTTTTTTCTCCATAAGGCACATCAGAACCTTTTTATACTCAGAAGTTTCAAGCAGCACATAAGCACTAATCTTGGGAGACATTTTAAACAATGAGCTCACTAATAAATACAACAAAACCGGGAAAATGTAGCACTAAATTGTCCTCAAAAGGAATATTTGAAATAAGAAGACAGAATATAGCCTTGTCTAGTCTCAGCTGGAAATGTGCATGTTGGGTGATTCAAAAATTTCGCTTCTCTGTGCGTGACCATGAATAACTGTAGAAGTGTCACAATTATTGATTTGGGGGTTACAAATAAATTTTAGAGAGTAGATATATTCACAAATATGGAACTATAAATAATGAGATTGACTATAATTCTTTGTCCACTGTACACAATTTAAATATTTTCCTCCAGTCTATAATTTGTGTTTTAACAACGTTTATGGTGTCTTTTAGAATATAGAAGGTTTTAACTTTGTCCATTTTAATAATCTTTCTTTTTTATGGTTTATGGATTTCATCTTGCTTTAGACATCCTTCCCTACCCTGATGTCAGGGAAATATTCTCATATATTGTCTCTAAAAGTTTTATAGTTTTGCCTTTCCCATTAAGATCTTTAATATACTAAGATTTTTCTTTTTGAGTAAAGATATGGTAAAAGTTGGATAAGCAATTTCCCAGAATTATTTACTGAATAGAGCTTTTGATTTGATTTGCAATACTACTTCCGTTATGTACTAAGTTTCCATATATATAATGCTTTGTTTCTAGGGTCTCTATTTTTCCAAGTTATTTGTGTATTCTTTCATCAGCTCTACACTTTTAAAAATTATTATAGCTTTATAATAAATCCTAATATTTGGTAGGAAATGTTCCTTCCTTTTCCCACTTTACTCTTCAACATCGCATCTTACTTCTTTAAATAAATTATAATACTTGTTAACTTCTTAAAAAATATAGTTAGTATCATGATGAGAATAGAGTCAGACTTACAGGTCTATTTTAGAAAAAATTACCCTTGTTAGGATATTGAATTTTCCTCTCTATGAACACAGTATTTTTCTTTACTTAATTTTTCTATAATAGCCTTCAAAAAGTTGTGATAATTTTTCTCAATATAGGTCTTACACATCCTTTATTAGATTTATTTCCAGGCACCTTGTAGTTTTGGTTGTACTTTGGATTAGATTTTTAAAAGATGACATTCCTAATAGATTTTTGCAGGTTTGTAGTAAATAATTAACTTTAGTCTAGCAATCTTGCTGAAGAACTAACTCATTTGTTCTAATAGTTTGTCCCTATATTCTCTAGATTTTTATATAGATATTGTATATCACCTGTTAATAAAAATAATTTCATTTCTTCTTCATCACTAAAAAGTTATTTTTTTATTTTGTTGTATTTTTTACCTTGTTGCAGCTATGCACCTGTACTGTATCAGTTCTATATCTTCAAATGACCAATTGGAACACAATTCCTCTTCCATTCATAGTCTGCATTGGCCTTATTCTTACAGAATCCTGAAGGGCTGCTTGGGTTCATATCATGGCAAATTACTTAACTACCTGTGTCTTAGGATTCTGACTGATAAAATAGTCATAATAATAGTATCTTCTTGATCAAACTGGTTTGAAGACTAAATAAGTTAGTACATACAATACTATTTTAATGGAGAGTTGTTATTCTATAAGTATGGTTTCAGTTATGCTAGAGCGGTAAGTTCTAGAGATCAGCTGTACGACATAATACTTATAGTTAAAAGTATGGTGGTGAGTAGTTCAAAATTTGTTAACATGGCAGGTCTTAGGTTAAGTGTTTTTACCAAACATACTACTCATATTTTCAATTTCTTTTTGAGTTAATTTTTGATAATTCATATTTTCCACTCCATTTAAGTTGTCAAGTTTTATTGGCATAGTATTTTTATGATGTCTTAAAGTTTTACTATATCTTTTATGAGCTATTTGTTTTCATGGAAAGAGCAAAATCTGTTTTATTTGCTTATTTCAAAGATTTAGATTTTGACTTTATCCCTCTTTTCTTTCTTTAAATTTTCACTTATTTCATAATTTTTCATTATTTATTTTCTGTTACTTTCTTTGGGTTAACTGTGTTCTACTAAATCTTAGAGTTGTATGCTTAGCTCCTTAATTTCTAATTTTTTTACTAATGTATACACTAATGCATATAAATTCTCTTTAAATATTAATTTTGTTGCATCACGCAGAGTTCAACATATATTTAGCTTAGAATCACCCATAATAAAAAAAGCATTCCCTCCCCAACATCCCTATCCCTAATTCGCACACCACAGAGACAGTTTTTTTTTTTACTGTTTTAATAGTTTCTTTTGATGTTAATCTCTTTATTCTAATTAACATGATATATTTTCATTTCCTGATATTTCAGTTTAACTATCATCTACTCACTTCTTCTCCCACATTCTTTTTCTCCCTTCATCCTATTAATAGAGGCAATGTTACTATTTTGTATTAAATCAACATTCAATGTTTGCATTGTTATGCGGATATATAAATATCATTCGTAGAAGATCAATGTAATACATTATAATTACATTTTCTGTTTAGCAATCTTTTTTCTTCCTAAAGTTAATAACAGGTTTTTGTTTTCTGTTTTCCTTAGTTTTCTATTTTCTTATTATTCTTTAAAGGTCTGCTCTGTAAGCTAAACTTCTTCTCACTGTGGTCACGCGCATCAGGTATTTAATTGATTTTATCTCTTTCTCAGAGAATTCTGTCTGCTCCTTCCAATCTAGACTTCTTGCACCCTAGGCTTGCTCTGAGGCTCTTTCCAGGGATTTCTCTTCACTACCATGCTGGAGACCAGTGGCTCAAACACAGGAGAAAGGCGAAAGGGACTTTTCCTAGTGTTCAACCACTAGTTTCCTGCATCCTGTATTTTCCCGTTTGTTTCCGTTCTTATTTTGGTGGAACATATTCTTTCACAGCATCCTGAGAATGGGTGCATATTATTCCTGATCATTTTATATTATTCTTAAAAGTTTCTGAAATATTTGTAATTTTTATGTCTATTATTCTAGATCTTCTCTATTATGTACCTCAGTGTGGATTTTTTTTCTTTTATTGTTCTGGGAACTTAGTGAGCCCATTCACTCTGGAAACTCATCTTGTTCAGTAGTAGGAAAATTTTATGATAAAATACTTTTATTTTGTCTTTTATGTTTTTATGGAAAAACTATTAATCAGATGTTAGAACTTTTGAATTTCTCCTTTGGTTTAGTCTACTAATTCTTTAGTCTTTCTTATCCTTTCTCTCTAATTTTCTATCATCCTATTTGTGTGTGTATATATGTATATTTATGTGTACAATACATATGTATTTAAGTATGTATTTGTGTATGTATACACAAACGGGCACAAAAGGGGTGATGAAAGAAATATATATTACTTTCATCCTGACTTAAATATAAATATTTAGCTATTTTTCTTATGATCTGTACTTTGATCCATGAATTACTTAGAAGTGTGCCTGTAGTTTCTAAAGTGTGTGTGTGTGTGTGTGTGTGTGTGCGCGCGCGTGTTGGGGTGTTGGCAATATTTTTGTATTGATTTTTAATATTACTAAATTTTGATCAGATAATGTGGTTAGTATACAATTTTTAAAACATTTATTAAATTTCCTTTGACCTAGTGTGATTTAAGTTTCCTAATATATCATGGATACTTGAAACAGAGAAATAGTTTCTATTTATTGGGTACCATGTTTTATAAGTACTTCCTTTAGACCAAGACTATTGATGGGACAAAACACTTGACAAATATTTTGTCATCTTGATCTCTCAGTTTTGGGGACAGTTTTGTTTAATTATCTCAGCCTGATATTGTCTTGTGCAGGCTTTTTGAAGTCAACACTCCTTCCACCCTTAACTTCTGATCTGTTTTCTGTGTCTGTATAGTACTGCTTTTCCAGAATGTCATGTGAATGGGAGCTAACAATATGAAGTCTTTTATTTTGTCTTTTATGTCTGGATTATTTAGGACTGGATTATTTCATTTAGAAAAATATTTTAAATTTCATGTTGTTGCATGAATCAATTGTTTGTTCCTTTTTATTGCTTAGTGGTGGTATTCTATCATGAAAATGTACCATAATTGCTTATCCAGCCACCCACTGAAGCACTTCTGGGTTGTTTCCAGTTTGGGAATATGAATAAAGCTGTTACAAATATTGGCATAGATATTTTTAGATAAGCCTAGGTTTTCAGTATATTTGGGTAAATACTTAAGAGTGGGATTTCTGGTCATATGGTAAGTATATATTTAATGTTATAAGAAATTGTTAAACTGTTTTCCAGAATGACTGTATCATTTGTATTTCCACTAACAATAAATGAGCATTCCTGTTGCTCTGTATCCTCACTCTTGACATTGCTAGTTTAAAAATTTTAGCCATTCTAGTTATGTGTTGGTACTTTTTTGTGGTTTTAATTTACCTTTTTAAAAAAATTTAGTTTCAAGTATACAGTACATTGGTTAGACATCTATATAGTTCATAAAACAATCCCCCCAATTGCTCCCTCCCTCCCCTGATCCTCTACCTAGCCAACATATTAAAGCTAACTGCATTCCCTATGCTGTGCTCTCCATCCCCATGACCACCCATCAGCTACTAATTTGTACTTCTTTAGCCCTTCACTCCACTCTCCCAAACTTCTCTCCCCAATATATGACACCAAATTGTCCACTATATTTGTGAGTCTGTTTTTGATTAGTTTGTTATTTTTATTCGTTAGATTCTACATATAAGTGAAATCATGTAGTGTTTATCTTTCTCTGTCTGAATTAAATATCTTTTAGGTTCATCAAAGCAATATCTTTTTCCATTCCCTTCCTTTTTATATGTAGAGTCTTGTTTTCTTATCCTTTCAGTCACTCTGTCTTTTGGTTGGAGCACTTAATTCTTTCCCATGTAAGGTACTTGTTGATAGGAATGTAGTTGTTGCCATTCTTTATTCCTGTTTTTAATACATATTTTTTCTTCTTAAAAAAGTCCCTCCAACATTTCCTGCACTACTGGCTTGGTGGTGATAAATTCTTTTAACTTATTTTTCTGGGAAGCTCTTTATCTGTCCTTTAACTCTAAATGAGCTTTCCTGGATAAAGTATTCTTAATTGTAGATCCTGAGTCTTCATCCTATCAAATATTTTTTGTCAAGCCCTTCTGTCCTGCATAGTTTCTTTTGAGAAATCAGCTGTCAGTCTTATGAGTGTTCCCTTATATGTAATTATTTGTTTTTCTCTTGCTGCTTTTAATATTCTTTTTCTGTATTTGACCTATGACATTTTAATTATGATGTGTCTTAGTGTGGCCTCTTTGGATCCCTGATTTTTGGAATTCTCTGAGCTTCCTGGGGTTTTATGCCCATTTCCTTCACCAGGTTAGGGAAGTTTTCCATTATTTCTTCAAACAGCTGTTCAACATCTTGATTTTCTTCAGTTACTCTGATCAGATGGACATTTGGACCCTTAATACTGTCCTATATCCTCTTTAAATTATTTTTATAGTCTTGGTATCTTTTTTCTTGTCACTCTGTTTGCGTGTCCTTGGCTTTTCTGTCCTCTAGATAGAGCATTTTATACTTTTCTTTATTCACTTTGTTTATTCCTTTGTTTATTCCATTTAATATACTTATCATCTCAGATACTGTTTTCTTCATTTCATACTGGTTCTCTTTTATAATTTCCATTTCCATTTTTGTGTTTTTTTATCTCTTGTTGAAGTTCTCACTGAATTTATCTACACTTCCCTAAAGTTCATTGAGCATCTTTATAGCCAGTGTTTTGAACTCAGCATCTGTTAGATTATGTGACTCCATTATATCTGGATCTCTGTTCTGTTCTCTCATATGGTTTCTGCTTCTTTGTCTTCTCATTTTGGCTGCCTTTTTGTATTTGTTTTTATGTACTAAGCAAAGCTCCTAAGTCCCTCGGTCTTATTATTGTAGATTTGTGATGTAAGTGTCCAGTGGCACAGTCCTGAGAGGGGTTCAGCTTCAGACCAAACTTAGCACAAGCCTTTACCTCTCTCGGGCCAGTTGCCTGAAAAGGCCACAGCAAAATTTGAGGACAGCTGTCTCCAGGGTGCATCTAGGCTCTGCTCAGCAAGAAGCACCTGACTTGCTGAGGATGCACCTGGATGTGGCTTGGGTGGAGCCGTGAATTGGGGGAGGCAGGGTTTCAGGGAATCCTCTGGGTGGAGCAACCTCTGTTATCCAGTTTGATGATCTCACAGCTATGGTGGCGCTGTGTTCACACACTGGGACAGAGGAGGCTCAACAGGGAACAATGAATACCACCTGCACTTCTGTGCCGACCGAATCTCACCTTGGCTGTCACTCTGATAATGTCTCCCTGTAAGTCCCTGGTGCCCCCTGCGCATAGCTGAATTTGCACTGGTGCTCAGAGCAAGCAGGTCCGTCACCATGAAAATCTGCTCATGGATGCGGCCCCTTTAAGAGGTGTCTGCCACTGTGCTGCCACAGCCTCTGTCTCACTTGCTGGGGACTGGGCAGCCCCACGGTCTCACCCCGTTTTACCTTCGGCTGTTACAGGCTGCTTTCTTAGATTTCTTCTTAGTTGTATGGCTCGTTTATCTAGATCCCAGGTGATTTTTCCTTGCTGCTGCTCCTCGTTTCATCAAAACTTCGATTTGGTCACCAGAGAGATGAACAGAGCCACTATCCTCTACGCCATTTTTTTCCCCCTAATTTACTTTTCTTAATGACTATTGATGTTGAACATCTCTTCATATGCTTATTTGCCATCTGTATGATTTCTTTGAAGAACTATATTTTTCTGTATTTTGCTTATTTTTAGAAGGGTGTTGTTTCCTATTGTTGCACTTTAGAAGTTTTTTATGTATCCTATGAGAATACAAGTCCTTTATCAAATATAAGATATATAAGTATGTCTCTCCAATCCTGTAGCTTGTCTTTTCGCTCTCTGAGCATTGTCTTCTACAGAACAAAGTTAAAAAAAATTTAAATATCCAATTTATTAATATTTATTTTATTGTTCATGACTTTAGTATCACATCTAACAATTTATCACCATACCCAAAGTCGCACAGATTTTCTTTTTTGTTTCTTCTAAATATTTTAAAGTTTTAGATTTAAGGTTATGTCAATGCTTAATTTTAATTTTTGTGTAAAGTATCAGATATGTATTGAGGTTTTTATTTTTTCTTTTTTGCACATAGATACACAATTGTTTTAGCAATATTTGTGGAAAATATTAAACATTTTCCATTGAACTACCTTTGTATCTTTGCCAAAAATCAACTGTGGGCCTATTTGTGTGGGCCTATTTCTGGGTTCTTTATTCTGTTCCTATGTTATATGTATATATCCTTTCAACAATGTTATAGTGTTTAGATAACCATAGCTTTATTATAAAATTTGAAATCAGGTAGAGTAGTCTTAGTCTTCTAACTTTGTTCTTCTTTGCCAAGTTGTTTTGGTTTTCCATATAAATTGATTAGTTTTTCCATACAAATTCTAGGATCAGCTCACCTATACATATAAAAAAGTTTGCTGAAATTTTGATTTGGATTGTACTGAATTAATATATCAGTTGATGAGATAGATATCTTAAAACATTGAGATTTTCATGCCTTTTTACAGCTGAGTAGTATTTCATCTTCTTTATCCATTCACCTATCAATAATCATTTGCATTGTTTCCATATCTTGACTACTGTAAATAATGTTGCAGAGGACATAGGGGTGCATATAACTTTCAGATTAGTGTATTTAGTTTCTTCATATAAACACTCAGAAGTAGAATAGCTGGATCATATGGTAATTCTATCTTTAATTTTTTGAGGAAACTCCATACTATTTTCCATTGCGGCTGCGCCAATTTACATTCTACATCAATTGATTTTTGAATGTTGAACCAACTTTGCATTCCTGGGATGAATACCACTTGATCAAGATGTGTAATCTTTTTTTTTTTTTATTATTGCTAGATTCAAATTGTTAATATTTTGTTGAAGTTTACATTTATGTTCTCAAAGAATATTGGTTTGGAAATTTCTTTTCTTATAATGAATGTCCTTGTCTGGTTTTCATATTAGATTGATTCTGGCTTCAAAAATTGACTTAGAAAATATTAGCTACTTTTATTTTCTAGAGAAGGTTGTGTAGATTTTTATTTTTTTTCTTAAACATTGATAGAATTCACCAAGGAAACCGTCTGTGCCACGAGTTTTCTGTGTATAGGCTTCTGTGTATAGGCTTTCAATTACAAATTCAAGTTCTTTAATAAACACAGTACCATTCAGGTTCTCTATTTGTTCTTCAGTGAATTTTAGCAATTTATGTCTTTCAGAGAATTGGCTTATTTCACCTAAGTTGCAGAATTTATGATTAAACAGTTGTTTATTTTATTTTCCGATTCTCCTTTGAATGTCAGTGAAGTTGAGTGAAATTCCCCCCTTTCATTCCTGATATTGTTATGCTCTCTCTCTTTCTCTCTCTCTCTCTCTCTCTCTCTCTCTCTCTCTCTCTCTCTTTCTCTCTCATTTGACTCACTAGAGGTTTACCAATTGTATTGACTTTTTCAAAGAATTTGATTTTGGTTTTATTGGTTTTCTCTATTGTTTTCTGTTTTAATTTCATTGATTTCTATTCTCATCATTATTATCTCATTTCTTCTATTTACTTTGGGTTCGATTTACTTTTCTTTTTCTATTTCATAAGGTTAAAACTTAGGTTAGATGTATTTTCTTTCCTAATATAAGCACTTAATGCTAAACAGTGTTCCTCTGAACACTACTTAGTTGTAGCTCACAAATTTTGATATGTTGTGTTTTAATTTTTATTCAGTTCAAAATACTGTTTTAAAATTTTGATTGAGAATTCTTCTTAGACCCATGAGTTACTTAATATCCAAATATTTGGGGTTTCTCCCTCAGTTTGTCTTTGTTATTGATTTATTGGTTTATCTTTTAATTTTTATTATGGTGACATTGGTTAATGTTATTGATTTTTAATTTAATTATGTTATGATCTGAGAACATACCTTCTATGATCTCTATTGTTTTAAGTTTGTCAGGAGTTTATTTTATGGCCCAGAATATGGTCCATCTTGGTGAATATTCCATGCGCTGTTGAGAATAATGCATAATCTACTGTTGTTAGATTAAGAGTTTCCTAAATGTCACTTAGGCCAGATTGATTGATAGGTTATTCCAGTCATCTATACCTGTAGTGATTTTCTGTCCATTTTATCAATTACCGAGAGAGATTTCTTGACTTCTCCAGCTATTACTGTGGAATCATCTATTTCTTCTTTCAAACTTATCCGGTTTTGCTTCTTTTATTTTGAAGCTCTGGTGTTAGGTACATACTCATTCAGGATTGTTATTCATTTCGGAAGGTTTTTTTTTAATTCATACTTTTATTATTTGCTAATTTTCTACTTATTACTAACAATATTCCTTGTCTGAAGTCTACTTCATCTGAAATCATATAGCCATTCCAACTATCTTTTGTTTAGTGTTTGCATGATGTATGTTTTTCTATACTTTTGCTTCTATCTATATCTTAATGTTTAAAGTAGAATTTTTATAGACTACATATAGTTAAGTCTTGAGTTTTTAAACAATATAGTAATCTGTTTCTTTGAACTGGTTTTAGATCAGTCATATGTACAGAGATTATTAATAATACTGGATTAAAATTACCATTTACTATCTTGCTGTTTTCTATTTGTTCCATTTATTTTTTCCCCTTGTTTAATGCCTTCTCCTGGTTTCTTTGAGCATTTTTTGTTATTCTATTTTAACTTTTTTTATATTGAAGTTACTTTTACTTATATCTCAAATTTTTATTTAGTCGTTGCTCTATTATACACATTTTAAAATAATCGAAGTCTGTCCTCAAATAATGGTATATCATTCACATGCTGTTTAAGGGACTTATAAGAGTATATTCTTAATTTCCATTTACTATCTTTTGTGCTGTTATTGTCATGTAGTTCACTTTTATGTAATACACATTATTATTATTACTTAAACATTCAATTACCTTTTAGAGCAATTAAAATAAGAATCAAATACATTTTAACACAGAATTTCCATTTCTTATACTCTTCACTTATTTGTGTAGATCCAAGTTTCAGACCTACATTATATTCCTTCTGGCTGAAGAACTTTTAACATTTCTTATAGATTTGGACTGCTGGCAATAAGGTTGTACTTCTGCCAACCCCACACTCCCTCCTTCTGCAGCCCCCAGGGTTTCAAACTCATTCTGCTTCCATACTCGGCCTTTAGCAATTTATTAAATATTTTTAGCTGAATTTTCTTATTGGCTTGCATGTCATCTGTCAACATCTGCCCCCCCAGTAAGGACAAACTTTGGTCTTATTTCCTACTGCTGGCACCTGTCTCTTTGAAGATTTCTTGTTAGCTGTTTGATGTTGTGAACTTAGTTCTCAAAGGCATTTAAGAAAAGTCACTAATTTGCAGTTTGTCCAGCATTTTGTTGTTGTTGTAAGAGTGGGTTGATACTTTCCAGCTCTCTACATATTCTTGCTGAATCCGGAAAGTCAAAGAATCTGTTTTTTAAATCCCTGCATTTCTTATTTTTTAAAAAAATATTCTTCATCTTTTAAAATGCTGCTGTACCCTTCATTATTGCTTATTACTTCTTTTATCTATAATAAGTTTAAATGTATCTTTTTCTGGCGTCTTTCAGATTTTTCTGTTTTCTCTCATTCTTGAGTGCTAAGTCTTCCTGTGTTGATTTTGCTCCTCTCTCATGGTGGTTCCTCATGTGGTTCTGATAGTGCTTGCATGTGGAATTTTGATTCTGTCACTTTGAATTTTGATTTATTGTTGGCAAGTGCTGTGCTTTCCGTGGGATGTCTATGTGTCCAGGGTTGTGCAAGGGTTCCTGTGGAGTAGCTTTATGTTTGCCTCTGCCAGGGTCTCACTTATTCTGGACTATTTTTCATGTTTAATTCTCAAGTTGTGGTTCCTGCTACTTCTAGGTGGTATAAATTCACCTCTGGACATGGTATAGTCTGAGGCTGTGATTTCTTGCAAGTATTTTTTTTTTTTTTAATTAAAAGGCCCTTGTAGACTGAAAGTTTCCTTGCTGTTTCCTAGGACAAGTGCACAGAAATTTTGTTTGCTTTTCAGCTCTTCATCACATTTGGGCCTTCAGCAGTGGCTCAGTCCCAGCTCCCGTTATCTTTCTGCTTTAGTCCTCCCCTGGGTATTAAAATCCCAGCTTTTGGACCAAATCCAAAATCCTCGTGGAGCCCCAAGGCAACAGCTTCTGTACATTGTTTTGAATTTTCTCTTAATTTCTAAAGCCTAGGGATTTCCATCACGTAAGTACATTGTTAACAAAAAGTGACGTTGTATCCTATAATTTCATTAATTTGTTTCTGGAGGGTCCCTCCACCAATTACCCCTATTAATCCCCACTGTCAGCTCAGCTGGTCATGTCGCTCCGAGTGGAATAAGCACAACCTTCACGTGACCAGAATTTTAGTGGCAGCCAAAGCACAGAATGCCTCTCCCCGGTTTCTTTAAGAGAGTTCAAGTCAAAGCCAATCTAAACCTTCACCCTCCTTACTTAGGAAAGATACAGAATTAAGTGACATTTTAGTACTCTTCTTGATCCCTTAAGTGATTTGTAAGCTAGATGGTCACAACTGATTTGAATTGTCCACATGACAGTGAAGCCAAGGCATTTTGCTTTACATCCAGGGAGTTTGGATTAGAACCTCAGTTTATTCGAATGCACTACCTGTGCATTACTGAAGTCAACTAGTTTTTTACTTACATTGAAAGGAATGTGTGACACAATGTTACCTTCCCAAGATCATGAGCAAGTCCTTGATGTTTTTTTCAAATTCCCAAATAATCATCAGCAGAGGATCGTTCTGAAGTAGCATCTCAAACTTCCGTGCTTTGTCTGGGTTTCATGAAGAAGTTGATTTGCAAGGTTTCAGGTGTGCTTCCACCCTTCCATGATATCCTCAGTAGAGACGTGGCAAATGGAAGACGGAATGAAGGAGAGACTTAAGCTGGTCTCAGATCGTTAAATCCTTAACTTATCTCAGAGCAGTAAAAAGAGAAATCCTAAGTGAAAATATTCTCCTTGATAAGAGATTGCATATTTTGGTATTTCACTAATTATTAACATGCTGACGTTCCTCCAGTAAAGGGCAGACCTCCAAAAACAACTTGACTACATAAAACAAGCTGTCTTAAATCTGTAAGATGAGGTTTATTGGGACTTTGTGTTGTGTTTCTTCAATCTCTCAAAGCAGCCTTATCTAGAAATAAGCTTGCAGATGAGTATCATAGCTAGCTGGTATAAGAACAGAAAGATTCGCATGAAGACACTGTTTCGTTGGCCAGTTTTCTTGTCATCTGTAAAACTAAGATGCACTATTAAATTAGATCTAAGGTTGTTTCAAGATTAAAAAAGCTAGAATCATAAATCAAAATTCCAGAGGCATTATGGAGTTGCAGTGCTATAATTTTGGCGTTGATAAACTAAATTCATAGTAAAAAGGATTGTTAGGTGAAATACCTGTATTTGGTTCCAGAGAGGAAGTGGCACCAGGCAGAACTTTACAGATCCCACTTCTGCCTGCTCTTCTTTCTGAGAGTCCATAGCAAGAGCTAGGAACATGTATAGTTACTTAGTTACATATCAGCAGCCCTTCC
Organism: Rousettus aegyptiacus; assembly: GCF_014176215.1. Classification (NCBI taxonomy): domain Eukaryota; kingdom Metazoa; phylum Chordata; class Mammalia; order Chiroptera; family Pteropodidae; genus Rousettus; species Rousettus aegyptiacus. Next base: position 19,037,343 of record NW_023416290.1, on the reverse strand, counting down.
AAATAGTGACCTTCAGGGCAGGATTAAGGTCTCACTGTTTTCGTGATTTTCAAAACTTAGCACGATGCAGATTCGTCAAATAAGTTAATAATGATATTCTTTTTTTATTTTTATTTTTTTTATCTTTATTTTTGTATTAGCCCTTTCCAATAATGAGGTTTGAGTTTGGTTTGGGGAACAGCTATACTCTCGATACTGGTTTTCCAGGTAACTAGTACTCTGCAATTTTCTTATTGCAATTTTCAGCTCTCTCGTAACTCAACACTGACAGGCCCTATGTGCACACCTGCTTGATCGATACCCTCCGACACAGATTGTTGTCATGATCATTTAAACTCACATCGAAAATATGCCTGATTGTGTGTTTGAAATATTTCCTATCTGGCCTGCTTTGCCCACACCTGGATCCTACCTCCTTTCTATTTTTTTCTAAGATGCAAGACATGTGTCATGATAACATCAGTCCTTTAAGATTGTGAGGAAGCTGCTTGGCCAGCATAATGTTATCTTCCTATTTATAGATGCCTGCATTAAATCAGGGATTCTTTACAGATTATTTCCAAATCAAGAGCAGATGAAAAAGGAATTTTCATTTCAAATTTACAACTATGGATGGAAGAAAATATTTTACAAATGTGTTGTTTACATAGCTCATATATTTTTTTCCCCCTGAGCCATTAAGTAGGCATGGTGTTACGTTTATTTAATTCACAATGGTGAACAAAAGGAAGAGAGCCAGTCTGATTTTTACCTTGAAACATTAGGGGTGCGGGAAGGATTTAATGTGCAAATTAAAGAGAGGGATGCAAATACTCTCTAAGCACCCACGTGATATTATGACCTACTTCTCATACGTGCCCCCCCCCTTTTTAAATCATTGAAGTGCACTGATGCTTGTGCACCACAAGATGGAGCTTTCAAAGCAGTTTATTTCCTAACACTTTCTCTCTATTTACTTTCTCCCTTGGGAAGTGAAGGTCAGGGCTTGTGAATGTTTGGGAAAGCGAAACAAACACAGTAATGTGGAGGTACACAGGCCTTGGGGGCATCTAGAGCATTGTTCTAGTCATTGTTATACTGAAAGCCTATCTGTCCTTGGCCCTATCCTGATTAATCCTGTTATCAGCATTTTCCACGAAGATGCAAATGACATCCTTAGCAGGTGTGTGGATAACGCAAAGCCAGGGAGGATAATTGGTACATTTGAATGATATCTTAAAGATTCTAAAAGCTTCAAGATAACAATGAACGGGTGATAAATGTACAAGTATACTTTTGATGGAGTAGTGAAGAAAGCTTTGGACAGTGAAAGAGATCTGAATATGTGTCCTAGATAATACTAACGATGATCATGATGACTGTGATGGTTGTAGCAAAGTCATCTAACACAGTGCTACTTCATTGGCAAACTGCTTGTTTCCCATCCTCCTGCCAGGGTGTCAGTGAACTCACAAAGCACATTGTTCAGTAGAGCAGAACAAGCAAGTCTTTCCTAGTGAAGGAAGCAAGGCATCAATTTACATTCCAGCCTGAACTCTTCATGCCTTGGAGGGCTTGCACTTTGCGTGGCATTGAATTTTAAATACTCCCTGGTGTCAGTGGCAAGTACTTAGTACTAACTGCGCTAAGTACTTTGAGTGTTGTATCACATTGTATCTAGGGCCAGTGTAGCGGAATGTGTCAGCACAGATGCCTGGACCAAACTGCCTCAATTTCCTCCTCTGATGAATAGGCAACAATAACATCTAACACAAAGTGTTGCTGTGGTGAATGAAGGTCAGAAGGGTAATGCAGGTAAAGTTCAGTTCACAATTCCTGGATTGTGATATGCGCTCAGGACATGGAAGTATTAGTGTGTTTCTCCTTAAAATCTCTTTGGGGAAAATACTGTTGTTCTCCCCATTTTATAAATGGGAAATCGAGATCAGTTTAAATGAAGCTTAATAGAGTCCAGTGGTCATGCAATTTTTAAGTGCAGAGAGCCCAGACTTAAAACCAGGGATTCTCTGACTCCAAATTTCAAACAAATGCTAATTTATTATAGCGTGCTGCTAGTTTCTGGTTGGATGGGACCAGCAGCTTTTAAACTTTTTGACAAAACCAAGCATGATTATAACCTAGTATACACACACACACACACACTCACACACATGTACATAATGTGAAACAAAAGTCCATAAGAGTACTTGCCCTTCATAAGTGTAATGCTACAATGAATGAGCTACAATCTACAACTTGAAAACACTGTACCAGCAATTTCTAGGTACTCTTCAGTTCTAATGTTTTCTGATTCTCCTAAAAAACAAAATACAAACAAAAAGCCTTCAAACCTAATTCCCTTAGTTCAGAACAAAAGACCTGGACTTGAGAGCAATTCATGCGAAAAAGAAGTAAGGATTTTAGCCAAGTGAATATGTGGAAAACTGCAATGCGAGGGCAAGAAGTTGACCTTGCAGAGTCCTGCGTTCCCTCCTGGGTGCCATATTTAAGAGAAATCATCAACCTGAAACATGTTCAGAGGACAGTCAAGGTGGGGAAGGGTTTGAAATAACTTAAGGAGCCAGGAATGCTTAATCCGATTTTGAAGGAAAAGAGTCTCTAAACAGTTTTTAAAAAATATCATGATAACATGTCTCTAAAGTAGTGAAATTATGCTTCAGGACTAGACATCTGGGTCCATGTGATGCTTATCTTACATAAAGCTTATCTCTGTTCAATTTCTAGAGTTTGGCATCTGAAGGGAGAATCATGCAAAATGATTGTTACTCCACCTCCCCCATGTGAAAGGCAGGCAGGAAACTGCCCTCCCAGGGTAACTGGACGAGCTCTCAAGCTTGGTGTTGGCGAGACTTGCACAGCTTCAAAGGGATTTGGAAGGGGGGCGAAAATTCCAGCCTAGGCTGTGCTTTGGAACACAGACTTTCCTTTGCCTAGAGCCTGGCCAGGTCTTGTGGGAAAGCCCCGCTTCTGATACTCTGTACGGTAGGAAGCACTGGCCCAGTTGTTTCCCTCTCTTGTTGGCTCCAGCTGGGAGCTGGTTCTTCATGTGAGTCAGGACTAGAGGGAGTGAAAGTCTGGAGCAGTTCCTCCCCAGGTTTCCACTGGGGCCTCCGGACCAATGCCTGGAGCTGGAATTTCCCTGAAAGGTGGCTGCAACAATAGAGGGTTTGCACTAGTGTTGCTGAGGTAGGGCATTGTAGTGAAATGAGCAGCAGAGATTTGTTGATAGTTTATTAAGTTCAGGAAGGAAAAGGAAGAGAGAAGTCAAGAACAACTCATAGGTTATGTGATTGAGAAATCTGGAGCAGATCAGGGCCAGCAAACCAAGTGGTAAAACTGCAGCGGTATAAATTATGGGGAGAATAGGTGGATACATTTGATGGTACTATGTTTGTGGCTTAGAGTCAGAGCTGAAAGTTTGAAATGAAGCTGGAGTGGTTAAAATATAATTTTTTGCTGCTCAGCTCTGTGGTAGACAACGTTAAATCCGGATACTGGGAGCAAAATTTGATCCCGTTTGAGGGTGAAGTGGTTCTTAAGGATGTCGGAACCTCACGGCGGTCCTGCACAGCACGTTCATCCATTATCTATTGTCATCTCAGATTGAGTTTAACTTTTAGAATATAATTAACACATTTATTTGGGGTGGTTCTTTCGGTCGATATAAAATAAACTGAAAATGACTGTCTCTATTTTCTTTCTGGTTTCTCAGATGGGTTGAGTCTGATTGTGCCCCAGTTTTTCTAGATATCTAGTTGTTTGAGGTGATATTAAAAGAGAGGCCGCTGAAACAGAGGAAATTTTGTGCATGTGTGCCTTGAGGATGGAGTGGTGAGAAACTGATAAAATATGACAATGAAAAAAACAATGGTTAACATGTATTGGGTGCTCACTACGTACTGAGTGGTATTCTAAACACTACATATAATTATCTAATTTTATTTTCAACAACAAAATTAAATAATTACTATTAATACTCTCCTTTTAAATTAAGGAAACTAAAGCACAGAGAGGCTAGCGGATTTGCCTTAGGCTACGGAGATGGGATGGTTTGATCATCAGGCTGCATCCTTGACTGGGTTGGTAAACTGGCACAAGACAAGTAGAGGAAGTAAGGAAGTGTTGTGCTCCTTCCTGGACCTCATCCTATGTGTCTCTTTCATTTGGCTAGTCCTTTTGATTGATATCATTTTATTTAAAAAAGTGCAGTTGCAAATACAGAGCTTTCCCAAGTTCTATGAGTTGTTTTAGAAAATTACTAGACCCGAGTAGGTCATAGGAACCCTTGAATTTATCACCAGTCAGTCAGAAGTGTGGATGGTCTAGGAACCCCAAAGTGCAGCTGGCATCTGAAGTGAAGGCGGTCTTGTTAGGGATTATTCCCTTGGGCTTGTGGCGTCTGTGATAACTCCAGGTGTTTCGTGCCTGAACTGAATCATAGATTTGCTAGAAGGAATTGGCTCACAAGATTATGGAGGGTGAGTCTATGGCCATGCTACCCTGAACAAGCTTGATCCCTTCTGATCTCAGAAGCTAAGCAGGATTAGGCTTGGTTAGTACTTGGATGGGAGACCACCTAGGAAGACCAGGTGCTGTAGGCATAAAAAACAAAAAATAAAAAAATATGAGATTGTAAATTGACAAGGTCCTTGTAATCTGTGAGGTCAGTCAAGGATTGCCTCGTCTAAAAAAAAAAGAAGAAGAAGAAAAGGAGACTCAGGTGAGTTGATGGTGTAGTTCCACTCTGAGTCCAAGTTTGATGGCCGAAGACCCATGGCCTAGGTCCAAGACAATTGGGCAGAAAGAATGAATTCTGCTTTTCTTAGCCTTTTTGTTCTATTCAGGCCTCGATGATTTGGATGAGGACCACTCACGGGAGGAGGGCAATTTGCTTTATTCACACTACCCGTTCAAATGTTCACCTTACCCAGAGACACTCTCACAGACACACCCAGAATAATGTTTAACCAAACATATGGGCACCTCATGTCCAGTTAAGTTGACACATAAAATTAACCTTCACTGTAGGCAAATGTATCAGTTTTTTGGAGCTGCTATAACAAATTACAACAAACTTATGGCTCAAAACAACAGAAATTTGTAATTTTACAGTTCTGAAGGTCAGTAGTCAAAAAAGGGTCTCGGGGCTTAAAATGAAGATGTCCCAGGTTTCACAAATTATAAGGTACTTAATATAATAATATTGCGAAAGTTTTTAATTTGAAGTTCAGTACAAAATGTAGTCTGAGCATTGCTTTATTTCTACCATCTCCACCTAAGTATTATAATTTTGAATCCTGTGAAGATATCAAGACCCTTTTGCTGGTAAAGACTGAGGCCAGGCTGACATATAGTAACTATGCAGAGAGCAGGATGCGACTGACAGAGTTTTTTCAAACATCTATAGATCTGTTTGGGGCTCATCAAATTTCTAATCTTCAAAATGTTTGTATCTAGTCAAACAGGCCCTTGACAAATGTTTGTTGATTGAAGGAATAAAAATAATTCCCTTGCTCCCATTGTTTACTTAGACCTTGAACTTAAACCTGACCTCTGCCTCCCAGGGATTAAATAGTCAAGAAGTTTGAGTTTGTGATCAGAGTCTGCTACTAAAGGGTATTTGATCTCAGGAAAATGCTCTACCTCCCTGGCCCAATGTTTGTATCCCTGAGATCAAGTTCCTGTTTGCTTTGACCTTTGTCTCTTGTTATTCTTTAGCCCGCCAGCTCATCAGTGATGCTGCCCACGGTATATAGCTGTGCAGGGCCTGGTGAGCTCAGCGCGGGAGCTGTTGTGTGACTGGATTCCGAGAAGGGCGGAGAGAGAGAGGCATATTTTTGGTATCTGTGTGGTTTCATTGCTTAACGAGGTTGAAGAATAGACCAGAATGTTTTCTGTTTACATTGCATTATTCTTTGTTGTGACATGCCATTGAGAATCTGTCTAGTGATGTCACTAGTTTTTAAAGTCAGAAGTTATGCTTTTTATAAGAGCGTACTGAGACATTTTACTAGAAACTTTTACAAATAATCACTAATTCAGTAATGATCTAGTAGGTATATATACCCTTCTTATACACCAATATTGTGCTGGGAGTTTTCAATTATATCATTTAAGAATCAGGAAAAAAAATGTACAGTGAGGGGATTATTAGCCTTGTTTAAAAACTGAGGTTTAGAGAAATTAAGGGCATCGTTTAAATTTGTATACTGAAAGAAACAAATTTCTGGGGTGTATATGCAATTTCTTTACCAAGAAGTAAAATAGATAAGTAGCTGAATAAATAAATACATAAATAAAAGTATGTTCAGTACCTAATACTTATTAAAGTATTCTTTGGAACGTTTCTGGCAGATAGGTCAGAAATATTTTCTCCATTCCATAGTTTGTGGGACATTTTAAACACAATAGAAATGAAATTGTTTGCCTGCCTGAATATCAACAGAAAAACTGGCCATTTGGAGGTTACATTCTTCTAGTAAATTAGTAATTTGTTTTGGACAGAGCTCAATGTGCCAAGTGAAATAAAACAGTGACTGGGGCAGGGTGAGCCCACCTTAGCCAGGGTGGCTTCAGAAGGCCTCTTAGAGTGACATCAGAGCTGAGAGTTAAATGAGGAGGAGAGGAAAGCCATTTGCATCTCTAGAGAAAATGCAACCCCTCCTCACCTGTTCCCCACCCCAAGGGTGTGCAAAGCCCTAGAAGGGGTCAGAACTAATAAAGGAGAGGACATGAAGGCCAGTGGTTATTTATTTGTAGCAGTTGGCACTGTCTGAAACAATGTTGTGAAATTACTTGTAAATTGTCTACCATTTCTGCAAATGTAAACTCCAAATTGTCAGGGACTGTGTTTACCCTTACTGCTCCATTCCAGCATCTAACACAGTGTCTGGCACATAGTAGGCATGCAGTAATATTATTGGATGAAAGTCAAAATATGCTAGATGTAGAAAAGTCTAGCCAACCCATTTCCTGTTTTCTGATACTCAGCAGAGCTAAAAAGACTTCCAGCGGGAACGGGACCAGTCCTAGGTTTCTGGCTGTGGGCCTCCCGAATTTTCCCCTGCATCATCCTGCCCCCTGCTGCTTAATTTGTCAAGAACTTGTGTTTCAGAAAGCACAGGTCCTTCCAGAAGGAATTTCTTGCTTTCTGGATTTCACATTCTAAGTTTATGTTTGAAGAAACTTTGCTTCTTGTGTGTTCCAACTGAAAAACAATATTTTCTGTATTAAGGAGAAAGACAAACAGATTGCGCCTTTGCTCTAGGCACTAACTCGAGATAATCATGCTAAGCGAAATAAGCCAGACAGAAGTTGAAAATCACATGATATCACTTGTATGTGAGATATAAACCTAAAAGCAACAAATTAGCAGGACAAACAATCAGAGACTCCTGAACATGGACTATAGACTAGTGGTTACCAGAGGACTATAGAGTAGTGGTTACTAGTTAGGGCGGGGAGGAGAGGGGAGGTAGATGGGGTAAAGTGGGTCAAATAGAGGAGTAGGGGGAGGGTGAAATGGGTAAAGGAGATGAAATATATGGTAGCTAAAGGAAACTGGACTTTGGGTGGTGAACACACAATAGAATATATATATATATAAGTCAACTGATAATGTACATTTGGAAATTATATGATTGTATTAACCAATGTTACCTCAATAAAGCTTAAAAAAAAAAAAAAAAAGAAAAGAAAACAATACGAGGACTCCAACCTGGGATTCTGGTGACCAAAACGAAGGTAATGATGATGACAGTGATTTAATACATTTATCACCCTCTGGGACCCCTACCTTTCCTGGGCTGCTGGCATTGCTCAGAGCCTATTTCTGCTTGGTCTGAATAGGTTCTCATGTGGTTGTTAAAAACATCAGTGAAACGTAAAGATAACATGTGAGTATCGATAGCTCACTGTGAACTCTTGGAAGTCAGAGGGTTTTTTTGTGTTGTTGTTGTTGTTGTTGCTGCTGCTGCTGTTGTTTTTGGCAGGCCCAAGTCTTAAAGGTAGCAGACTTTAAATTAATGTCTGTCGAATTTAACCAAGTTACTTTGTCATGGGGACTTGACCTCTACTTCATGGTGTCTAAATTATGACATACGTTTTAAGACAAAAATGCAGAATATCAACTTCAAAATAAGGTAAAAGTCTCATCTGTTCATGTCACATTGTATCTATATGTCATGAAAGGTCTATTTATTAGAATAAGAAAATAGGTTATTTTGTTGGCCATTTAATAAAATTTAATGTTATTTAGAATGAAATTTTAATTATTTTGTTGGCTATTATATGCAACTGGAAAGACAAGGAAAAGCTGTTGTATGTTCTGTAGTGTGTATATTTCTTTACCAGATTGGGGGAATCTACTTACCTATACATAAAAACAGTTATGACCTCAGACTAACTCTATTCTTTGTCAATGAGTCGTTTGGGACTTAAGTGATATGTTTGCTGTTGTTACAGGTAATAAAGGTGACAACGCAAACATCACTGTTCCCTTTGACCATAAACAGAAGTCAGGTTTACCTCTAAGCCCCACCCAAGCAACAGGCTCCCAGCGACGCCAGGCCCTTGGCTTGATTATTCCGAATGTTAGGCCTCTTGATTAAGCCATTTTGGAGGCAACTGAGGAATTTCTACATACATTTTAGAAATTACAGGTAAACTATACTTTTTTCTCCTTGCCTTTTTTTTTTTTTGTAGGAAATAATAATTAAAATTTTAAGTTTCATAATTAGGTTTTAAAAAGGAAGGATATTTCACTTTTATTTAAATGTGGAAATTGCTTAATGGTGTAGAAAATATGTGAAAGTGAGTGAACTTACTTTTATTGCAGGGGCATTTTTGCAGATGTTTCTAAGGTATTCTAACTTGGAGAGGTTTGGACAATTGTCTTCAGGTTTGATAGCCTGTGGGCCATACGTCAGACTTGGGATTTGATCCTTACAACCCTGAGGGACCGCTGGAGAGTGTTAGGCAGAGAGAGGAATGATATAATCAGTCTTAGCTTTTAGAAACAATAACTAACTGTTATTTATTAACTGGGGAGGCAAACAGGAGAGAGGCTCACAGTGGGGCAGGATCAGAGATCAAAGAATACGAAGAGAAATATTCAAAGCATGAGATGGAGTGTGGATACACTTAGCAATTCAGTTCCTGAATGGGAGAAAGAGGAGTTTAATATGGCTCTGTGGTTTCTAACTTGGATGATATTAATTTCTCATAGTCTTGCAATTGCAAATTTTCATGTTCAATTAGTAACATTCAAACTGAAAATGTATTCCTAGTCTGCAGAATGAGTAGGTTGAGAGGAGAAGTTTGGGGCATCGTGGTGAGAACCCAGGATGTGGAGTCAGAGGACATGGATCTGAGCCAGAGTGGCTCTCAGAATGTGTGCCTCAGAGCTCCCACACTCTGAGAACTAGTGCTGCATGAATGTTAGTTCTTGTCTTAGATTTCTTTTTTTACTGGTTCAAGCATAAGTTTGTTTTCTATTCGATTGTTAACTGTTTTTGGGTGCTGTGGAGCTGGACAGAGCTTTGGGGACCCAGTGAGTCCTGGCTCATTTCCGACTTGAGACGGGCCAGAAATCTTAGAGTAGGTGTCAGGAGAATGTCCTAACTTAACTCATCTAGTGCTGTGTTCTCTGTACATATGCCCCGAATGAGAAGAAACCACTGTCCTAAAGGTTTCTGCATAGAGGCAGTGCTGCGTGGCGGTTCAGAGGGCCCGCTCCCAGTCCTCCACACTGTGTGAGTTCTCTTGCCTCCTCTTCCTGTTTCCAAAATCTGTAAATTGAGAGTGATCATGGCAGGGCTGTGTAAAGCCACCACAAACTGTGCTTGGCATTTTGTGAGCACTAAATATATAAACAAATAGATACTACTTGTTCTGGATGTGACATCCTGATGTTGTCCAAGCAGGGAGACCTACAGACCTACTCCCTGTGGCACATTTGGTGTTCATCTCTACGCGGGTGGCATTTCTATGTAGGACTAGAAGTGGAGCTTCCATGTGGAGAGGCGAGCATGTGGCTGGCTCTCATCGTCCCTTCCGCATTTAAAACTGGGCTACTTTGCAGCCTTGGGAGGGGCGATAGGATATTTGGATGCTCGAGACAGCACAGCTGGATGGGAGGAGGGAAATGCAGCCAGACTACTTGAACAGTGGGTGGCATCACCAGATGAGCCACGTTACTCTGGGAGATGGGGTTCCTCAGAAGAGGGTCTGTCAATCTGTCCCCACAGACTAAAAACCAAATTGAGCAAAAGCTTCTACTACTGAAGCTTTTTACTAAGTCTCCAACCTTCTTATTTCATTTGGTATATTTAAAATTAATGGTATAACACTTTCACAAGGATATACTATGAAATCACATTTTTTCTTCCTTTGGGCCAATTAGAATTTATATATTTAAAAATTTTGGTGTAGATTCTGAGTACTCAAAGCGATTGTTTAAATTACTTGCCATTGGCACCATAGCAATAGGTATTTAGTTTCTATTTGTATTTGCTTTATTTGGTGTCTTAGAATCACTTAAGAGAAACATGCCATACAAGCCAAAGAGCACCCTTGGAAACATCTAAACACAATGAAGACCTGGGCATTACCATAGCTGAAGGATTCCTTCAGTTTAGGAAATGCTAGAGAAGTTTGGCAGGCATTACTTAGCTGATCAAGTTGTATAGAAAGCACTGCTGGTCAGCTTTAAAAAAAAAATACGTGTGGCTTTTCAGGTGATTAATAGTGTGTAAATGCTGGCCATCACATTATTTTATTCCAGGTTGAATTATTTAGTCACAAAAGAATTTTAGTAACTATCAAACAGAAAAAGATCAATAAAAAATATTGACATGTTACAAGTAAACTTCTACTTGCCATGCATGGCTGATGAATGCCATATTCCAATTAATATATATCCTGATTATTTATGAATTAATACCATGATATCATAATATAATAATTATACTCAAATACTGGAAATATACTCTAATAGATGAGTGTAATTTTGGTTTTTCTTTGAGAAAGTATTTCAAAATTTTTATAGCATTTCAGGGACATTCATATAAATGTTACTTATCACGACAAAGTAGTATAGCTATAGAAGTTATCTGAGATTGGCTGTCAAATGAATGGATAGTCAGTCCCCTAACTTGTCTAGAGAAATATGAGATACTGATAGTTAATATAAAGTAATTAAAAATGAATCTTCCTAAAAAATCCAGCAGCTTTTCTATTATACAAATGATTCAAAACTCAGCATTTCAAATTTCTTTTGTTGGTTATGTTCATATGTGAAACTAGTAAATATGGATGTAACATTCTTTATTAAGAAAATGAAGAAAGACTGACAATTAAAAAAAATTACATGATTGACATCTGAAATTACCTAATGTTTCAGAGAAGGTATCCCTGAAGAGAATGTTGAAATGAAACATTTGTCTATGATCTATAATCTAGTCTCTGGAATAAGAAATATTTTTATTGAAAATATTAAAAGATTTTTTCTCTTGTTTGTTTATTCTTTAGATTTCACATATAAGTGAAATCATATGGCATTTATCTTTCTCCATCTGACTTACTCCACGAGCACGATACCTTTTAGATCTATTTCTGCATGCGATGCAGATAAAATACCTCTCTTATAGGGTTGAGTTTTAAGAGCCAGCACATTTTAAATGCCTTACTAGTGTTAGTTGTTATTGTTATTATTATTATTAACACCCAGATCTTCACACCTTGGCTCTAAGGTCCATACATTTGTCTAACAAATGGAAATAGTAGGAAAGGACTAATCTATAGGCAGTAATAGCGGTTATTCTGGTAGAAATTTGAGTAAATTTATCCCTGGAAGAGCTACTTCAAGTTATGTTGATGTGATAGACTTGGTGCCAGGGCTTTCCTCTCAAAAATAATGACTCTTTCGAGAATGTTCCAGTCCAGGTCTCCTCTGGATGGGGCTTGCAGCTTCCATTCTTGTCCTTGTATTCATGATGGCAGGAACATCGGTATTGGTCACTGCAGGGGACAAATATTACTTGAGAGATTTACAGTCATCATCCCCAACCTCTGGGGGCCTGTTTTCTTAATGTAGACTTTTTTACTAGGAGGATTTCTACTATTTGGTCATTATAGGGTCTGACGGTGACACTAAAATGAATGCCACTAAAATAAATGGGGTGCCAGAATCCAAGCACGTTTTATACTAAGGGGTGAGGTGTGGACTCTGGAGCCAGAGCCTGGCTTGGATTTGAAACATGGATCCATTACCTCATAGTACAAACATGGGCAAGTTACCCAAGCTCTCTAAGCCACTGTTTCCTTCTTGGTCAAACGGGGAGAGAAGTAGTATTGACCTCAGAAAAAAAGAAATGCTCAGTAAGTGTTAGCTGTTGCCACAGTTTCATGTAACCCTCATGAAACCTTGGTGGTCATTGTGTTAGCCCCACTTCGCAGACCGTGAAACCACGCTCGGAAAGAGCCAAACTCAGTGCACTCACTGAGCAAGTGGAGGGGCTGTGCTTCAGGGTTAAAGGAAGATTGGAGCCACTTCCACTTGGAACCATAGAATTCTGTTTCTCCCCAGTTACCAACATCATTAGTTTTGAGCAAGATTTTATTCGACTTAAAGCCCCGCACAGCTAATCACTTCCTGTGATGAGAGCTGCTGTGCGTCTTCTAGTGCAGCCTTCTTGCACGGGGAAAACTCTGTGAGATTCTAGGAGAGCTTGCAAGGTGTTCATTCCTCTAGTGTGTGAGTGATCACCTGTGGGATTGGAAGAAAGGAGACATGGAGAAATCTCCAGCTTCTCAGGAGGAAGGTATTGACAGACATGAGTGAGTCAGTTGGATGGGATTACAGGTGGCAGAGAATTTTTGTGGAGTATGAGCTCTTAGATGTGTCTTGGAAAGAAGAGTGCTTACTGTGATCCACTCAGTGGGTGAGGTCTTAGGAAGACTGCAGTGTACGAAACAGATGGACTCAGTCACGGAGCTGACCTGCAAGCCGCTAAAACCTTAGCAGGTCCAAAGCCCTTGCAGAGTAGGTCCTCAAATAACATATTTTCATGCAATGTCATTTTTTTACAATCTTGATATAGGTAGGAACTTAATTCTTGTTTATATCAAATAGCCTATGGTAACACTGGTTTTGTTATATGTCATTTCACTTAAAGTCACAGAACTTATTGACAACGTTAAGTGAGAACTTACAATACTGATTCATTGTAGGGACTTTATCCAGACATGAGGGGTGCTTCATTCTTCCCTATATGTGCATAATAAGCGAGAATTCAGAGTCCATCGACAGAAGACGCGCCATTAAGAGTTTGGGAGAAACACCGTGCTTCACTGTTACTCTCTGTGGGTGAGGGTGGAAGGCTCTGGGCTCTAGACAGGCCTGATTGCTTGGGGTTGTTCAGGGCCTTGTGCTTTGTTCGGTAGACACTTTCTATATTAGTACCCTAGTGTTGCCCTAATAAAGTACCATAGAAATTTATTGTCTCACAGTTCTGGAGGCTGGAAGTTTAAGATCAAAATGTCAGCAGGGTAGGCTCATTTGAGGACCTCGAGGGAGAATCTGCTTCATGTCTGGTGTTTGCTGGCAATGTTTGCTGTCCCTTGGCTTGTAGAAGCATCACCCCAGTCTTTGCCATCAGCTTGCATGGCATTCTTCCTGTGTGCTTGTGTGTCTGTATCCAAATTTCCCCGTTTTAGAAGGATATCAGTCATACTTGGTTAGGGGCCTACTCCAGTATGACCTCATCTTGACTAATGACATCTGCAACAACCCTATTTCCAAGTAAAGTTACATTTTGAGGAACTGTGCTTAGGCCTTCAACATAGCGATTTTGCAAATGAGAACACAATTTGACCCAATACACCTTTTCTTTTCCTGGCAATAATCTTTGACTCCTCTCAACACGAACTTAATTGATGATATTCTCCGAAAAGAGAGGAAGATGGAGAGACTTGAACGCCTGCTCCAGAAGGCACTGAGAGCTTGCTCCAAGCTATCCTAGAGGTAGGTCAGTATGCTGAAGTTTAATAATAGGTCTTCTGCATTCCTCTTTTCAAATCATTCAAAATACAGATGATAGATTTTCAGTCTGTGTCCTCTGGGGAGAGTGAGGGACCTCCAGAGGCAAAGTCCCACCCCTCTCATTTCCTTCTCCACCTGGGGCAAAGGCTAGCTAGAACAGGTGCTGGTCAGATCAAAGCATTCAATTGGAGAATCTCCCCCTGGTGGCTGCTTTATTCCAGCTTTTCTTTTTAAGAGTTATTTTAGCTCAGTTAGTACTTTTATGCTTGGGCTGTGGTTTTGTAACCTGAGGTGAGCCCTGGAGAACTGTGGGCAGTGGGCCTTTTAGAGCCCTAGCTGAGCTCAGAGCTGTTTCCATGCCCCCAGGCCCTGTGCTTCTATCCTATTTGTTCAAAAGTGAAATAAAAAGAAAAGAGATGTAATGCTGATAAATTCTTTACAAAAGGCTCAACCCAGCAACTACTACAAGCCACAGAAACAAAACAACCTTATAGGGTCAGGTAACGTGTGCTGAATTAGCTGTAACTAACACAATAGGAGGGTTCTTGGGGCCTGAGTGCACTGTGAGGCAGAGGTAAGTGGTGGAGGTAAACCGCTCAGAGGCTCACCCATATCTGACCTCTGCATGAGGCCAGGAAATTACCGATTCACCTGCAATTCCTGGGTGCAGCTCTAGACCCTTCCTGTGTGCCTTGATTTGAATATTTAAATCCCTGTAGCTCTAAAGACGATCTGACTTCTGTTTCTCCAAAGACAAGTTTCAAAAGAAAAAATTCTTCAATATAGGCAATTATTTTGTCTCCTTACATTTAAATGTCTATTTGACATATTTTATCAAACTTTCTTTTAGTCATAGAATGTACTATTGTTATTCATTGGTTAAGATCTTTAGAAATACAGAGGGATACCTACACTTCCATTATATTCTGGTAAAAGGGCAAAATTAATATGAGTATCGATATCTTAGCAATTATTTTTTATAGCCCCAGATCCAAATACCTTTTAGGAAATTACAAAAGACTTTATTTTTACAGCATAATTCAAAACTTACCACAGTTACAGGCATTTCACTTATCAAGAGGCTGCCTGAGGAAAAGTAAAATAAAAATATAAGCATGTAGGCTTCCATAGCTTTAATTTTTAACAGGTGGGATGGAGAAGGAAAAAGGATCCTACTGGTTTTGATGTAATTATTTTCAGTGTATGGTCTTTAAATGCAGTAAGCAATGGGAAGGCCCATTACTAAAAATTTCACTATGTAGATTCAGGAAAAACATACCACTCTCCATGGGAGAAGAATCAGTTATAAAGTCCTGGATTTAAGAATGTTTCATAAAATTTCAGGTCCTCTAAAGCATTTGTAAAAAATCTTTAGAAGAAATATTTGTGGTTGGTAGGATCTATTTGTGATTACTGCATTGCCCAAATGCCCAAACTATTTATTTTCTTGTTTTTATGTGTGTATTGGAGTGGGGAAGGCAGAGGGAGATTTGTAGCACATAGTAGGTGCTACTCTCAGATATTTTGGCTGAGCATAACTGAAACATGAAATATAAACTTAACTATATTTCCTTCTTATTAAAAAATGTGAATGTATAGTCCAGGGCTGGCATGTTGCATCTATAATGCTGAGACCCAGGATTCTTCAATCTTTTCACTTTGCTGTTAATGGCTACCATTCCCAAGGTCACCTTGTGGCCCAACATGGCTGCAGGATCTCCAGCCATTGAACAGCAGTTTAGGGCAGAAAGGAGGAAGAAAGGGAAAAAGGAGCCCCTCCCTATTCAGGAATATACAACACTACTGCTTCCAGCTCAGTGGTTAGAACAGTGACATGGTATCAGATGGCAGCAACAGAGACTAGGAAATGTTCTTTGCCTACAAAAAAAAAAAAAAAAAAAAATTGAAAATCCTTTTATTAAAAGGAAAGGAAGAATGGATTTTAAGATTCACATGGAAATTCTTTCTGTATGGCTCCAAGAATACTTGTTGATGTAATTGGACCAATTGCAGAACTGACGTTCATAACATATTTTGTTGATTGATCATTCATAAAAAACTGGGTAGGAAGCTTCTATACCTCACGATATGATTCATGTGGGACTTGAGAAAGAGAATGCGGGTCCTGATCACTTCTTGGGCTGACCTTACTGTGGGAAAGGACATTAAAATCCTTGTGCTCTTTTATCTTTCAGGAAGTTGGGTGTGAATGTGAATAGTATGAGACAAATACTTTCAAATTCCATAAGAAGAAAACTAAGTTCTCTGATGATGAATGAGAACCGTCTGAAGACCTCTCCAGTTTTCTCTATATAGTCAATACATGCGACAAAACCTAGGGAAGACCCCAATTTCCTTATGAATTTGGAAATCATTGACATTTTAAGTTATTCTACCATTTACTTTCTGTGCGACTGATGATACCATGCTAAGCCTCAGATTCTTATCTTTAAAGTGGAGACAATAAATGTTGTTCCTTTCCTGGGCTGTTGTGAGGATTGAGTAAAAATGAATGGAAAGAACTTTGCTCAGTGCCTGGAACATACTAAGTACTCAATGATTATTAATCATAATTATTATTAATGCAAAAACGAAAACCAAAATCTTATGTAGAAAAGGTTGTGTGGAAAATCCAACATCTCAAATGCATTTATTCCTGGGTTGTCTTGAGGGAGGGAAGAGAAAGGCTAGTGTACTTCACAATATTAATCTTTGCAAAATGTTGTCATCATTTTTCAGAAACCAACTTAATAAGTATTTAGTGTTCTATGTATCTTTTCTTTTGTATAGTTTGATGTATTTGTCAAACTGTTCTTAATTGTTTTCAAACAAATAAGCAAACACACACAACAGACCTTCTCACAGGAACTTAACAACCAAAAAGTATTGAAAAGGAAAGTGGGTTTTGTGATCTAGATTAAATAATAAAAGCTGATTCATAATTTATTTTCAGCCTGCTAGATTCTATTTTTTAAATAGAAAACAGAAAGAATGTCATTAGGCCCAATAGAAATCTAAATATAACTGAAGTTTGGAGGTGGCTCATGATGTGAGTCTTGAAGGACAGCATTCCTTTGAAACATGCTACTGCAGCTACTGTCAACATTACTTCCTCATCCTCTTGCTGCCTTGATGGGCTGTGACTGGCGGCTGTCTCTGGGTCCTGGAGGACATGTTTGCTGTTTGCCAACCTTTCCTTCTCCCCTTTCTGCTTGTCTAGGCTATCCTTTCTCTTAGAGAAAGATCAGACTGTGAAAGCTCTGTGCTGGTTTTGTCTATAACATGCACACTGCCCCTCCCGCCGCACCTTTCTTTGTTGGGTGCAAATTCCTCACCCTCATTCCTGTCTCTCTGTAAACATCATTTGCTCATGGAAGCTTCCCCTGGCCCACAGACTAGTTTAATTTTCCCAGGGAAGTCTCTGCATTTCCATAGCACATATCGCATTTGTAATTACTTGTTTAGACCCAATTTTCCTTGCAAGACTTGAATACCAGGTCACAAGGATTGTGTCTTCCTATTCATGGCTGTGTCCCATGCCCAGACTGGTGTCAGACACATAATAGCTGCTTAATAAATATTTGTTTGTTGTCTGAGAGATGCAGACCTTCCCCTCCCATTGCCGTAGATAGGTTCCCAGGGCCAGGTGTGGACTCAGAGCCTCCGCACAGTCCATGCCTTCATGAAACCGCAGGTGTTAGGCCTGAAGGGTCCGTGAGATCAATTAGTTCGCCCCCTCCTTTTTCAGATGAGGCAACAGTACTGGTTTGCTAAGTCTTCCAAAGTACCACAAACTGGGTAATTTAAACAACTGAAATGTATTGTCTCACAGTTATGGAGACTAGAAGTCCAAGGTCAAGGTGTCGGTAGCGCTGCTTCCTTCTGAGGGTTGTGAGGGAAGGTTCTGTTTCCTGCCCCTCCCCCGGTTTCCAGAGTTTTATGGCAATCTTTGGCATTCCTTGGCTTGTAGAAGCATCACCCCAATCTTTGCCTTCACCTTCACATGATGTTCTTCCTAAGAGCATGTCAGTGTCCAAATTTCCCCTTTTTATAAGGACACCAGTCATATTGGGTTTTGGCCCATGGAAAGGACCTTGTTTTAATTTGATCATCTGCAAAGATCCTACTTCCAAGTAAGGTCGTATTCCAAGTGCTGCAGGTAGGACTTCAACATCTTTTTTTTTTTTTTTTGGCGGGGAGGGGGGGGGTCCACACTTTAGCCCATCACAATGAATAAGTTAGTAAACACATTCTCCTCTCTACTAAAAGATGATGCTACTTACCTATAATCTTTAGAACATAGAAATTGTGTTGTTTTCCCAGTTCTAGTCTTTTTTGTTATTTTCTGTGATCAAGAGCTGTAAGACAGAGGAAAACGGGTCACATTAAGAGGTTGGCTTGCTTGGGTAAAGGAGCTTGTTTGCTAAGTTTGGAAAATTGCCTTCACATAGTATTTTCCACTGGCTGACATTAGACCCACTTGGCTGCATATCCACCAAGGAGCGCAGTCACAGGAGTTCATTTTTTCTCATAAATCAATAAACAATTACATAGAGAAAGTGACTTTTCAACAATTTAATTAAAGTCACCCAACCTTTGAAATTAGAAATAATTCTAGTTTTGCCACATATTACCTGTGTGGCCCTAGGCAAGTCACTTAATTGTCTGGACTTCAGTGCACTATCTGTAAAGTTCTGGCACAGGATTAGGTAACCTTTGAGGACTCTTCTTGCTGGAACCCTTTTTAGATTATGTGGTTCTTTTAGTGTTGAAAGTGAAAAAGCCCTCTACAGAATTGGTCAGTGCAAGTATTGAAAGAAATCAGTTGTTGAAGCACTTTCTATTCATCCTCATCAGGAGATATGAGGTGGTTCTAGCCTCAGCACAGAAGAAAGAGGCTTGGTCCCTGCCTTCACTGACTTTTATGTGCTCAGTATCTACTCACAGCATGCAGATCTGCTAATGGGGCTCATTCCAGTGAGCGCGCTCTGGTGGGTTTGTGGGGTCAGAATTCACATAGGTCGAGTGTGTCATTTTCATCCTCAAAATAACTAATTTTCTAAAGAGTTATTTTTATGAATATCTGATAAGAAATTTAAGAACTAAATCAGTTTTAGTTACTTGTTACTTGTACAGCTGAGTATCTGGGGTGTATATGCTCATTCTTCATAACCTTGGCATAAAAAGTCCTGCTAATAATAGCATCTTTACTATAAATAGAGATTATTAGATGTCCTCTCCTTCTGTTGTACTGCCTCTTACAATGCTCAATGTATCTTAATCCTTTTTCTTTATTTTGTCATAAAACTGACCCCTGATTGTGGGGAGGATAGAAAATAAACCAGATGTCTTAACCATGTTTGGATAAATCAGTCATCACCTTCTTTTTTTCCAAGAAAAATGAGGCATAATGGCTTGAGTGAGGTGTAGAGTCTTTCCATTCAGTCTTTCCAAAGCAAACAGAAAAAAGATGTAAAGGTCTGCTAACTGTGTCATGTCAGTTGTGTGACACTCAATTTTAAGGATGCAGCCATCATTATTGTGAAAAGAGAGGAAGTTTGAACTGTCAGTGTTTTGTCTCCTTTAGTATTGAGACCAAAAATAACCTCAGGAGAAAGAGAAATGATTAATAAATTTAATTCTAGTTTAATGTTTGAGAAGAATATAGATTTGGTATAAAGTTAGGGAGGTAAGCTTTCAATATGATAGCCTTTCTCTCAAATTTAAGAATGCTTAGATTTACATTTAAATAGTATGTGATTTCAGAACTTTGTTTTTCATAAAACAACAAAAACTTACTCAACAACATTATAATGAGGCAAGAAATGTATTTGCAGCAACATCACAATAGAGTCAGTCATTGAAGTATTTTATTCCAACATTTTAGTCTGTGTATTATCTCAGTCACTAGGTTAGTTGTTGAGCATGCATGATGTTATTAAAAGCAAAAATAACCTTATTAGATTGAAACGACTCCAATTTATAGATGAAAATAACATAACATAACATGGTGGGGTGGGGTGTGTTAAATAGTCTGCTCAAATTCATCCAATTAAAAAACAGTGTACTTGGAACTCCAGCATGGAGCAGGACCATTTGACTCAAGCCCTGAGCTCTTTGCAAAAATGCTTCTGTCTTATTAATAGGGGCCTGATTTGTGTAAATGTTGTTATACAGCTTTCCATGTGTGAATTCAGGTGAATACAAAGGCTTTGTTCAGGCACTGATTCCTATGGCATCATCCATGTAGGCCAGGCCAGCACTGGTGGAGTTAGAAGGAGAATTGGAAATAAGCCCTAAAGGGCATGCAGAGATGAAGGAAATACAGTTCCTGAGAGAACTTTTAGGTTTTAGGATGATCTTGAAAGTGCACACCATCATTATGATAAAAGGGAGAATAAAAGGGCCATGAAAAAACTATGAAATAATGCTACCGGGAGCCTAAGGAGGCAGAGATCCTGATGTGCAAAAGCTGTTCTGAATTCAAATGCACATGTGACTATGACGGTGCTAGGTTCTATCACTGGTGAGAGGGTAAGGGAAGACCTATTAGAGGAAGGAGCACATGGGATGGGGCTGAAAGAGGGTGGGGTTTTGGTAAGAAGACACTCAAGTGGGTGATGGCATTCCAAGCAGAAGAGATGAGAGTGGCATAAAAGTGGGAAGGCTTCTGTAGAGTAGCATCACTTGGAACAATTTTGGGAAAAGCAGCCCTGTGTTTGTAAGATTGGGGCCTAGGGGTGTTCCAGTCCAGGGATTTCAAACTTGGTCTCACAGCTCTTTAAGAAGTTTAGAAATGGGCTTCACTTAGTCTATGAAATTTTATTTGGAACTTTGAATTATGTATTTGTGTTTTAGTTATAAACTGCTGAACAACAAACCACTCCAAAGCTAATTAAAAAACTAACTGACTTAAAACAACAATTTATTACTTCTGTTGATTTTGCAATTTGGGCTGTTTTAGCCAGGAACTAGAAATTTGTCCAGAATCCCAGTTGGGTGTTTGGGGCCCTATAGCCTGTTTTCAGGCCTCTATTTTGTTTAGTGTCTGCCCTCCCTACTGAGACTTTGAAATAACAGCTTATACATCAAGGGTTTCTCCAGCAAAAGCCAGCTTTGGGGACATTTTCACAATCCGTATTGAAACTCCTGTTGCTGTCCAGTACAGAACTTATATAAAAGAGTAGACATCCTAGGACCAGTTTGATTCAACATAAGTAAGAACTTTCTTATCTCTGGTGCTGTCTAACTACAGGATTTGTTGTAAGCCAAAGTATCCTCCACTTTCAGATGGATGAAGTAGTGGATGCATAACTGTTACTCAGGGTTCCGCAAAAGCAATTCCTTCATTACAAGACTATTACACTAGATGATGGCCTTGTGATGATTTGGAATCTAAGAGTCCCGAATTAGTTGTTCCCTAATGCGACAAAGCCATGAGATGGAGAAAAGCCAATGGGGTGTCTGGAAAAGCAGAGTACTTGATAATTGGAAGCATTGAAAATGCCCATTTCCGTGGCAGCATGATTGACTGGTGAGAGTGTTCTTGCTCACCCAGGGCTGTGAGAAGAGAGAAGGAAGACACCACTTCCTCTATTATTCTTTGCCACTTTAGAAAGTTCTAGACCTATGTGCTATTTACATGTCCGAAGGAGAAAAAGAATGAATTTGTCTGACTCTTACCACTAGTTAATGCTGGTAATCAGCCTTGCAATAGCTGCTCGCTTAACAACTTCATTAGCAGACGTGGAAGGTATGTTTCTACTTCTCTGGCATCACTTAATGGTGACCTAATTTACACTGAGTCTCTTCTCATGTTTTAAAGACATTCTTCAAAGGTATGTTAGAAATAAGAAAAGTCATTGCCCACTATTTAAAAAAAAAAAATGATGCCACATGCGTCACAATGAAGAGATTCTAACCGACAGGCTTCCATTTTAATTTAGGATCAGAGCGCAGTTGATCATCTTTGTTACAGACATAACAGTTATTCATATCCAAAACTGCAGGGAAAGTGTTAGAAGTCTAAAAGTGAAAATACTGAGAAGCGATTTATTCAGGGTAAAAGCTTATCTTGTTCCACTTTGGGTCCGGAAATTCATGGGCTTTGTTTCCTGGATAAGACTCCCTACAGCTGGCCAACAGGGATGTGGTGGTGAGGCAATGCTGGGTGTGGATGTGTTATCAATAGCCCAAGGTTAAATTTGATAGACCTTTCTGAAAACCTGTCTTGATTACATTGATAGATTAGAACATATTTTAGATTTCTTTGTAATGCTGTTATTGGTAGTTGCTTTATCTACTTTCTACAAGTTTAAATATGAAATGAAAACTTCTTTAAATAAGAGAACTATCTGAGATAAAAGACTGCTTACGTTTGGTACGACATTTCAATTATTTGTATGTGACTTTCATATACGGGGGAGATGTCACTGTCATTGTATTAAATAAAAGATAAATGCTAGAAATAAAAAATCTGCATTCAGAGTTTATAGTCTATGTGCTTTTCCTTGTATGAGTAAATACATTTTGCATATATAATTTTGAGAAAAATGTATTATTAAATTCACATTCCCTTCTTATGTAGTATGCCATGGAGCAGTCACATGTGTTATGAATTGCTTATTAATAATAATTATGGCTAAAATGATTTCTTACTAGGTGCTATGCTACTTTATCTCAATTAATCCTCAAAATAATACTATAAGAGATATACTAGGATAATCCCCATATTGTAGATGAGGAAATGGAGACTTAGACTGTAATTACCCAGGTCATATCACTGGAAAGTGGCAGTTCAAATCCAGGTGTGTCCATTGTCAAGCCATACCTTTAATTGGTGTGCTCCACTAGCTTTTCACGTGGTGTCTTGATAACCTCAGAGCTGAATAAATTCCATTGTAGAGAAGTTTGATAGACATTTTCAGAAAGGAGATGGAAATATTATAAATATTTTTCAGTTATAAAGTGAGAAATAGCTCAGAGGAATCAATTTCTTAAAGAATATTAGTTGACGAAAACTAGTTGAAATTTTACAAAAGCAATTTCGTATTTCATTTCTTTTACCTCTGATTTTGGCTCAGGAAGTGAGATATTCTATTTCTAACAAAGGCCCCAGAATAATGTTATGCCTTTAAAATAAAAATACCTTATATAATGGCTTCACAAAACGAGCTGCTGTGTTCTTCTGTTGTTAATCAAAGGAAGGACTCCAGCATTTGTTAAACACAAGACATTGTGCTAAGCAAGTTACTTGATTTAATTCTCACAAGCACTGTGTCAGCTGGGTATTAGTATAGCCGTTTTTCAGCTGAGGGAACAGTTTTAGGAAAGCTAAGTAGTTTACAGAAGTTGTACATACTTTAAAGCCACAAGGCTGGGATTCCAATTCCTGTATGCCTCATGCTCTCCTTAGAAATAGATTTATTGTCTCTTGAAAAGTGAGGAAAATAAAACCATTTTCAAAAATAAGCAGATTCTTAATTACCTTCTAAATCTCTTTGTTCTAATGGTCTTAGCTAAGGTTGGATATATAGTCAATATAAGTTCCAATTCAAAATGTGCTGCAAATTTAAAAGCTGTATCAGTGTGTTGTTTCAAGAACTGCCAGTCTAATCAATAGAGCTTTTGCCTAGGAAACTGAAATCAGAGGTCAGAAGTGTCCAGATTTCCACTTCGTGTTATCTCAGTAGATAGACAGCTGCAAATCAGTAGCTACAGACAGGCTCTTTTGATGATTCTCAACATTTCCCTCCAAATGAGAGAGAAAACTAAGTAAACTGATGATGAATCTAGTCCACACGTTTTACTCATAAAGATCAAGAAGCCGAAATGCAGGATCTATTCTGAAGGCTGAAAAGCAGGGCTATATTAATGACTTCCTGGGCAGATCTGCTCCTCCCTTGTCTCTTGGTCCAGGAAGGCTTTGGTGCCTGGTGGTATTTCATTACTCTTTGTTAGTCTGGACCATTTGGGATGACTGAGTCAGCTACAGAAATGAGTCCTGATATTTCTCTTAGGATCTGGGTCAGAAGTAGTTCTGGGTCAGGTTGCTTATAACACCTGGTCCCATAGGTCTGTTCAGACCCTGACTCAAAACCTTGGATGGGTCCAGGATTCCTAAAGCCACCGTGGAATGGTAAACAATCTAAATGTGGTTGCCGAGTTTCAGGAGCTGCTGTTCCTTTTTCCTGCTCACTCTCCATTAAGGGAAGCTGGGACCTTTCTATCCCACTTCATACCCCGATTTCCCTAGCCTCTGAGTCTGGGTTCCTCATTCCTGCAAGTTAAGTTCATTCACTGATCATTTCCTCAAACCAATCTGCATATGCACTCACCTACTTCTCTCTGCGCTTGTCTCCAGAACTCTTAGAGGCAGCTTATTTTCTGGAAAGTGTGGTGCTCTGCTTCATCCTTCTCACATTCTGCCTGGGTCAGGAGACACTTTCTCTTTGAACTCGGA
Organism: Rousettus aegyptiacus; assembly: GCF_014176215.1. NCBI lineage: Eukaryota > Metazoa > Chordata > Mammalia > Chiroptera > Pteropodidae > Rousettus > Rousettus aegyptiacus. Next base: position 19,012,840 of record NW_023416290.1, on the reverse strand, counting down.
GAGCCCCAAACCAGATACTCACACTCTCTGACGAAAGTGTTGTAGAAATGGCACAGGGCAGCAGAAAAAGGAAAGGTTTTAGCCAGATGGATTTGATGGAAATGTTAACTCCAACACACATTTAACTGGCCGTGGGACTCTAGACAAGTATCCATTTTGTCATTTGTAGAATGAGGTGAATAACTGCTGTGTTGTGCAGGGTTGCTTTAAAGTCGGAGTCAATTATAAAAAGCCTGGTGTAACTCCTGGAAGGTGTTAGCCATTTTATAACTGATGGTATAATGAACTATTTGGACATTGGGAAGAAAGAATATAATTTAGGCTTTCTTAAACCTCTGGATACTTTGTCATATTGAAAACAAATCAGGACTCCAGCTCTCCTGTACCAGTCCAGTGATCTTTTGAGAATGCCTATCTTGGCTTTAATAAAATCTAATTTTCTTAGGTATTGTACAGATAGATCTGACAGGGAAGAGAACATTCTCCCTCTAGTACTGTATCTGGACATCGAAGCCATAAAAGGCCAAGGAAACCTTTGAAACCTACTGGAAAACTGAAAATTTAGGCTGAAGAGCTGGAAATTTTGAATGAAGTTTCATTAAACGGCAGAATGGTTTTACAAATGATGTGCCTGAAGTCAAGACTCTTGGGTCATCTAAAATTGGAGTGGACAGACACTTGAGAATGAGCTATACTGGAGGGAAAATGAACGAGGTAGCCTAAGGGCTTTTTCCATTCTGATTTCTGTGAGTCTATGGAAGGTGTTTTTCTTTTTTGTATTTTCTAATGTATTTTTTTTTCTTTAGCTTTCTTGGACTTTTGTAAAGATATATTCATATAGTGTACTTACACAGTTTAAAATCACAACAAAAATGCCATTTTATATACTGTTTAGTCTGTTTTACATCCTGTCTTACAAATTTCTTCTCCTACAAAGCAAAGCTATCCAATCATGTTGCTTTATATCTGTTGCTATTTTTGAATTATATTTACAGTATGGTTAATCTACCTTTGCTAAGGAATTTAATATCCACTGGCAGGTCAACTTGTGACTTTATGTTGTGAATGTGGTTGCAAGTTATGGAGCAATTTTCAATTTGTTATTCCTTAGGATAAAAAGCAGTCCAAATGTAGAAGAAAATTTGTGCTATAAAGATTAAAGAAACAATCTTAAAGAAATAATGCTTCTATGGTGGATAATGTTTTCGGGATGGAATGTCACCGAAGAGTGCAATTGGTTTTGAACATACGGAAGGCAATTAGGTGTGAAAGAGAAAAAGTGATATTGCGGCAGTGATAGGAAAGACCAGTATGGGATTGAGAGGGACCCAGAGAAAGTTAATCATGGCACTGAGGTTCAAAGTCAGGCTTAGAATCCAGACTAGTACAGGAAGAGTAGAACAAGCCATTTGAGAAAAGTAACCGCAGTGTTAGGATCTCACCAGAGTAGGAAGCAGAGCCTAAGAAAAAACAGGATCACAACAGGCATTGCAACTTAATAGGCTTTGGACACTAAACTGACATTTCAGTTTACAGGAAAGGTTTACAATTGTCATGCTAGGCCAGAAGCTAGTGTGGGTAGCCTGAAGCTGTGGGTATAGGTAAGTGAGACTATTTGGGAATAATGTTATTGAATGAGATTTTCAGGAAGAAAGACAATTGTGGACTTGACATTACCAGATATAGGTCTACCTTGATTTCATATATTCCTTGATTTTCAGCTCTTATTCAGATACTGAATCTTCTATCAACGAAGTAAAATGAAAAGGAATTAAACACTTCTAGAATGTCTATCATTTTAAAAGTTCTTGGCTAGGCATTTTGCATATGCTACTCATTTAACCGTTACTGCAGCCTCTGAGATAGTTATTTTTGTCTTTATTTTACAGAAGATGTGGAGGCTCAGGTAGATAAGTAACTCATCCTAGTGCACACAGTTAGTAACAAGTGTCCTTAAGATGCACTTACAGGTCTGTGTAATTCCAAAGTCCCCACTCTTCACTCTACTATGCTCTTTCCTACGTGACTCTGTTGTCTGAGCCTGCCATACAACGGCTTTCAGTAAGTAGTATAAGGTGCTATTGACTTCCTCTCTGTATCTCTTTCTCCTCTCTTTCTCCTACTAAACTCTTAAAAATCCACTTTTCTTTTTTTCAATTATTTAAAATAAAATTTTTTTAGAGACATTTTATGCTCACAGCGAAATTGAGCAGAAAGTATAGACATTTCCCATTATTAACTACCTAACAAGGGTGCAGCTTCTCCTCCTTCTGTTCTAACATCCACCCTCCTCATAGTGACCAGAATGATCTCTCTAAAATATGTCAGATTACCTCACCCGAATAAAATCTAACTCCTTACCATGGCCTAGAGAGTCCTATTTCTTTGGTGTTATTTTCCTTCACTCTGTAGTTTGTTCATATTTTTCAGCCACACTGGCCACATTTCTGTCTCAGGGCCTTTGCATATGCTGTTCCTTTTGTTTGAATATATTTCTTCTATATCTTTGAATAATTTTTTCTCCTGATTTAAATTTCACCTTAAATGTCCCCTTCTCAGAGAGGAATTTCCTGAGAAATTGAACAACCCTTATCCCTTTCTACTAAATTCTCTACTTTATTTTTTTCAAATCACTTCTGTACTTGAAATCATCTTATTTACTAATTTTCTTGGTTTTTGCTGCCTGTAATTCTATAGGTTAGCTTTTATAGCATAAAAGACCACCCCAAACTTAGTGGCTAAAACAACCATTTATTGGGCTCACCATTCTTTGGGTGAGTCAATTAGACTGGGCTTGATGGATGATCTTCTGGATTAGACTGGTCTTACTCACATGTCTGTGGTTAGGTAGGTGGCTTTGTTTGTGAGGGTTAGCTAGCTGTTACCTAGGGTGACTGGGGCACTTAAACTAAGTGTCCCTCATTATCTAGTAGGCCAGTCCAGGCTCATGCTTATGGTAGATAACAGGATTCTTAGGAGAGCAAAGTATATCCATTCTCTTGAGGTTTAGTTTTGCTGCTGACATAATGTCCCTTCTGTCTCATTCTGTTGGTCACAGCAACCCAAATTCAAGGAGTGGAAGAACAGACACACCTTTTAATGGGAGGAGCTATGGATCACACTGCAAAGGGGTGTGAATATAGGAAACTGATAATTGTAATCTCTTTTTTGTAAACAAACTACCATAACAGTGTATATTTGCAACTTAGTTAAGATTCTTAGCATATAAATCTCATTCTGAGTTTGGGAGATTACCCACCTTATGAATAGAGCAAAGAATATTTTTTCCTATAGAAAACAAATATGCTATATATTTTCTTTCCATTTTTTTTTTTTTTCTATTAAAGGCAAAGATACTTGTGCAGGTTGCAAGTGAAAAAGGTGAGACAGCAGGCTGCCTGTGAAATTGATTTTTTGGTTAGGGTGACAGCAAAGGTGACTAAGCTAGGATTGTCTTATTTGAAGTACAATTGTCTTCCTGGTGGGAAAGTGGCAAGTGTGCAAACCTGAGCACCTTGGGCTCTGTGGCATGTAGGTGACACCTCATCAGACCAGGTCCGTGAAACGTTTTGTATGTTGTTCCTGGAATTTTAAATTTCAGCTTCATTTTTTAGAACTCTCAAAGATTCTGTGAACTACTCAATATTCTTTTAATAGACTCCTTTACTATGTAATTCCCCAGGGTCAGATTTGGTTGCTTGCCACAAAGAATTCTGTTCCAGCAGTTGGTGTCAGGAATGAGGTTAATTTTTCTCACACAACAAGAAGAGTTAGGTGGTTGCCAGATTAGTCCAGCTGCTCACACAGCCATCAGGACTCTTCTTCTGTCTTCCTACTTCACCATTCTAAGTGCGTTAATGTTTTGTCTTCACATTTATTGCCTCTTAGTAGTTCCATGTATTACTTCTATGTTTTAGGCAGAAAGAAGGAAAATGGAGTGGCAGCAATTGTGTCTGTTTCTTTTATCAAGAAAGCAAACATTTCTCAAAGTGCTCCTTTAGATCTACCCTTATGTTGTCTTGGCCTAAACAAGACCATCTAGACCACTGACAGGAGACAATGGGAGGTGAGAATCTGGCTTTCTAACATCTTTGAGAAAGGTGTGAAGGAAGAAAGCTTGAGAATGTGTGTCAAATGAGGTGATGACCAGTGCCTATCACGTTTTTGGTTTTTTCCCTTTAAATGATGGTTGCTGGAGGGCAATGGTTGTGTTTCATTCATTGCTGTCTCTCTGGTGCCTAGAACAGTGCTTGGTGGATACGTGACCTCAAATTCATTGATCGAATGACTGATTTTAATCCACTATCAATAGCTGAAGATTTTTTTCTTCAGAATATGTCTTATCATTTGCTTTCATTACAGAACCACTATTTTATTCCAGGCCAATTACTAAGATTTATTTTCATGCTATATTTCTCTCCCCAGTTTGTTCAATCCTCTACCTACATTACATATTGCTACTAGAATATCATCTTAAATACCACTTTTGTCTTGTCCTTTTCTTTCTCAAAAATCTGTGTTGTTCTGTTATGGTAAATCTCCATCTGTCAGCCTGGGATTCAATTCCTTGCATTAGCTATCTGTTTCCCCGCCCCCAACATCAGCAACTTGATTGGTAATTACTCACAAATCCAGCTAATCTCATGACCATCTGGTATACACTGCCGTATCCAGTATATACAGAGAGATAGGCTGCAGGGTTCACTGGGACAAAGGCGAAAGGCTGTAATGTGAAGGGAATAAGTGAGACTGGGTGTAGGGAAGACCTTTAATGTAGGACAGGCTGCGTGCTGCTCTGCTGAAAGGGGTATGGGCAGTCATCATTCTCTTTGAACCTGTGTTTAGTCTGCAGTCTCATCGGTAGAACTCACTCAGGCAGGGGGTCTGGTTAGGTTGAGGTAGGAAGGGGTTATCTCAGTCCCATCAGTGGAGTCCTCATAGCAGTTAGCTTTACCCCACAGAAGTGGAGCAAGAATCAGGATGAAGAACAGCAGATTGAAAACACAGACTGGCCCACAGAGCACAGGGTACAGAGGAAGGCTAACATTTAAGGGTATGTGGGTATATAGGGGCTCATTGTCCAGCTGAGTAGAAACTAAGCCATTCCTAAATCCCTAGAGATAATGGGACCATGGACAATCAGCCTTGGCTCTCAGCAGTCTGAGACTGGGAAGGCTGAGTCTATATGTTGTAGGACATCAGTGTTGGCCGGCAGACCAGCTTTGATCATACAAGAACTGGCAGCATCATCCGCTTGCCTTTTTTTCTTTACCTTTATAAGTGATTTCTTCTCCTCCTCCTCCTCCTCCTCCTCCTCCCCTTCCTCCTCTTCCTCCTCCTCCTCCTCCTCCTCCTCCTCCTCTTCCTCCTCCTCCTCCTCCTCTCCTCCTCCTCCTCCTCCTTCTCCTCCTCTTCCTCCTTCTCCTCCTCCTCCTTCTTCTTCTTTCTTCTTCTTCTTCTTTTTTTTAAGACACATGGTTTTTGCTGGTATGCTTAAATAGAGATTTTGAAAAGTCACGGGGGACAATTATGATACTGCTCCATGAAAAATCATTTGAATCATTTTTATAGTAAAATAGGATAGACATAGATAAAATTGGCATGCTGTTTTTCAGACAAAATTAAGACTTAAATTTTAAACTTTGATTAAAACTTCAGTCTATAATTATGTAGTCATTCTCTTCTTTCATTAGGGTTCCTAGGACTGAAAAAGAATTGAAAAAACAACAACAGAATTCTAAGACAAATAAATGGCCATTAGAAACACTATAATTATTATGGAAGTTGTTCATTAAAGATATGTGTTGTAAGAATTTAAACTACAATTCAGAAATTTCCATTTTTAGAATGAATTAAATAGACTGTATTTGAGATTTTAAAAAATATTCCTTAATGGGAAAAGAAAGGTCTTGATTATAGTATTTATGGTAAAAATTAGAATAAAATAGCTGTTTGGAGAGAATATCCAAATGTCTTATTTTTTAAGGTAAAAATGTTACCAGTCTAAAAGAATTTTGAGGTGTTTTTCTCACTTTAAAAAAATAACCTACATCTAAAAATAAGTAAATCCTTCTGCATAGTGCACTTTTATTCAAAGATGTCTATTTCCTCTAAGTAATAAGGGTCCTCTAAACATTTTAAGCTAACAACTTAATTTAATCATGTGGGTGGAATGAAACTATCCATTGTCATCTTTTCATAGCGAATTGGAATCTTTGAGTATCTAAATATTTCCCTGTGGCAGCGTGCTAAGAACATACCAGGTGGGATTTACCCCACATCACTCTTTTTACTGGCTGCTTCCAGTAATTGATTTGAAACTCCAAGAAATGCTTGTTATTTCAGAGATGAGTATAAACCTAGGGTCTCCTTATCTGATTACTGAGCAGAAACTTTGCTTTAATTGTACTGCCAAGGTATATAGGAGTAATTTTATGGATTGACTTGTCTCTTAAACTTAGCTCAGTTATATATATTGAGGATAGCTGCATAGCTGCATTTTCTTTTAGTACTAGTAAAGTTACTGCTTTTTATGTTAAAATAAAACATACTCCTTCATAGTATTTTGAACACTCTCAAAGACTTTATGCAAGAGGCTATTTATCCCTGATAAGTAAACTTTTTTTTAAGGAAATCCATTTTTTCCCCATTCTTTCAGTTAGTAAATACTTATGAAAATCTGACCATGTGATTATATAACTCAATAATTTGTCCTGAATTAAAAATAAGTATTAGTCAAACAATAGGAATGATAAATTTTAATTTAGGGTAGCTTAATAAATTATTGAGATATATAGTATTTTACTTCGATCATACTATTTCTTCATAAGACTATACTGGACTTTAAGATGTTTTAATCAGAATCATTTTAAGTTGGAGTACATTTAGATCAGTTTCATCAGATCAGCTACTGATGGAAATGTGACAGTCCACTGTGATTTTTGGGTCTTTTTGTTATTTCAACATAACCTAGACTATCTTGTCAATTATAGCCCCTATTCATATCACAACTGTAAATATATAATTTCTAGAGTTGGCTCATTTCATTACATGAAACTAATATTCACCTCTTTTACAATTCTTTCTTGCAGCAATCCCAAGACACAAATTACATCCTTTACTTGAATGCCTCTATAATCTCTTTCTTGCTCTGATCTCTCTCAATCTTCAGTATTATATTAATAACTGCTTTTTGGATATCACCACGTGGATGTCTTTCTATGACCTTGAAGGAAGTATATTAAAAATGGAATAGATTTATACAATTCATGACTTAACAGTCTTTTTTCTTATGTAGTCTATTGTTGTTAATAACATTACAATTTTGTCATGCTTGAAAAAAGTGTTACCCATTTAAACAAGGACATAGCAACTTCTCAATAAAAGTCAACTTTTGCTGTCATCTTTGCCTGTTTCATGCAACTTTTGCTGAACTCCGTGCTGGATTTTTAGTTACAATAGATAATTCATTTAAAGGATTAAATAAATCACCTATCTCCTTGCCTTCCACAATAAACCAATTGTTATTTTATTTTGGGTCTATCTCTGAATTTTTGGGGGGGAATAATTTCCTTCCTACCTATTCCTATTCCCATTACTCTAAATCAGGTCCTCAGGAACTCTTGATTTAACTATTTTTAGAACCACTTTACCATAGAAATGTCAGGGAAATGTTCAATTCTGATGTCATTTCCCTGCTCAAAAAATCTTCATTACATTTCCGTATTCTATAGAACAGAATCAAAACTCCTTAGCCTAGCATTTCCAATCCTCCACAGTATGGCTTCAACATATAAACATGCTTCAACACTTGATAGTTAAGACACTTCGCTATTTACTAATTGTGTTTCCTTTGGTGAATTATTATTCCTTTCTTAATCCTAGTATTACTACCTGGAAAACAAGAATAATAATAGTACATACCTCATAGAGTTCTTGTGAGAATTAACTAAAATAATTCATTTAAAACATTAGGCATGGTACCAGCACAAAGTAATTAGTACATTTTGTTTTTGTAATGATTATAGCACTGCTAGATAAGTAGATAAATATATGTTGTTTATTCATGAACTTACTATCAGTTTAGTTCTATATGTTTTAGAAATAGGAACATGAGTCCTCTGTAGCATGGGGAATTATGGCTCATTCACCATTTATTTCTCATGTATTTCTCACTAGCAGTTATTTTCAGATGAAGTTATTTCCATATGTTGTGTTGAATGGAATTTGTTGTGTTGGATGGAATACATTAAAAACTGTCATAATTGCTTGTCTAACAAGATTAGTCATAAAATCCAAAAGTCTATCCACTTGGTAAACAGATAAACAAAATATGTTATATTCGTGTACCAGAATACTCTTCAGCAATAGAAAGCAATGGTGTATTGATATAGACTAAAACATAGTCGAACCTCAAACACATTATGCTGCATAAATTAAGCCAGATACAAAAAAACTCCATATCATATGATTCTATTCATATAAGATGTGTGGAATAGACAAATTTATAAAGACAGAAAGTAGATTAGTGTCTACTTTGGGTAATGAGTGGAAATGAGATATGACTGCAGATGGGGACAAAACGTCTTTCTGGGTTGATGAAAGTGTGTGTGTGTGTGTGTGTGTGTGTGTATGTGTGTGTGTGTGTGTGTGTGTGGTTTTACATTACATGTGTAGCCACCATCACAATCAAGATACAGAAATATTCAGTCACCATAAAGATCCCTCTTAGGCTCTACCTTACGGGCATATGACCACTCCCAAACACCACCCCTAACTTCTGACAACAACCGATCTGTTCTCCATCTCTATACTTTTGTCATGCCAAGAATTTTATATAAAAGAAATCATACAGTATGAGACCATTTTCATTTAATGTAATTATCGATATCTTAGGGCTTAAGTCAGCCATATTATTTTTTTATTTTCTGTTCTTTCTGTTTTTTTCATTTCTATTTTCTCTATGATACCTTCTTGTGGGATACTCGAACAGTTATTAGAGTTCCATTTTAATTTATTTATACTGTTTCTGAGCATATCTCTTTGTGTAGTTAGTGATTGCTCTAACATATTTGTCGCTTTACTGATATAGACAATTTATCATTTTAAGTACAGCAATTTTAGCTCTCTTTAACCTCCCCCATTTATAATGTTTTAATATTCCCTCTATATACATTGAGACCATATAAGAAAATGCTACATATTTTGTTTTAATTGTCAAGCATAATTTAGAAAATTCAAGAGAAGAAAAGTCTATTGTATTTATTCATATTTTTTGGTTTTTCTGTCGCTCTTTCTTTTTTCTTAGATTGTTCTAAGATTCCTTATTTTATCATTTCCTTCCTGTAAAATAACTTCCCTTATCAATTTTTTAGATTAAGTCAGTTGGTGAAAAATTCTCTTCGCTTTCTTTCATCTAGGCATGTTTTGGTTACTCTTCATTCCTCAAGAATATTTTCATTGGATATAGAATTCTAGTTGACAGATATTTTATTTAGCACTTGATAAATTGTTTCAACTACCTTCTGGCCTCTGTGATTTCTGATGAGAAATCTGCTGTCACTTGAATTGTTTTTTTCTTATAGGTATAGAGAAAACCACAGGCCCAATATGGCATCACTCATGCTAATTAATGACTATGATACCAAATCTAAATACCAAACCTGATTGTAGTTTCAACCCCTCTCAGAAATGTAATCTTATTAGTCAGTCTGGAATTTTCTGATCAGCACTAACAGGGTAATCTGTCAGTTGGGCCCTCTCTTCTTCCCAGAAGAAGAAGAAGCAATCTGCTTGATAAAACCCTTGTCTTTCCTTTTCCCTGAAAAGATGATGTCCTGGGCTAAAACAATCCTTTCTTTTCTTTATATAAGTAATTTCCTTACCTCACTCTCCTTCCTATAAAAACCTTCCATCTTGTATAACGCTCTTTCAGTTGCTAGATGGGATGCTACTTGATTCATAAGTTGTTTAATAAAGCCAATTAGGTCTTCAGATTTGCTGAATAAAATTTTGTTTTTAACATAAGTTATATGTCATTTCTCTTTGACTGCCTTTGGAATCTTTTCTTTGTTTTCAGTTTTCTGATGTTTGATAATAATGTGTCTTGGTGTGAATTTCTTTAAGTTTGTCTTTGAGATTCAATCAGCTTCTCTTTGAGATTCAATCAGCTTCTCTTTTGCAAAATTTGGGAAAATTTCAGCTATTTTTTCTGAGAATATACTTTTTCAGCTCCTGCTTTCTCTTTTCCTTCTGAAACTCTAATGACCCAAATGTTAGCTCTTTTGTTATAGTTCTAGTGGTCGTTGAGGTTCTGTTTATTTTTTTTAAAAAATCTATTTTCTCTATGTTCTTTAGATTGGGTAATTTCTATTGTTCTATTTTCAAGTTCCCTGATTCTTTCTTCCATTTTCTCTATCATGGTTGAGACCATCTATTGGATTCTTAAATTTCAGTTATTACATATTTTCAGTTTTAAGATTTCCATTTGGTTCTTCTTTCTATCTTCTATTGCTTTGCGATGGCTTTCTATTTTCATTTGTTTCAAGTGCATTTGTAATTGCTTGTTGAAGTATTTTTATAATGACTACTTTAAAATTGTTGTTAGATAATTCCAGTCTCTGTTCCATCTTGGTGTTGGCATTTGTTAATTGCCCTTTTCAGTCAAGTTGAGATTTTCCTGGTTCTTGGTGTGATGAATGAGTTTTTAGACATTGTATCCTGGACATTTTGGGTAGTATGTTATGGGACTCTGGATCCTATTTCAAACTTGTGTTTTAGTAGATCTCCTTTGATACTATGCTGGCAGGGGAAAGGGAGCACCCCTTTTGACTGCCAGGTATGGGAGGGAGTCCAGATTTCCCACTTTGCCTCATTTGACACCCTGGGGAAGGAAGACCTCATTACTTTTGTGTGGAGGTGGGACTGCAGGTATAATTTTGGTCTCACTGACCAAGGGGGCAGGGTGGTCTCATTACTGCTGAATGGTGATGAAAGCTCTAGCTTTCTTTTGGGCCTACTCTGATACCAGCAGGTAGAAGAGCATGACTTCATTACTGTCAGGTGGGGATGAAAAAGGTGGTTCCCTACTAATTTTTCACTAATATCACCCCAGCATGGGGAAAAGAAGAGATGCCACATTGCAGCTGGGAAAGGGCAGAAGTCAAAGCTTTCCAAGGCAGATGCAGATGGGTTTGGGCTTTTTTTTTTCCTCCTGTGGTGTTTGGTCAGAATAGACAGTAATCATTTCTACCTTGCTAGACGGTCCCTTTCTTGGACCTTTGGCTAGAAAGAGCTGACTTCTGTTGGGGTATTTTTATCTGCTCCCATTAATGTCTGTGGGTTTCTGTTTCTCCAGTACCCAATTTGGAATGCATTAGGCAAAAAGACAACCCAGAGAATGCATTTCTGTATCATTCTTTGGGTCCTGAGATTCCTAGTTCCTCTGTCTCTTTCTCTGTATCTTTCAGAGTATTTGTTTTATCTACAATGTTTAAGGTTTTAGTTGTACTTAGCGAGAGGAATAAAAAGTAATCTACTCCATCTCAATTTGGAATATAAATTCTTATTAATTAATCCTACCATTTTGTTTTGTCATTCTGCTTTATAATGTAGGAGTATTGATTTGCACGACCTATAAGTAATTTGTATAATGACAAAACAGGCAAGTAATGGGGTTTATTAAAAATATATTATTTTCACAATAAAAAATTAAGCATAAGTAAGCAAGGTAAATAGAAAGAAAAATGAAAGTATTTTTGACATGTAGATATGTGTAATTTTTTTCTGTTAAAAGACACGATACCACCCAAGACTTGTACATAAATGTTTATAGAAATATTGTCTTTAAGAACTAAAAACTGGAAACAAACCAAATGCCCTTCAACTGGTAAACAGATAAATAAAATAAAACAAAACAATTTAAAACTTCATAAAATGGATTATTATTTAGCAATGATGCAATGAAGTAGTGATACATGTTACAATATGGATGAAGCTCAAAAACTACTTTAAGTGAAAGAAGCCAGTCACAGATGACCACATATTGTGTGATTTCATTTATATGAAATGTCCATAGAGCTAGAAAGAAGATTCCTGGTTATCTAGGGCTGGTGTGGGGATGGCGGGATGGGTACAACATTTCTGGGGTGTTCTAAAATTAGAATGTTTTAAATGTTCTAAAATTATATTATGGTGATGATTGAAAAAGAATATTTTATTGAATCATCTACTTTAAATGAGTTAATATAATGGCAAGTAAACTATACCTCAGTAAAGCTATTTAAAAACATGTGTGATTGTGGTGGGATGCTAAATGTACAGAAGCACATAGAAACATTTCGTGCCTTCTGTTTTCATTTTAGACAGTTATTTGGCCTAACTAATTAAAGATTAAATGACTTGAGTAAAAGAATGGCATGAGATAGTTTTGCATATACACTGACCATGATTCCATTTCTATCAAATCTCCAAAGTAGGTAAATCCTATTAAGAATATTTTTAAAATAGGCAGAATCTAGTGGAAATTAGAGTCTTAAATATAATTAGTATCTTAATAACAAATATCATGACTACAGCAATCTGTGTATACTCAAATCATTGCTAGGTATCTCTTCCTTCCAAGGATCATTTTGTACTACAACATTCTGGTTAGTAAAGTATATTTAGGCTGAGTTTAACTCCCTGTTAGGCCCTAAGCATCCTGAGGACAGAAGCTGGGTCTATCTTGTCACATTCGCAGGATCTAGCACAGAGCAGAGATCAGGCTCTTTTGTTTGGTTTCACAGAACCCTAGATTGCAGACAGGCAGGCTAAAGTGCGAGGAAAGCCCTGTAGTTGGGGCTGGGAACACCCAGGTTCAGCAGTTCTGGGTACAGGCAGTAAGCTGTGATTGATATCTGTCAATCAAGGGTACGGACCAAAGAATGGGCTCTTTCCATCAGATCGTAGCTGGTCAGTTCTGTATAGTGCGAGTCAATTGAATTGTGTGCTGTGGCCAGACGATATTGTGTGTGGCTTGGTGTCATTTTATATTTGTGACCCCAAACCCGCAGCAGTTCCTCAGCGCAGCCTGCAAGTCCACAGCACCTCTTTGTCCAGTTACTCTTCCACTCCACTGACTATGCCACACCTTCTCTTATCAGATTCACAGCACTTCCCCTCCTCACTTGCACCCTTCGTTGACGGCCTTTCATCTGAGGTTGCTGAGGGCTGAAAAGTGCTCAGAAGGGAAGGTCACCTCCAACTTTCTCTCTATGTCCCTTCCTTTTATAAGAGATGACTTTTTATATAATCTCCTTGAAGACCTACACCTCCATTGTGCATTTGATCCTATGTCCCTACTATCCCCTCAAGGACACTGCTCAGGGAGCTTTTTTTTCCCTCTTTTATTTGCAGCATCAAATCTTCCTTTTTGACTGGATCATTCTTGTCAGCATGCACACACACACTGCATTACATATGATATTAAACAAGAAAATCAAGCAAACCAGAACTAGCAAAAAAAAAAAAAAAGTTATCTCCATATTCTGGTACTAATTTCTTTCCTTCAAGTTTTCTCTTTTTCCTACCCCAGTGAGATTTTTACCCTCACTGTTTCACTAAAACAGTTTTTGTCAAGGATACTGATAAACTCCACACTGCTAAAGCCCATGGCTAATTCTAAGTACTCCTCTGACTTGACATATAAGTACCATTTGACACAACTCATCACTACCTGCTTTTTGTAACTCTCACTTCACTTGGCCTTCAGGTAATGACTTTGTTGATGCATCTTTTCCTTACATACTCCTTTGTGAATTCTTCTCCATCTGTGTTTGTCATACTTTGGAATGCCTCATGCTCTAATCTTGGACCATTCTCTTCTCTATTTACACTTATTTCTTGGAGTTTTCATCCAGACTTATCCAGGCTTTAAATATTATCAGTATGCCAATGACTCCCAAATGTATACCTTCAGATATATGCAATTCACATCTAATCCATCAGCAAATGCTCTCAAGCACTACAGTGGAAATGTCCAAAATCTGACCATTCACACCTTCTCCATAGCCGCTATCTTGGCCTGAGTCATCTTCACTTCTTGCTTGGATTATTATGATATTCTCCTAATTACTCTACCTGTATTTCTCTTTAACCATCTAATTTGAATTTATACCAACTTAACTTCAATAGCATAGAAAATATCTGTTTCTATACAGTTGTTTCCCTTTTCTGTTATTAACATCACAAATTAAAGCTTTATATTTACCCAGCGACATTCATAATTGTTTTATCCATTTTTATTTTAAGTCATGTAGAAAATAAAAACTGAAGTTACAGACAAAAGTTATAAGTTTTTATAAATTGCCCATTTATTTATACCTAAAGGTATTTACCTTTACCAGAGATCTTTATTTCTTTTTCCTGATTACTTCACTTCCTTGTGTGCTATCTAGTGTCCTGTTACTTCTATTCTAGAAACTTTTAACATTTCTTACAACAGGTCTGATGGTAACAAATTCCCTGAACTTTTGTTTATCTGGGAATGTCTTAATTTCTCTTTCATTTTCGAAAGACAGCTATGCTGAATATAGAAGTCTTGGTTATTTTTTCTTTCGTCACTTTGACTATATCACCATTGCCTTATGGTCTCCAAGGTTTCTGACAGGAAATTAGCTGGAAATCTTATTGAGGATCCCTCCTATGTGAAAAATTCCCTCTTTCTTATTGCTTTCAAGATTCTCTCTTTGTCTTTGGCTCTGACATTTTAGTCATAACGTGTCTTGGTGTGGATCTCTTTGGGTTTATCTTACATCGAGTTCATTGAACTTCTTGAATATAGATTCATGTATTTAATCTAATTTGGAAAGTTCTCGACCATTACTTCTTCAAATAATTTTCTCTCTGCTGAGTCACCCACAATGACTATATTTGTCTACTTGATGTCCTACAGATCCCTTATGCTCTTTTTACTTTTTAAAAAATCTTTTTTCTTTCTGTTTCTCAGATCCAATAATTTTAATTGTCCTAGCTTCAAGCTCTATTTTTTGCCTGCACAAATCTGTTTTTGAACCACTCTAGTGATTTTTTTCAGGTCAGTTATTTTTTTTCAGTTCCAGAATTTCTTTTTAGTTACTTTTAATATGTTTTATCTTTTTACACATAGTCTCATTTTGTTCATACATAGACTTTCTGTCTTTGTTAATGCCTTTTTTTCTGCTCTTTGAGTATCTTTGAGACAGTTGTTTTAAAGCCATTGTTAGCATTTGGGCTTCTTCAGGCATAGTTTCTGTTGATTTATTTTGTTCTTTGAATGGGAAATATTTTCCTATTTCTTTGTGTGCTTTGTGATTGTTTTCGTTGTTGGTTTTGTTATTGTTGTTGGAAACTAGATTTCTGGGTCTTACAATATTGTAACACTATAAATCAAAATTTCCCCTTTCTCCAAAGTTTGTAGGTTTTCTTTTTAAATTGTACAGTGTCTCTTTGCTAAAGATCACACAGGTGAAAACTTAACATCTTTTCAGGTTTTTCTAAGTCCTCATCTTCCCACAAGAGGACTCTCTAAATTCTCTCATATGCACAGTTGCTTTTGAATATCCTACTCTTTAAAAGCCTGCTCCTAAAAGGGGGAAAAAAGTGGGAAGAAGGAAGGAAAAAAATCTAGGTGTTGTCTCTTTAAATCCCGTCTGCCGCTTTACCCAGTGGGGATTGTAACAATGGCTGTATCTCAATGATGAGAAGCAGAAATCAGCAATCAGAACACAGAACCCCAATAGAGTAATGTCATTATTGCACACTCTAGCTCCCACAAGTTGCTCCAAAAATGCAGGCTATTGTCCCCACAGCTGCTTGTCATAGGGCTGGGGTAAAAGAGATGGGTAACCACTACTGTGCTAATGGCCGAAACAGACTAAAATTAACTGCAATTTACCAGCCAAGCCTTCTCCTGGAACTTGTAAGCATTCAAATAGTCTCCAGAGTTCCAAAAATAGTCACTTCAGACAGTTTCTGCCAGTGCAGTCACTGCCCAAGAATACAGATTTCTAGCACTTTCTACTCCACTATTTTCCCTTTTGTCTACTGGTATTTCTCACTTCAATTTTTAACAGATTATCCAACACATCTTACTTTGAAATGTAAGTCAGTTCATTACTCCTTTTCTCAAAACCCTCCTTCAGTTTCTCGTCTCAGTTAATGTCAAAGTCTTCACCATGGGGTACAAAGCCCTATATAATTTGGCGCCCTGCCACTTTTGCAAACACCTGCCTCCAAACTTTTAAAATTTGCACTTTGGTTTGGAACTGCTTATGATGCCATTTATTCCTATTGCTACCCTGTAAATGTCAATTTCTTTATTGATTAAATTAGCCTTGTCTTTGTATAGATGCCAATGATTGTAAATGAAGGTTTGTATCAAAAAGTTAAACACTATTGTTTCTCTTATCTACTCCTCCCTGCCTCCTTTCTTCTCCCCCTCCTTTGTCTTTCCTTCCTTGTCTCTCTCTCCCCTCCCTCCTTTCCTCCTTCCCTTCCTTATTTATTCTGTTTTTACTTTTTAATAGGTGACTTGTTAACAAAGTCAGCATTTATAAGGCAAAATGTACAATTTTATATTTTCCCTTTTGCGATCTGTTTGGAGATAACTTTTGGGAGCACGTGTTTGAACCTGATCTTTCCTTCCTGAAGGACCCCTTACCTTGTTTTTTTGTGGTTAGAGCTGAGGCAGGAAACATGGTAAGAAATCCGATTAGCTGAGGTATCTTCAAACAGATTAGAGTACATGTTGTCATTAGCACAGCAGGTGTCATCTGGGGACTTTATGTGTGACAAAGTTCTGAAACATATTCAAATCTCGTCTTGATTAAGCAAAACAGTAGAAGAGTGCTGTGTATGCAGAAGCATAAAATTAATTGATTTCATTGTGTTGTGCCTCTTTCATTTCTCTTGTGTTATGCTGAGTAGCCAAATTGTTTACACCTCTAGCCATTTTCATTAGAACTACACTGTGGTACTAGGAGTACTTAAAAACAAAAAAGCTTAGGTCCTTTTCTTTCTTAATGACTAACATGAGCAAATATTGACTCAGAATTACTTATCAAAGAATGATCAAATGTCAAACTATTTCACTTTTGGCAACATAATAACTTTTTCTCTTTAACATAAATAAATGAGAAGTTAAGGATGTTTGGGAATGCTTATGAATTAAAGAAGTGTTTTCTCCTGAGAATGACACTAGGTAAGCAAGATAATGCAAGAGAAACTCTAATTAGGATTTCAGAACTGCGGAGCATGCTAGGAACTGGTTTGTTTCTGGCTGTGGTCCCCTTTAAGGTGAATCCTGTCTGGTAATTAGCATCACCTTGGATTAAATTAATTGGCTATACTCAATCCCTGAGTGGATACGCTAATAAAAAATCCAAAGACATTAGTTTCTTTGCAAGGAGTGAGCAGGTTATATAACCAGTAACTTTTATAAGAATTATCTAAACAACTTCAAGCATTATTTTTATTTCAAATAAGGAAGTTTCGAGTTCTGGTAAGTACAAGATTATTTGAAATCTTTATTTTGAAAATAATCTACGCTTAGCTAGTTGCACTTAATTTTTCACTTTGTATCTGGATTACATATTTGTGTTCTATCTTTAAACATTAGAAAAAGAAAAAATATTGCTAATAATTATTATCTTTTACCCGAATATGCCAGAAATCTTCATAATATGCCGATATTGAAGTAGGAGGAAATTTTAGTGTCAGGAAATTAAGAAATTCTAGTGTATTCAAATATGAGTAAAGTTTTTTTCTGATTACAAAAGCACTGCTTAATGATTAGATAAATCTATGCACTACATTAATGAAAAAGAAAGCTGCTGGTAATTCAACAATGCTATGACTACCATAGGGGACAATTGGTGTAATGCCTTTCTGAACCCCACCCCCAATCCCTCTGTGTAGAATTATGATAATCTATGAAACAAACTAATTTTTCGTACAACATTAAATTTCTGAATTGCCACAGAACTAACATGAATAAATCATTTTTCTTATTTCATTTTCTATGTCATTTTTCTTTTTGAATTGCCTGAATTCCTACTTCATGGAAGAAATTAAAATATAATTAGTGAAATGACACATGTTAATTTTGTAAGTCTGTCATCAATTTTGTCAAGAGAATGAAGGAGAGAGGGTACAACTCTCTTGGTAGGCTATTTAGTTCTTAGCAGCACACATAATTGAGACCAATGATGACACAGATAAACATAACCATGGTTAAACCTAGGGAACCGAAGGGTGCTAAAAAATCTGCTTAATCTTAAAAAGCAATGCAAGTATTCATGATAGTTCCATGGTCTGACTTTAGGTAATGAAGAGAATACAGAAAAGAGGAGAAGATATTGGTAGCAAGCCCTCAAGTCTTTAGAAGCAGATTTCAATATAATTTGGGCCGGAAGCAAAAGATTTTGTTGAGAAGGTCCTTTGCTACTTTTAGGGATGTTGATAGGCAGGAAAGTGACCAATCTTAAGATTCTGTGGTTCTTCTTGTTATTTCTTTCTACCTCTACTTCTCCTCCTTCTGCCTAACCTGCTGAGAGAATTAGACTGCTTTTGGTTGCTCAGTTTGTTTATTCCTCAGATAGCCCCTAAGTATATTACTGCCTTATTCCAGTTTCAGAGGAAATCGAATAAACCTTATTATTTAAAACATATGTAAAAAGCATTTTAAAATTTCCATTTAAATTTGATTAATTTTTAAAGCTGATTAAGAAAGGTGCATAATTGAGTCAGGGTAACTAAAAGATGTGGAGGGCTGGTAGCTCTGTTTTATGAAATGGGACAGTTTCATATGCTGGTCTTGCTCCTATACTCTGGGAGATCCTCCCTAATTCCTGGTTTCTTACTGGAAGACATCTCCACCACTCTTTGCCTTTGGTATCTCAGATTCACATAGGCTTTCCTCTGGATACTGCTATTTCTTCCAACCATTAGCCCCAATCCCTTAGGCTAGGCTACACATCCCTCCTTGATATTCTAATGGTACCCTGACTCTTCCTCAATTATGTTATTGAATTACTCTGTGAATGTCCCATGGTCACTGTAAAAGATACATATGATTATATCAAGTCAAAGTCTGAAACACTTCCTCTGGCTTGCACTCTCTTCCCCAGTGATGATATTGTGCACTGTATGCACATAGATTCTTTTATTTAACGATAATACTGAATCTTTGTCATGGTATACAATATATAGTATACAATGTTCACCTTACCATAGACTCTTAAACCTCACCTGCATGTATGCAAAAATCTCAGCATTCTCTAAAGCTTCCCCCAGGGATTCTAAGAGTTTCCAGAGATCCTCTTAAATAAATTAGGACCATACAAATTTGTATTTTTGTTGTTTTTGCTACTGCCTCCTTATCAGGGTGCTGGCAAGCACCCTGCTGCAGCTACTTTCTCTGCAAATGCTCCTTCACTGCTGGGCATCTGGCATCTTCCCAGGGAACTTTCAACTTCTTGCTTTTATGCATTGGCTCAAAAACAGTGCTCAGGGCTGCGCTAGGGACAATGCAGGGGCACCTTTTCCCTTCAATAATCCTTATCTTCCATGTTCTCCATTCTGGTACCAGCGCAAAATCTTCTTACTCTATTTTAGTCACTTTCACAAATAAACAAACAAAAACCCTTAGTTTATCAGCTCACATAACTGTGTTCCCAGTATGATCACCAGGTCAACAGCTCTCCAAATAGTGAGATCCAGGCAGAAAACAATTGAAATTAAAAGCTCCACTATGCACATATGCATAGATAAACATAATTTTCCAAAGTTAGGTGAAAAATGTATCGCAAACACTATTCATGTAAAATATTTTCAAATATGTAAATAAACCAACCTAAAAAGTAATTGAAGGCAAAGAATTCCGAAGCCTTTTATTTAAATAGTGAAGGAATTCATCTCTCTTCTAGTTGGTGAGGATGCAGGGATTAAGCAGAGTGCCCAAGGTCAGACCATGGTTTATCAGCCCAAGGACGAGAAGAGGTTGCGGTTTTGCTGACTCCATTGCAAAGCTGGATTCCCCAGCTTCTGATGCGCATGCCTAGTAACCTGCCTTTATTGTCTTAAGTACTGTAATTACTTTAAACCCTTTGGGGAGGGAGAAGGAGAGACATATCTAATTTCTAGGCTGATCTTTGAATTCATCTTCCTATATATAATTTATAAAATTATATTGGAGATATGTAAAGAATCTTAGATATCAGCTTGAAAACATTTAGCTTGAAAACATAATTCTGATTTGGGCCGGAATTATAGCTAATTTATAATGAAAAAAATGTTTTTTTTTTAATCTCTATAATACTGATCACATTTATTTAGTTTGTTCAGTTTAGTTTGTCTTCAAGACTGCACAGCATTCTTATTGTATCAAAAGACACTAATAATTACATTGATTTAAAGCAGTAGAAAATAACCATGATATGCTACAAATGAAAGACAAGTCCAGAACCACTGAAACCCTTCCTCAAGATGCCTATAATCAGTGAAACTCTAGCTTTACTGGGAAGTGGAAGAGGCAAACCTCAGTGATTGGCTGAAAATGGCTCTGAAATTCCCTACTGAAGGTTTTCATTTTAGAGCCACTAGTGTGAGTACTCAGATTGCACCATTTTCAGCAGCCCATAACAATGCTGTCATTCATTCAAAACATGGTTTAGTGGTTTCCCAAAGTAACATTAGATAATTTACCTGCATTTTCTACAATCTAAAATAGAAACATCTTATACACCTTAATATGGCTATTATTTAAGAATCTATGTAATATATCCCTTCTAGTACTTAATGTCAGGAAACATTTTTCTCCAATGAACTCATTTGGTTCCATCCAACAAACAATTTGAACTTTATAAACTTTTCCTATTTCCCCCTTTTTTCCTTGACTGTCAGGACATGCAGAACTAATTGTGCAACTCTTCTCACACTGGACGATTTCTGATTTGTGTCTTTTATTATTTTTTAATCATTCAGTAATATTTGTTAATTTTAAAGGTTTATAACATTTGGCAATGTATTAAAAAACACAAATATTATCTCTAGCTCTGCAATACAGAAGTAACCACTGTGAACATGAAATTCTATGTACTTTTGGCCTTTTTCTGCTTGTATAATAAATATGTAAAAGTAGGACCTCAGTATATGTATATGTTCAGTACAGATGCAATCATTGTCAGCCTAACTACATAGTATGTCATCAAAAAAGTAAAATTACTTTTTCAAATATTTTCCGTTCATGGTTAGTTGAATCCATGGATACAGGGGCTAACCGGATACATTGGTAAGGGCATAACATATGTATTGTGACAAATGGCTTTTTCACTTAGTAATAAGTCATGGCCATTTTTTATGCCAATAAATATGGACCTATAAAGCCATATTTAATGGTTGCACAGCTATCCATTGCATGGAGATATATATATAGATATAAATTTATTGACCTACCCACTTACCAGTATCTTTAGGTTGTTTTTATCTTTACCTTTTTTTAACTGTTTCATTTATGTCTTTTTATTGTAAGCTCCTTAAAATTATCTTTCAAAATAGGCAGGTATAATAAATGAATAAACGGATGAATGAAATCCTAGCAATAGCTTTGCATTAGTATTACTGTGTATTCTTTATGGTGCTGTTATTCTGGAGATAAATAATTTTCTTCACTTTCTAGGTCTCCGCCAACATGAGCGAAACTCCTTCCACTAGTTTTTCCATGATTCATCGTTCTTCTTCTGAAGGTCATGTTCCTTCCCTTCGCAATATGAGGGTCACTCATCCTGTTGTGGCCAAAAAGATCAGCTTCTACAAGAGCGGAGACCCGCAATTTGGAGGGGTCAGGGTGGTGGTTAACCCTCGCTCATTTAAGACATTTGATGCTTTGCTGGATAATTTGTCAAGGAAGGTTCCTTTACCGTTTGGGGTGAGGAATATCAGCACCCCTCGGGGAAGACACAGCATCACACGCTTGGAGGAGCTGGAGGATGGTGAGTCGTACCTGTGCTCCCACGTCAGGAAGGTACAGCCAGTGGACCTGGACAAGGCCCGTCAGCGCCCAAGGCCTTGGCACAGCAGCAGGGCCATCAGTGCGCATGCGCACCGCAACCCCGCGGCCGCTGCTCCCGGCATGCTGCGCGCCCCGAGGAGGCTTGTAGTTTTCAGGAATGGCGACCCGAAGGCGAGGCACGTGGTCCTTCTGAGCAGGAGAGTTACCCAGAGTTTCGAGGCCTTTCTGCAGCACCTGACAGAGGTCATGCAGTTCCGCGTGATCAAGCTGTATGCCACAGACGGGAGGAAGGTGAGCGTTCTGGAAGCTCTTCATGTGTGAGCTAGAGTCCTGTGGGACTGTGCTCCTGGGGAAGGAAGGCTTTGGGCACACAAGACTGCTTGTGCTTTTGTGTTACTACTCTCCTGGGAGGTCGCTGGTTCACCTGGGTAGATGGTCCCTTTGTTCTCGAGTCAGAATCTGACTAGACATCGACCACGAGGACTTCTTTTTTTCTACCACGCTCTGTCCCCTGTTCTGTCTTCCCTGAGCACTAAATTATATAATGTGTTGACATAGATTCGGATCTCGACAATATTTCTTTAAAAGGAGGGCCAATGGTGATACTCTGTGAGTGAGGTAAAGGAAACATTTTCCCGGGGTCCTTGCTGCCAGTACAAGAGCTCACTTTCCTGGTCCTGGTGTCTCCACCAGAACCTTTGTTATCTGGCTCAGGGAAGAAGTTTGGCTACAGCTGGATACTTTGGTAGGGAAGACAGAACCAATAGTGCATACCTTTTAAATATTTCTTTAGTTTAACAGAAGATCTGTCTGTTTTTTTTTTTTGCAGCTAGTAGCTAGGTTCAATAAGAGTGTAGTTTAACCTGACCACCATGCTTTGGTATTTTGTTATTTCGCATACATCATTTGTGCCTAACAAATGCTTAGTGATTATTTCTTTCTAGCCCAGGAGGTTGTTGAATTTATTCAATCAATTACAGAATTACCATATGTAAAGAACAAAACTTCATGTTGCTTATATAAGGACCATTAACTCTTTGTTTTCTTCTAGGTTCCCAGTCTCCAGGCTGTGATTCTGAGCTCTGGAGCTGTGGTGGCAGCAGGAAGGGAACCATTTAAACCAGGAAATTATGACATCCAAAAGTACTTGCTTCCTGCTAGATTACCAGGGATCCCTCGTCGTGTGTACCCTAAGGGAAATACTAGGACAGAAAGCAGAAAAAGTAAGTCACTTAAATATATAGTCTTTATAGTTAGCCCTGGGATTTTTTTTTACATCAACAACAAAAAAATACATGCTTAAATGTTTAATGACAAATTGCCTTCATAGAAGAGAAATGAGGGGATCGAAAATATTTCAAACTGAAATTGGTTATATTTATAGTTGGAAAGAATCATAGGGATTATTTCATAATTCTTTTTAGGTTTTTCCAAATCAATCAAGAGCTACATCTGTTTGAATTGATGAGGTATGGTTCCCTGCCCCATATAATACCTAGTTAAAAAAATCAAAATACCAGCATTTATTGATTTAGAGAGTAGTTCTATGGAATATGTAAGTAACATCTCTGGTAGCTGCAGTTTTCTCTAAATAGTACCGTGCAGTATTATAGCTGAGCTCAGTAGGTGAGTGACTGTATTTTAAAAAAATCTCTACATACATGCTCTGCTTACTGAAGTTATTCCAGTAAAAACCCCGGGCCCTTAAATCCACTTTTTATTTATCTAAAGAAAAGGTTCATGTAGCCAATTCATGCTGGTAAACAATAGGTTGATAATTTCTTAGAAAATGCTGTACAGTGTGACATTATCTTTTGGATAGGGAGGAAGAAGGCATTGGCTATAAATTCCCTGTGCAGGCATGGCTAATCTCATTATTCATTGTGCTCAGTACTTTAGTTTTGTACTAAAGTATTGATTGCCATTTATACTTAAATTTCAGTTTTTATTTTATTTAGACATAAAGTGGGTGAAATTCATCTATTATTTGTTGTCATTTAGTTATTTTATGGATATACTCAATAGATAATTATAATGCTTCTGTTTCGTAGGCATTAGCTGCTGAATATCTGTTATGCATGTGTTAGTATTATTTTAGCTTGGTCATTGTACTAAAATTATTTCATTAGTTTGTGTTTGATATAGGTTGCAAAGTATGGTTTTTGATGGTTTCAGGGAATCTAAGGGCTTCCTTAAGTTTTACTTTAAAACATTATAAGTGAGGCATTTTCATTTACGATTTTGATAAAAGTACAGAGAAATAAGAGAAAATATTTGAAAAGTTAGAGGTATTTAATTGATGGCAAACATGTGAAAAGCTATACAAATCACTAATCGGAATTACATTGAGTGTAACAAGCATGAGAGCCAAGGTTATCTTTAAAGACACACATTATAATAACTAGATGGCTGGACCTTATATCTAGCTCTATTCTCTTTTGTGCCCTACCTGTATTAAATCACATGTATTGATTGTATAAAGTGAATGATAAATTAAAAGTTATTATTTGATTAATATAGCCTTTAAATTATTAAAATGTTTTAGCTTTCCTAATACTATGGATGTCTTTCTAGAATATGCACAGATGGGAAAATAAATACCACTGTAAATTATTACTTGCTTTATATAGGTGAGCAGCACTTGGTTAGACTCCAATTTCAGTGCTGGTAAATAAAAGAAGACAACAGAATTAAACACCACAAAAATATTTTTGCTAGAATCATTAGCAATTTGTTTTATACTTATTAAAATTGCCTTATTAAATTCAATTAAAATTCTGCTACTTCTTATTGAAGGAGAATTACAAATTCTTTATTAAAGAATAGTTTGTACAAATGTGCCAGATATTATAGTTAACTGAAATAATTGCGAGAAACATATTAATAACATCTTACTATGAAATCAGAAACTACTGTATTTTTCATACTAATTATTTACTTTTTTCTTTTCTTTCTTTGCTGCCTTTTCTATTGGATATATATATATATATGTAATGCCTCTTCCACATTATAATTTGATGTGGGGTATCTTTCACTATTAAAATCTTGAAAGTGAGCAAACATGTGCCTTCAAGCCCAAGGTCCCAGATTAATTCTGCTTCTTCTGACAAAATGCATACTAATGATTGCTCCTCAGACCATTCTTTTGCTCCTGAAAATTACTTGGCCTTAGAAAAAAAGGATTCTCAGAATTTATTGATATATCCTTCAGAAGATGATATTGAGAAATCAATTATTTTTAATCAAGATGGTACCATGACAGTTGAGATGAAAGTTCGATTCAAGATAAAAGAAGAGGAAACCATAAAATGGACAACTAGTGTCAGTAGAGCTGCTCTTTCTAATAATGATGAAAAGAGTGAGATAAGCAATTTTCCAGGAAGAACAGATGATCTGTCATCGGCTTTAAAGATTGCAGCATGTTCGTTGTCTACAGATGTCTCACCTCTGAAGAAAGACAATAATCAAGAGGAGAGTTTGGCAGAGGAGATAAACATTCAAATGACAGAACAAGAGGCTGAAACTTGTAGTTCTCCTAGTTGGGAGAATGCTACTGTAGACACAGATATTCAGGGAACTCAGGATCAAGCAAAGCATCATTTTTATAGGCCTCCTACACCTGGACCAAGGAGAGTGAGACAAAAGAAATCGGTGATAGGGAGTGTGACTTTAGTATCTGAAACTAAAGTTCAAGAGAAAACGATTGGACAATTTTCCTATAGTGAAGAAAGGGAAGATGGGAAAAACAAATCTGAGTATCGCATGTTCACACATTGTTGCAGTAAAATGTCATCAGTATCTAATAAACCAGTACTTGTTCAGAGAGATAACAATACACAGATAGAGTCAGCTGTAGAAAGAAAAAAAGAAAGCAGACAATTCAAGTCTAGTGCAGTAAGTGCTGGTGTTATAGAAATTACAAGTCAGAAGATGTTAGAGATGTCCCGTAATAATGGCTTGCCACAGACTACATTAGAAAACTTAACTGTGGAAGAAGCTATGGTGGATGATACAACATTGGACAACAAACCTAGAATCAAGAATTTAACTTATGGTCACACCAATGATAGGTTCTGTCCTATTTTAGCAGATGCATCTCATTCTTTAAGCAATGACTCTAGAACTAACAAAACGATTTCTGAGATTCCAACTTCAATAGGATCCTCTACTATCACCACAAGAATTGATGGACTAATTAATGAATTTGCTCAGTGTGGTTTAACAAAACTTCCAGAAAATGAAAAGCAGATTCCATCATCCGTTGCCAGCAAAAAGAAGATGAAATCTCAGCAGCAAGTGATAAATTATAGACATCAGGATGGGGGAATTGCAACTAAAGGAATGCCCAGTAAGAGTAAGAGAATGAACACAAGAGGTAGAATTGCACGGGAAACCATATTGCATGATTCACACAGTCCTGTCAAAGGAGAGTTACTTTGTGAGGAAGACTCAAATGATGTAGTAATTGAAACAAATTGTTTTTCTAAAAGTAATTTCAATCCTGTGAATTCCAAGAATTTTCATAGAAATACATTAAATTCTATTCCAAATCCTAAGGTTCAAGGACTTTTAGCTAAAAGAAAACCCAGACCATTAAACAAAGTAAGCTTAAGAGGCACTACAAAAAGAGAAATTGGCCAAGGAGCTAAAGTATTTCCCCATAATGAATTCAGACATTGCAAAAATACTTTTGAAAATCAAAATTTATTTCATGTGTTTAACTTTCTTGAGCAAAAGCCCAATGTTTTTTGTGGACCACGGGCTCAAGCAGAAATAACATCTTGGTATTTGAGAGGAATGGCAAAGAAAAGTTTAGTTAATAATTCACACGTAACTTTAAAAAGCCAGAAAAAACAAAAAGGAGATAGATTGAAATCAGGTACTATTGTAAGTAAGCACCATGATACAACCAGGGCAAATTCTTTAACTTCTTTGAAAAAAGCTATTTTTCCTGAGGACATTACTCATCATTCAGTTCAAAATTATGTACAGCGATGGTTGGAGAATATAAATCCACATCCAACTTTATATTCTAGAAGATCAGCTCCAACATGCAAAAAGGAAACAAGTGTGGTAAATGGTTTTCTGGGAAATAATTCCTGCACAAGTTCTGAAACAGGAAATAATTTCATCATGGAAAGTAATAAGCACGTAACTAAAAATGACAGTTTGACAGGAGATAGTTTAGGTAAAAAGGTAGGTAAATCTTTTGACAAAAATAGCAGTGAAGAACTTACCAAAGATCTGTATGAGAACCAGCTTGAGTCTTTGAATGATGCTTACTTGCTTTCCCCACATGAATGTAGTACTTTGTCACAGTCAGCTATTGATAATCAGGTATCTGTTGAAAATACTAAAAGTCAGGTATCTGTTGAAAAGTCAGGACCAGAGATGAGCCTTGTTTACCAAGAAATAAACCTATCTACAAAAGGGCAAAGTGTAGAGGCTGCCATTCAAGTAGATTCAATGGAAGAGGCGACTCCAAAAGACCTGTTACCAGTTTTGTTGCTTCGCCAACTACAAGCGTTAGTTCCCAGTATTCACAAGACTCAGAATGGTGTTCAAATGCCAGGTCCACTTGTAGATGTTTCTTTCCCTTCCCCAATAAATAATTCATCCACTAGTGTTCTTCTAGCTTGGCTCCTGGTGCTAAACTTAAGGGGAAGTGTGAATAGCTTCTGTCAAGGTGATTATCACAAGACTGCCAATAGGACTTCAGAAATACTTGCATTGTTGGAAGTTCTAAAGCACATTGCCATCACAGAGGAAGCTGATGACTTGAAGGCTGCTGTTGCCAATTTAGTTGAGTCAACTACCAATCCCTCTGGACTCATTGAGAAAGAACAAGACATGGTTCCAATAGGTCTTTCTGCAAATTGTTCCACACTCAATGTACAGAGAGTTCCTAAGTGCATTGAAAATGAAAAAACCCAAGAAATCTCTTTAAATGGAAGCAACTTTGCTAATGAGGACTGTGCCCCTGAGGTCTTTGTTTCAGAGATGACTTGCTCTCCATGTGAGATGTGCACTGTGAGTAAGATTTATCCTCCAAAAGAGTCTTGTGACCTTAGTGACATTTTTTCTCCTAGCGATGGCTATACCATGGATCAGACCTCTATGAATAAAGCTTGTTTCCCAGGAGAGAGCTGTTCACTTACTGATGCTGTGTCTTCCCATAAGGCTTGTGCTCATGAGGAAAACCATACCTATGAGACAACTTGCCCAACTGATGAGGCTTATGTTCCCATCAAAGTCTGCAATACCA
This sequence comes from Rousettus aegyptiacus, assembly GCF_014176215.1. NCBI lineage: Eukaryota > Metazoa > Chordata > Mammalia > Chiroptera > Pteropodidae > Rousettus > Rousettus aegyptiacus. The sequence continues at coordinate 18,984,548 of NW_023416290.1, read as the reverse complement.
GGGATTTTTTAAATTCCAAAGAAAACACATATACCGATAATTTGGAATTGACTAAAGAGTTAGAAATTGCTGAAGTTCAGAAAGACCTAAATATTTTGGCAGACCCTGGGTATAAACGTGGCTTTAACATACTGGTGTCACACCAAAATAGCAATTTAAGTCACTGTAGTTCTCTAGATGGATTTAAAAATTATTCATTAAAGAAATTTCAGGATAAAAATACATATACATCCTTTGATAAGGAGGAATCAAAGACTTCTGAAGAACCAGGCTCAACAAACAGTGTGACATCAAGTGAAAGAAACATTTCGGAATTGGAATCTTTTGAAGAATTAGAAAAGCAGGACATTCATTTCTTTCATACAACTGTAAATGCAGGAGAGCAAGCTACTGAAGAATTGACCCCAAAAGAATTGGAGGCTAGTCAAAATTTGGAATTAATAGACGACTCTAGCAGGAACATTACAGGAGAAAGAAGGAATGGTGTAATTTGTGAGACAACCAATGAGAGGCTGATAACACCACCATCTTTAGTGTTTTGCTATGATTCTAAGCAAAATATTGAAAAGGAGTTCAATGATGTAGAAACTAAAATGAGAGTAAAAATGATGGTGAAAAGCATGGAAATTGGAAGTTGTTCAGAGTCCCCTCTTGATTTTAAAAACTGCTTCAAAAGACCAGTGACTTCTGGTTGGTCAGACTATAGACAAGACAGTAGGAATGATCAGCCATGTAAAATATCGAACGATGGCCCCAATGATGGTGGTGAGGAGTTTACTCAAGAGAAAGACTACAATAAAGGATTTGTTAAAAGGACAATAGAAAAACTTTATGGTAAAGTGGAGATTGTTAAACCATCTTTTTTTCCTGGGTCTACGCACAGATCTCAGGTTTCTCCTTACAATTCTGTGGACTTTCAGTGTGCTAGAACAATAAGTCTGTATGATTCTGAAGGTCAGTCATTTGTCTCTTCTGAAGGAGTATCTAGTGGTTCATCTGTTTTGCAGAAATTTCAAGAGGAAAGACAAGATAAATGTGACTTTAATGACGTAAGGGCCAATTATCATGGGAAAAATGTAGAACATAGTCCAAAACAAAATGATCATAACAGAATCCTTAGGGATGTAGAAGAAGGAGTGCTGATTGACAAAGGCAAGTGGCTCCTGAAAGAAAATCATTTGCTAAGAGTATCAACTCCTGAAAATTCTGGCATATGTGGTGGCAATGCAGACACCACATCAGTGGATACTCTACTTGATAATAACAGCAATGAGGTACCATATTCACATTTTGGAAATTTGGTCCCAGGCCCAAACATGGCCGAACTATCCTCTTCAGAATTGGAGGAACTGACTCAACCCCTTGAATTGAAATGCAATTATTTTAACATGCCTCACTGTAGTGATTCTGAGCCTTTTCATGAAGATTTGTTAGATGTTCAAAATAAAACTTGTGCCAAGGAGGGAATATCAAATCACCATGCAGAGAAGGGTAATCATAGGTCAGAAAGAGTATGTACTTCTGTTACTCATGGCTTTACGACTGCTGCCAACAAAGTCCATCCTGTCTCTGATGATACTATTAAAAACCAGCCATTGCCTGGAAATAATAATATTCATGGTGCACTTCAGGAAGGTGACTCTTTGGATAAACTCTATGCTATTTGTGGTCAACATTGTCCAATATTAGCAGTTACTATACAACCTATAAATGAGGAAGACCGAGGATTTGCATATTGCAAAGATTCTGATATTGAAAATTCCTTGGGCCTCCATTTATGGAAGAAAATACACCCATGTTTACTGCAGTCAAACAAAAACATGTTCAGAGACGAGAACAATAAAGCAAGCAGTAACAAGGCATTTATTGATAATGCAATTGATGATATATTTGATAGACTTTATTTCAACACATTTGACTTGATGAGTAAAAGAAGAAAATTAAAAAGAATTAAATTCTCGGACTTAAAGGAAAAAAAGAATTTGAAGAAATTTCAATTTTATTTAAAGAAAAGGTTTTGCGTGAATTTCTTGCACACATCGTTAGTTGTGGATGATGTGAACTCAAATACACAAGACCCCAGCTATCAGACAAATAGAATCTTCGAAGTAGTTGATGAGAATAACAACTTATTAAACAACAGATTCCAGAGCTCCAGGATAAATCTCAACCAAATAATAAGTGAAAATATTAACTATTATTTCTCTTTTGAAATGCCTGGTCAAGCCTGCCTATTTGGCCAAGTTGAGACATCCTTAAATATTAGCAATAGAAGTGAATTAAAAATATTTTATATTTTTGAAGATGAGAATCTTTTCATTTGGGAAGAGGGAAACCAATTAAATTTAACTGATTTTGAAAGCAGAAATGAGCAGGAAGATTTATAATTTCAATATCAGCACAGCTTTTCTTTATCATGCGTTTTTTTTTTTTTCTCATCATAATAACGTGGAGCATGTTAGATAGATATGGACTATATAGCCTCTAATAATTTCCCAGTTTTTTAACATGAGTTTATCCTAGAAAGTTTACCCTTTAGTAATTTAATTTGACTTTCGTCATTTCTCTGTTATTCATTTTTCCAATTACAAACTTAGTTTCTAGTCTATTATCTTAGAATTTTCTTTCCTTTTTCCCCCCCTAATAATATATAATTTCCTGGACCTGTAATTTTTCTCTTAGGACATCGTAAACGCCCTAGGAAAGGAATTATATCTTTTTCTTTTCTTTTTTAATGCTGTCAACCCAGTGCAAAATGCTTATTGAATGTGTTGCTGAGTAAATGAAATAGACATAGCCTCGAAGTACTTTTACTAAATCAATAGATTTAGTAAAGGTATGATTGTAAGATCGCTACAGCAATCTCATATGTTTCTTGTGCCAAATGTGTTGAATCTAGTTTTACTCAGAAGATCTATTAAATGAACTTGCAGGCATTTTCATGGGACGAGATTCACCTTTTTTTCTCATAATTAGAAAGAGATGCTCTACTACTAAACTGCCTCTCCAGTACTTTGCCTGGAAATTATAATCTTTAAAACAGTAAATGTCAATAAATTCAAATAGGTCATAAAAAAATGGAAAAATTTGAGGCATATTCTGTGAAGAAAATTAGAGGAGCTGGAATGATTTAACTTGGAAGAGAACAGAAGTGACTAAATTTTTCAGAATTGAAAAAGTGCTGCTGTGAAGAGGAACTTGACATTTCTTTGTATGTTAACCTGCATTAATAAAACATTTAATTAGTTATAAGTAGATACATGTTGCCCAGAAGGATAAATAAATTCAATTAGACTACGAACCATAAACTGTTTTGAATACTTGTGTTATTTTGCCTGGGTCTTAACTGGGAAACATTTTAAGATTTCTTCCCCTCCATGACTATGTGGTGGTATAGAAGCAAGTCTTATAAAACACTGAAAGCTGTCTTTTGACTGCAACTGACTCGAAGTAGAACAATTAAAGTTTTTAGAGCCAAACATGGAGGTGCTAAAATAACAAATTTAGTATTGAGGAACTAAAAGGTACTTAATTACATAAAGAATACCTTTGGTTTCAGTTCAGCATGAGTCATAAATCCATAAAACATTATGAGTTGCTATTTATTTTACCAGGCAAATACTGCCTCTACACAGAGTATGCTTTTTCTACATTAAGTGATTCCTTCTAATTGAAATATGTAAGTTGTAATGTTATATAAACTTCTGCAATGAGCACTGACAACTTTTTGTGAAATAAAAGGGCTAAAATTATGGAGAAATAATAGAAAGGGGAGTAGAGTTAATGTTAATTGTGTGTCTACTGTATACCAAGGACTGTGGTAGTCTTAGTGATTTATTATATGTAATCTTTTCTCATAAAGACACTGTTCAGCTTTGTTATTACCTCTTTGCAGATGAGGCAACCTAGAAGCAAGGAACCAAAGTGGTCAGTGGTGCACAATAGGTATCATGACAGGGTCAGAACCCAGTCATTTAGGCTTGAAAATCAGTGCTACATCCATTTTTACTACATCCATTATTTTCACATGAGGAAGAAGTGACAAAATGTTTAAAAAAATTATGTAACACTCTCCCTAGGGCAGAGAGACAAAGAAATTATTATTATTTTTTTTAAATTTGGATAAAGCATGATACTTAGATATATCTAGAAGATTGGGGAAATCACTCATAACAACCAGGAGTTTTTAGAAAATATGGTTTTTAGTAATACTACATTAAACAATGTCCTAGGAGGCCTAGATGATATTGGGAAAAAAATTCGGAGTGATGACCATGTACTGTACTTCTTATTTAAAATAAGTGTGTTCATATGCTTTGAATTCCAACTACATCTTATTCATTTTATCCCAGATCTAGCATATTTCTTGGGATATGGTAAGCACCTAGTAAATGTGTGTTGAATGGATGAGAAGTGCTTTTGAATGCTGTTTATATCTTATTAACTTTGGATCCATACAGATAGAAGAATATACAGAGATGAAGGAGTAGAACTAAATTTCCTGTATTTTGTGAAGCAACATTTCAATCACCTTTAAAAATGTCTATGAAAATGATATGTATTTTTTAAACAAGTGGTTCTTAAAAAAATTTGCAATAATTACATTAAAGCTTTTTTGTAACTGAAATTTAGAAGGCTAAATGAAACAGGAAATTTAAGACTGTTACACAGACCTGATTTTTGCTTTAGGGATGAAATGCTGGAAGACTGAGAAAGGGTTTGTAGCCTATTGTGTTCAGGGGCACAGACTGGAGTTCAGGATCTTAGATCCCAAGTTGGAGTGGTGCAATTATTGTTTATGCCCACCAGATGTCAGCAGTGCTATGCGCTGCCAGAAGTGCAAGCATCCCAGAAAGGAGGCTTGCATGACTAAAGGAAGTGCCTCAAGCATTGGGACAGTCTCTGGGTTGCTTGCTGCTTCTTCAAAGAAAGCTGAGGACTCAATTGTGCGGGCATCGCCAGGTCTTAAACGCCAAAGGTATAGCAGTGTTAAAAATTAAAGGAAGTATACTGTTAGTAGCAAGGAGCCGAAGTTCAAAAGTAGGGAGAATACAAAGATAAATACTTTTAAGAAGCATTATTGTCGATCCCAAGGAAAGCTGAATTTGGGAAGAATGGGAGCAACCAAAAATCCTAACTAAGTTAATGAGTCATTGGCTTAGTGGGTAAGGGTGATTTTTACATGACGCTTTCAGGTATTTTACCTTTTAAACTTTCAATGATACAAAAAATAAACATACCATTTCCAAAGTTTAAATTGTACTGAAACTGCTTTCCATGTTCTTAATACTAATTTTGTTAGTTTCTGTGAAATGGGGCCACCACATCTCAGTCCTTATGAGAAGTTACCTTTATAAGAATGTCGTGGGAGGTTCACTTGAGAGAACGATTATAAAGCTCTTAGTACAGACCTTGCCACACAGTGCTGAACACATTTTAGCTATTTTTTTAAAAGCCATCAATGCTAATGCCTTCGATGTAATTTTTAAAAAGTTGATGTTCTTAAATCAAGAATTATTTAGCTCTATTGGGCGCTAAGATATATGAAAAATACAAGATATATTGAAAATATAAATATAACATTTATTCATAAAGGTGACTAACATCTCGAGCCTTGCTTAGTGCCAAATATTATGCTAGGTGCTATATATACACTGTCTTAGTCCTCAAGATAAACCCCTCAAATTGGTAATAGTATCTTTACTGTAGTTGGAGATGGAGGCTCGTGGGAACCGGAAAGGAGCACTTTTACTTCCATGTCTGTACATGCATACCTTGTTTTATTGTGCTTTGCAGATACTGCATTATATGCCAGTTAAAAGTGTGTGGCAAACCTGTGTTGAGCAAGTCTGTCAGCGTCATTTTCCCAACAGGCTCAGATGATGGTTAGCATTTTTTAGCACTAAGGTATTTTTAAATTAATGGGAATTGTTTTTATTTTAGACATTCTATTGCATATTTAATAGACTGCAGTATAGTGTAAACATAACTGTTATATGCACTGGGAAACAAAAAAATGTGTGTGACTTGCTTTATTATGATGATTCACTTTATTATGGTAGTCTGGAACCAAACCTGCAATATTGCCGAGGTATCCCTGTATTTCATCCTCACAGATAGCCCAAAGTTTTGTGTCTATGCTGTATGCTGATCTACTTTGAAAACATAGACAAGACTCTGTATTTCTGTTTATTAAGGCTAAATGGAGTTCTTTAACTGTCCAGGATAGCATAGTAAATACGAATTATTTTAATCCAGAGTACTATACTTTTTCTATATAGATATAATAGGAACATGTGTCAAATATTTTATTTAACTTATTAACTAGGGAACCAGTAACATATTACGGTGGGTTTAAAACATTTAAAGTATCACACAAAAATAGAAAAAGAATGTTGAAATGGATATGGGTCTGTCAGGACAATAATTAATTGCATTATTTTTTATTTTTTACAGTTTACTTGACTGTAAGATAATTAAGAAAATAAAAAGCAGAGATAACCCCTGAGACAACAAAGCATTCTATTATTTCAGTCCCTTTCAAGATATTTCATATTTTTCCATATAAAGGCTTTATTTTTCAATGATTTAAGTGCTAAGTTACTAAGTAAATATTTCCAAGTAGCAAACAGTGTATGACTGGAAAAGCTTTTGAAAACTAAACAACAAAACAACAAGCCCTCTAAGAGGGATGTCTTGGTATACTTGGTGGTTTAGGCAGATCTGTTTACCTTGTCATTCCGGAACTAAGCAGTAAACAATACTCAGCATAGATTTTAAATGCAATATATAGTGACAGATTTTAACAATTGAAATTCTTCCTAACAGATATACACATTAGCCGTTTTTCTATGTATACATATTTTTAATACCTTATCAATTTTTATATTCTGATTATCATAACAATAACAGAAAAAGAAAAGCAATAGAAGTTAATGTACTAAAAATCATTTAACTACTTTCTCTCTTGAGAGTAGTTTTTATCTTTTTTAAGACTAATTTTTTCCCTAGCTTTATTGAGATGTAAATGATATATAACACTGTGTAAGTTTAAGGTATGCAGGCTGGTCATTTGATACACATATATAATAGGAAATATTTACCAAAATAATCTTAGTTAATGTATCCTTCACCTCTCATAATTACTGTTTTGTTGTTGTTATGATTAGTGCATAACATACTCTTGACAGTAACTTCAAGTATACAGTATAATATTGTTAACTATAGTCAACCATGCTTCATATAAGATTTCCTGAAGGTTACTTATAACTGAAAGTTTTACCTTTTGACAATATCTTGCCATTTTGCCCATTTCTCAGCAACCACCATTATATTTTTTGTCTCTATGAGTTTGATGTTTTTAGATTCCACCTATAAAAGATCATTTGTCTTTATCTATCTGGCTTATTTCACTTGGCTTAATGCCCTCAAGGTCCATCTAAGTTATCACAAATGGCAGGATTTCCTTTTTTTTTTTTTTTATGGCTATTTCATTATATTTATACACACATACATATCTTTATGTTGAAGAACACAGGTTGTTTCTTGGCTATTGTGAATATAGAAATGCAGATAACTCTTAGAGACAGTGATCATCACTTGTGTGTGTATATATATATATCCAGAAATATGATTGCTGCATATATGGTAGTTCTGTTTTTAATTTTTTGAGGAACCTCCATACTGTTTGCCATGGTGGCACTACCAGTTTACATTCCCCAAATCATCGCACCAGGGCTCTCTTTTCTCCACATCCTTGCCAGCATTTGCTATCTCTTGTCTTTATGGGAATAGCCATTCTGACATCTGTGTGGTGATATCTCATTGTGGTTTTGATTTGCATTTCCCTGATAATTAGTGATGCTGAGCACCTTTTAAATAACAGTTGGCCATTTCTATGTCTTTGGAAAAAATGTCTTAAGTGCTTTTCCCATTTTTAAATTTGTTTTTGAGTTGAGTTTATGAGTTCTTTATTTATTTCGGAAATAACCCCTTATCAGATATATGGGTTGCAGATATTTTCTCCCATTCTTTAGGTTCTGTAGGTTGCCTTTTCATTTTGTTGATTGTTTCTTTTGCTATGCAAAAGCTTTTTAGTTTGATGAAGTCCTACTTGTTGATTTTTGCTTTTGCTTCTTGTGCTTTTGGTGCCATATACAAAAAATTATTGCCAAGACCACGTCAAAGAAATTTCCCCTAGTTTTCTCTGAGGAATTTTATGGCTTTAGGTCTTATGTTTAAGTCCTTAATCCATTTAAAGTTAATTTTTGTGAATGGTATAAGATAGGGGTCCAGTTCCATTGTTTTGCATTTTGATATCCTGTTTCTTAGCACCATCTATTAAAAAAGACTATCCTATCTTCATTAAGTATTCTTGACTCCTTTGTCAAATATTAATTGACCATATATGTGTGGGTTAATTTCTGGGTTCTTGATTCTGTTTCATTGGTCTACATGTCAGTTTTTATGCTAGTACCATACTGCTTTGATTACTATAGCTTTGTGTTCATCAACATAATAGAATCAGGAAGCATGATGCCTCCAGCTTTATTGTTTCTTAAGATTTATTTGGTTATTTGAGGGTCTGTGGTTTCTATATGAATTTTAGGATTGTTCTATTTCTGTGAAAAATATTGGAATTTTGATAGGAATTGCACTGAATCTATAGATGGCTTTGTGCAGCAAGGATATTTTAACAATATTAACTCTTACTAAATCTTCTAATCCATGTTACCTCGGATTTTTTAAAATTCAATTTATTTATTCAAATTATTTTCTTCAATTTCTTTTATTTGCGTGTTATAGCTTTTGGTGTATAGATATTTCATGTCCTTGGTTACATTTATTTCTAAGTATTTTATTGTTTCTGGTGCTGTTGTAAATGGGATTGTATTATTTTTTTTCCAGATACTTCGCCGTTGGAATATAGAAACGCAACTGATTTTTGTATGTTGATTTTGTATACTGCAACTTCACTTTACTAGTTCTAATAATTTTTGGTGGAGACTTTAGAATTTTCTCTATATATGATCATATTATCTTCAAACAGAGACAATTTTACTTCTTCTTTTCTGGTTTGAATGCCTTTTATTTTTCTTGCCTTATTGTTCAGGCTAGGACTTTCAGTACTACAGTACTACATTAAAAAGGGGTGGTGATAGTGGTTATTGTCCCTGATCTTACAGGGAAAGCTATCAACCTTTCACCATTAAGTATATCATTAGCTGTGGGTTTATTATATATGACATTTATTAAGTTGAGATATGTTTCTTCCATACCCACCTTATTGAGAGTTTTGATTATGATAGTATGTTGAATTTTGTCATGTGTTTTTTTTTTCTGAATCTGTGCAGTCTTATGATTTTTGTCTTTCATGCTATTGTGGTATATCTCATTTATTGATTTGTGTATGTTGAACCATTCTTGCATCTCAGGGATAAATTGTACTTGTTCATGGTGTGTGATCCTTTTAATGTGGTTTTGAATTTGGTTTGCTAATACTTTTTGAGAATTTTTGTATCTATATTCATCAGGGATAATGTCATGTAGTTTTTTATTATTTTTTATGGTCATGTCCTTAATTGTCTTTGGTATCAGGTTAATGCTGGCTCAGTAAAATGAGTTTGGGAATTTTTTCTCCTTTTTAATTTTTCGAAAAATTTGAGAAGGATTGACATTAAGAATTTGAGAGGTATTGACATATCCTTTTGGTGAATCGACCCCTTCCTTTATCATTATGTAATAACCTATGTTGTCTCTTGTGACAGTTTTTGGCTGGAGGTCTGTCTGATATTAGTATAGCTGACGCTGCACTCTTTTGATTTTCATTTACATGGAATATCTTTTTAAGTTCTTTCACTTTGAGCACATGCTTATCTTTAAAGCTGCACTAAGTTTCTTATAGAAATCATATTGTTGGATCTTGTTAATTTTATCCATTGAGAGACTCTACCTTTTTAATTGGATTGTTTAATCCATTTACATTTATTATAATTATCGATAGCTAGGGATTTAGCAATAACATTTTGTCAATTGTGCTCTGGCTGTTTTATAGTTCCTTTCTTCCTCTCTTGCTGTATTCCTTTGTGATTTGATTTTCCGCAGTGGTATGCTTTGCTTCTTGTGTGTATGTACTGTAGACTTTCATTTTATGTTACCATGAGGCTTATTTAGAACACGTATAGCCGTCATTTAAACTGATTACAAGTTGATTGCATAAAAACTATTTCTTTGTATTCCCCCCACAAATTTATGCTTTTTATATCACATTGTACATCTTTTTATATTGTGTATTCATTAGCACATTATTATCGGTCACAGCTATATTTAATATATTTAATATTTTTGTTCTTTATCCTTTATAATAGAGTTAAGTGGTTAAAACAGCACCATATTACAACATGAGAGTATTTTGAATCTGACTATGTACTTACCTTACCAGTGTGTTATGTATTTTTATGTTTTTATGTTACTATTTAGTGTACTTAAATTTCAGCTTAAAGAACTCTTTTTTTAGTGTTTTTTGTAAGGCAGGGTTAGTTGTGATAAACTCCCTCAGCTTTTGTTTTGTTTATCTCACTGTTGTTTCAGAAGGAAAAATTTGCTCAGTAAAATATTCTTGGTTGGTAGTTTTTTTCTTTCATCACTTTTAATATATCATCTCATTCTCTCCTGGCCTGTAAAGTTTATATTTGAGGAATCTACTGATAGACTGATGGGGGGTTCTTTTGTACAAAATAAATATGTATTTTTCCTCTTACTACTTTTAAAATTCTCTCTTTGTCTTTAATTTTAGAGTGTGTTTATATATATGTTTATAGGAGTTCATTCAGTCTTTTATTAGGATTTAAAATATTATTTATTTTAATTAGTTTCAAGTATACAGTACATTGGTTAGACATCTATATAGTTTATAAAATGATCTCCCCAATTGCTCCCCACTCTCCTGACCCTCCACCTAGCCAACTTAGTAATGCTAGCTGCATTTCCTATGCCATGCTCTTCATCCTTGTGACCATCCATCAGCTACTAATTTGTACTTCTTTAACTCTTCTCCCCATTCTCCCGGACCCAGAAAACACCTTACCCTCTGTCTGTCATCAAACTGTCCACTATATTTGTGAGTCTGTTTCTGATTAATTTGTTTTTTTTTTTTTATTCCTTAGATTTTGCATATAAGTAAAATCATAAAGTGTTTATTTTCTCTGTATCACTTAAGTACCTTCTAGGTCCATCAAGGCAGTATCTTTTTCCATCTCCTTCTTTTTAGTCTGTATATGTCTTTTAATCTGAAGCAAGTCTCTTGTAGGCAGCATGTAGGGGTCTTGTTATCCATTCATCAACTCTGTCTTTTAGTTGGAGCACTTAATCCTTTTCCATCTGAGGTACATATTGATAGGAATGTAGTTGTTAGCATTCTTTATTCCTGTTTTTGATACATGTTTTTTCTTTTTAAAGAACTCCTTCCAACATTTCCTGTAATACTGGCTTGGTGGTGATAAATTCCTTTAGCTTCTTTTTGTATGGGAAGCTCTATATCTGTCCTTCAACTCCAAATGATAGCTTTGCTGGATAAAATATTCTTGGTTGTAGATCCTGGGTTTTCATCACATCAACTATTTTGTGCCAAGCCCTTCTGTCCTGCATAGTTTCTTTTGAGAAAGCAGCTGCCAGTCATATGGGTGTATTTTTGTAGGTAACTAACTGCTTTTCTTTCGCTACTTTTAAGATTCTCTCTTTTTATTTAACCTTTGGCATTTTAATTATGAAGGGTCTTGGTTTGAGCCTCTTTGGGTACCTCTTTCTTGGAGCTCTCAGAGCTTCCTAGGGTTGTATGTCTATTTCCTGTACCAGGTGAGGGAAGTTTTCCATCAGTATTTTTTCAAAAGCTATTCCACATATTGTTTTCCTTCAGGTACTCTGATCAGGTGGATATTTTGACCTTTAATAGTGTCCCACATGCTCCTTAAATTATTTTTATGGTGTTGGCATCTTTTTTCTTGCCATTCTGATTGAGTGTCCTTGGCTTTCTCATCCTCTAGATAGGCATTTCGGCTGCTTCTTTAGTCATTTTGTTTATTCCTTTTAATATATTTCTCATCCCAGATAATGTGTTCTTCATTTCAGACTGGTTCTCTTTTATAATTTTCATTTCCATATATATATATATATATATATATATATATATATATATATATATATTTTATCTCTTTATTGAAGTTCTCACTGAATTTATCTACACTTCCCAAAAGTTCATTTAGATTATTTGACTCTATTTTTTCTGAATCTCTCCTCTGTTCTCTCATATGGTTTCTGCTTCTTTGTCTTTCCATTTTGGCTGCCTATCCGTGTCCATTTCTATGTACTAAGCAAGGCTCCTAAGTCTCCTGGTCTTATTAGTGTGGATTTGTGAAGTAGGTGTCCAGTGGCACAGTCCTTAGAGCGGTTCAACTGTAGGCCAAATTTAGCCAAAGCCTCTGCCCCATTTGGGCCACCTGTTAAGATTCATTAAGCAATCCACAGGTGCTGTGCATATAGTTGCCTCAAAAGGCCACACCAGAAACTGAGGCCAGCTGCCACCAGTGTGAGTCTTTGTGCTGCTCAGCAAGGAGCACCTGACTCGCCATGGATACACCTGGGTGTGGCTTGGGTGGGGCCATGAGTTGGGAGAGGTGGAGTTTCAGGGAATCCTTTGGGCGGGGTGACCTCTGTTATCCAGTATGATGACATCTCTACTGTGTCTGTGCACTGGGAGGGAGTAGGGCTCAACAAGAAACAATGGTTACCACCAGCACTTCTGTACGGAGCAAGTCTTGCCTTGGTCCTCCTTCCGACATGTCTCCCTGTAAGTCCTAGATGCCCCCTGAACACAGCCCAATTGGCACTGGTGCTCAGAGCAAGCAGGTCATTCGCCATGAAAATCTGCTCATGGATGCAGCACCTTTAAGAGGCTTCTACCACTGCCACAGCCTCTGTCTGAGCCGCTCGAGACCTGGCAGTCCCGCCTCCTCACCCTGTCCTACCTTCTGCTGTTGCAAGGTGATTTCTTAGATTTCTCAGATTTCTCCCTAGTTGTATGGCTTGTTCATAGAGATCCCATGCAATTTTTCCTTGCTGTTTGCTCCTTGTTTCTGTCACAACTTTGATTTGGTCACCAGAAGGATGAACAGAGTCATTGTCATCTACGCCATTTCTTCCCCCCTCCTTTTGAGTGTTTTATCATGAGGTGTTCTAGAGAAGATTGTTTGGGTTGAAATTTGGAGTGACACATTAGTTTCATGAACTTGGATGTCCTGATCTCTCCCTATTGTTATTTCTCAGTCATTATTTCTTAAAAAGCTTCCTAACCCTTTCTGTCTTTTCATTCTAGGACTCTGATAATGCATATATTATATTTCTTTATGATATTCCATGAATTCCATAGGCTTTCTTTATTGCATTTTCTTTTGTTGTTTCTCTGACTAGAGGAGCCTAATTTAAACTGTTATGTTTTAATTCTCAAGCTCACTGGTTCATTTCGCTGCTTCTTCAAGTCTGCTATTGAAACTCTATTGAATTCTTCAGTTAATTTTGTTCTTCAGCTGCAAAATTTCTGTTTGATTGTTTTATGTTTTCTATCACTTTGTTGAACTTCTCATTTTGTTGTTATATTGTTTCCCTGATTTTATCGATTTCTTTATTTTCTTCTAGTTCTATGAACATCTTTAGAACAATTATTTTGAATTCTTTATCATACATTTCTTGTATCTTCATTATTTTAGGGTTAGTTACTAGAGGTTTACAGTTTCCTTTGGTGAAGTCATGTTTTTCTGAATTTTCATGATTCCTGCAGTCTTGTATAAATATCTGTGCATTTGAAGAAGCAATCCCCTCTTCCAGACTTTATGGACTGACTTCTTAAAGGAAAGATATTTATCTGTGGGCAGGGGCTGCTGGAGCATGCTGTGACTTTGGGTTTAGTGATACAGCATGCCAAGTTTTGGGTTGTGTTGTGGTTTTGAGTCCAGTGGGATGTAGTGACTTACGGGCTCAGGTCACTGGGGCCCACAGCATCAACAACTGGGTGGTCCTTTGCTAGCATTGCAGTGGGTCTGAAGAAACTGCAAGGGCTGTTGGGGTACCCAGCCATGCCTCCAGATGCAGCGGCTAGGAATCATGGAATGTAGCAGTGGTGGTCAGAGCTGGTGGTATGCACACATTTACTTGGCTGTAATGGCCAACTGTATTTGCCTATGTAGTGGTAGAGACTGGTTGCAAACACTCACATAGTGATGATCTTCAAGGGCAATAAACTAGGGTCAGGGCCAACTTTGGGTGCACAGGCAGCTGGGAGTAGGGGCCATGGCTATTGGCATGCACCACCATGTCTACTTGGTCTGATCATGGGTACATGGCAGTGGAGGCCAGTGTCAGAAGTCAGGCTGGGAACATGAAAGTCTATAGCTGGACCGGCTGGCTATAAGTAGTTCAGGAAAGTGACAGAAGATAGGGCCAGAGTCAGGCCCATACACAGCAGTGGGGGGCCTGTCTGTTGGTGTGTACCCCTGTGGTAGCATTCAGATGCACAGCCTATGGGGGTAGCTACAGGTGAGCCCAGTGGTTAAAGCCAGTGACTAGAGGTAAGGCTGAATTTGGGCCTACAAGCAGTTGTGGGAACTTTGCCTGTCAGTGTGCATTTCAATGGCTCTAGGATCTCACAATGAGTGTGTACATGGCAGTAGAGGATGGAAACAAGAGTTAGGCTATTGGAGTAGAAGTACACAGCCGGAGGCACTGGCCTTGACTGCAGGGGTCTAGGCTGGCATCTTGCTCTCATGTAGTGTCACAGAGCTGGGTATGAGCTACTGGTATGGATCTCAGCCTCCAGCAGGTGCAGGTGGGAGGGTGGAGGGAGGGACTCAGGTGGCTGGTGTCTTTGAATGTGAATACCTGTGGGGTAAAAACTGGTGAAATCTGCCGGAGGTCTGTGGCAGCTATGCTGGCCATTCGTTTCTTCAGTGGGGAAAGATGCTGGGGTCCTCTGCAAGCAAGTCACTTGGAACCATGGTTTGTCCTGCTGTGGGGCTTATACTGGGAACCTTTGCTCTTCTTCCTTGTTGCTATCCATCTTTATATGACTTTGCCAATCTCTGGGTGAGGTGAAACTGAAGTGGATCTTTCATGTGGTACCCCGAAAACTGGAGAAGCTATTTGCTCACCCCCTTTCCATTTCCTAATGAGGAGAACTCTTTTTAGTTGAGGAGTTCTCTCTTGGTGCTGAGCTGTGCTTGGCATGGATTATGAGATGATCTAGGGCAAATTAAGCTGTTTTCTTTTCTCTCTTGTGTGGTTTTTCTCAGGTGTTTTCTTCCATTCTCTTGCTGAAGTTTCTTAAGTGGACTCCTGAACTCTCCCAGAGCTTTTTATGTTCATGGATAGCCATCTAATTGTTATCTTTTTGGGGAGGATAGAGACTGGGGTCTCCTATACTACCATCTCAGCGACACCACTCCTGTAAAACTAATATTTACAAGTTACTGGAATCTACAAACTACTACCTAAATAAACTACTTAAAGCTCACGTGAATTAATACAACCAAGTAAGTTAAAATGGGGTGTTAGATTCATGGAGAAACATGACTTCTACGTAATAGGGATTTATTATATCAGGATGATAATGGTTAGTGAGAAAAAAGTGACATCAAATACTAAATATTCATCTATATGAATATCCATACACTTATATACATATATGGCTCATTCTTATGAAGCTGTTGTAGAAAATTCAAAATAATAATTCCCTGTTATTTATATGATATTGAGAGTTCTTTTAGACTCACATTTAAATATAAGACACTTATACAGTGGGAATTCTCTATCAAATAAGTTATTATGTGAAGAATGACTTGGACCAACAGAAAGCTTTCTACATTTATAATGTCATGCCTGTGTTTACTTTTTCCCTATTCACCTATTAGTATATACCAATGTGCACACTAAACACTGTCCTATTTTATAGAACTCATTCTCCCTCCCTCCCATTCACCCTTCTAGAAGGGAAGTTATAGCCTAGTATTATGGGGATCCTGACTGGTACTCTATTCCTTCACAAGGTTAATATTGACATCAGCGTGATATGCCCTGTTTGGCTGTCCAACAGGCATCATAATGTAGACTTTGACCTGTGTCAATAAATTCAGTTACCATGAAGTGTCTGATTAATATGAAGTCTTGAAGTGATATTGAACATCTTGATAGGTCCCTTGTGTGCTGTTGAGTGGGATAGGAATGGAGTCCACAATGATCGCCTAGTTAGCTGCAGGTATCTGCAGACAAGGAGTCCAATGGTTCCTGTAGGGCATTAAGAGCTAAAACTAGATAGTGGGCCCATACTAGCAGATTGTCTAGCTCATAAATTGTATTTTGGATGATGAATCCTTCCCTTTGCACTTTCATTTCTTATTAAAGTCATATATGATTAATTAGTTTTGAAAAATCAAGTACAAGGATCAAAATTAAAAAAAAAAGACCACTTTATGACTCTTTAGATACTTAATTTCCATTCCAGAGACATATACCTTAAAAACTTTTAGCTTTTCTGATATTTATTTTATATTTTTAAAAATAGTAATTTTTTTTTAAATTTTAGATTTTGCCTATTTATATCTTTTACCTTCCGCCCAATACTTCCTGTCCCTATCTTCCCAATAATGTTATAATTTTTAAAAAAGTCATGGAGATGAGGAGCACAGCATCTGGAATAAAGTTAACATTAATATATTGGCTAGGTGGAAAACCAGAGGAGAGAAGGAGCAATTAAGGGGATCATTTTATAAACTATATAAATATCTAACCAATGTACTGTATACTTGAAACTAAAAAAAAAAAAATTACTGTTCAGAGTTTTTGTTTTAATTACCACTTGGAACCATGTAAATATTGTTCCTAAGTTGAACCTCTTGTGTATTCTGACTACATTTCCTTTCTTGTGCTACCTTTTGTTTTCCCTGATGTTAAAAATTGACTACCATTCATTTATTAATTACTAAATCCTTCCCCATGTAAATCTCTATCAGCACAGAAATGCATATCAGTTCTTCTATTGGACCTATTCCTTCCCCCGAGCCCCGGGGACATTAGTTGTCATGGAGGCATTCTTCAAAAAGCTTCCATCCATCCCACCCCATCCCTTCTTGTCCAAAATGGACCTTTTGATCTCTAAGCCTGCTGCACAGCTGTCATCCTGAGCTTTTCTTCAGCAACATCCTGAGACCTCCTTTTCCTCTCTGTATTGGATGTCCTGTTTTTTGAAACTCATTTCTTATTATTAGTTTAGGCCTTAGTTTTGATGGAACAAATTCTCTGATAGTTTATAAGAATGAGTACATGGGAAGTAAACTTTTTGGGATCTTAAATCTATGAAACTACTTTTATTCTACTTTCATGCCTAACTAATTATAATGATATAGACTTATAAGGTGGAAATAACATTATGAAAGCTTTCTTTGTTTTTTGTCTTCCAATCCTAATGTGAAAAGTGGTAAGCCATTCTCATTTCTGCTTCTATATATGCGACTCTTTTACCCACCCTTTATCAAAAGCTTTTAGGACCTTCTGTTATGCTGATATTCTGAAATTTCACAAAGACACATTGGAATAGGTATTTTTTTTATTTGTTATACTAAGAATTCAGTATCTATATTCTTCAGTTCTTGAAATTTGTTTTATATTATTTCTTTGATTTTCCCCCCTTTTCTATTTCTTTGTTCTTTTATTTTAGAAATCCTAATATAAATATCATCTGAAGAACCTCTGGATTAATTTTTTAATATTCTTTCTTATTTACTTTTTCTATCTTAAAAAAAAAAGTAAACCTTATTTAGATATAATTTACATTCAATACTCCCCTAATTTAAAGTGCACAATTTAATGAGTTTTGACAAATATATGTAGTCACATAACTTCCACTATAATCAAGATACAGAACCATCACCACCCAAAATTCTTTCATGCCCTTTTGCAACCAGTCTCCTGTCCCCTTTGCCAACCCCTTGGAAACAGCTGATTTGTTTTCCATAGCTATAGTATTTTTTTTTCTAGAATTTCATGTAAATGGAATTAGGCAGTGTGTAATCTTTGATGTCTACTTCTGTTACTTAGCAAAATGCTTTTGAGATTCATTAAGGTAGCCTGAATCACCAGTTTGTTTTTCTTTATCACTGAGTGATATGATGTTATATGGATATACCACAATTTGTTTATCTCTTTACCAGTTAAAGGACATTGAAATTACTTTTAGTTTTTGGCTATTATGAATATGTTATACAGATACTCACGTAGAAGTCTTTTTATAGGACGTATGTTTTTATTTCTCCCTGGTAGATACCCAGGAGTGAAATCACTAGGTCATATGGTATTTGTAGGTTTAACTTTATCAGAAATTGCTAGCTGTTTTCACTAGTGGCTATATCATTTCACATTCCCACCAGCAATGTATGAGAACTGTAGTTGCTCTTTATTCTTGCTTATACTTGGTATTATAACTTTTTAAGTTTTAGCTATTCTAGTGTGCTTTAATGATATCTCTTTATATTTTAATTTCCATTTTCTTAATAACTATTGAGGTTTGCCATTCATGTTTTTGGTGGTATAGTATTTTTTCAAATCTTATTTTCATTTTGGGTATTTGTGGACCCAGGGTAGTAAGATGACTTTATATGTTTTATACATGTTTTCTCCAAGTCTATAATTTGCCTTTTCATTTTCTTTTTCAAAATTATTTTATTTTTTTAAATTAAAAAATTTAATTCCTGTTTACATTCAATATTATATCAGGTTCAAGTATACAGCATAGTGATTAGACATTTATATAATGTGTGAAGTGATTCTCCTTGGTAAGTCTAGTGCCCACCTGGCACCATATATGGTTATTACAATATTATTGACTATGTTTCCTATACTATACATCTCCACGACTATTTTGTAACTGTCAATTTGTACTTCTTAATCCCTTTACCTTTTTCACCTAGCCACCAAACCCTCACACCCCCCTATCTGGCAACCATGAGTTTATTCTCTGTGTCTGTGATTCTGTTTCTGTCATGATCGTTCATTTTGTTTTTTAGATTCTACACATAAATGAAATCATGTTGTATTGGTCTTTGTCTGTCTGACTTATTTTACTTAGCATCATACCCTCTAGGTACATCTGTAGTCACAAATGATAAGATTGCATTCTTTTTGATGGCTGCATAATATTCCATTACATATATGTACCACAGTTTCTTTATTCAGTTGTCTATCCATGGACACTTAGGTTGCTTCCATACCTTGACTATTGTATTAGAAATATCCTTTTTGGTCTTTTGTTATAACTCTTAAAGTCTGTTTTGTCTGATCTAAGTTTTGCTGCTCAAGTTTTTTTTTTTTTTTTAATTTTCATTTGTATGTAATACTTTTTCCTTCCCTTTACTTTCAGTCTGTGTGTTTTCTGCTCTGAAGTGAATCACTTATAGGCAGCATATATATGGGTCTACTTTTCTTTCCCATTTAGCCATCCTTGTCTTTTGTATTGGGAATTTAATACACTAACATTAAAAGTAATTATTGATAGGTATGTGGTTGTTGCCATTTTATTAATAATTTTTTACCTTTTTTTCTTCTTCTTTTTAAAGAGGTCCCTTAAAGATTTCTTGTAATACTGGTTTGGTGGCGGTAAACTTTAGCTTTTTCTTATCTAGGAAGCTCTTCGATTTTAAATGATAGCCTTGCCAGGTAGAGTAATCTTAGTTGTAGGTCCTTGATTTTCATCACTTTGAATATTTCCTGTCAATCCCTTCTGGCCTGCGAAGTTTCTGTTGAAAAATCTTCTGACAGTCTTATGGGAGCTCCCTTGTAGGTAACTAACTGCCTTTTTCTTGCTGCTTTTAAGATTCTGTCTTTGTCTTTAACTTTTGCCATTTTAATTATGATGTGTCTTGGTGTGGGCCTCTTCAGGTTCATCTTGTTTGGGACTCCGTGCTTCCTGGGCTTCTATGTCTATTTCCTTCACCAGGTTAGAGAAGTTTTCTGTCATTATTTCTTCAAATAGTTTCTCAATCCTTGCACTCTCTCTTCTCCTTCTGTTACCCATGTGACATGAACATTGTTACACTTGATGTCATCCCCAAGGCCCCTTTAACTATCCTCATTTTGCCCCCCTTTTGCTGTTCCAGTGGGTGTTTTCCACTGCCTTGTTTTTTAAATTGCTGATTCATTTCTCTGCTTCCTCTAGTCTGCTGTTGATTCTATCTGATGTATTCTTCATTTCAGTTATTGTATTCTTCATTTCTGACCATTTTTTTTATGGTTTCTATCTTTTTGTTAAAGTTATCAATGAGTTAATCTACTCTTCTCCTAAGTTCCTTGAGCTTAATTATAACCAGTGTTTCGAACTGTGTCTCTGGTAGATTGCTTGCCTCCTTTTTGTTTAGTCTTTTTCTGGAGTTTTATCTTGTTCTTTTATTTGGGACACATTTGTTTGTTTCCTTATCTTGGCTGTTCCCCTGTTTTGCTTTTATGTATTAGGTAGATCTACTATATCACTCAGTCTTGGCAAGGTGTCCTTTTATAGTAGGTGTTTATAGGGCCCAGTGGTGCAGAATCCCTAGTCACCTGAGCTGGGTATGCTCCCTTGTGTGGGTCATGTTAGCCCTCCTTTTGTAGCTGAGCCTTGATTTCCACTGGCACACCAGTGGGTGGGATCGACCCTCAGGGTGACTGGCTGTGAGGACTTGCCATGACCAGTGGATGAGCTGTTGTGTAGGGGCTGGCCCCACAGAGCGGGACTTACTTTAGCAGAGCCCTGGTGCCTGCTGAGTCCACCTTTTGAGTGCATTGTTTGTGAAACTAATTAGATTCTGCTCTGATGTGGTCTGAAGCCAACCACAGGCTGTGTTGGTTCTTGGGCCTCTTGGGAGGTCTGCCAGTGCAGTTCCAGATTGGCCATTGCCTGTTCTTGGCTTGGGGAAAACTGGCAGGAGCTACAAAGTACTCTGCAGTTAGTAGCTGCCTGTACTGGGCTTGGAGGTCCCCGATGGAGGCTATGCTGGGAACAAATCTGCTGCCATTAGTGCTAGGTGCTGTTTAGCGAGAGGCACAGGAGATGCTGAGCCTGCTGCTCTTGCTTGGGGTTTGTGGAACTTTGAGAGATTTTAGAAAAGTCCACAATGTGGGATGAGGCCAACAGCTTTTGAGGGGCAGCCTCTGAAAGAGGTTCAGGCTAGTGTGTGGGTTGGGTGAGGTAGGGACTCAGGCAATCACAAGGGTGTGGTGAGAAATGTTAGCCAACATGATAGAGACTTAGATTTGTGCCTGAATGCACCTGCTGGCTGTGCGGTGGGAAGGCTCAGCAAAGGAACAGTGGTTCCTGCCAGTGCTTCTTTCTGGGGAGGAGCTGCTTCTCCAGTTCTCGCCCTGAAGGCAGACAATTCAGTTCTTCCTCATGTGTCCCTGGCATATTTTAAACTATTGTTCCTTTGTGGGAGCTTGGGAGCTTAGGGCGAGTGTTCTTGAGTGAGTCTTTGTGCAGGCCCTTTAAGAGGATGCCTGGGTCTCCTGCAGCCCTCCATCTCACTTGGAGACAATCCCCACTGTTTTTCAGCCAGATGTTATGGGAAATCCTCTTTCCAGCACTAGTGCTCCAGGCTAGAGAGCCCATGTGGGGTGTGGACACTTTGTTACTTAGGGGGGTAATCTGCAGCCCAGATATCCCTCCTGTTTCTTAACCACCACAGGTGGATGTGTGACCAGCCCTTTGATGTCTCTGCTTCTCCTACCAGTCTTGACATGGCTTCTTTATATTCTTGATTATAGGACTCCTGTTTAGCTAGTCTTTAGGTGGTTCTCAATGGTGCTTGTTCTGTAATTTAGTAGTAGTTTTGATCTGCCTTTAATTTCTTAATGGTGAGAATTTGGTTGAGCAGAAATTTTTAATTTTGGTAAAGTTCAATTTTCTTTTTATGATTTATGTCTTTTAGATCAATGAATAAATCTCTGCCTAGCCTAATGACAAGATTTTCTCTTATGCTTTCTTTTAGGAGTTTTATAGTTTTAGTTCTTATGTTGAGTCTATTTGACCCATTAAAAATTATTCTGTATACATGGTAGGAGGTAAGGGCTGAGATTCATTTTATTTCATATGGCTATCCAGTTATTCTATTACTCTTTGTTGAAAAGACTGTTCTTTTCCCACTGGAATATTTTCAGTTGAAAAGGAAAGTGTTTTGTTAAAAATCAGTGAACCACATATGCATGGGAGTATTTCTGCACTATTTTATTTTATTGATCTATATGTCTATTTGTATGTCAAATCCCACCGTCTTGATTACTGTAGCTTCATAGTAAGCCTTAAAACCAGATAGTATAAAATTTCCCAACTTTGTTCTCTTTCAAAATTGCTTTGGTGAGTCTTATGTTTTTCTGTTCTCCTCTTCTTCAAATTCCAAGCAGCAGCTGGACACCATAGCCCCAAGTGCCTAGCTTGGGGTTTCCCCCTGTTGCTGAGTACACAGTCAGTAAAGTAGCCTTGGGCCTTCCATTCCTGGGTGAAAATAGAGACCTTAGAAAGATGCTAGAGTCAAGTCAGCTTAGTGCTGAGAAGCAGCATGCTGAAGAGTGCCACGGACAACCATACACAATGACCCTGCCTATTTGTAAAGTAGTCCGGCATTGTATAGATTCTCACATTAGCATTTTGCTACTTTAGGAGACAGAAAGCCAAAAGGAAGGCTTTTTTTTTTTTTTTGAGTGATTAAAGAAAGAGTTCTCTTCCATTAGTTCTGTACCTCCTACTACTCAGAAATTATTTTATGGCTACTTCCAATTTCACAGAATCAATCTCCTTTAAACAATAGTAGCTGAGATTAAACATTTTTTGCTTGTTGTCTTCCTTGGAATAAGATTTCCAGTGGTTTAATTCCAAGTATTTGTGATTTATATTTGTCTAACATCCACCAATATAAATTTCCTTACAGACACCTCTGTCATCCACTGGCTAACTATATTTTGGAGACTGGTCTCTTTTCTTTCCTCTTTCTTTTTATTGCTGCATATATGAATTGCAGTCATGCAGGTGTGTAGACTGGGACAAGCACTGTTTCTCTAATTTTATACTTCATGAGATTAATTTTCATTTATATAAACATTTTGTTATTTGAAATTTACAAAGGATAACTGTGTATGTAATTCTTAAGTGAGTTTTTAGCCCAATTCATTCTTTCTCAAATGTTTTATTATTGCCTTCTAATGAGATAAATTAAATACTATTTTGATGGTTAGGGTTAAATTTAGAAGACCCATAAACCATTGTCATATTTAAGCTTTTTGCCCTTCAAGAACTAATTTTCCTCCTTTAGGACTCATAGTGGCCCTGTTGAAATGCATGGTCTAATTGATAGAAAAAAGGTAATCTTATAGCAATTACAATGATAATAACTTCCCTTTATTAAGTGATTTTTGTGTGCCAGATACTACTATGTGTTTAGCAAATGTTATAATTCTCATTAAAAAATATATGTGCATAATTTCCATTCTGTTAATGAAGAAACCGAGACAGGTTGTTACTTTTATCTAAAAACAAATTTCAACATGTATATTGAAGATGGTTGTGTGTAGACTTAAAAGATTTTCTCTTTCTACTACTCTCCACTCCTTATGATAAAACTGTTCAGATTAATCAAAAAGTTATGATATCCTGTGGCCAGAGGTACACATTTATTGTAGCACTTAAAGTTGCAACATACTGACTTCTAAAAATTGTTCAGTTCTTCCTGTTTAACATTGCTCGTAGGTCATCAAAGATATTTGTGTTCTCTGAGCTGCTCATAGTTCACTGGGAAGAAGACTTGGCAAGTGATTATAAGGAACTCTGGACATGTCAAAGGATAATTCTATAAAGAATTATCAGAAGGTGAAAATATTATTTTGTTTTGGAAGAACTCAGACACAATTTTCTTAAATTGTGATACTCCTAAAGAGCTCTTCATAATATGTAATTCGTCATTTAAAATTATACCATTTTTTCCTTTCATATCGATATGCTTATTTAAAAAGTTAAAAGTAATATGGCGCATAGTAAAAATCATATAGGGTAGGCTCATATAAAATGAAAAGTTAGCCTTTCCTCAGCTCTTTTGAAAGATATATTCAATTTTTCCTCTAAATTTGAAATGCAGGTGTCAGCACATGTATCTATGGATATGCTTTTTATTTACAAAATTGAGGTTACTGTATCCAAATTGTGTCATATTTTGCTTTAGTCATTCTTGTAAAATTGTTGCATTGTATAGTTCATTGTGGCTGTTTCATAATTTCTTTGACCCATTTTGTATTAAAAGATACATGGTTTTATCCAAATATTTACTATTCAAAGGAATTTCTTGAAGAATGTCTTTAGTATACATAGTTTGGCATCTTTGTGAGTATATTTGTACAGTAAATTATAGCAGTAAGACTATTAGATCAAAGGGCATGTGCATTGTACATTTTCATAGATGTTGCCAAATTGCCCTTCAAAACGAGTACAGAAAGCTACACTGATGCCAGTATAGTTTGAGAAGACTACACTGTGTAGATTTCAAAGTGTGTGAGAAGACCCACTCTCATAGTACTAGATACTTTAAAACTAAAGATTTTTCCAATTAGATGAAGAATAATGTCTTGTTTTGATTTGCCTTTCTTTAGTTATAAGGGTGATTGATTGAACATACTTTCTGTTTCTTTGCCAGTTGGGTGTTTTTTAAATGAATTGCTTATTTACATTCTTGTCTATTTTTCTCTCATGAAATCCAAGTTTAGTTGTATTTTATTGATTGTATGAGCTGTTTGAAATGAAAGAAATCAGTCCTTTTTTCATTCATGTGGTTTTTCTTTCCCCCAAATTGACCATTTCAGTATGGCTTTTACAAATTTTCATTTATTTGACATTTAAAACCATCAATTGAGGTTTAATTTTACATAAATAAAATACACACATTTTAAGTTATAATGTGATGAGTTTTGACAATTGAGTTCACCTGTATAACTACCACTTTAATCAAGACAAAATAATTCTACCATCCCACGTAGTTTATTCATGCTCTTTGTAGATATTTCTAGCACCTGGCTCTAGGAAAGAACTCATTTGCTTCTTGTTACTTTAAATAAATTTACTTTTCCAAGAATGTCTTATATGAAATTGTACAGTATATGGTCTTTTGTCACAAGGATTTTGATCAGCATAAATCTTGATATTTACCCACATTTTTTTATGCCAGAAGTTTATGCCTTTTGATTGCTAAGTTGTATTCATTTATGTAGCACGATTTATAAATAGTTACCTTTTTCTTAGTTTTCTTTGGTGTACCATAGACAGAGTTGCTTGGATACAGGAATTTATTCTCTCACAGTTTTGGAGGTTAGATGTCTGAAATCAAGGTGATGGCAGCATCTTGTTCTCTCTGAAGAGTCAAGAGGAAGAAACTTCCTTGCTTCTTTCTGGCTTCTGGTGATTGCTGGCAATCATTGGCATTCTTTGGCTTGCAGCTGAATATTTCCAATATATGTCTAACATCCTTCCCTCTGTCTCTGTCTCTGTATCTCTTTTTCTCTTATTGTAAAGACACTAGTCATCATTGTCCAAGCCTACCCTACTCAAGTGTGACTTCATCTTAATTAACATCTGCAATGACCTTGTTTCCAAATAAAGTCACATTCACAGTTACCAGAAATAAGGAATTGAACATATCTTTTTGAGGACACAGTTTAACCCACAACAGTTCTGGCCCTGGAAAATTCATGTGTTTCATGTGTGAAATGCATTTATAACATCCTCAAATCCCCCAGAGTCTTAATCGTCCCAGCTTCAACTTTAAGTCCAA